>NC_048596.1:29903494-30515743 GCF_003668045.3 Cricetulus griseus | reverse complement strand
CCTTCTGTATGCCCCCATACACATCTACCAGCTACAAGTGAACTTGAGCAATGCTAGAGTACACAGGAAGCAGAAAGTAACTGAAGATGGGAATTTCATGGTTTGGATCCCATGATATCATCATCCATGATGGGTAGGACTTTATGGAGATGCAGCTGTTTGAGAGCTACCCATTCTCCTGTAAGCAAACCTTTGTAAGCCAAATAAACACATTGGTTCATCAACTTAGACTGATGGAACCTTACCTTTTACCTATTGCCATGCTCAATCTGGAATGAGCAGACATTTATTCGCATCTCCCAAAAACAATTTACACATTTTTATGAAATGACTTATTTAAAATGATGCTTGTAATATATTTGTCATCACTTTTGAAGTATGCACCATTACCCACTGAGCCATCTTGCCAACCCAAGTTGGGTGATTTGAAACAAGGACTCACTGTGTAGTCCTCGTTAGCCTAGGACTTACTATATAGACCATGCTGCCCTCCAACTAACCAATAACAAGCCTGTCTTTTCCCCCCTGAGTTTTCAGATTATAGGGTTGCATC
This sequence comes from Cricetulus griseus, assembly GCF_003668045.3. NCBI lineage: Eukaryota > Metazoa > Chordata > Mammalia > Rodentia > Cricetidae > Cricetulus > Cricetulus griseus. Next base: position 30,515,190 of record NC_048596.1, on the reverse strand, counting down.
ACCATGCCAGGTGATTTTAATCATTTTAAACTGTTAAAATAAAGCACAAGCAAAATAAAGGAAAGACTATAAGGAATGCCTGCAGGTGAGTTTCAGTTAGAAATATAATGACTAGGAAAAACAAAAAACCACGGGTAGCCAAAAGAATCCTGTATATTAAAGGAACTTCTGGAAGCATCACCATCCCTGACTTCAAACTCTACTATAGAACTACAGTAATGAAAACAGCTTGGTATTGACATAAAAACAAGACAGATGGGCAAATGGAATGGAATCAAAGACCCTGATATCAATCCACACACCTATAAATTCCTGATTTTTACAAAGAAGCTAAAACTGTAAAATGGAAAAAAGAAAGCATTTTCAACAAATGGTGTTAGCATAACTGGATGTCAACAAGTAGAAGAATGCAAATAGATCCATATTTATTGCCATGCACAAAACTCAAGTACAGATGGTTGAAAGACCTCAACATAAAACCAACCACACTGAACTTCATAGAAGAGAAAGTAGGAAGTACCCTTCAATGTATTGGCACAGGAGACACCTTCCTAAATACAACACCAGTAGCACAGACACTGAGATGGACAATTAATAAATGGGACCTCCTGAAACTGAGAAGCTTCTGTAAAGCAAAGGACATGGTCAACAAGACAAAACAGCAGCCTAGAGAATGGGGAAAGATCTTCACCAACCTCACATCTGACATAGAACTAATCTCCAAAATATACAAGAACTCAAGAAACTAGACATCAAAAGACCATATAATCCAATTTTTAAAAAATGGTGTACAGACCTAAACAGAGATCTCTCAAGAAAGGAATCTCAAATGGCTGAAAGACATTTAAAGAGATGCTCAACATCCTCAGTCATCAGAGAAATGCAAATCTGAGATACCATCTAACACTGTCAAAATGGCCAAGATCAAAAACACTGAAGAAGCTCATTCTGGAGAGGACGTGGAGTAAGGGGAACACCCCTCCATTGCTGGCAGAAGTGCAAACCTGTACAGCCACTTTGGAAATCAGTATGGCAGTTTCTCAGAAAATTGGGAATCAATCTACCACAAGACTAGCAATACCACTTTGAGCACATATCCAAAGGATGCATATTCACACCACAAGGACATTTGCCTGACTGTGTTCATAGCAGCATTATTCATAATAGTCAGAACCTGAAAACAACCTAGATGAACCTCAACAGAATAATGGATAAAGAAAATGTGGTAAAAAAAAGTATTTACACAATACTCAGTGCTAAAAAACAATGACATCTTGAAATTTGTAGGCAAATGAACAGAAATAGAAAGGGAAAAAACATCCTAAGCATGGTAACCCAGACCCAGAAAGATAAATATAATATGACTCACTCATAAGTGGATATTAGACATAGAGCAAAGGCTAATCAACATATGGTTCACAACCTCAGGGAACCTGGGTAACAAAGAGGGTCCTAAGAGAGATACATGGATCTGCCTGGGGTTGGGGAAAAAGATATCCTGAGTAAATAGGCTGTGTGGGAGACATGGGGGATGGTAGAAGGGGAGAAGGCAGGAGGGAAGGGGAATTGAGAAAAATGTGGAGCTCAATAAAAAAAATCGAAACAAAAAAATACAATGACTAGAATTTTCCTTAGTAAAGTTAAACCAAGTCACTCTCAAACACAGGACCCTGAATCCAAATGAAAGACCCACAGAGGACATGTCTAGGCATTTTACATCCTTTAACTGCACATATGGTGATATTCCAAATATATGCACAGACCTAATTGGAAGATGTTTCACTAATATACTAACCAAAATTTCAGTCAGTTAGAGTGCTTTCCCTCTAATACAAGGAAGATCCATTAACAGAAAGGTCAGAATGAGGAAACATAGCTGGAGATCCAATTACATACTCATCAGACTTTTAAGTTTTACATTTGACCTACTTGTCAAAATGAAAGTAACACTTTTTGTTTCATAGGAATAGATATTTTAAAGTCTTTATCATCTGATAGAATAATTTTATCAATATTAGTAATAAATACCTGATGGTGAACTCAAAAGAGGCCATGAAAAATTAAGACTGAGTCAAGCACTCAAGTTATCAAACTAATTTTACCATGTGCTTTTTTTTTTTTTTACTGAGGTTGAAACACAATAGCACTTTTGATATGGATTCTATTTTTACCATAAAGATATTTAATGATAACATGTGGAAGAAATACAAGTATTCAGGTATACCGAAACTTTTGGATTTATTAATAGGTTTTCCTGAGAATAGTAACCTACTTATAGTTTTTCAGTGGATCTGGTACTCAATATAAAATGCTCGCCTGTAACAAAACTCAATTTTCATTGGTATCCCATAATTCTCCTGTCCCAGGCAGTTCATCAGTGGCACACTTTACTTGATAAAAAAGCTTCATAATTCCTGCACAGTAATGAACTGACAGGGAAGTGTTTCCTATTTGTGAATTAATACTAAAACAATACCCAAGATTCGTAGCAAACAAGTATTAAGATGAAATCAAGGCATTTATTTCCCAAGCAGATGTGAGCTCACAAACATTTCATTCCACTGTCTTCAATTTGCTCCTATTAATTGAATGATTCAGAGACATAGTTGTATCAAAACTACATTACTGCTAGATAAGTAGACATCCTGAGCAGATGTCAGTGTCAGCATGGTCACCCTATTATGAATAGACCTGATAGTTAACTTTCAAAGTTCCTGAGAAATGCTGTATTTGAAGTGAAAATACTTTACTAAAACTTCTATCTGTTTAATAGAGTATAAAGTAAATACTCTTTTAACAGGAATTCTTCTAAAAGAGTCTGTGACAAAATTCCATTCCATTGCAACTGTGACATAAGCAAGTAGTTGGGTTTTATATGAGATGCACCATGTTGGAACTGCCTTGCTCAAGATATTCTAGATTTGAAGGTTTGAAGGTTTACTCGTTTTCCTAAAACAAGGTCTTACCATGTGGTGTAGGCCTGCATCAAACGCAATCATTTTCCTGCTTCAGCTTTTCAGCTGACGAGGTTATGGCATCTGCTGCAGGGAACCATGGAGTTGCCTTGGCCTAGCTGCCTTGAGACACATGAATCATAGGTTTTTCAGGTTAGAAGGCACAATGTGCCTTCCAATCCCTGAGAGACTCATGTACTCCTTCAGGCAGTGCTTACTCAGGTTGCTTTGTGTTTCTCTGTAAGTTCCCTTAGTAGTCAAGGAAGCATAAAGACCTGACAGGACAACTGAGCTTGACATTGATCTAGTGTATCCTGTATGACATGCAAATTTCACTGTATCCTGGCAACTACAACTGTATTGATCCTGGAAATCACCATAATAATCTGTTTGTGATAAAGGTATAAAAGTCTGATTGCTCTCAATAAAATTGTCACAGCCTCAGTTGTGCTGTGGCCCCTCCAATCATACTGATTTAATTCCTCTAGGCTATATCAGGTGACTTTGGACCAGTAAGCAAGCCCAGACACTTAGAATCTGCCATAACTCTCAACTACTTCATAAAAATAAAGAATAAAAAAGAGTGACACCTTAGAATTTAATAATGTCTATCAACATCTGAGATAAAGGTAAACATCTCTGGCAAAGAAAAACAAGCAGCCTAGAACTCCAGGTTATCTGAGAAAAAGAACTGCTAACTCAATAAACTTCACTCATAGTGCTGCAGGCAATGGAAATCACTAATGTTGAGCACTAATAGGGAATAGGGCTTGGATGTAGCTCAGTGGTAGAACAATTGCCTAAAATGAGTAAGAGCTTAGATTTGATCCCCAGAACCACAAAGTATTCTTTACTGTTGAGTAAAGGTAAATAGATTTCATTTCTCATATAGACTCAAACTATATGAGTTTGAGTTTAGAGTTGCTAAAGCTCTGTCTAGTGTAGTCATTCTGGTATGCATAGGACAGTCTTGTTTTAAAACTTAAAGTCACACCACATCATAATGGTGCTTACCCAGAAGCCTGAGGCAGGAAGATAACATGTTCCGAGCCAGACTGGGATATATAATAAGATCTTGTCTCAGAAAAAAACAAATAACAATAATAACAAAAACACCCTGGAAAACAAAACAAACAAAAACCCATCACAGACAAACTGAGATCTGGACACACCAGGAAGCTAGGCAGGATATCAACTTCGTATACAGGATTAGTTGGCAAGGAGGCTCTGGGTTTTGGAGACAAGAGGAAGCAGGTACTTTGCATATTTTGAGGGCTGGGTCAAGTCCTTCCCAAGTAATAAGATACATGGACCATTGTTCATCAGCAGATATACAAACAGAGCTGAAGCTAGATAAGAAATAAAGCAACCTAAAGGATAAAAACTTAGAAATTAAAAGGGAAGCTGACTTTGGTGGTTCAGGGAGATAAGAAAATGAAATGCAGGTTTAATAGAATTTGGGAATGTGCAGTATTGTCAGAAATGGAAACAAAGGTCAAAAGGAACCAGTTGACTGTGATGAGAACAGATGTCCCTCAAAGCAGGACTTAGTTTTGGATTTTTAATATTATTTTAAATTGTGTGTCTATAGTGACAGAGCAGGTTCTGTACATGTGAGTGGAGGTGACTGTGGAGGCTGGAGGCATAAGAGTCCTCTGTAACTGGAGCTACAGGAGGTAGTGTCCTCTGACCCAGGTGCTAGGAACTGTTCTTGGGTCCTCAACAAAAGCAGCATACACTATTAACTGTTAAGCCAAAGCAGGGCCTCTTACCTCTGCCACTCTTTTTTTTTTTTTTTTTTTTTTTTTTTTTTTTGTATCTGAACCTTTTAAAAATGTGTGCACTTGGAATTTTTATTTTAATTAGAAAGAAAATTATTTTACATGTCAATCCCAGGTCCCTTTCCCTCCCATCTTCCCCTGCACCCCCCCCCCCAACTAAAGCCCTACCTGTCCCATACCCTTTCTGCTCCCAAGGGAAGGTGAGTCATTCCATAGGGGGTCTTCAAAGTCTGTCTTATTCTTGGGATAGGGCCTAGGCTAACCCCCTTAGTGTCTAGGCTCAGGGAGTATCCCTTCATGTGGGATGGGCTCCTAAAGTCCATTCCTATGCTAGGGATAAGTACTGATCCACTACAAGAGGCCCCATAGTTTTCCAAGGTCTCCTCACTGACACCCACATTCAGGGGGTCTGGATCAGTCCCATGCTGGTTTCCCAGGCATCAGTCTGGGGACCAAGAGCTCTCCCTTGTTCAGGTCAGCTGTTTCTGTGGGTTTCACCAGCCTGGTGTGGACCCCTTTGCCCATCAGTCTTCCTTCTCTGCAACTGGATTCCAGTTCAGGTCAAGGTTTAGCTGTGGGTGTCTGCTTCTACTTCCACCAGCTGCTGGATGAAGGCTATAGGATGGCATATGAATTAGTCATCAATCTCATTATCAGGGGAGGGCATTTAAGGTAGCCTCTCCTCTGTTGCTTAGATTGTTGCTGTCATCTTTGTAGCTCTCCAGACATTTCCCTAGTGCCTGATTTCTCTATAAAGCTATGTCTCCCTCTATTATAGTATCTCTTATCTTGCTCTCTTCTGTTCTCCCTCAACTCAACCTCCCTGCCCCATCATGTCTTCCTCACCCCTCCTCTTCACTGAAGACATATTTTTTCAACATAAAATTGTAATTTTTCCAAATTTCACACAAGTACTATAGTTATATAATTTTCCATGTCCTTCTCCCACCAAATAACTTCAACTTCTATAACTATTGTTGTTACATATATATGTACATATATAATTATACATATATAATTATACATATGTTACATATATATAATTACATGTGCATACAGAGAGAGAGAGAGATAAAATCTATTAAGTCCATTGAATGTTGCCCATACATTCATTTGGTTCAATGTCCCTCTTCCCTTTAAAAATCAACAGTATGATCTAAATACAACTCAGTATTTAATTTATTGTCATTGAGGCTTTTTCAAAAATACAGAATGTGCTGCAAGGCATATTCTGACCACCTGTCATTATTCATTTCAAAATGAGAGACCAGATGACTCTCTTAAGACTGGAAACCAAATAAACATTGACATCAACTACTGCAGTAGAGCTGGGTGATCCCAGCAGCTACAGACAGTTCTAATGAATATGAAAATACTGACAGCTTCGGGAGATGTTTATAAACACCCGCTGTGTTTCTGTGCTGAGAGAGGCACTGCAGAAGTAAAGAATTAGCAAGCAATTACACTTACAACACCTGTAATTCAGTCTGAGGCAACATGTGACATACTTAAGTTGATATGTTGACTATGCTGTTGTCTACCTGAGTTCTACTTCTGCATTCTCCTGTCTTCTTCCAATAAATTCACTCCCAGAAAGCAGTCACTTTAAAGGATGCACTCAGAAGCCAGATCAAAGGGCTTTGCATGCCTGCTCCTTAACTCTGTGGTGGTGGGATACTAGGTGAACCAAAGCTTCCTCAGGCTTCATTATTCTCTTCTACTAAACAGGTATTCCAGATGTTGTCTTCACCCATATAGTATCATCAATAGTACCATCAACAGTTGAACACATTTGCCATGCATATGTGATAAATAAATGAGTCATCATCTTTAAGAACTTTATTTCACTTTTCGCATCTGTTTTAGCAATCAGTTGGCTTCTTTAGCATTTATTTCATTCTCTATTCCACTTACTAAGCTGAGCCAACAGTCATATCCAGTCCAAAGCCTTTCCTTTATATATTTTCAACTCTCTTATCTCCCCAGTGTTTTGCCCATTTCTAACTTAGACTATCACTTCTTCCAATTCTAATCCGATAAAGGACCCAGAGGATTTCCTTTTGTTGCTTATGCTGGCTTGGCTTTTTCGATGTGTATAAGGCTGGCCTCCAATTTATAATCCTCCTGCCTCAGCCTCAAAGTATGAGAATTATAGACACTTTTAAGCAGAAGGATTTTTCTGTTGGAATTATTTCTTTATTTACCTGTTTTCTTATAGTGCCTTTCTGTCTATTCCATGTTGACCTATTGCCTTGGGCTGGGATTACAGCACCCAGCACCAGGTCTAGCAACAGAAGTTTTAAAAATGGGTAAGTGGTCTATCATATTATTTCCTTTCTACCTATTTACCTTCTAACAACATACAGATAAGAGTTGCTCTTAACTTGAAGCCAACGTGAAGCAAAGTGTCAAAATCAAGACATAACCGTGAGTGAAAAATAGACCCCTTGCTTTAAGCCATGAGATTTGATGGTTGTGGTTCTTCGCAATATAGCTCCTCTATCCTGACTGAAATAAAAAAACATTGCAATTGAGAGTGTACTTGTTTAAAATTCCAGTCTACACTTTTTCTAAGTACACAATTAGGTCCCCTTTTTAGATGAGCCATTTTAGATTTTTAGATGACTCTGTTACTTTCTCAGTATCAGCCTCAGCTCTTTAATTACAATAAAACAGGAGTAATGCTAGTGCCAACAGATAAAACGGTGTTATATGTAGCAGGCAAAGTGCTATGGCTCATATATGGTATCTTCTATATTCCGGGAGCCAACAAAAACCCAAAGCAAAGAAACAAAACCATTCTTGATTTTAACAAACTTGTGAGGTTATAGAGAAAATAACTAAAGGTAACCATAACTTGCAATGATAATAAAAAAGGCAACTGAAGAAAAATAATCATTGAGAGATGATGAAGGTAAAAAGAGAGAAGGAATAGGGACCATGAAAGAGACCCTGAGATCATCCCAGACAAAAGAGACATAGTAAAATCATTGTGTGTTTCTGAAAGTCTATCTGGTAGAAGTAGCCTTGGAATGCATGTGGTGTCCAATTTTCCATCTATGCCAGTGTTTTATTGTTATTTTTTCTGATGTGATGGAGACATCAATGTCTATACCCAGCTTTTAAAAGTTTGGGTGCTGATATAGTTCAGTGGGTGAAATGCTAGCCTTCCATGAACAACACACTGAGTTTGATCCCCAACTCCTCATAAAAGTGAGTGTGATGGCCATACCTCTAAAGCCTACACTCAAGATGGACAGACATGAAGTTCAAGGTCACCCCCAGCTACATACCAAGCTTAATGATAACTACATCAGTAAACCTATATAAAGAGACACTTGTGGGCTGTGTTGGAGACAACAAATAAGAAGATATTTTGTTCTCCTTTTGTATTTAACCTGAATGAGCTATTTGACAGTTGTGGGTATTCCAGGCGTGAGTATGTCTATCACTGCTGTGATTCTCTGTAGAGTCTAGATTTCTGAAAGTCCTCAAGTCAGAGTCTGAACATCTGTGCAAATACATGATTGAACACTAATTTGGAGTGAATCAAATCTATGGATTTAAACCAATCCCTGGTCATTATGCAAATCTCTAGTTCAACATCTAATATCAGGAAGAGGCTTTTCCTGGACCTCATCATTTTCTCAAATAAGTAGGCAATCTCTTTCTACTAAGCAGCCCACACTAGGGGCATGCAGAGGCAGGCAAGTTCAGTTTTCCAATAGTCTTTAATAGTGACCCCAATGGGAAAAAGGAGGACAGAGTTCCAAAGGGTTTGGAAGCTGATACAGAGCCAGGAAAACAATTGCTCACCTATTGACATACAGAGGAGCTAATCCATAGGATCAACAAGCGAATGAAAGAGTATTTAAAGCTTAATGGGAAAGGGATGAAGCCTGATGCAGTAGGTTTGAAGGTGCTGTTACTGTATGTGAAGTCTTTGAGGATGAGGATCTTGTTTTGCCTCCTCTGCTGTCTTGAATCCACACTAGGAAGATGGCAAATACACAACCATGTTTGTAAACACATTTACTTGCACAGTACGTGAACATGTACTATGCTTAGCATGTAGGAAAAATGATTTTAAAGAGGTTAGTTTTGTTTGTTTTTATAGTCTTGAAAAGTTTTGTGACTGAAGTTTTAAGAATTCTGAGACTCTCGGGTCACAGGTATATCCCATTCAGATTCAAACAAAATCATGAAATAGATTTTTAGAGAAACTGGACAAAACATTAAAACATCTGCCTGTTTGTCCATCTGCCTGCCTGCCTGTCATATATCATCTATTTATTATATGTCATATATCTCTCTTCTATCAATCCTCTCCATACCTACCTATCATTTATTCCTTCTAAGTCATTACAGAATGGAGTTTACTACCTTCACGTGCACGCGTGCATACACACACACACACACACACACACACACACACACAAGCATGCACGCACACACGAACACATGCCTCTTGTCCTATCTGAAAACAAGACAGAGATTCTAACTGATATCAGCTGCTGTGTTTTCTTATTCTTGTCCAGAAGAGAAAAGAGTTTTCTGCCTAGAATGCTTTTGTTGTCCTTGGATTTGGAGACAGTGCTCTATCAGCTTTATGAACACCCTGATGAATTTGTGCTCTGAATACATTTATAGTTTACTGTCTTTGAAGAAGAGTGAAAAACATTGAAAAGAAGGGGCTTTGAAACCCACCTTCAAAGAGGTAGGCATTTGATATAGTTTTAAACATTCTACCAAGCGGTATTGTTCTCCTCCACCCATTGCCCTGGAAGGACAGGAAATCAAGAAACACACAAACAAAACTAGGCCACTTGCTTTTTTTCCTTTCCAGTTTCAACTGCTGTTCATTCAACAGGAAAATGAAAAGTGTCATGTGTAAGTCAAAATCACATTTCTTAGACTGTGTGGCCCTTCCTAGAAAGCAAGAGATTGCTCTTCAGGCCCTGCCATCTGCACCAGCTGAAGTCAGGGAAGATGATCCTCAAGTCCACAAAAGTGACTTAAAATGCAGCTGTCTGCACTGGCATCCGATGAGATAACAGATGTAACAAGGCTTTGAAAACAGTAATGCTGACAGAAGTGAACATTATGACTGTTATCAGCTGTTCCCAAGTTACAGGTATTATTGTCATTATGCAGCGTGCCTCTTTTATGAGTAGAGCAGCGCAACTTGGGATTAAGGGATTCTGACATCGTCTAGCCCTGTTACTTCACTGCAACACTAAAGGCAGAAAGGATCAAATAAAATGAGGAAAGTAAGAGACTACCCGAAGAGTTACCCGAAGGCTTAGCAGTTGTGAGCACAGTCAGGATAAGCAATTCCAGCCCCAACTGAAGAGACAGAAGAAGCCGTGGCTAAGGCTAGCTGTGCACTTTCTGTTTTGTATATACACACACACATATATAAACATACAAAAATATGCATTCTCATATATATAATTACATAACAATTAATGAGGAAAGGGACCATAATTTTGAAAAGGAGGAAGCATAGGGCAAATGGGAGGATTTAGAGGGAGGGGGGAAAGGGAAGAAGAGGCAAATGATGTCATATTATAATCTCAAGAAAGAAAAGAAATAATTTCTTAAAGATCCTTCTGTAGTCTTTTGTATGATGGCTGTGAATTTGGCTTTGGACTTCAAGTTGCGAAGCTATTGTGTCCACACAGCAGCACTGGGATTTGTGATTCTTGGGAATCTGCTCTGAGGTATACTGGGACAATTGGCCACCTCACTTTTAAGTGAATACATAAAGAAGGGGAAGGAAGAGGATGCCCAGTAAATAGGACAAAATGATCCACTGCTTGGATTTAGAAGCAACTCGATCCTGCACTTGCAAAATGACTTGCTTGGACTAAGAGAACTGATGTGTGAGAAATTACGGTAACTTCACAGCAGAGTGTGGTAGTCACTGTTCACGTGAGTGGCAAAAGACAGCTGCACTCAATTAACCGCAACTGCTGACACCACAGGGGCTCCATAATTATACTACTAGCAAACTCAACTTTTTAATAAGGCCAATAAAGAAATGTGCCTCTCCCTCCTACTCCCTTTCTACCCAGAGTGCCTCCTACAAGAGACGATCATAAGGTCGGATACACAGCAAAGTGATCTCAAGAACACGCCAGAATGCTAGAGGAAGATAGGTAAAGACTCAGGCAAGCCTCACATAATACTTTATTTTACACCCCAAGATGAAAATGTAACAGGATCTTACAAAACAGCTTCATCTATTGTCACTTTTCTTAGCTTGACATCCTAGGAAACAATATACTGCTAACACTTATTAGAATAATAACGTCTTATATTATGCCGAAAGATTAATTCAGAACACTGAATCGCTTGTTGTAAAAGCAACTTCATTATTATTACTGCTACTTTAAAATTTTTTACACATTATTTCTCAGTAATCAACTTTATCAGGTACAGAGCTATTTTCCTTTTTCTCTTCTGATTCTCGCCTATTTATGTAATGTGTATTCTTATTAATTGAAGGTGGATGGAAGACCCTGACTTAGTATATTACCTTGGACACATATATTTGCTGTTTTAATTTAATAAAACACTGAACCAATTTTATATTTTAGAAGAAAATGGGGGAGTTTTTCTACTCTGCCACCCACAAAAGACTAATTTCATACTCTTAGATTTTCCCGTGCATACACAAATTAATTGATAGTTGTATAGGTATCTCATTTCCCCTCAGACTTTTAAGACTTCATTCATCATTAGTGTGTGTGTGAGAGAGAGTGGGGTCAGGGAGAGAGAGAGAGAGAGAGAGAGAGAGAGAGAGAGAGAGAGAGAGAGAGAGAGAAAATGTGGAAGTGGACTCATCCATGTAATGGCATATGCACACCATAGCACATGTGTATAGGTTAAGAGGGCAACCATGTGTCAGTTCTGTCCATCCACCGTTACTTTGGGTCAGAAGACTAAACTCAGGGTGACAGGCTTGCACAGCAAGCACCTATTGACCGCTGATCCATGCATAGTTTGACCTGTTCTTTTTTTCCCATTATTCCCACTTAACTTTATAATGGTGCTATATTTCATTGTTTACATACAGATCTGCCATGTGAAATTTACGACCTGGCACCCTAAAGTACATAATTTATTTTACCATCTCCTCACTGAAAGAATGGCTATTTCCTGGTAAAAAGCTCTAGAGTAATATACGGTGTATTAGCTAATCTTGAGTTCCCCTCCCTACTATGCATAAAGTGATGCTAGAAGATGATTAAATACACTGTGGCAACTCTATAGCCTGGTTCCAGCTATGCCACCATGGCCTTTCTTGCTTTAGGAAATCCAAGGATGTCAAATAGAAACAAGTCACCATATTAGCATATAAGGGAATGCTGGAAAAGGCTGTGGAGCCAGTGTCTAAATGAGTACATCTCATGATCCATCAGACTTAAAATTTACTCCCATAGTGTGCTCCCTCAATCACAGTCACATAGCATATCATCAAATATTTATGTAGGTGGGACAGGAGGTGCTGATATTTCACTTCCAAAATAGAGGAATTTCATCAGACATTTGCTGGATTTGCAGTGAAAACAACTTCACAGGCTCACATTTTGCAGTTTGCTGACGGTATAATTAAAAAGAATTAACTTGGAAAAAAGGTTCAGGTGCTTAGGATGGTAAACTCATAAGCACCTCCACAATGACAATATAGCAGCAAGCTCTTAGATAACCAGCTGTGGAAGTGCACAGTTCAGTAGGAGTCATTCTCGTCTACACCAGCCTTTTTGTTGAGGGTTTTACAATACTCTTGGATCACGAATTTGGCAATACTTTATACAAGATGCCTAACAGAGCACAGATGTAAAACGCCATATCCTGGAAAATGGTCTCTACCTGTTTAACAGTTGAAATGTTGTTGTTTAACTAACAATCAGGCTTTAAACTCCTGTTGTTACAATTCATGAACTCACTGCTATCGGCTAAATTGTCTTCTCAATTTAAGAAACTTTTTTAAGTAATGTTAAAGTGCAGAATATACTTATACAGAGTTGGAAGTTATATACAGCATGTTTCTCTGCTTATTTAATGCAGATATGGAGTATCTATATTTTCCCTAACATTAGCTGGTTCTGCAGGTGTGTTAGTTTATGTAAACATCCAGCTATGCACACAGAAACTGCCAAACACTGATGTTCAACTTGAGATTTGGAGATTTCTTTGCAAATTGGCTTTCTTTTGAGACTTAGATAGTCACAGATTATTTTTACTCTTCATTGTGCACATCTTAGAATACTCCTGGCATGCTATAGATGCTCAAGAATTACTGAAATATCAAGACCAGTACCATCCTGGGAAGACAGAATGTCTTGATAGGACTTAGCTAGCTCTTTTCTGTTCTAGATCAGCAATGTGATCCTAGTGTTAATTACATCTCTCATAAATTGTCTATGTAAACATGATGCCGTATGGCATACTCATGCAAGTCTGAGGGAGATGAGTATTGGGAAGAGACTCAAGGCTATCTCTATATTTCCTTGAGTTTCCAAGACATCAATAAATGTAAATGATTCTATGCCAACCTTAGAGGAATTGGTAAAATTGCAAACCATTGTTAAAATATCTCAAGAAGAAAACATATATTTACACATACTTAAAATGTGTTTGCATTAAAACTTCTAAGAACACTCAAAAATTACAAGTATTCAAAATTTATAAACTTTTGAAATATAACTGTGTGCCAATGTTTCTGATTGAATGTATAGGTTGAAGTCCATTCTTAATTCTCATAACATTTAGACAGCTGGATGGGCAGTGTTGGCATCATGCCTTTAATCCCAGCAATAAGACAAGAAAAGGGGATCAAAGGGATACAAATTGGAAAAGATGAAGTCAAACCTTCACTATTTGCAGATGACATGATAGCCTACATTAGTGACCTGAAAAACTCTACCAGGGAATTCCTATGGCTGATAAACTCCTTCAGCAAGGTAGCAAGATACAAAATTAACTCAAAAATATCAGTAGCCCTACTATATACAGATGATAATTCCAATGAGAAAGAAATCAGGGAAACATCACCTTTCACAATATCCACAAGCAACATAAAATATCTTGGGGTAACACTAACCAAAAAAGTGAAAGACCTGTACAATAAGAACTTTGAGACTTTAAAGAAAGAAATTAAAGAAGATACCAGAAAATGGAAAGATCTCCCATGCTCTTGGATAGGTAGAATCAACATAGTAAAAATGGCAATCTTGCCAAAAGCAATCTACAGATTCAATGCAATCCCCATCAAAATCCCAACACAGTTTTTCACAGACATTGAAAGAACAATACTCAACTTTATATGGAAAAATAAAAAACCCAGGATAGCCAAAACAACTCTTTACAATAAAGGATCTTCTGGAGGCATCACCATCCCCGACTTCAAGCTCTACTATACAGTCATAGTTCTGAAAACAGCTTGGTATTGGTACAAAAATAGACAGACCAATGGAATCAAATTGAAAATCCTGATATTGACCCACGCACCTACGAATACCTTATTTTTGACAAAGGTGCTAAATCTATACAATGGAAAAAAGATAGCATCTTCAACAAATGGTGCTGGTACTATTGGATTTGGACATGCAGAAAATTGCAGATAGATCCATACCTGTCACCATGCACAAAACTTAAGTGCAAATGGATCAAAGATCTCAGCATAAATCCAGCCACACTGAATCTTCTAGAAGAGAAAGTGGGAATTACCCTTGAACAAATTGGCACAGGAGACCACTTCCTGAACATTACACCAGTAGCACAGACATTGAGGTCTGCAATTAATAAATGGGACCTCCTGAAACTGAGAAGCTTCTGCAAGGCAAAGGAAACAGTCAGTAGGACAAAACGACCACCCACAGAATGGGAAAATATCTTCATCGATCTCACATTTGACAGAGGACTGATTTCCAAAATATATAAGGAGCTCAAGAAGCTAGCCACCAAACAATGAAATTAAAAAGTGGGGTGCAGAACTAAATAGAGAATTCTCAACAGAGGAATCTGAAATGGCTGAAAGACACTTAAGAAAGTGCTCAAAATCATTGGCCATCAGAGAAATGAAACTCAAAACAACTCTGAGATTCCACCTCACACCTGTCAGAATGGCTAAAATCAAAAATACCAATGACAATCTATGCTGGAGAGAATGTGGAGGAAAAGGAACACTCCTCCATTGCTGGTGTGAGTGCGAACTTGTAAGACCACTCTGGAAATCAGTATGGCGGTTGCTCAGAAAAAATGGGAATCAGTCTACCTCAAGATCCAGCCATTCCTCTCTTGGGTATATATCCAAATACTGCATGTTCATACAACAAGGACATATGTTCAACCATGTTCATAGCAGCATTGTTTGTAATAGCCAGAACCTGGAAGCAACCTAGATGCCCCTCAACTGAAGAATGGAAAGAGAAAATGTGGTACATTTATACAATGGAGTACTACTCAGCAGAAAAAAGCAATGGAATCTTGAAATTTGCAGGCAAATGGATGGAACTAGAAGAAACCATCCTGAGTGAGGTAACCCAGTCACAAAAAGACAAACGTGGTATTTACTCACTCATATATGAATTTTAGACATAGAGCAAAGGCTTACCAGCCTATAATCCTCTTCACCAAAGAAACTAGGAAACATGAAGGACTCTAAGGGATAAATGGTCCCCAGGAATGGAAGTGGCATGAACTCCTGAACTAATTTGGACCATGAGGGTAGGGGGGAGGGAGCTGCTACAATAAGAGCAAGAGAAGAGGAGTAGAGGAGAGGAAATGGAGGGGCAGAAATATTTAGTTGGGGAAGAATAGAGGAGAGAGAGCAGGATGAGAGACACCATATCAGAGGGAGCCACTATAGGTCAAGAAGAGATCTGGAATCAGGGAGATCTCCAGAGACCTACAAGGATGACACGATCTGACAATCCAGGCAATGGTGGAGAGAATAACCTAAAAGCCCTTCCCCTAAAATGAGATTGATGACTTCTCTTCATGCCATCCTAAGAGCCCTCATCCAGTGGCTGCTGGAAGCAGAGACAGACATCCACAGATATACACTGAGCTGAAATTGGCAATTTAGTTGAAGAGAGGGAGGAATGAAGAGTGAAGGGGTCTGCACCAGCTTAGAGAAACCCACATGAACAGTTGGCCTGAACAAGGGAGAGCACATCGACCCCAGATGCTGTCGGGGAGGCCAGTACAAGACTGATCCAGATCCCTGAACATGGATGTCAATAAGGAGGCCTCTGCACTCCAGGGAGCCTCTGGTGGTGGATTAGTATTTTTCCCTGGTGCAAGAAGGGGCTTTTAGAGCCAATCCCACGTGAAGGGTTACACTCTGGCCCTGGACACATGGGGAAGGGCCCCAGGACATCACAGGAAGATTTGGTGGATTTTGCAGAGCCCCCATTGAGGGCCCTACCCTGCCTGGGGAGTGGTGGGTGGATGGAGTGGGGGATGGGCTGGGGGTGGGGGAGGAGGGATGGGGTGAGGGGAGGGAGAGGGAGAAGGGACTTACATGTGAAACAAGCATGTTCCCTAACTGGAACTAATAAATAAATTTAAAAAAATAAAAATAAATAAATATGGGATATCCTTATTTATGCTTCTAGGTATGGGATGAAGCATAATACATTTCACTGTTGAGAAACTTGAATTTCCCTTCTGGTTCAGGGGTCTGAGGTCGGAGTAAGGTCATGGCTACCCACCATCTGTTCTCTGTTTGAATACTGAAATTTGAGCTAACACAATGCTATCAAATGCTTTTAGTCCGCAGCTGGGCATCTGTTAGTATGAAGTACTTGGGACTAACCCACCTATTTTTCTCCACCATATCCTCTGCTTTAACTTTTATGCTTTCAAAAAACAAACAAGTCATGCTGGCTAATTTTATGTCAGCTTGATACAGCTGGAGTCATCCTGGAGAGACAGAGCTCAACTGAGAAAATGTGCCTACCAGAACAGCCTGTGGGTGAGGCTGTGCAGAATTTTGTTGATTGGTGATTGAAGTGGAAGGGTCACATTCACTGTGGGAAGTGCCACCTCTCTGCTGGTGGGTGCTGTAAAAATTAAACTGATCAAGAACTGGGGAGTAAGCCAGTAAGCAGCACTCTTCCATGGCCTCTGCTTCAGTTCCTGTCTTGAGCTCCTGCATTTGGATTCCTTTAATGGGGACTGTGGTATGGGAGTAATAAGCTAAAGTAATCATTTTCTTCTCCAAGGTGCTTTTGGTCATGGTGTTTTATCACAGTCATAGAACCCCTAACTAAGACGCAAGGTTTCTAAAATCAGACGATTCACACTGCTGATTCTGGAAGCAATACTTGTTTTACTCTGTCTTTTCCAACTTGAGGTAACTCAACTGCAAACTAATTCCTGCAAGTATTCCCTCTGGGAGATCAAATGCAATGACTTTCAATGTGGCTAGTGCTGCGCAACAACACTACTTAAGGATTCTTCCATTTGAGCTGGCATCACGAAAATACCTGCAAGCAATTTAGAGACAATGCCGGTGGGGATTGAGTGCTGACAGAGAACAAGGATCCAGGGCAGCTTTCAGTGGTGCCAAGAAACAGCTGTCAGGAAAAGTAATGCAAGTCAGCCTCCACCAGGACCTACACTTTGCCCTGTAAGTCATCAACAAAAGGAAAAATTAATTTGTAATAGTTTAATATTAAAATAGCCTAAAGAAAGTCTAGAAAGCAGCTCAGCAATAGAACTCAATTCTAAAGGTAAGCATGTCAGTGCAACATCTCATGTCATGTGATGGCTCCCACCAAGTGGATGCTAGGGCTAGAACTCAAATTGTCAGACTTGGCAGCAAAGCATCTTACCCTCTGAGCCATCTTATTGGGCCCATTATTTCACTTTAAAGAGAAAGAAGGCAGGCAATGTATTATGTAATATATCCAAATCAACACAGAGAAATGAGTATATTCAGAATTTGAATAACTTGTTTTTGGAAACACTTCACAAACTCATGTCTCCAGGGCAAATAATTAGAGGGCATTGCACTACTGACTAAAAAGAATTTATTTTTTAAAAAAGAATGCACGTATTCTCATGAAATAATTTTCTACTTTTAAAATGAATATACTAATAATAAGCAACATTTGTTTTAATCCTCCTGATGTAAAATTTGCAATCTATTGATGTTTAATTCTACTCTCTTCATTTAAAAAGCAACATATAAAACTATAAAAGATCTAAGTCCAGTAGAAGGAGATAGATATCTTTGCTAAGTATGGCATGAATGTAGCTATTTCCTAACAGTAACAGGGTACTGAGAATAATTTATCATGTGGCAAACACAAGGCCTATGTTACAATTGATATAAGTTAATGCAGTAGCAGGGGGGACAATTCGAAGCCTCTGATCACTCCGAAGAACTGAAACTCTAAGGAAACTGTTCCATTAGAGATGCCCACAGAACCCTGTCAATGCCTCTCCTCCTCCTCCTCCTCCTCCTCCTCCTCCTCCTCCTCCTCCTTCTCCTCCTCTTTCTCCTCCTCCTCCTCCTCCTTTTCCTCCTCCTCCTTCTCCTTTCTTATGGAGAAGATTGTAGGCAATTTACTAGGACAGTTTTGCCAACATAAATTTATATTGCAAAACCTCACAGCATTTAGCCATTCCTTTAGGATAAGAACATGCTTTGCATTCTTAGCTCTCAAGAGACTGAGGAAATGGTTGGAAAGTTAGAGACTAGTCTGACTACATAGTGACACCCACTGCAAAATGTTTCTCCAAACAAAGAAACTACAAAAGCAACCTTCTGTCTCCATTTTGCTCATCAAGTACCAATTTGTGGTTGGGAGGACTGAGGATCATAACTCACATGAGCAAGAGTGACTATCTTTGTAGATTATTAATATGGAATAACCTGAGGTAACATGTACCTGTTGACATAATTCCAAAACTCTACTTGGTTTAGAAGATATGGGGATATCTGGATGCCCATCTTAGGAGATCTGATCTTGGGATAAGACTAATATATAACTTTGCATTTGCAGAAAGTCAGACAGAAACACAAAAGGTGAACCTGCACTTCCACACTTTGAAGAACTTTTTAAAGAAACATCTGGCCCAAAAGAAGAACTGTATGACTCAAGTGATGTACATTAGTCATTTTCCATAAAGAGAATTGTGGAGGATACAACCTGAACAAGTAACAGTAGAGAATAGATAATTAACTGTGAAGTGCTCCTTAACTAACAGCAAAGGCATTATAAAAACACTACTGTAAGATCCATGTGTGTCTCTCTTAAGGTCCTCCTTGTTTCCTAGCTTCTCTGGGGTTGTGGATTTTAGGCTTGTTATCCTTTACTCTATGTCTAATGTTCACTTATGAGTAAGTACATATCATGTTTGTTTTTCGATGCCTGGGTTACCTCACTCAGGATGGTTTCTTCTTGTTCCATCTATTTGTCTGTGAATTTCCAGATGCCATTGCTTTTTACTGCTGAGTAGTACCCCATTGTGTAAATATACCACATTTTCTTTACCCATTCTTTGGTTGAAGGAGGGGCATCTAGGTTGCCTCCAGGTTCTGGCTATTACAAATAATGTTGCTATGAACACAGTTAAACAGATGTCCTTGTGGTATGAATGTGCATCCTTTGGGTATATACCTAAGAGTGGAATTGAATGGGAAAGGGACAAGATCTCCTGAGTAAATTGGGAGCGTGGGGGAATTGGGAGAGGAGTAGGAGAAAGAAGGAAGGAAAATGGGAAGAGGAGGGGACTATGAAGGATCAGGAAAGTCGAATTGGGGGAAGAACAGAGAAGGAGAGCAAAGAAAAAGATACCTTGATAAGAGGAAGCAATTATGGGCTTAACAAGAAACCTAACATTAGGGAAATTCCCAGGAATCCACAAGGATGACCTCAACTAAGAATCTACACAATAGTGCAGAACCTACCTTAAATGCCCTTCACTATAACGAGATTGATGACTATCTTAAATGCCATCATAGAGCCTTTATAGTAGCTGATGGAAGCAGAAGCAGAGATTCATACCTAAGTACTGAGCCAATTGTAGAGAAGGAGGAGTGATGAGAAATGGGTCAAGACTATGCTGGGAAAACCCACAGAAACAGCTGACCTGAGCAAGTGGGAGCTCAGTGACTATAGACTGACAGATGGGGAGCCAACATAGGACCAAACCAGGCCCCCTGAACATTGGTGTAGTTGGGGAGGGGCTTGGGCAGTCTATGGGGCCACTGGCAGTGGAGTCAGTATTTATATGAATGGGAACCCATTCCCTACAGAGGGATACTCTCTCAGCCTAGATACATGGGGGAGGGCCTCAGTCCTGCCCCAAACGATGGGACAGATATTGATGATCCCCATGGGAGGAATCACTCTCTCTGAGGAGTGGATGGGTGGTGGGATGGGGACATGGTGGGGGGGGAGTGGGATGACAGGAGGGAGAGGGAACTTGGATTGGTATGTAAAATAAGATTTTTAATTTAAGTTTAAAAATGTTTTTTGAAAAAAATACTGTGTATGATGATTTCATATAAGAAACGGCAATCCATGGATGTAAGTAGACAATATCTTTTATAATGAATGAGATTGAATGTCAAGGATTATTTCATGTCCTCAGAAAGTAACAAGCAACAAGTGAAAAGGCCTGGTAATGGTAAGTGTCACATTAATGATGATATACTCATCGGTCACTGCTTTATAGACCAAGTTCTCTTCACTTTTATAACAATTTTGTAATGAGTTCACTGATTGATTTCTTCATTTTAAGCGCAAGGGAATAATTTAAGGACTTTCCAAAACTGTACAAACTAGACAGCTTTTATATCAAGATTCCAAACCACAGTTGTTTTTTACAAGGAAAACCAATAGTCCAAAGCACTGTGTATAATGACAATTAAATCCTGAGGGACTTCTGAACAGAGCAATCAGGAAAGGTATCTTGACTGAAGATGGTACTTAAGGACAGCCTTGGGGGGAGAATAACACCTGGAAATACAACATCTGGAGAAAGACACAAGAAATAAAGTTCATGACAAACATTTTTATGAGTATAATCAAGTTTGAATACACATGTTATATAGAACAAATAACAGATTTGATTCAGCTAATGTGTAGTTGTAAATAAAACCTATTAAAGTAAGTAATAGGTATATAAGATCTATGAAGTATTTTTAAGCTATATACTTTACCATCAAGACCAAACTCTAATAATAGTAACTGTTACAGGACTCTATATTACATTTTAATCTTCTACTTACTTGCTCAAACCTCTCACTTACTATTGTAATTTTCATTCTCAGTTTCCAAAATTTTCTTCTCTGAGATGAAAACTTCACTCACATTGTGACATTTCTATAATGAGACTGACTTGCAGTCACTGGGTGGGTCTTGTAAGTCCTTCCTTACTCCCTCAAATCAGTTATTCAGTGATGACTCATCACACCGTCAACACTGCTGAACAATCTTGAAATAAACCACTCTTAATGTTTTTTTTTTTTTTATTTTCAGCAAAGGAACATTGCGAAAAGTAGTGAATAATAATGAAACAAAAGCTATTTCTGAAATGATAAATGTTTTAAAAACCACTTAAATTGACTTGTTTAGTGGAAGGGAACAGTGTGAACATAGTAATATAAATAACTAACCTTAGGCAGAATAAACATCATTGTCTCCTACAAATTGTTCTCTAGTCCTCTCTTTTAATCCTTACTTGCTCATTTTTCACAAGTAAAGCAATAAACTTCATTTTAAGCAAAACAGCACAAAATGCAAAACATAAACTTGGTGTTCATGGACACATTTGACAAGCACTCTATAATTTTGTCACCTATTTAATAATTTTCTATAAAAATCTGCAAAAATAAGGAACTTGTACATTCAAAATGCAAGTTGGGTCAAAAATACAAAGTGAGTCATGGAGTAAAGAATTTGGATTGGAATCTCCTATTTGATGCCAGGTAACACTATTCATTCAAGTCTCTCAATGGCCAAGGTAGTGCCTTACATTTGTGTGGCAGAGACAGAATGATGACACGCAAGTTGAACACTGTGTTAGAGACATGACTGCTGTTAGTTAATATTTGGCCCATTCTTTTTGCTTATTTAAATAAGTGACATTAAGCTGCCTACCTACAATTATTAAACTAGATCCTAAACAGTCACTATGGAAACAAAATCACTGCTGTCTTACTTAGTAAATGCTGACACAAATGGACTGACCATCCTGACCCTCAATATGCTCACACACACACAAATTAAGTTTTTGTTTGCTTTGAGAAACATAAGAAGTTAAACTTTTTGATACATAGAAAAAGAGTTCTGCAAGATATGCTGATACCGTGCATAAAACCCCAGCACTTGGAAAGCTGAGGCAAGAGAACTACTGTGAGTTCAAGGCAAGCCTGAGGTATATAATTAATGTTAACACAACATAGGTACAGAATAATAATTTGTTTCATAAAACCAAAAAGTAAGCATTTTTAGAAAAATCAATATTTAAACTAAATTAGGAGTCAAACACTTTCTGATTAGATTAAATTCTCCTCCTCCAGATGAAACTCATACCTGGCACCAGTATCAAGCCAAGAACCTAGGACTGGACAGTTTATATAATTCCTAGGGGAGAACTTGGCACTTTATTCTGCTAAAACATCATAGTGTAAAACAGACTCCTGATGATTTACCATTATACATGCCTTAACTCTCATCTGAAACACTTTTGCTTGTAGATGGTGATGAACATGGACACCTATAACCAGCCGATGTATAGAGAGTAAGAGATTTGAAGAATGGCATTCCTAAAGGGAACAAATATACTGATGCCCCACCCCCATGCAAGGCTCAAGGATCATTGTGGAAGAGAGGACCAAAAGAATATGAGACAGAAGCAGTGAATGACAAGGACATTGTTGTCTTCTGGACACAGCAAGGCAGCTGCACATATGAACTCAGTGTTCACAACAGTATTTGAAAAACCTGTATAAACCCTCATGAGACCCAATCTCAACCTAGAGAGGAGAGTTAGACACACAGTCACACTGATTACCATAGAGCTATTGACAGTTGTTAGCTTCTGGGAGAAAGAGAGATAGTTTTCTCTAAGTGTAACTCTTGATAAATCGACTGTACTCCAATGGAAGACCACATCTCCAAGAATATTTGGTCAGCACAAACTGGTCTTTAAGGATTTAAAATAAGTTAGATACAAAAATGATGTGTATCTGGGAAGTGTTGGTGGAGACGGCAGGGGATATGGCCAAAGCACGTTGTATGAAATTCTTAAAGAACTAATAATTCTTTTAAAGTCATTAATTTTCCAAAAGTTAAAATTATACATAGATCATCAGTAAGTTCATAAATATGTCATCAGTAATATCATAAATATTTTTATGTCTATAGAACTTACTGATGATCTATACTAGAATTTTATTCATAGTGATGATTTGATCTGAACGTTCACCAAAGCTTTAAATAAAATTCTATGAACATTCTAATTTTAATTGAAAATATAAAATTGTTCCATATTTTATAGAGTACTAAGTGAAAAAAATTCTCAAATGCCAGCAATATATCTTTAAAGCCATTATATAATTTTATATGATGCTTTTTAAAAAAATTACAATATATAGCATATGGCATTCATGTATATGCCATAAAAGTAATCCTTTGTGGAGCTTCCCATGTATGCTATATACTCACAATATACACATGCACACAAATGCATGCACATGGACACAACTACATGTCCATAAACTCATACTCCAACATAAAATTCTAGCAGTCATCCCTAAATCAGCATTTAAGCACTCAATTTATAGCACAAAACTTGGTTTCCTATGAGTAGCAAACCAAAAATCCCAGTGTAGCACTAAAAATAAAAGACCCAGAGACTGATATTGGGGTTCAAATTTCAAGCTGATGACTAGAATAGCAAAGCGGCCAAGCTACCAGAGAGCTCTTACATCTAAAAGGTCTGTGGTGCTCCTGTTCTCAATGTGGTTGGAGAATGAATGCCTCCAACTGAATACTGATGACCCTGCTTCTATCTTTATACCCCTCTAGTGCTGAGATTAAAGGCATGTCATGTGTTACTCTTCTAGACTGATTCAATCTAGTGTATCCCTGGGTGGCCTTGAACTCAGAGAGTCCCATCTACCTCTTAATCCTGAGTCCTAGGATTAAAGGTGTGTACCACCACCTCCTAAATTCTGGCTGTTGAGATTAGAGGTGTGTGTCTGGCTTATTTGGTTTGTAGCTGACTTTGTTTTCTGGATCCTTAGACAAGCTTTAAGAAATCATAAAAATCACCATACCCCAGTGCCGTGAAACATGTTTGCTAGTTCTGACCAAGACTGCAAGCACCATACACAAAAGCTATAAGGAAGTAGCTGAAAACATAGGAAAGAAAGTGCATTCTGCCTGCAGTTGTCTTTTTGTACAACAAATAGTTGACTTTCATTGGGCTAAGTTTGTGTAAGTCAGATAATATCCTAGAAGATGTGTCCTCATAGTCTTCAGTCATCAGCTGGGAGCTTGACCTTCAGAGAGCATAAGCCACACAGTTCTACCTTAGTAATTTCAGACTAACATCTTCATTGTAACTGATAGAGCCTGAAATACTACAATAAGCAATGCTGACTGCAGGATCTAAGCCAGAACACTGTTGCAAGGATTAAGTGGAACACTATTTGCAAATCCAGTAACAGATGATCAGTTGGGAATGGCTTACATAAAGAGAGGGTCCAGCTGATCCATGTCCAATCTGTGTTAACTGGGACTCTGAACAAGGTCTCTTGAAGTGCTCATAATAAAGTTATAAAGAGAACACATGAGATTTCAAAATGTGAAAACTATATTTTATATTTTATTGTTGTTTGAATAAATTCAACCATCCAGAAAAATATCTCCCTTCAGATATCAAATGGCTCATCTGTTAGAGCACTTGCTGCTTTCACAGAGGACCTGGGTCGAGTTCCCAGCACCCACATGGTGGTTCATAACCACCTGTAATTCTAGTTTTAGGGGATACATTGCTCTCTTCTGACCTTCACAGACCCCAGCTATACACATGGTGCATAGACATACAAGCAGGCAGAGTACTCAGACACATTAAATGAACATAAATAAATCTTTTTTAATCTTACATGATTTTAACATTTTGAATTCATAGTGCATCCCCTGAACTGACCTTAAATGTTTCATCCTCCTCAAAACTGCGCATGCCCCACAAATCTGTATAATAAACTTTCTAGACATGTTACAAGTTTCTCAACATGACATTTGGCACATTATACTGTAATTTCTTGGTTTTCCTTTCCTGTTGATTGTTGATTATGAACTCTTGGTGCTGGGGGAGTAATGATTATGCTTTCTAGTTTCTCCATATAGTCCTGGAACCTGGTCTCAGTGCTTGTCTTGTGGTAGAGTTAATAATCAGTGTTCCTTAGATATAAACTGAATCGCATGGTAGTCACTTTCAAATAACACAGAGAAACTCACTCACTGCAGGAATTAAACTGTAAACAGACAAGAAGACATTGTCAAACTGCTGCAATCATCTTTGAGAACAGGTAAGCTCTTTGCCACTTGGGGGCTTTGCATAGGTGTGGCATTATAATTTGACTAAACCATTAGTCCGTTGGCAATCTGGAGATGATGGGGTGGGCTCAGATCTCTCCAGCTCTGCTCTGCTTGGAAATTGGGGGATTTAGAATTTGTTATTCCTTACCCAAAAAGAGTTTGCATTTTAACTATACTGCCTATTGACTAAAGTTTGATATTTGCTTCCTAATCAGTGTTATAGGCTATGTGTTATGCTCCCTTCTGTTATAAAATGCAGCTTCAATGAACACACAGAAGACATTGCAAAAAAGCTATGCTCCAAACCTCCTGCAGAACTGCAGGACTCATAGAGTTATTAGCTGATTCATGATTTTAAGATGTATCAGAATTAAAAGAATTCTTGGCCATATTTAAAGTATACATATTTTACCTATAATGATACAGTGTGTCTTTTAGGAAATGAGACATTAGCTTAACAAGAAATCTCTTGGTCTAATGGGAGAAAGAAAAAAAAAACAGAACAAAACAGAAAGCAAAATCAAATAGCTAAACAGCTTCCAAAGCCCTGAGATCACAGATGCCTTGTTGTAAGTACCACCTGCGGTCTCTGTTGTAGCGTGCTGCTTCCCATTTGTGTGGACGACTGTTCTTGGTGACAAGCTGTTTCCCACCAGACACATCAATTTATCATTTTAGCAAAGTCTTGGAGTATTCTGCAGATGGACATTGGGGAGAGAAGTGATGGTCTGCCACCTGCATTTGGCAAATCATTTGTTCCTGAACTGCTGATCTAAATTAAAACTCGATTTGAAATGCCTGGGAGGACACAGCTCTGGCACTTGCTGGACTCTACCAGGTAAAGTGACACTCTGAGGGATTGCAAAATAAACCTGTGTTGCATCATCTCTTAACTATACTCTAGACTGAGTTGCTCCCGAGAAAAACAATAGAAAGAAATTTCCATTGGCTAATATGAACTGGACTCAACCAGGGCAATTCCGTAGAGACTTTGCACTTTGAAATAAGTTTGAGACTGTTACAGACTATGGGGACTTTTGAAGTTGTACTGAATGTATTTTTGAATATGATATGGCTATAGCCCTATGGAGGCCAGGGAATGGAATATGGTCATTTGAAAGAAAATGGCCCCCAAAGGAAGTGGCACTATTTGGAGGTGTGGCTTTGTAGCAGAAAGTGTGTCACTGTGGGGAGAGAGAGGGCTTTGAAGCTCAGATAACAACCCGGTGAGTCATGAGTCAGTTGACTTCCTATTGCCTCTGAGTCCAGATGTAGGACTCTCAGCTCAGCACCACATCTGCCTGCATGCCACTATGCTCCCCGTCATGATGATAATGAACTGAATTTCTGAAACTCTAAGTAAGACTCCTCAATTAAATGTTTTCCTTTATAAGAGTTGCCATGGTCATGGTGTCTCTTCACAACAATAAAAGCCCAAACTAAGACACCCTACTTTTATCAGGATGGCTGTCATGGGCATGGGTCAGTAAGAAACTACTGTCAAAGATTCCTGATGTTGGTGACAGGAGCTCCAAAGGAAGGCAGGCTTCCACTTGATGCAGGATGTCAGCAACTCTTCCCTTAAAGGTGTTGGTTGCTAAACAACCGACTTCCAAGAAGCATAGACAACCACATCAAAACCACAGCTCTGAACACCACAGCAATCTGCCTGGCTATTAGTATATTGTCCCACAGTTGCATGCACTTCTCAGAAGATGAGTGGTTTTCAGAAACACTGTCTCTTCATAAAATCAGTGAATCATAATTTTCTGCTAACCATGCCATTGCCTTTTCTGATACCTTCTGATTCTAGAAACAGACACAGGGATTGTTCCCCACACAAATCACTGAATCAAATGTTTCCACCAAACATGGTGGAAGTGGGCATGAGAAGAATGAGTAGATGTGTTTATTTGTACTGAATTACAAAACTTTGCATGTGAAAGTGAGATCTACACAACAGAAAATTGAGTACAGAAATGGACTGGGAAAGTTGGCAATGGTTGTGTGTTTAATAGACCAACTGGGTGTATTCCATCTTTACTTCAAGCATGATTACAATCCTGAAATATCTACTTGGGTACCTAATGAAAAACAAAAGATGAAAAAAGGAAGTGAAGACTTCCTCGGGGCAGTGGTGAAAACAGTCCCCAAACATTAGCTTCTTGCTTCTCACATTTTTCCGGCTTAGTCCATTCATGCTGTGGAAGACTGTTATTAATCTAGAAATTGTCTAATTATAGCAGTTTTGACTTTTGTGGTTTTCCAATTTGAAAAGCTGAAAAGATACTCATTACATCTCTTCTTTTGCTCCTTAAGACAGAACAAGGCTGGAGAACTCTAAGACATGGGGAAGCAGCTAGGTCCCTGTGAAGGATGCCTTGAAGATGAAGCTATTTCTAAGGCTCAGAGGGAAAATCTCCCTCTGAAGACTTGTGCATCAGATCTGCTGACTCTTGAGTGATACATTCTTTGAGAAAATTGTCTGCCTAATAGCAAAAAATGTGGGATAAGGAGGTCATGATTAAATATTTGGATTCTTTTACCTTCATTTTAGTACTGCATAAAATGAAACAAAAAATCTCACTACAAACTTTTGGGCTAATTTTTTAAAAAGTAAAAGATACAGTATCATTAAAATTATTCTGTACTCTTTGATCCCCCCCCTGCCGAAACTTAACTATCAGCTACATATTCCATTGCTTTCCAATAGCTGTTAGCTAATGAATGGCAAATATTTACAGTTGCTCTCATGAACCCTGCTGATATCAAACACAAAGAGAAAATTTACATAAAGAGCACTTGATTTTCAGACATTCCAAGAGGCAGCTATGGTGTCAAGTGAAGCAAGCCTAAGGAACTAGAGCAACACATTCTCCCACACTGGACAGTGTGCCTTTTAAATGCTTATCTAACAGCAAAAGCCTAGGTGAATTAGAAATTTACATACATCGTTCACAAACCAAGTAAATCTTAATACAGTAAATTATCTAATCTGTATTTGCTAAGGAGTTCTAGGCACCAGGCAGAGACTATGGAGACAAAACACATCTTTCCTGCTCTCAAAAATATCATCCTTTAATGGGATTATCAGAGAAACACCAGGCCAGTGTGGTAAATCTTACTAAAAAGACACATCTGTGGTAGGTTATGGAATCATGAAGAGCAGGCTCTGCTTTAGCCATACAGTATTCCTGGGGAAGGTAAAGAGCCAGGAAGGGGTCTTAGATAGCTAAGAGGGAATAAGATTGTATCAGGCAACAGGAAGGGCATGCCAAAGCCGCAGAGAACAAGAGCAGATGAGGTTTATGGCAGGAATTAAAACGTCTGTGGCAGCAAACAGCAACAGCTGAGAGTATAAAGGTAAACATTTTCAGACCATAAAATGCCTTGCGCTAATAAAATGCTGTTCATATTTCCACCTATTCCTTGATGCCAAATAAAGCTTCCTATCTAATTCCCTAAACTCTATTATTCTGAAGTCTTGACTTTATTTTAAATATTTTACAAGGAACACGTTTTAAAAATCTATAAACGTTCATCTCAAAGCAAGTTGTGCCACCACAGCAAATTATTTCAATATATTTTACTTTGACAATTTTTACATTCAGGCCTCATTTTGTTTGGATTGGAATTTTGCTTTTGTTGTTGAAGATGAGGCTATTTTTGAGACAAGATCTCACGAAGCCCAGGCTGGCCTCAGTGTCTCTCTATAGCTGAGAATGATGTTATACCCCTGACCCTCTTGCCTCCACCTCCAAACAACTTTCATATTTGAGTACAGTTGACTGAGAACTCAACAGCCTTCTTCCCTTTCTATAGATTTTGGCACGATGCTTCAATAGCAAAGGATGAAAAACATCTTATTTTCTCACTTACGTTCTGGTAACTTACCACATGACCTTCAGATTAAAAAGTATATATCATTTATTAAACTATTCAAGGAATTTTGGGAAGAAAATTGTAATGCCTGTAACAGCTTCTAGCCCAGCCAGAAATGATACATCTATCTCAGTGAGAAAATTATGCTCAAGCAGTCAAAGAAAGGCTCAGCATAAAATTTTGATAGAGTCTTAGATACAGCAATATGGCATAGTGGGATGGTCACATGCTTTAAGTTAATGATCTGGTTGGAATACAACCTTATAACTCTGTGAGCTTGCAAAATGTTTGATATCACCAAGACCTGGTTATTTTCACCTATAAAGGTGGCACATGCGTGCCTATTGTGGTTGCTTCAAAAGTTAGAATTTCACATCCAGTTATGCAATAAGCTTGACAAGCTACAAGAACACAGAGTGGAAGTATAACTAATGTGTGCTCAAACCCCTGGTCAATAAGAAACAGTAAACTCAGCAACCCCACTTTCCATGTTCGCCTTCTACAAAGGCTCCTACTTGTCAGCTCCAGCTGAAATCCATTTCTCATTTTTGCATCTGGGATTCAGCAGGTCAGGTCCCTCCTGCAGGGGTGCTGCTACTCATGATAACATACTTCCTGCAACACTTGTCCTTTTGATGGCCATCCAAATTTCTCAGTCCTTATTTAAAGCATTAACTGCATTATCATTTAAATGGAGAGGAGACTAGAAATGGAGATTCTAACTTCCTAAGATGTCTATTTTCAAGTGAACTTGAAAACACTATCTTTCCTAATTTTCCCTTTGAACACAAAGATTTCAAATTGTCTATTGTGAAAAGGGTTTATCAACCAGTTTTGCTTGAAATGAAATAAATCCTGCAACCAGACAGACAGTCTCACTCTTTCAAGAGCTTGTTCATTGTTTCTTAAATGAACCTTCAACTCACTCACAGGACATGACATGAAATGACAGGAAAAGGCCAAATTTTGACCCACTTGACTCTGGTAGGACCTAGAGAAATATTTTCCTTCATGTGTTGTTTCCTACTAGAAACCCCAATTTAATTTTAAAATTTATTTGTATTTATATGCATGGGTATTTTCCCTGCATGTATAACTACACACTGCATATATGCACATGCCCGAGGAAGCCAGAAGAGAGCATCTGATCTCCCAGAGCTGGAGTTACAGATAGTTGTTAGCAGCCATGGGGTGCTGGGAATTGAACCAGGGTCCTGTGGAAGGGCCAGTGCTCTTAACTTCTGAGCCCTCTCTTCAGGCTCCCGATTTCTTCATAAGGCTGTGTTGTGTCATCTCACGGCCAAGTGGAAAGTGTTTTGTTGAGGATTCTTTCCAGCAGAAGTCAGCCAAGTGGAGCTTGTCACATGACTGTGGAATGCCTTGGGCTAATAATGGCTTGTACTTGTTTAACGGTTTAAAAGAAAGTACATTTGTCTTCTTTTGAGTTACGTAAGTTTTCTTTGGGGGTATTTTATAAATGTCTTCATTGTCCATTTTAACCTACAAATTCTAGTGTATTTACTCCCCCG
Organism: Cricetulus griseus; assembly: GCF_003668045.3. NCBI lineage: Eukaryota > Metazoa > Chordata > Mammalia > Rodentia > Cricetidae > Cricetulus > Cricetulus griseus. Next base: position 30,484,462 of record NC_048596.1, on the reverse strand, counting down.
TACCAAAAACATTTGCTGACAGTTTGTTTAATTGTGATTAAGTAAACTGGGCACCTTAAGTGGAAGTTGCATTTACCCAGCACATGGAAGCACTTCATTGGTTCTCCTCCAAGGCTAGACTGTGGCTTTCTGCAATGAACACTGATTTAAGACAAGATTTTTCAAACTCATCACAGTTTCCATCACACACGAATCTTGCAGCATGGGAAAATTTCTCAGCCTCCTCAGAAGCACATTGGTTTATATTTTTCAAGTGAAACATTGGTACTATTTTCCACAAGTTTTAAAATAAATAGGTAATTGTTTTCAAACATTTTAAAATGCCTTTAAAAAATCAGTTGTCTCACAGAAACTGACTATTTCCTATTTGGAAATGTGAGCTTAGAGAAAAGGCTTCATATTGTATATACACAGAGACAGACAAACATACCTAAACACAAGTCCAAGTCACCTACCAGCCACCATCTAGTAATAATTCCTGTTGATAAAAATTGAATGTTTTCATCTAATTGGTTCTGAAATTCACCTATGTCTCCAAATCTGAACTTGGCTATCAGCTATGTAAGTATCTGATAAGCAAGGAGATGTATATAGGGACAACTCACTACACAATGAACATTGGCAAGTTGGAACAAAAGTGATGATACATGATACACAGCAGCTCCTAATGCCACTAAAATGAATGACAAAGCAATGGGAAAGACGGAGGAGTGAAGTGTTTTTATTTTAATTGTTATTTATTTTTATTCTTTTTAGCTTTCATTTTGTGGGAGATACTACAAGAGGGACTGTGAGATGCATGAAATATGGGTGCATGATGTGAAATTCCCAAAGAATCAATACAAAAGAGGAGAGAGAGAGAGAGAAATAGAATTTCCCAGGGAAACCTCTTTTAAGAGAAGAAGGTGGGCCCATTCAGTTATCTTTCTCTATCCTGGGAGTTAGGATGCTGAGATAAATAGAAAGCTAGGCTTATACCTATAATGATGAGGCTCTTGAAGCTTTTAGGGGGCTCTAAGGATGACATATCAGCAAATATGTCAGGAGTATATTAGTTCTGGGAAACTAGGAAGCCTCATAACAGCTCTGGGTTGCCTTTCAAATTCCAGGGTTGTTTTAGACTTATGCTGGTTTTGTCTTCTGTTTTTTTTTTCTTTTCTTCTTATATGTACATAATCCTACCTTAGTTTAGTTATGTTGTCTTGCAGGATGGAGGAGGTACAAGTTAAAACAAGTCAAAATGTTATCAGTGGTTTTTTTTCTAGGTATTAGTAAAGTTCCAGGTAAAGTAAGTTCTATTCTAGTTTTATTCTTTATGTTTTCCTGTATTCTCTGTATTTTTTGTCAGTATCACATGAAGATTCTTTTATCATAAAAGAGTAAATACATATCAGTTGATATGTCTTAGGATTGCATGCCCAATTATTCAGATAAATTATAAGAGACACTTGTTTCAACAGAATACATGTATAAACAAAAATAAGGCCCTTATTTCTTTTAAATATTCCTTCAAACAGAAGATTCAGTTTCCCTGTAAGTCTTGGCTACATTCCATCTGTGATGTTTATTTGAAAAACAGTATTCTGTTGGGAAAACATACATTAGTCTGATAAAGAAAAAAAAAAAAAAACCTCGATCAATAACGATTCTGGGTGCAATAGAGGTTAGCTAATGGAATTGATAAAGGAAAAAAAAATGAACGGAACACTTTAACACAGAATTAGTAGTTATTCCTAGGAGCATGATCTCACAATTGAGGTTCAATGATTTTATAAACAGCTTTTAGAGAACACTTTGAAAACAGTTCAATAGAAGTCTGCACTGCGGAGACCACACTTAAAGTACAGGGGAACTATGAAACATAAATAAGCTATACACGTCCATGTATAGCCGGAGACAAAACTTAGAGGCAGCATTTATTGATAGATTAAAGAAGCATTGCATTGCTGATGACCAAGAAAATTCTGATGTCTGAAAAATGGTGGCTCAAAACCCTCACACATACATACATCTCACGTGGTATCCATTGAGGTGAGCGATGTTACATCATTATGTATCAGTTAAAATAAAGTTCATTTTAAAAACACATCTTTTAAACAAGATGTGAAATCCCTTCACATCTTGACCCACTACTATATTTTACTGAGCAATTTTATAAATTGCTTTCCAAACAATCCAAGTTCTCCTTCTGCTTTGATAGTTCACAGGTGAAGATACACAGAGAGACACCTTCCTATGTGCTCATTTCTCTGTGAACAGGCCCCATTTAACCAATGGGAATGGTTAAATGCTTCGGATAGGAAAGGTTTGATAGGGCATACAGCTGGTATGAAACTTAATGACACTCAGTTTCAGCTGCTTTTATTTGTTGATGAGTTCGTGTGTGTGTGTGTGTGTGTGTGTGTGTGTGTGTGTGTGTGTGTGTGTGTGTGTGTGTATGTGTGTGTGTGTGTGTATGTGTGTGTTTTGCCGGTCATATGTGCAATAGTTTGCATGTGGAGGTCCAAGGATAACCTCAGGTATTTGGATTTGTCTTCCATCCAGTTTTGAGGCAGAGTTTCTCTTGTTGTTTAGCCCTTCATGTACCAAATAACCAGTTTCCTCAGGTAATTCTATATAATCCACATTATCAACAGTTTTAAAATAAATCACCACTGCCTGTTTTACACTGACTGCTGATTTTTCTCTTTCTACCAGCTCAGTAAACCCCCCAAAAATAATAAGACAGAATTCACGATGGCTTCTTAAAATGCTGTTCTAGAAACATACCACTGAGTTGTCGAAATTCATTGCCTTCTATGTATAGAATTCACCTGAAAATATCTCTGATTTCTCATCCTTACTCTCCCGTATCACCAGCTCCTGAGCAACCACAAATGAAGGCCCATCCTAAGACTTCATTCTTGAGATTCCAACGATGGGAGTGAAATCTGAGGACTGGCCCTCCACTGTGGTTGCTTCGGTTCCTCCACGTTCCAATCCTTATACATTCTTGTTAGACTAGGAATGCACAGTTAGAATCTCCGACACCTGCTCAAGGGCCTTCAATATCTCTACCAACCACCAAATTAAGTGCAAATTACTCTATCTCTCTCTAGAATTTCCATAGCATGGCAGGCATGGGAACTGGGTGGGAAGAAACAATTAACTTGTTAAGATCAACAATTAAGTCCAGGTAGTACATATCTTTAACCCCCAGCTCTTGTAAGTAAAGGCAGGAGGCATAGGAGCTTGGGTCAGTTTTACATACAGAGCTACTATAAAGACAACCTGGGCTTCATAATACCCAGTCTCAAAAACAACAACAAAACAAATGAGCTACTCAGTTTCTCATATCTGTGTTCTTGCTGAGTAAGCTTCTCTGCCTCTTAAGCTCCTGCCTGGGTGAAAATCAGTCTTACAATCTGTCTTTAATGTTCAGCAGAAACACCAGTCATGATTTACTGCTTTTCCATCCTTATGCTGGGGTTTTTTCTCTTGTCTTACTCCTTTGGTATCAAATGAAAGAAACAAACGGAAAGAGTTTCCTTGCTCCAGTCTGAAGATGAGAAGAATCATGAAAGGTTCAGACACTCCCCAAATCCCCAATTGTTTCATTGCTTTGCATCCATTCATGCCATTGGATTTTACGGCCTGCAGAAAATGAGTGCATGGGTTCAACACACAATCAATTTCAGCATTCGTGAGACTGACACTTGGGTCATTGTGACCTGTTCTTATAAATCACAGGAAACAGCACTCTCTTATGAGTTGAAAAAGAAATATAAAGCAAAGAACTGTTAACTTTTGGAGTCTGACAAGAACTCTTTATCCAAAATATAACTGCTACTCAAATGATAAACACCACAATTGAACACCTTAATTTTCACAGTGGTGTAGGTGTAAATCCACTAATATGAACATTCATTTATTTGGTTTCTGCATGGCTATATCCATAAAAGTGAAGGAACAACTTACAGCATCAAAACATAAATAAAATCCAAGAAAATAAAAATTGTCCAAATTAAAATCTCAGATGAAAACATACATTAAAGTTAAGACTGAATTTCTTTCAACTAAGGCAACACTGGGAGTGTGGTTTTATTTTAGTTTAATTTTGAAATGTGGCCTCATGTGTAGTTCTGAATGGCCTGCACCCCACTTTGCAGTTCAGGCTGCTCTCCAACTCATGAAAATTTGAATGCTTCTGCCTCCCAAGTGCTGGGATAAAAAGTGTGGGCCACCACACTCACCACGGAGGTGCATGCTGTTTGTTTGTTAGAGGAAAGAAGGGATTACTTTTGCACCTTGTTGAAGGATGCCCTCCACCATCGTGGTGGAGAAGTCAGGCCAGCAGGACTGTGAGGTGGCTGGTTACACTGTGTCTGCAGTCAGGGAGCGGAGGCAGCTGGATGCTGGTACATAGCCCCCTCTCCTTTCAGTCTGCCTGGGGTCCCCACATGTGCACATTTTTACAGAATGGTGCTGCTAACACTTGGAATGAGGTCTTCCCACCTCAACCTAATCTAGCAGATCCATCTCCAACTACCCAGAGGTTTGTTTCCATGGTGATTTTAAATCCCATCAAGTTGAGAATCAAATTAACCTTTGCAGAGGTAACAAAGTGGTGTGAGGATGTGAGGTCAAGCACAAAGAGGACATCGGATGGCTCAGAAGTAGAAACCCAGAACTGCTGGCTCTTTGAAATAGCAAGAAATTTCAATTTTATGTAGTTTCTTAAGTATTAAATTTAGTTCCTAACTTTCTAAAGTATTTTAACACTATGGACAGATCAGATGCAATATGAGACTAAAGACATGGCCTGTGACCACCACTTCCGATTGCGGCTCCTTTCTGTCTGCCACCATGTTCTTTCAGGTTTTGAGAGACAAAGAATAGTTTTAATATACAGTAACCCCCAAAGATTTCTGTATTAAAATCATGGTTTCCCAATGTGTGGCACTATGTGGGAAGGTTCTAGAAGCTTTTGGAAGAGGAATTCAGATAATGAACAATGATCACATATGCCAGTCCTAGAATTTGTGATTCTTAATGCCTGATTTAATGTACCCATGTTTGTCCAAGAAGATGACAAATGCTGTCCCAGCACTGTGTCCTAGAGGGAATTTGTCACATAGATTAAAATTAAGGGTATTATAAACAAGAATGTATGTGCAGACAATTTTTATACAAAGAGAGGGCTACCTCTGTGGAATGCTGACATGCTCCGGGCATTTTAAGCATTTTCTTTGTTTCTATAGTAACACAGAATTCAGAGAAGCTAAAGAAATAGGTAACGAATGCTGGGCCTTCACCTGTCTCAGACATCAAAATGTTTTGGAAAACTTTCAAATATTTCTAGATACAGAGAATTCACAAGTGTGTCAGAGTACCAAGAGTTGAGGATGCTAAGAAGAAAGGTACAGCTCACATTTTATATTCTCAATATCAGGTTAGCAGAGATGACCTTCTCCTGACAAGATCTGAAAGCCTTGTGGCTCACGTTAAAATCTGCTGCTGAGTTTGAAATTTGCTGTTAGTTCAGGTTCTCCGTCATGTTCTATCTGAAAGCAATGTCATTATTGCCACCTTTGCACAGAGGCAATGAACATCATAGGTTACTTGAAGAATGCCTAGCTCTGTCCCTAGAAGTATGGCTCTTTCCCACAAGAAAATTCATATAAGCTTTTCAAAAGTTTCTACATTTTAATTGAAAGAGGTGATCCCAACAGCGCATGAAAAACAAAAGCAACAATAAAGCCATCAGTCCAGCTCATTTTTCTGGGAACTCTAGCACAAAGCATAAACCTGGGAAATCTTGTAGGAATGTTTAGCTTTTGGATGCTTTCATCATGTTGTTCATCACAAAAGGGGGCCTTTTATGTTCTCACAAAGTCTCAGTCTTACCCATTCTCCTTCAGTGAAGATTATCTGCTTTCAAATATTGATATAGCAAATAAAAACATTTTGCTATGAAATTCTAATTTGTTTATTTGTCCTCACTTCATCTCATTTTAATTTCAAAGTTTGTTTCACATACGTTTTATTCCAAAGAACCTTTTATATTTTGAAAAACTATTGAGTATCTCAGAGAAATTTTGTTTTTATGGAATTTAGCTATTCACAATCACCATAATAGAGAGTAAAACTGAGAAAGTGTAAATGCAAAATTATGTAAGCAAGAGCTTCTGGTAGCTGTCTTAGTCACTGAGACACTGTACTAGAATTCTGTGAGAGGGTGGGCATTTAATAAGAAAATTGGACCTTGGAATTATTATGAAAATAATTCGAACTCTGGGGCTTCTCCTTAAAGCACATCAGTGCATCTCCAGATACTAATATTATTCTTTAAAAACTACCGGCAGGGGGAAAATGGCAAGCAAAATAAACACACACAAAAGATCTGCTCTGCAGGCACACAGATGGGCTGTGTAGTTTCCTGTTGCAAAGGGGGCGTCAGTGTAAGGCACAACACAAAGGAAAATGAAAGAGGCGGCAACAGAGGAATGGCACCTAGATAGCTCCCTCCTAGAAGTGTGCTACACTCAAACCTAGACCAAGGTTAATTACTAGTCATATCCAACATTCCCATCCAAAAATGGAAGTTATGATTTCATCATGACTCCTGCAATATGTGTATCTCATTAGGACAAGATGCCCTTGAATAAACTGGTGCAAAACAATCTGTAAATTTGATAGATTTCCCCCATATGATTATATTCTGTCTTTCTGACTTCTCTTGAAAAATATCTATTCAGGTCCTTTCTCCGTTTTTTTTTTTTAATGAAGTTATTTGTTTTCTAATTATTTAATTGTTGTTATTTCTTAAGCACTGTGTATGTTGGCCCCTTAGCAGATGTTGGTTTCTAGATTCTTTCTCCCATTAAGGAGGCTGTCCCTTCACTCTACTGATTCCTTGATGTGCAGTGTCTTTTGAGTGTGGTTTACTCCCATCTGTCTGATCTTGCCAACATTTGAAGTTCCTTCTTAGAAAACAATTATCTGTGCATGCCAATATCAAAAAGGTTTTCCCTTGTGCTTTTGCCTAGAAGTTTTACAGCTTTCAGGTTTTGCATTCACGTCTTTAATTCATGTTTAGTGTAATTTGTATTAAGTATTATAATGATGGTCCAGTTTCTTTCTTATGCATGTGAATATTAAGTTCCTCAAAAACCATTTATTGTAGATAATCTCCTTTATACCTCGTGTCATTTGGCTTCTTTGTAGAAGATGATAAATGTGTGTGGTTTCTTCTAGGCTGTCAATCTACTTAATGTCTTATCATTTTAAAGAAAACTTATTTTATGAATCCATTAATTAGGAAAATTATTACTTTTAAGGGAAATATAAATATTTTGAGCTGTATGCTCAAGAACTCATTATTACAAGTTACATACACAAAGTGACTTTCAGGCTGTGTATTCTGTTCTATTAAAATGTTTCAGCCAGATAAGCTTGATAATGCTGGCACTAACAATATTGGTGAGAATTTGAAACATGACTCTTTCATATTTTGGTTGTTGTATAAACTGGATCATCCCCTGTGAGGTATAATATGATATATCTGCAAAAGTTAAATGTATGCCTCCACTGTGACCCAGACATTTTTATTTGAAGTGTAGATTTAAATGAAATGAAAGCAGAAACTAGCCAAAAGATGTGCTAAAGGACATTTCCAGTCATTTTCTAAAAACCTGTAAGACTGGAAAACACTCAATCTGGACACAATCCAAGTGTCTGCTGGTGGCAAAGTGGATGAAACAAGCTGGCATATTTAGTTAATGGAATGCAACAAAGTAATAAAATATGAGCTATTTATATACTCATTAAGGGGGTAAACTCAAGATATAAAATTGAGCAAAGTCAACTAGGCACTTACATACTTAACTATTAGATTAATATGACTTGAAACAGGTAATAATAATCTCCAATAGTAGAATTCAGAACAATGACTGAAAGGTTCAGACATTATGCTGGCCTGCCTCTGTTACCTGTTGGAATCTGCTCAGGCAGAACCCTGGTCAGCCCAGGGTTCCACGGGAACTAAGTCTGCACATAGGTGCAAAGGACCCCTTTAAAAGATAGACCCCTGCCCATTTACACGCTCTCTACTCCCCTCTCTACTCTCTCCTTCTCTGCTCTTCTCTTCTCCCACTTGCGTGCTCTCTCTCTCTCTCTCTCTCTCTCTCTCTCTCTCTCTCTCTCTCTCTCTCTCTGGCGACCAGCGATGGCAGTCAGCCACTAACACTGTTTCTCTTCTTTCTTAGTCTCTCTACTCTGCCGGGCCTATAATAAACTGGTTAATATGTCTAATAGTCCCATGTCTCATCCTGTGCCTCTTCTTCTTCTTTATTTCTAATAAAGAATAACAATATCTACCCTTGTAGAGAGAATTAACTGGGAATAGGTCTTCAGGCCTTCCAAAGACGTAGGCAGCCTATATTTTGATCTGGTTAATGTTCACATGAGTATATAAGGATTGTAAGAATAAATTATTTCAAAAGTTTTAGCCCAATTAGAAATGTTCAACTTTTATCTTTTTATCATCAGAACTACAGAGGACCAGTATAATCCCTCCTTATGAACATGTAAGCCCCATGACATTATGCTTATGACCAAACCACAGGTTTTCTCAAGTAAGTCTCACTTTCTTCCATCATTTCCCCCGACACTGTTTCCCATTGTTTGAGAATAATCTGATTAGTCCTTGCTCCACATGCCCAGCAAGTGAACAGTGTGGACAGATCGAGTGAACATGAGTGAACAGATCAAGGCTGTGTACCTGTCCTTCTACCGTGTTCTGATTAGTCATCCACCTCATCCCCTGATGTCAAGGAACCCAGTGTGCTTCCAAATCAGGCAGAAAAGTAGATCATGATGGCAAAGGCAGCCAAAGAGAGTTTGGAAGAATTTAATACAAGGGTGTGATGTTAAATTTGCATCAACATTTAAAAATACATCTGCAAGATGAAGATAAGTATGTAAATGTTGTATATAAGGAGAGAAACACTGCAGATATCAGTAAGTATCTTTACATTAGTTGTCTCTGGAATATGACATCACAGTGATTTTTCTTTTTCAGTTTCAGAAAAAAAAATCAGATTAACTTTATTCTGTATATATGTTTTGCCTGCAAGTATGTATATGCACTATCCCTGTGCTTGGTGCCCACAGAGGCCAGAGAAGGGTATCAGATCCCCCGTAACAGGAATTACAGATGGTTGTGAGTCAACATATGGATGCTGAGAATTCATTTTGGGTCCTCTGCAATAGCAACAGATGCTCTAATGCACTAAGCCATCTCTCCCGCCACAATTTCAGGAATTTTATGAAATAGATGTTTAATTAATTTTAATGATTAAAATATGATATGAAAAAATAGGATAGGGGAAATGGTTTATTGCATAAAGTGCTTGCTGGATAAACATGATATGAGCACCAAAAAAATCCTGGTGCAGCAGTCGCTATCCCAAGCACTAGGTAGGGGAGACAGGGAGGATAACAAGGTCTTGCCAGCCAACCAGCCTAGCAAAACAGTCATTTCCAGGTTCAGTGAAAGAGCTCACCTCAAAAGTAAAATAAAATAAAATGGAAAGCAACAGAAGACATACAACCACAATTTGTGACCTCTACCTGTGTGCATATGGACATGCATTCCCCACTCCAACACACACACACACACACACACACACACACACACACACACACACACACACACGCACAAATAAAAAGAAAAGTAATAATTTAGGAAAACACTCTTTCTTTCTCTCAAAAGCTATTTGAGATGCCCACAAAACATCATCTATGACTCCACTGTCATGCTTATAATGTCCGCTCTTAAAGATTATGGATTTATTCTTGTCTGCAGCACTTTTCCGGCTATTAATTTTCTTGATACCTCTAAATCTATGGTTGCATGCTTTCCAGCATGGCTCATACCCTGATTCTCTGTCATAAGCACTGACTCTTCTCTTTATACGAACACTAAATCCGTCCCCATGTGCCTGGGAGGCTTGATGGCTTAGGCCCTCATTGCTCTTCAGGCTCTACCAACATTCAGTTCCAACTACAGGCCACTCAGTTCAGTCCATTACTCCTGTCTTCCCCACACCACACCTCTAGCTATCATTTTGCACTTGGCTTCCGTTAACTCTGGTCAGGCCAAACTGACGGGTTTTCATGGCAGCAAGACAAAAAACTGATCCAGGTGAGACCAAGATAAGCATTTTCAGTAGGCTTTGGGAATAAATGGGAAGGAAGGTGAATTCAAAAGCAAGTTTTCAAAAGCAGAAAGACAAATAGTCAACAAATACTTGAAAAGGTGTTCAATATCTTTAGCCATCCGTGAATAAAAATTAAAACATACTTTGTAATCCTGTCTTACCCCAGTCAGAATGGCTATATTGTCATGAAGAACACAAACAATAACAGATGGATGTGGGGAGAAAGAAACTTTTATTCATTGGTGGAGGACATGTGATCTTGTATAGACAGTGTGGAAATTAGTATGAAGATTCCATAGAAAAACAAAAATGGAACTACCATATGGGTCAGGTATATCACTTCTAGGTATCCTGGCAGTGAAATACACAGATGCATGCTTATTTCTGCACTACTCACATTAGCCAACATATCCCCCAGTCTAGATGTCTACTGAAAGATAAATGGCTAGAGCTAATGCTGTACAAGCACACAATGGAATTTTATTCGGCTATGAAGAAGAATGAAATTATAACATTTGCAATAAAATGGATTAACCTGGAAATCATTATGCTAAGTGAAGTAAGCCAGACTCAGACAAATATTTCACTTCATGTTTTCTTGCAGATGCAGAATCTAGATTAAAATTTGATATAATACATATTATATATAAATTTTGTTATCATCTATATGCACAGGAAGGGAAAAAGCATCTATGAGAGAAGAGGGAGAAATCTAAAGGGATGGGAGACAAGATCAACTAATTATGTGTGTGTATGTATATGGTGTGCATATATGTGTGTATATGTGTATTGCAACTGTATATATGAGTATATGTGCATGCATGTGTATATATGTGTATGTATATGTACATGTGTGTGTACATCTGTATATATGTGTGTCATGAAAGATAAATGGGACAGACAGGGAGAGCATTTGGAGAGAAAATAAGACAAATGTGATACATATGTCTAAAAAATATCACAACAAAGCCATTTATTTGCATGCTAACCAAGCTATTACCTAGAAAAATATAAAGAATAAATTAGTACTAACTGACTCAAGTGACAAGCCAACAAACCCTTCTAATAGGAATTTACTGCTTACCAGTAATTTGTGGGGACAGTGCAGTACTGTTTTTTCATATTTTCATACAGATAATATCAAATATAAACTGAGAAAGAAGGAGTGGAGAAAGGAGGAAACAGTACCAAAAATCTTCTATCTCTCCCAGGTTTCTGTGCCCATGACAAAAGGAATATTATTAGCATACAGACTATATTATGTACAATAAAACTATTCAAACTTGAAGGAATTTTTAAATATCTGGATTATAGTTCTCGAATTTTTGTTTTTGTTGCATTGCTTATTTATTCTCTCTCTCTCTCTCTCTCTCTCTCTCTCTCTCTCTCTCTCTCTCTGTGTGTGTGTGTGTGTGTGTGTGTGTGTGTGCAAGTGCATGAATGCTCACACACACATGACCACATAACCCATGGTACATGTGTAGATTTCAGAGGACAACGTGCAGGAGTCAGTTCTCTGCTTCTTCCATTAGACTCTATCCTGGTGATAGAACCCAGGTCACTGGGTTTGGCAACAAGCATCTTCATTCATCCTTCACCCCTTAAATATCCATCTCACAGGCCCAAGTCCTTATCAAATTTTGTTTTGTTTTGTGTTGTTTTGTTTTGATTTTTGTTTTTTTTGTTTTTGAAACAGGGTTTCTCTGTGGCTTTGTAGGCAGTCTTGAACTAGCTCTTGTAGACCAGGCTGATCTCAAACTCACAGTGATCCGCCTGCCTCTGCCTCCCGAGTGCTGGGATTAAAGGCACATGCCACCACCGCCCAGCTCAAGTCCTTAACTTTTAATAATTCCCCTTATTGCTTTAAATCTTGGATCTGTTTGTATTGGGTTTATTTGTGTATTTAATTTCTTTTTAAAAATAAAACAAACAAATTCATCCTCCCAAGCAATTTTTATTTATCTTTGTTTATGCAACAGGCCAGACCTCAAGTACATTTTTGCAAACAAGGAATGCAGTATTTATCCATTGGACTACTTCCAGTAAACTGAGAAAACAGAATTTAATTTCTTAGAAAGTGCTGAATAATTTTACATTTTCTGTATTTATAGCATTGCAGAAGCTGTGCTGCTTAATTGGCATCCTTCTGGGCTTCAGCATAAATATTCTGTTATTTACTGTACATGCACAGAGTAAATTTTAAACATGAAATGACTATTAGATTAATCTAGAGGAAATAATTCTTTCCCCTTATTTTTTAAAAGTCCTTATTTATTTTGTATATGGAGAGATAAATTTCCACATACATATGTGTATTAATATAGACACTGATTGCAAAAATCTATGCTAGGAACTTTTCTCAGTAGTTGAAATGTACTAAGTAATCACATTGCCAACATACTGGGATGGCTACTACTTAGATTCAACATTTTTATATAACAATGGTCATCTTAATTCTATAAAAATGAAATTATAAGTAGTACTCTTGATCTTCCTCTGTCATAACTCATTTTTTGGAAGTCAGTCTCACATAATTTACAGAACAAGGCATCCAAGACTGATTCTGGCTTGAATCCAGCTGTGTGGTAGTTGAGAATTTGCTACTGCCATGATCCCAACTGTGTCCTCAGAAAAGTGGACAGACCAACTTCCTCACATGGTTTTGTCAAAATGACATGTTGTGTAAAGGGGCAGGTGAGCCTGTTTTGTTCCATCACTGACCTCCTCCTTCACAGTGGAGGCATGTTCCCAAAGCACAAAGTTCTGTGGAGAAGCAACAGGCCAGTGTGTGTGGTACCCTACACCCTCCACTAAGGCAGAAACCAGAACTGCCTGAACCTGAACCACCCTACTGAAAAACAGGATCTCAAACTCTGCTTTAGGAATTCACCTCAGTGAAACCATAATGATAAACCATAATTGATCCTATTTCAAGCAAAACAGAACAAAAACAAAACCTGTGATGCTTGTCCTACCTGTTCAACCCCTGTGTGTCTAACAATTTTTTTTCTAATATTTACCAGCCAGGATGCTTTCATGTCTCAGCAATCATATTTATTTTCTCCCTCAGCAGCCTGCTCTCATCCCTACTCCACATTCTCTGAGATTTCTCACCAACACTCAGGATTGAGGATTCTGTGGTATACAATTGAGATCTACATGTTTTGCCCTAGGAAACTCGCCTTCTTAATTGACCCCATAGCCTGTAGTTTCCTTCTGAATACATTCATATCAAATCGATTTCCTTATGGAAAAGAACTCAGGGCCAGCTGCTTCATCCTTTGTATGTAAAACACTTCACAAAGTAGGGCCATTGATGAGCACTATATGAATGATACAGAAATAAGGTAAGCCTTGCCACAGGAGCAATTTGTAAGATTCAAAGCAACAACAAAATGGGAGAATATTAAACTGCTTCATCACAAAACTGTGGCTTCTCAAATCCCAGAGTGTCAAGCAAGTATTCTTTGGGCTATGGTGAGAAATTAGCCTACAGCTACGGAGCTCTGTAAAGCCAGGTAGGTCATGTTCTGTCCCTCAGCTGGGGCCCTGCCGTATTCCGGAATAGGACCTCCTCAACTATGACATTCATTATAACCAAAAAAATAATAAATAATCCATGCTAATTATTTTCAAGAATTATTAAAAAATATGTAGAGGTGGCAATACCTATACATGATACGGGCTAATGAACATTTGGAAAAATTGACATATAATTATGCAAATATCTGAGGTCATACAGCCTTTCCTTTTTATAACACATCAATATTGAGACATTTGTGCAAATGGTGGGTGACAACATGAAATTAATGGCCACTTTTCTGTTTATCTACTTCTCTTGGCATGCTTAATGAGAATGGATCTAATGTGGCAAAATGTTCTTTAAGCATTCATGCTTGGAAATGCAGAGTGGCTGTATCTCTTTATTTATTCTTCACATTCTTTCTCATCAAATGAGAACCATGCCAGTTTTATCAAGCTTAATTCTAAGGAAGGTTTTGTATTTTCAAGTAAAGCTTCATTAAAGCTCAAAGCTTAAAGGCTTAACAGGCCTGTGACTTACTCTTTAAAACTAAAAGAGGTCTAAAATTCCTAAAGTTGCTTTCATAATATATATATATGTGTGTGTGTGTGTGTGTGTGTGTGTGTGTGTGTGTGTGTGTGTGTGTGTGTGTCAGTAAATTACTAAGAAGTCTAGAGGAAAGGGTTTCATGATGTTGATTGTCCAGAGATGTGATCTCTGCAAGTTGAGTTAGGTATAGTTGTACTTTCATTTGTTCCAAACAGTAGACTCTTGATTTCTTCTTCTAAAGGTTATAAGAAATGCACCATAAATGCCTTCAAAGATCATAGAACTGAGCTCAAGCCAGAAGAGAACTCAGCCTAAACTTTAGGGATTCGTGACCAACAAGGTGAAAGCCAGCCACTACCAGAAGACACTGGTCCTTAATATCCACTTTAGAAATCCCAATGTCTGCTTATATGGACTGCCAAACTATAATAAAAAAAAAAATCCCTCCACCAAGCTGATATGGCCCTAAGGCACCAATCTGTTACATATCACTTAAAGCAATTGTTCTTAAACTGGTGTTGAGCATGGTTTTTAAAACATTCTAGGGGGATGATGTGGGATAATGTTCTTGTTCACCATAAAGATTTGTCATGCATATCGCCTTAATAAAATGCTGACTGGCCAGTAGCCAGGCAGGAAGTATAGGCGGGGCTACCAGACTAGGAGAATTCTGGGAAGAGGAAAGGTAGAGAAGGAGTCGCCAGACAGATGCAGAGGAAGCAAGATGAGAATGCCTTATTAGGAAAAGGTAACGCCTGATATTGATGGCACACGCCTTTAATCCCAGCACTCAGGAGGAGTGGCAGGCGGATCCCTGTGAGTTCAAGGCCAGCCTGGTCTCCAGAGCAAGTGCCAGGATAGGCTCCAAAGCTACACAGAGAAACCCTGTCTCGAAAAACAAAAAAAAAAAAAAAAAAAAAAAAAAAAAACCAAACAAACAAAAAAACAAAAACAAGAAAAGGTACCAAGCCATGGGGCTAAACATAGATAAGAATTTTGGTTAATTTAAGTTGTAAGAGCTAGTTAGTAATAAGCCTAAGCAATCAGCCAAACAGTTTATAATTAATATAAGCCTCTGTGTAGAATGGAGCAGGACAGAAACATCTGTCTAAGGGGCACAAGGATACAAGAAGGAAAATAATGCTGATATTTAGCAGAAGAGCATTGCCACGGCGGGGGGGGGGGGGGAGAGGGGGGAGGGGAGGGGGAATATAAAGAATAGAAACTGACACACTGCAAAGGCAAAGGTCAGCCCATTGTAGGAATCTTGCGTAGCATCAATGTCAGTTTGCTGAGAAGGGACAGAGTATATGGGAAGTTGCGTCTCAACATCCAGCAATCTGGACACTATCTCTGTAACTTTGTTCATGTCTGAGAGCCTCATTATTTTCATCTGTAAAATTGGAAATGGCCATGATTATTTTGTAGATTTTTGTTGAGAATTAAATAAGCTAATGCATGTCAAATACTTTGGACCTTGCTTGGTATATATTGAATAAATATTTACTATTGATTTGTTTATTCCTAATTTTTAGTTTTCATGATGTAAAGGTTTTTATTACTATGCCTAACTTGAATGATACTGTGCTAAAATTACAAATCTATGATTGGTGAAACCATGATTTCAACCCAAGCATCCTTTCCTGTCAGGACATCATAAAAATACTTAAGGTATTTCATCTTATGTCTTACATTGTGATTATCCAGGCAGCATGAACTTAACTCAGAACTTGTTAAAAATGCAAACTTTCAAGCTCAGAGCAGATCACTATGAGTTCAGTGCTAGCCTGGTACTATATATTGAGTTCCAGGACAGTGAGTGCTACATAGAGAGACTTTGTTAAAAGCAACTAAAATACATTGAAAAGATAAATAAAAAAATAGAAAACTTTCTTCCATGCATGCTAAAACATTCCTACAATCCTATCACTGCCTCCCTCACTCACTCATGATGCAGAGGCAGAGGGATTTTCAGTTAGAAGTCAAGTTGAAATGTATAGTGAGTTCTAGGGCAACG
This sequence comes from Cricetulus griseus, assembly GCF_003668045.3. NCBI lineage: Eukaryota > Metazoa > Chordata > Mammalia > Rodentia > Cricetidae > Cricetulus > Cricetulus griseus. The sequence continues at coordinate 30,468,171 of NC_048596.1, read as the reverse complement.
TGAAATATATAGTGAGACACTGTCAAACAAACAAAAAAAAACCTATAACAAAATATGCACATTTTTGTACCCACCCCCACATCTGTCACTTAAAATTGATATACATAGGCAACTGTGTGCAGTTATTTTCTTTTTTCATGGAGGTTGTGACAACCTTAACAAGAGTTCTTAAAGAATACTCTACAGGAATTGTGTAACAGAGCATATGCTCAGTCAATCAAAATTGGAGAGAATTTTACTCGGGAGATTTTGAACAAAAGATACTTGGCATTCTGGGACAGCTAAATTTCAGACTTTCCTCAGTGACTTTGAGGAAATGTCACATTCACAGGCTTACTTCTCCCATCAGTAAAATGAGTAATTTCATATTACTGCTTTATTCCCGGCTATACCTGTTGAAATACGTTGCAAAACAAGGTGAGTGTCACATAACCTTAATCCCAGCACTCAGGTGGCAGACCAGGTGCATCTCTGTGAGTTCAAGTACACCCTGGTCTACATAGTAGGTTCTAGCCAAAGCTATGAAGTGATATCCTGTCTCAAGAAATAAAGAACAAGGTGCCTGTAAGAGTATTAATAAGAAACTGTTTTTAGCTTTTAATATTGGATAAGAGGAAAAATTTATGATGGGTTTATAAAAACTTCATTCTGGAAGAGTGAACAATGTATAGACTGAAGGAATATAAAGTCTAGATGAGTAAATTAATGGTGTAAGATTCCTCTTTGATGATCCCCCCCATGGGAGGCCTCACCCTCCTGAGGAGTGGATGGGGAGGGCAGATTGGGGAGATGATGTGGGGGTTGAAAGATGGGAGGGAGAGGGAATTGAGATTGGTTTGTAAAATAAGATTGTTTTTAATTTAAATTTTTCAAAGTAATAAAATATGTATTTCACCAAAAAAAAAATTTCCTCTTTGAAGACAGAAAACACCATTAATCAATCTTTGCTTCAGTTTGCTCCAGTGAGAAGATTTTGTTAGACAACATACTGAATATAAGGGCAGATGTGATAGAATGCCCAGGTGGCTGTGATCACACAAACCCCAGTTCCTGTCTACACTGCTTCTTATTTAGATAAGCCAGGTGTGGCCCGAGATTCTGTTGGTTCATTTTCAAAGTATACAGAAAGATTACATTACACTATATTTTATCTTTTTCTTTTTTTATTAGCAAGAAAATTATTTTACATGTCAATCCCAGGTCCCTCTCCCTCCCCTCCTCCCCTGCCCCCCCCAACTAACACCCTACTCATCCCATTCCCTTTCTGCTCCCCAGGAATCCACTATATTTTAAATTCTTCTACATTCAGTGTCATTTTGGTTCTTATTGTTCAGTCAGGTCACAGGAGTAAAATCATATCTTCTGACACTGACAAGAGTGAGAGAAGCTATGAGTTGACAAAATGGCATTTATAGAGAGGTTTAGAGAGGCTTTCCATTAGTTCTGCACCACAGAAAAATGTCTCAAAATGCTATTATATTCCTCATCAAGGGTATTATGAGATCCAGTGATATCTCAATATTATACATGTTACCGAGGGAGAATAAACCTAACTTTCCAAAAAAATTATAAATACTACATTTATTTAATCATATGTTAAATGTATATGCAAGCCATTATTGTCTCAGAGAATAGGTGGGAAGAACAAACTGGACTTGAGACTCAATTCCTGGTGAAGGAGACAAGGAAGACGGAAACTACAAAGTACAAAAATCAAACTTTTTATCAGTGAAGAAACTATACAAGGCAGAATCACTGAATAGCGTTAGGATTTACCCAGCTTCTCTTATCTTGGCACCTTATATGCAATACTGAAAAGGTTCTCATACAAAACCATTAGCTCTGGGCTTTGGTTAGAAATTATCTCCCAGGAGCCATGGGTTTCTGGAGAAGGCTAGGCCATGGAAGTTATAGTTTTAATTTCAAATGTCACCTCTAATGTCCTTAATGGTTAGAAAGTGAATACAAAGCCAAATAGTCACCTGTATCCTTCAAAGGTCTCAAACTTCAACTTTCTATTCATTTAAACAGAAAATGTAAACTTTGGCATTTAATTATATTCAATTCAAGTGTCCCATGATTTTCCCTAGGAGGAATAAAGAATTGTTTATTTGTCCCAGATAGGACACTAATAGCCCCAAGTTTTCCATCCAAGTCCAGAGTGGTGAAGCAATGAGTCTATTGGGCTTACTTACAGAATTATGTGTGACTCATCACCACAAAAGTCCTCTTTCCTAAAATGGCAGCTGGGTTTGCAGCTGCACAATGAAAGACATTCAACCCCTAGCCAAGATTCCTCATCCTTTTTATTCTATTGGCCTAAAACAACAGCAGCTGAGACAAGATGGAAGAGTGGCTGTGACCTCCAATAACTTTCTGGTGACCCACTCTTCTCTTTCCAGGATAGTTTCATTATCTTGTGAGAGTTGTGAGAGACCTGGCCATCACTGTATTGGCCTGTTTTGTTTGGGTTTTGTGACTCTCTCTCTCTCTCTCTCTCTCTCTCTCTCTCTCTCTCTCTCTCTCTCTCCCTCCCTCTCCTCCTCCTCTCTCCTTCTCTCCTTCCTCTCCTTTTCTTTTTCTTTTCTTTTCCTCCCTCTCCTCCCTCCCTCCCTCCCTCCCTCCCTTCCTTCCTTCCTTCCTTCCTTCCTTCCTTCCTTCCTTCCTTCCTTCTATTTTGTATTTTTGAGGCAGGGTTTCACTCTATAGGCCAGGTTGGATTCAAACTCATGGCAATCCTACTTCCTCTGCCTCCAGGTTCTGGTATTACAGAGTCTACCATACCTTTGTTATTCTGGTTATATCACTGTGCTATGGGTCAAGCTCTTCTGTAGATCATCCAGCATCTCTGCTTCATGGCAGGAGGTTCTCATGCTACATTCAGAGGAAATAGTTTGTCCAACATCAGGAAGAGAAATCAAAAGTTTTGCTCATCTTGGGGTAAACCCCAGTCCTATTTGCAGCCACAGTGCTTGTATTTAGTGTGTCCTCATAGATTATAGTGTAAAATTTCCTCTAAAAGACAGACGATAATGTTCACTAAGACAGAAAATAGAAAACACAAGGAAACAAAAGGCCATGTGGCTGAAGCAGTAAGAAAGTAAGAAAAGAGGAGAGTGTAATGAGGTGGAACAGTTGGCATTCGGGGTCCTGGGGACAAGGGTAGACCGGAGTGACTTTCTTTTTGAGTGATAAAAACTTATGGAAAGGTTTTATGTAAGAGGAAAGATGTGTCTATCTATCTTACAAAATGATTCTCTCAAAAAAAAAGAGAAAAGTTTTGGTCTCTGTTTTGTCTGTGAAGCAAGTAACAAAAACCACATCATCACCATCATAAACAAGGGTCCATCACCAAAATTGTTGGCATCATTATACACCATGGTTGATAACCATAATTTCCATCACTACCATAAACCATGACCCATAAGCATCAGCATTATCACCATAATAAACTATGGTCCATCGTCATCATAGTCATAACCATCTAGTATTGAGCTAAACAACATCTCAGTTCATATCAACAGAGCCCAGTGGTCATACAGTTATAGCCTTATGGTTCTTTGCATGTGGAAACACTATCAACAGTAGCACCAGAAGATGTGCTCAGAGAGGAACAATTTAAATTAACTACGGAAGTTGTCTGGCTCACTTTCTAGAAACCATGGCAAATGGCAAAGAAATTGTTTGACAGACAGCCATCGTGCCATGCTTCCTATTACTGCCCCTTGAGCTATTTTCATTCCCTTATTAGTCACTTTATTTGACTTACTTTGTGTTATGCTTGCAGAGAAACATCTGTGTTTACATCAGGAAATGTGTAACACAGGCACAGAATAGAAATAACTAAATAAAGATCCAGAATCACAGTCTGATGTGGCACTGAACAGCAAAGAGGGGGGCCAAACTGTATGAATGGCAGTTACAAAATGGATAAATACACTGAAATCAAAATAAAAGCTAACTTTGACAAAAAGGAAACACTCTCTACTAGTAGAACTACTAGTCATTTTCATGTATGTGCCTAGCATGAACTGAAGTTATGAAAGAAAGTTCTATATCTGTGTTAAGAAGTCTACAAGGCCAACATTGATAGCTGGAGTGTTGCAGAACAAAAGAGAGCCAAATTACCTCGTGCTATGTTTACTCACTTAGTAACTGTTTAATGCCTGCCTCTAGCTAGGTCTGACCTACCATCACCATGACTATTGGACAGAAACTTGGGGATGTACTAATGTACTACAGCACCAGCTGCCACCAACCTAGAAACTATGGGTGTCATCAGATAATCTGTGATAGAGATTTCCCCGAGGTGTTGTAACTCACCCATTTGATGTTTCTACCAATGTGTTTGAAAGGTGCTTTGGTGGATGGATTCTTGTTCTGCAACTGAAAAACTCATGACAATTTTCCACATTGGAACATGGTACTGGGGACAAACTTATTTTGTGTGTGTGGCAGGGTCTCACTATATAGACCCAGCTAGCCTAGAACTCAGAGATCTGCCTGGCTCTGTCTCCCAAGTGTATGTGTCACCCACAATGCCTCAAAACAAACTATCTCCTATTCCCTTTTGAGGTGAGAGTTATGCTTTGAGTCCATACCAGTGTGTTCATCTCCAAATGTATGTGCTTATTTAGGAAAACAAGGAGGGAAAATAACAGAGGGAGATGGCCCTGACACAGACTCACTCACTTTCAACCCTGCCCATCCTGAATTTCCTCCCTTATGAAGCTGCTAGGATGTGAAATGAGACTCCCACTGAGAATTGGCATTATATTATCATATCATAATATTAATACATTATCATTTCCTAAACTTTTTCAAACATTGTTACAATTGCTTTGCCTCTTTATCAACAGTAGATAACTTCAGATCTAAGTTTTATGTAGCTGGCACAGAGAGAAATATGCCCCCACACCTGCTACAGAGCACTAAAGAGACCTTTAAACTATTTCACCATTTTATAATATTAAACTAGGTAACCCTTCCTCAACACGAAGTCTTCAAGAAAACATTGGGTTGAGTTGACCATGCAAAACGTCAATGTTTTTTTATTATACAAATGTGGCAAGTAAATGTGCTTTAAAAACAACAAATAGGGTAATAAGCGATGCAAAATTCATAGTATAAACTTTTAATTGATTTTAGAATTCTAAGTTTTAGCAAGCCTTTTCATCATTTCCCTTGGGTGTTGTTATACCCCTCTTCTATTTTTAACTAACTTTCATTTTATGTGTATGGATTTTTTTATCTGCATGTATGTCTGTGCACCACCTGAGTGCAATGCCTGGGGAGGTCGGGAGGGTGTCAACTCTTCTGAGACTAGAGACATAAATGTTTGTAGGCCACCATATGGGGTTGGAGAATTGAACTTGGGTCCTCTAGAAGAGCAGCCAGTGCTCCTCACTGCTGAGTCATTCTCCAGTCCTGTTATGACCTCTTTTAAAAGCCTCACAAAATCAATGGTACCAAGAATAATTGTCCTGAGAACATGTTGGAAGAATGAATGCTCCTCGGTATTTGAGCATCATGGGCATGTGACCTGCACCATAGCAAAGGGTTAGCACTCATTAGGAACCCAACTTTGATTTAACGTTGTGCTATCATCGTGAAATTTTAGACAATTTTTGAAAAGTGGAAGCCTGCATTAACATTGCAGTGAACCTTGAAGAATGGATACTGACATGTAAACTTCCTGCAAAACAATATATCTTGTGCCAAAGAAAAACAATAAAATGTTTAAGAATTATCCCTTGTACTAAAAAGTTTATAGCTTAAAAGTAGGAATAAGAATAGTAAAGAACCCAGCATTCAGGAAGCAGAGGCGGGCGGATCTCTGTGAGTTCAAGGCCAGCCTGGTCTACAAAGTGAGTTCTATGACAGCCAGGACTGTTTTGTTTTTCATTTTTTATTATTTTTTGTTTTAATTTTACATTCCTAACATAGTTCTTTCTCCCACCCCCTAGTCTCCTCCCATCCCCCTTGCCTCGCCCCTAGCCTATCCCCAATCTACTCTTCTTCACAGGTAAGGGTTCCCATGAGAAGTCAACATAGTCTGGCACAATAGGTTGGGGCCCCTCTCCCATGCATTAAAGACTGAGAACGGCATCCCACTATGGGGAGTGGGCTCTAACAAGATACCTCATGTACCAGGGTTATACTGTGGTCCTACTGCCACTGAGCACTGCATCCATCCCTGAGGAATGGGCTCCAACAGGCTAGCTCATGTACCACGTTTGTATCATGGTCTTACTGCCAAGACTGTTTCACAGAGAAACCCTGTCTTGAAAATCAAAAGAAGGAGAAGAAGAAAAAGAAGAGGAGGAAAAGCAGGAGGAGGAAGAGGAGGAGGAAAATTGTAATCAAAGAAAGTGGGCAGTAAAATATGCAGTAGAGGTAAAACTACAGAGCAAACAAGGCTGACAGCTCCATGGTTAAGATTAGCATCAGTGTATTGGATTCAAACAAAGGAAAAAAAAAAAAGACTTAACCAATAACATCTGGGAGTTAAGACAGTGTGCTATAGGCAAGCCTGGAAGTAGGCTCATGGTCACATGGAATCACTTGGTTTCTGGATCTCAAAAGCCAGGCTGAGAAAACTAGTCAGCTGTTGGCAGAGAAGGGCCTAGAACACCCAGACAATGAGTGTATCAGTAATTAACTGTGAGTCCCTGAAGGGCTGTAGAGAGGGAGGCACTAAATCATAGTCACAATTTCAGATAATGAAAGCACACAAGAATGGTCATCTTAACAATCTCTAGACTCTCAGCAGCACTGTGCTATTTAACATACAGTGCAAAATTGTTTTTGCACAGTGGCCAAATGCAAAGTGACATCAAAGTTAGCAGTGCCCACTTCTCTTTTATTCTACCTGTCACTTCTGCTTGTCCTAAGCTAATGACAACAACAACAACAAAAATCACTCATTCTGGAGAGCCATTACTATTCAGAGTGTCAAAACAACTTTTAAATCTAAGACAGCTGTAAACACACACACACACACACACACACACACACACACACACACACACACACACACACACACACCTCCATCTCCTAAAACAGGGCCAGTAGAAAAGGAGAGCTTCCTAGAATCATCAAAAAGAGCATTTGATTGCCATTTGGCCCATTCCTTGAGATTACAAATTCATGAAAGCTAAAATCAGCATCTTAAGAACTTAAGAATGCAGCTATTTCATCGATTACTAACTGAAGTTTTCATCAGAGTGTTGTCAGATCAATAGCTGTGCACTTTTAGGCTTAAAATGAATATGCATTCTTTATCTTTCTCGAAGTCTCTCAATACACACACACACACACACACACACACACACACACACACACACACACACGTGTGCACGCACCAGTAAACACACACATATATATCCTGTCACATAAATATGGCATCTCAATAATTTAATTTCCTTTCAAACTATACTAAACTTCAAAAGAAATTTATATTTCCACCTCTCCTGATCTAATCACACCAAGGGGAAAAGAAACATCCCACTGACATTGAACTATTTTAATATATTATTACTTGATATCAAATTAGAATTTTATTGTCCCTTCAGCAGGAATATAACAAAAAGATTTCATGTGGAAATGAAAAATGTATAAAAGATGAAGCAGAAACAAAATTAATTAACAGAAATACCCAAGTAAGGGACATTAAAATTGCATTTTAAGAAAACTCAATAGATATATTTTAAGATGTATTACTGAAATAAAATGTGAATTTGACTTGGTAGCTCCATTTTAACCACTGACTCACACAAAGCAAAAGTGTAGAAATAAAAAGTTTAATATTCCAGCCCTCAAAGAGGAAACCTCAGTGTGCACTGGCCTTGGTTCCCATAATCTATACATTGCTATTTAATAATGTTTCCATTTTTAAAAATAAAGTGATACAAATTTTGGAGGTGAGGATGTGTATGCACAGGGTGTGTGTGTGTGTGTGTGTTTGTGTGTGTGTGTGTGTGTGTGTGTGTGATGACTGTGTGGGTACACACATGCACACCAGCAAAAGGCTATCAGGTATCCTGCTCTATCACTCTCCCCTCCTTAGTCTCTTGAAACAGGCTCTCTTCCTGAACCTGTGGCTCACTATTTTAGTCAGATTGGCTGGCCAGCAGGCGCCAGCAGTATGCCTGCCCATCTCAGCTCCACCCCCACCATGCTGGGGTTACAGACATGCATGTGGCCATGCTTAGTATTTATCTATGTCCTAAGCTTGCAAGGCAAGCATTCTCAGCCACTCTGTTAACACCCCCCCATGTCCAAATACAAAATATGTTTAAAGTCACTAGAATTGCCAATGTTTCTTTGAGAATGAGAAGTAAGTTTTCCATTAAAATCCTTACCCTATGTTGGGTTATCATAATAATCTATGAATTAAAAGGGAACTGGAAGTAAATGAACTTGGGAAATTAAACTCAGGATTACAGGCTAACAAGATGCCTTGTGGAATGTCTCTTCCTTAGCTGTGTTACTTTTCCTATGGAAACCCACAGGAGACAGCTCAGTGAGGCACTGAGGTCTGTTTAGAGGAAGTGGTGTCAACACATTAACTACTAGATTGTGAGAATGAACATCCTTTCCTGCTCAAGTAATTCTCATTTGTGTTTCTGAGAAAACTCTGCATGTCTGAGTATGCTGGATAAAATTTGGATGTCCTGACTTGACCACACATCCTGAGAACCAGCAGCAGAAATATAATAAAGCCCACCCAAAGTCATCTGACCCTTCCACAAATTGGTAGGCAATTAACACTGAGATAAAAGCATGCACACACAAGTGCACACACAAGTGTAAAACAAGTGCACACACACACACAGACACACACACACAGACACACACACACACACACACACACACACACACACACACACACACACAAAGCTGCATTTCAAAGAGGCACGCCAAATTCTTCCAAATGGAAAGAAAGAAATAAGTGTCCTACCTTTTTAAAAATTCCATATACTCGGTATGCTTGATGAGTCCTGTCCTCATCATTATTGTTTGAAAACATTGTCGATCAATGGCCCAGAGTTTCACATTTACAAGAGCTGGAGAAAAAAGAAAACAAAGTGATCAGGGAAAATTAATTAGAGAATTTCACTTATGAACAACACCCTGTAAAACAGATTCTGTATTCATGAGAGATATGAAAATGATTAACCTTTTACACACATTTAAAGATCATAGTACTAAGCTGTCTTGTTTCATCAACAAGTCAGCTACATTTGGCAGCAACATGTGGTTCCTGGTTTTCTATCTAATACTATGATTTACCAAGAAGGTCCCTACTGCTTTCACGTTCCTGTCCATCCACTCAAAAGGACACACTGAAGATTGCATGAAGGAAATAGTATAAGGTAAAAAGAGAAATAAGTCTTGCTGGTAACTAACCAAAAGATAATTAATGACTCACATAATCGTATTTTAATTATTAAAAAAGTACAAATAAAATAACTTTCACTTTGGGGATTTGATATAACTGAAATAATAAGTATCTAGCCATTTCTACATAGCACTTGTTTAACAAATAGTAATGTACACAAACTATGTAGAAGTGTTATTAGATATGTTTGCTGAATTTTAATTTCTCTCATATACCCACTGTCTTTGACAATGTATAATTAAATGTTGAAGCTTAAAGTCCATGATTAATAGACAAGATTGAGAACAAAATGACAGGTGCTATAGAATGTGATAAAACAGTTTATCAAGGTAAACTTATGTTTTAAAAAATGAGCATATTGGGGGCTAGAGAGCTCAGTAGTTAGGATCACTGAATGTTCATCTAGAGGACCCAGGTTCAAGTCTCAGCACCTACATGGCAGCTCACAACCATCTGTAATCACAGTTTTGGACATACAATGTCCTCTGTTGGCTTCCACAAGCAATAGGCATGCAATGTTGTGCATAGATATACATGCATACAATAAATCTACACACATAAAATTTTAAAAGTTGAAAGATAAACATACATTAAAATCTTTGTAAATAAACCTGTGTGGTAAGTATATGATATGCTTATTATGGTTTCTACTTTTATGCATATCTTAGCATTTTCCTAATAGAAAAATACATTGTTAGCATGTGTATTAATGCAATATGATGAAAATATCTTTTGCATTCTAAGATATGGAACCTTTGCTGGACCTCATAGCCAGAGATGATACTACACCTTGAGGTCACTTAAGACTGCTGTCCTATGTAGTCGGCCTGTTTATTTAATCCACTTGTAAGAGAAGAATGTAACAATCAACCCTACTTGCCTTGAATTTTCCATATAATCAACTTTTAAATTTAAATTAATGCATAGCTGTAATCTTAAATTACATACTCGTATATACCCCTGATCCAGAAAAATGCATGTGTAGCATTTGCTGAAAGCAGTAAATACAGAGACTGAACCCAATCTTCTAAATGAATATCCACCATAAATGTTGAATGCAACTAGGTTTGGATATTGTTCAGTTGGAGCCAGTGACTAAATCATTGTAAAAACTCTGTTAGAGCTTTCTATAAGGTGCCCTATTCCTTCCACATGTAATTGTTTCCGTGCTAGTCAATCAATACAGAGTGAAGTCCTTTCTTAGGGACAGAAAGGCAAAGATAGAAGACACAGGCATAGGCAGACAGAACACAGACAAAACTGACAAACACAGACAGACAGCCTCCAGGCAGGTACTGATTCAGACTCACAGCAGACAGATGGGGGATGAAATACATAGGGAACATGACGTAGATAATTCAGATCCCAACTGGCATTTGATTAAATGATTTCAAGGGGAAGTGCTTTTTATTTCTTTCTTTAGTGTGACAAAGATTCATTATTGGAGTTAAGCACTAATGTGCTTAATCCGTGCAAGTATGAAAATTTTAAAAGACAGGATCATATACTGAACTTGAAAATATAGGAGATGTCCAAAAGCCAGACTGTGGTGGTGCACGCTTTTAATCCCAGCTCTCAGGTGACAGAGGCAGGAGACGAGCATTGTCTACAGAGCAAGTTCCAGGACAGTAACAGCTACACAAAGAAACCCTGTCTCAAAAAACCAAAACATAAAAAAATAATAATAAAAGAAAATATAGGAGATGTAACAGCAGCTGGTACTGAGTGAAACTACTGGGTAGGGTCAGCAGACAGTTCAAGTGAACATAGTTAAACAGAGAAAGCCGGATTAGAAGGGAAAGAATGTCACCAGTATCGTCAGAATGCACATGTACCTTGAGGAGATGGGACAGAAACAATATGAAAGGGATAAGAGAAAAACAAGATAAATGGAATGGTAGATTCTAGAGCAAACCCAATTCTGGTATTTTACCTAACGTTCTTGCAAATCTCTTTGAGGCTAAGAAACTTGAATGTGGTTTCACCCTTAACTAGTTCGTCAGTGGTTTAAAAAAAAATCAGTAAGGGAGAAAAAGAAGAAAGCAGAAAGAAGTCATATATGCGTGGCTTCTTTCCAAATGTCTTTGGGAAGTGACACTTCTTCACATAGTCATCACAGGTATTCTCCAGCAACAGTCTAGATTTTTCTGATGACAGACTCATTTACTTAACACAAACCGTAAGACTGCATGATATAAAAACAAAGAAGTGGGACACGAGAAAGGATGACTTGAGAATAGAGCCACAAGGGAGACCTTGGGGAATGATGAAGCTGAAGTGTACACAGTGAGGAAAGTACTGGAACCAACATCCAGCTAGAAATGAGCTATGGAGAGCAGCACCATCAAGCAGCACGGAATGGCTGAGACTTGTGGCATAGAGGGTGAGCTGATACAGGACTCTGAAACACAGCTTTATAAAGTGAGACTTCATTTGATGGATAACAGAAAGCTGTTAGAGAGCTTTAAAATAAAAAATGAAACAAAGAAGCCGAGCATTGGTGGTGCATGCCTTCAATCCCAGCACTCCGGAGGCAGAGGCAAGTGGATCTCTGTGAGTTCGAGACCAGCCTAGTCTAGAGAGCAAGCTCCAGGACAGGCTCCAAAGCAATACAGAGAAACCCTGTCTCAAAAAACATACACAAACAGAAGAAACAAAGTAAATAACCAAAATTTAAAAGAATATGCCTTGTGTACACCAATGTGTTTCAAAATGTTTATGTGTAATAAAATAAAAAATTCCAAGGTCATCATCATTTTAGCAGTTATTAGGTATGGCACATATGTGTATACCAACCACTAAAGGAAGAATTAGGTTGCACTAACTAATGTTACTAATTTTTTATATTTAACATTTTTATTTTTATTGTGTTTATACGTATAGGTTGCACATGTCAGGGCATGAGTGTAGAAGTCAAAGGACAACTTGCAAGAGTTCTTTCCTTCTGCCATGTGGGTCCCAGAGACTGAACTTGGCTCCTCAGCTTTGGTGTCAGACACTGCTACTCACTGAGCCATCTTGCTGGTTCCAATCTCACTACTTTTTAAAACAACTATTAACCGACACACATACACAGTTTCCAAACACACATTAGTTGATAACTAGAAATGGAGTGACTGAGAGAAGTTCAGAGTGGATATGTCTTAAAGCCATAGCTCTGCAGGAAGAGAAGACTCAATATTTCCACCCTCTGAGGAGATGCACATGAGGCGTCCTTTACAGTCTCTGAGAGTTACAGCCAGAGAGACAGTGAGGGACACAGATTAGGAGAGCCCTGAGCCAAGTGATCTACAGAGCAGCAAGGGTGCCAATAAATAACAGTTGATACAGAATCTGTAGGGCAAGGGAGTAATATGAAGAGAGCTCTGGTAAGCAAAATCATCCTGGTAATTCAGAGGGTTCACCGTTTCAGACAATGGGTGACAAGCATCTAGTTAGGCCACAAGCAACTCAGGAATCAAGAAAGGAAGTCACACTGAGTGTGACAGCAATAGGGATAAGAACGAAGGCTTGGGAATTTGGGCCTGTGTGGAGTGTGTGTGCATATCCTTGTGTGTTTCTTTTTGTGGAAGGGTGTCTGTGTGTGCATCTGTGTGGCCATGTGTGTCTGCATGTATCAGTGTAATATTGCATTGTTGTCTTGCATGTATATTTCATGTTTCCTTAAAAAGAAAGTATATGTTCTTCTAGAGACAAGTTCCTTATTTCTTTCTATTACCCCAACCAGTAGAAATGGACTTTCATTGATAAGCATTAGGCAAACGTCTTAATAAATGAAATTTATATGCATGCAGTTCACCTAAAAAAATCCTCCCATGAGAATGAAGGCCTACATTATTTTACATGTTATAATCAAGTCTCCAAACTGTACTTATCAGATTTCACTATCCATGGTTTTTTTTTTATGACTTCTGTAAATCAGTTTACAGATTTCAATGATTTGCTTACTTGGGCTACTAAAATGTCCCTAAGGGAAATTTCATTTCAGATAATATCGCTTCATGATAATGTACATGGGTTGATGAAACAGAAAATTTATCCATGACCTTGAGCAACATACCAAAGCCTTTTTGCACTTTAAACCATTGCATCTTAGTGATGTCGGCATTTTATAGGTAGGTAAGCATGACCTGTCTTATTAAAAATGTAATTTTAGAGTTGTGATTAACATCTTGCTTAAGTCACCTGCAGGGGTGCAAGTGTGTTGTTACCTTAAAGAGACTAACAAAAGAACTGTTTTATTTATCTTTGATCGTAAATGTCTTATTAATCTCTACAGGGAATCATCTCTACGTGAATGAAATACCTGAGACTCTCATGATGACTGCAGTCAAACTGTGACAATACAGGCTATTGCTATGCTCTTGGTTGCCTGCCAGAAACTGAAGGTAAGATACCACACTTAGGACACAGGACTTTGAGAAATGGGGCAGGAAATCTGCAAGCCTCTCCCTAGGGACTAGCTCTTATAGTACTGAAAAGAGACATGCAACCAGTTGTCCTACTCAGCTGTAATGCCTACAAACAATGACTGAATGACAACATATCCCATCAGCACTTGCATCCTGTGGGAAACCAACACCAATCTAATCAGATTTAAGGGCCACTAAAATAGGAGGAAATTCGTGCCTAGTATCATAAACCTGTGGCTCGTGAGGTGATGTTTGCTGAAAGAGGACCTATTCCTGCCATTTCCCAAAACCACTGTGGATGAAAATGGTCCCCATATATATTTGCATGTTTAGCCCCCAGTTGTGAACTATTTGAGAAGGATTAGGAGGTGTGATCTTGTTAGAGGATATAAGTCTCTGGGGGTGGGATTTGAGGTTTCAAAAGCCCATCCCAGGACTAGTTGTGTTCCCCCTGCCCCCACATCTGACTGCTTCCTATGGATCAAGATGTAAAGCTCTCAGCTAGTTCTCTAGTACCATGGTCTATCTACTTCCCACAATAATGATAATGGACTAAGCCTCTGAAAATGTAAGCAAGTCGTGTCCCCCACCACCACCAATTAAATGCTTTATTTTATAAGAATTGCCTTGGTCATTGTGTCTCTTTTCAACAATAAGAGAATAACTAAGACAACCAGTATAATTTCTAACTGCATTCTAAATACTTGTCCTTATACCCATAGATAAGCATATCTTTTGCTTTCATCAAAGAGGCTTCTTTGTGTAGCAGAGACCAAAATTTCACAACTTGCCAAAACGCAGAGCATAACTGAATGCTAGGTACCCATACCCAACTGATATGTCTACAAGATAGCCTCGACACCTAAGCCTTAGGAAACACCACAGAAAAAAGAAGTGGACCAATCTGAAGAGGACAGGATGCTGGCTGATAGTGTTCTCTATATGACACAGGGAAACTATGCCAGAAAATGTCAACAATATGGCTGCCTAAACAAGATCTGAAAAATGTCAGCACCAACTGACATGTCAACATGGAGGGGGGAGTTTTCCCAAGGCTCCACCACTAAATAAAGAGCTACATGAAATTAATAGTTGATTAGAGATAATTTTATTCAGGAACAAGGTCCCTGATGGGTTATCCAATCCCAAGAGGTCAATCCTAGTTACATATGAGTAACACCAAATGAACTCAGGGAGTTGGATTTGTGTGTGTGTGTGTGTGTGTGTGTGTGTGTGTGTGTGTGTGTGTGTGTAAAACAATATTAAGGGGTCATGAATTTGAGAAGGGGTGTGGTGAGTACACAGGAAAAGCTGGAAGAGGAGAGGGTGATATAATTACAATACTCATATATAAAATTCAAAAATAAAATAAAATTTAAAAGACCTATAATGTCTAAAGGACATAAGGAAGAGTTAGAGAAGCAATCTTTCTTTGCACTGAAGCATGTTTCCAAAGTCTTGGCCATAGCACACCATGTTCTCACATTAAAGGCATGTTCCATTCAGGAGAAATACATAAACTCCCATCACACTGAGATTTCTAAGCTTACAAGTAGAATGGCAATGCCTTCAACATAGGAAACAGCTGGCTGTCACATACAGAAAACCAAGATTCCAAAGGATGTGGGCATAAAATTGTGCTAGACTAAAATCACAAATCTGGATTTAGCTTAACTTTCTGTAAGGAATTCATCTACTGTCCAATTCAAATTCTGGAAGAATACAGAGAAAGCATCTATGATGAGTACAAAGCACTGCCAGACTCAAATATTTATTCAGCCTATATTTATGGCAGACACTGATGCTAGATATGGAAGGAAAAAAACCACAAATCCACAACCCTATCTTCAATGTGAGATCTACTATGCAGGCTCACAAACTACCATCTGCGCCAAGGCAGGCCAGTGGTTTGTTTCTCGTAGTCTGCTAGCAAAGAATGAATTTTACATTTTTTGCACAGTGGAAAAATTTTAAATAGAAGCATATTTTATGACACATGAAAATTATCTGAAATAAATTTCAATGTCCATAAAAATTCTTCTTGGTACCCAGCCATGCCTTGTTCATTTACATATTGTCTGTGGATGAATTGAGTAACTGTGACAGAGACCATATGGATCCCAAAGCCTAAAATACTTCCCATTATGGGCCCTTTTCAGAAAACACCTGCTGATTCCTGGTACAGTAGACAAGAAAAATCAAGAGCTAATGTAAGTTTGCAAGGTTGTACATACTCAAGAAAAGCAACAGTTTCTTCCCAATGATGGGATGGATGACAAGAGCTGGTGAAGAGTGATTTAATGAAGGGATCCTCAAAGCCATGGTTCTTCACTAGTGTTATGAACTGACTATGTTTATACCCCGAACTTCACTACTTGAAGCCCTAACTACCAAACAAGGTGATATTAGGAGATAGGACAGTTAGGAGTTGATCATATATAGATGAGGTCAGAGAGAGGGTGCTCAAGCAATAGGGTGAATGACTTAATAGGAGGAAACACAGGGACACATGTACCAAGTGTCCATATGAGGGAAGGACCTTAACCACAGCATGCTGGTGCCCTGGTCTAGGAACACTAAGAAATGCACGTCTATAGTATTTGTTCTAACTGCCTGAATGAGGACTACTGACGGCGTCAGCATAGCACCATGAAGAACATGGAACTCAGACTATTCTCTTTTTTATTATTTTTTGCATGTTGGGGGATTACAAGTTAAGCATGTGCTCTACAGGTGGACTGTATCCCCATTGGAATTCAAGAGATTCTCAAATGTGAAAGATACAAACAACACTTTTATTTTTACAACACCATAGATGAAACGCAGCATTTTTCTAATCTTTAAATATGAACAACAAACCTCAACAGAAACCACAGCTATTTTTATACCATGCTAACATTTTGCTATAGAGTTCTTAAATATAATTTATACACAAGATGATTTTTTAAATTATTGAAGTTATTTAACTTATTTTTAGGTAGCTGCTATATCCCAATTCATCATTATTTTTCACCAGTTTCAATACAAATGGATTTATTTTCCAGTGATCCTTGATTAATGCTTTTAAACACACACAGGCATTTAGATGCTCTATCAAGTTGATGCTGTAGAATTATCCTTTTATACACTGTGAATATATGTCACTACGTTTAATAAACTTGGTTTAATAAACAAACTGACTAGCCAGTAGTGGAACAGGATAAAGTTAGGCAAGAAAGCCAAGCTGAGAATGATGGGATGAGGAAGGGCAGAATCAGATGAGACTCCAGCCAGCAGCTGAGGGGGCAGGACATGTAGAAATGGGGCAGCAAGCCATGAGCTATGTGGTAGGGTGTAAATAAGAAATATACGTTAATTTAAGTGTAAGAGATAGCTATTAGCAAGCCTGAGCTATGTGGTAGAGTATAAATAAGAAATACGGGTTAATTTAAGTGTAAGAGATAGCTAGATAGCAAGCCTAAGCTATGGACCAAGCATTTACAATTTATATAAGCCTCTGTGTGGTAATTTAGAAGCAACTGCCAGGACAGGAAAACTCTGCCTACTGACTAACAATAACTCCTTGACATCCACAAGCTACACCTGCGCTGAAGGTGTGACTCAGTGGTGAAGTCCCTGCCTATAGCACTGTGAAGCCTTGGAATAAATGCCTAGAACCATGGAGGGAAAGGGAGGAGATAAAGACAGAACTTCCTGCTCCAAGCAAGTCTTTTAGGAAAATCATAAAATCAGTAGTAATGTTGGGACCTTCACTAGCTTGAACCCATGGGAGATATTAAAATATCAAAATATCATTGCGCTACTTATGAACAGCAACCTTCCTGATTTCTCCAGGGCCACTTGCCAAGGATATGCACAATTCAATAACTAAAGAATAAACCTGAGCTCGACAGCAGCCTAGCAGAGCTTTCCCCAGAATTAAGTACTCAGTAGATATGCTAGAACATGTTAATATCCCTCTGACATACTAGAAAAAGGAGACTTGTCAGGATAGTGGGGGAGGTGGCACTTGGAGGAAACCCCAAGTCATCCAGATAGGCTGAGATGTTGGATGAGGTAGGAGGTAGTTAGAGGAGAAAGTGAACTAGTAAGGAAAATTCGTAGGGTTAGAGTGTGATGGTTCCAGCTGACTGCCTGTGCAACTTGGTCTAGCTGCACCAGTCAGAGAGGAGGCATCTAAAGTATGTAATTTACTTCCAAAAGAATATATTAGCAGTAGCATACCAGTGAACTAGAGGTAAAGACACAGTTGGGGGGGCAGGGAATGGGAGGAAGGGGAAGGACAAGGAGGAGAAGAGAGGGACAGGGAGATCAGTTAGCAGCTGTAAAGGACAAAGTCTGGTAACAACAATAATGTTAGAGAGGAGAATCAGTTTAAACAGCATTAAGTAGATCTCAGGCACATAAGTCAGAGAGAAAAATTTGATCCTAACTTTCCATGGTCTAACCTAGACACCAATGGAATTGCAATACCAGCAAAGTAAATGTTGCATTTGTATTATTAAAAAGTGCAAATGAGGGTATACTTGAAAATAACTGCTTTATATTTAAGGGCAAAAATCAGGTACAATTTAAACTCATATGTAAGTGACTTATGATATGCAAAATGGGCTTTTACTTCTTTTACTTCTACATTATAAATGTAAAATATATTCTCAATGTTTTCAGATAGACTCCTCTGAAGGTTTTTAAAATTGTTCTTGCTGTAACAGAAAAGTCAAATTATCTTAACACTATTCTTGATGTTTTGGAGTCCAGTAGACGTTTGGACCCTAGAAATAAATGCACCCAGTTTCTGTGAGCCCTAGAACAAATATTTTAATAGAAAAATAATTTGGGTCATCCTAGAGTCTGCCATGAAGTTTCAGAAAATTATGTAGTGTCTGTCAAGTACATGTTATATTTGAGGACAGTGTGTTTTTTCTGCAACTTGGTCAAGAAGATGTACAAAGAGCTAAGAAGGAAGCATAAAGTACTCAACAGCAATAACCTACAAAGAGATAGGAGGTAATATCCAGTGTGGTGGCTATTATTAATGAAAGACAGAAAATAACTATTACTGAAGTTGTGAAGAAATCAGGACCCCACGTATTGCCAAAAGATTACAAGGTACACCCCCAAATCGATGCCAACAGGAACACAAGCAAGCATCTGTATGCCAATAGTCACTGTAGCATTAGTCATAATAGTAGGATTAAAATGATAAAAATGTACTTTGGGAAATGAACTGTTAGACAAAATATGAATAAAAGCATGATCAAATGTTATTCAGTTTTGAAAATTCAGATACATGGTATAATACAGGTTAACTTTAAGAACATGCAGAGTGAAATACAGAATATACCAATGGACAATGTTGTCTGATTCCAGCTGATAGGAGATACATACAGCCAAATTCATAGACAGACAAATCAAAAAATAAAAAGTGGTTACTAGGGACTGGAAGTGAGGAAAATAGCAAGATGTCATTTTATTTGTACCGAGTTTGAGTCTAGGGTGGTGAAGGTTTCTGCAACTAGCAACATGAATATACTTAAATATCATAGAATTGTACTCTTTAAATTGCTAGGATGATGCATGTTATGTGTGTGATGTCATGATAAAGTGTTGGCCAGATGGATTTACTTGGTGAGATAACTAAATAAAACACTTTCTGTTGACTTTTCATTTTCCAAAATACTTTCACAAGTATCTACAAAGGAACAAAAGGACATGTCCTAAGAACTGTGTTTTAGATGATGTCATCACTGTGTGACCATCACAGAGTTGTCTATATACATAAATAAGCTAGGGTGAGTAAGAAATAACTATGCATTGTAACTATGGGTCCACTGTTGCATTTGTGGACTGTCATTGACGCAAGTATCATTACAGGTACATGATTGTGTACAGGCAGAAGAGAGGAAACTCATCATGGAGTCTATGAAGACTAGCTCACATAATCATGGATGCCAAAAGAGAGAAAATACTTTCCTCTACATTTTTCACTGTCTAGACCCACACTGGGGAGATCAGACTTTCTTGACTCATTATACTGATGCCAATGATAGTCTCTCTTGGAAACACAACCATAATTGATATTTTGCCTCATACCTGAATATTGCTCCACCCAAGCAAGTTGAAATGTAAAATTAACCATTAGATGTTGAGTTTTTTATCATATTTTCACTTTTCAGAACATTTGCAGACAAAACTTTTTACAGCTTTGATTATTCACATTCTCCATACACGTGTTTCTTGTTTTATTTTTCCAAGACAGTGTTTCTCTGTGTAACCACCCTGGCTTTCCTGCAACTTGCTCTGTAGATCAGGCTGGCCTCGAATTCAGAAATGTGCCTGCCTTTGTCTCCTGAGTATAAGGATCAAAGGTGTTCACCACCAATCTTCACTGTTTAATATGACAACTATGATTACTATTCCCTTACAATGAGGCAAATAGATGTAAATCACACCTGCATTTTTAAGACGGTAAGAAAATACGTGAATGATGTCATGTTGATCATGTCTTAAAATGATAATATTTGGGGAGATGTTTGACTAAATAAAATATGCCTGTTTCCCTATGCTTTTGAATGGAAGCATAAAAATATGTATCTAACTCATATTATGTTTCTATAGGTCAGAGATGCTCTAGAAGAGCAATGAGATAACCATTTCCCTACTAAAGACTTCTCTGCACCATGGAATGACACAAACCAAGAACTCTTCAAATACATTAAGCAACGACCACCTCTACTTTTACACTTCATTGCAAAGGCACCACAGGTTCTCACGTTTGAAGACAACTCATTTTTAGTTCACACATGTTTTAGCATCTTTCTCCATTAGTTAAACTTTCTAACAAGGATCCCAAAGAGATTTATTTTCTCAAGTGTCCTGGTTAGGTTTCTGTCAACTTGAATAAGTTCAAGTCATCTGGGAAGAGGAACCCCAGTTGATAAAATGCCTCTATCAGAATGGCTTGTGAGAAAGTCTGCAAAGCATTTTCTTTATTAATGATTGCAGTGGGAGGGCCCAGCACACTGGAGCAGTGCCATCCTGAGCAGTTGGCCTGAGAAGGAGAAAGCAGCCTAAGCAAGCTATAAAGAGCAAGCCAGTCGACAGTGTCCCTCCATGGCCTCTGTTTCAGTTCCTGCCTCTAGGTTTCTGCCTTGAGACCCTGCCCTGACTTTTCTTCATGGTGGACAATAAGCTGTAAAGTGAAATAAACCCCTTTCTCTCCAAATTGTTTTTGGTCAGGCCATTTATCAAAAGCAACAAAAGTCAAATTGAACATCAATCAGACATTTCTCAGTGAATCATCTCAGTAGATGGGACCCACATAAAACATTTGTTGACCTATAAGAATCACAAGAAAGAATCCTTAACTATACCTCTATTTCATTTTCAACACTGAAGAATGACAACTCCTGCCATAAAGTGCCTGAAGAATTCTAGAAGCTTCCTGCAGCTGCCCTTTGCTTCATATTGAAATCATCTATGAACACTCAAATACTTAGTGTGACAGAATCAGGAGCTTGGAAGACACCTCGAGGGACTACATGGAACTCACAACTGCTTCTCAACATTGTAAGGGCATATGTTTTCCTCAAGCTAAATTTCAACTGCCAAATGTCCTGAGACAAATGCTTCATAATTAGAAAAGACCATTTGCTGGAGACTGTGCAGCTGTACACGATAGTCTCCACTGTGCAAATCGCTTCCCTGCTGATTCTAAGTATATGCTGCAAACTTTCTTCCTAGGAAAGTTATACTTTTAACAACTGAGTAAATACATTGATGCTAACTTGTTTACCTTGTGAAAAGAGGAAATTACAAAACTGGATACTGTAGGTGAAAATCATCATTATTACAAATTTAACAAGAGAAAGTCCACCATGAATGTTGCTATGCTGTTATCTATTCAAAAAGATGCAGTGTATTATATTGACCAGTAATAAAGCAAGGAGAAATAATACAGCTCTTTCTATCCAATTATGTCTTACTTCATACCTTGCAAAGTAACAGTAACTGCCCAAATACATTAATATATAAATATTTTTATAAGTACATTATGCATACATATAATAATTAAAACACTCAATAAAGGCCAAGCAGTGACCTTTGAAAACAATTAACAAAATGGTCTTTTTTTAAATTTGACTTTACATTTAAAAGTTAAGGATACTTGAAAGATCAAATGTATGATGATATTTTTTAGTGATTTGATGATATAACAATAAACTTTATGGGAGATATCATTATGACAACATCTACTAAATACATCCCGTGATGTAAATGTCTACTTAATATTTAATAATTGTTGCAGCACAATGTAGCTACTTTCTATCAATATGAAAACTGAATCTCACGAAGGCTAACTTACTGCTCAGCCCACATATATAATAAAGACTCAGTTTTACTCTACCACCAAAGCCAAGTTCTTTTTACAAACATGTGCTTCTTAGACTCTAGTACAATTTAACTTCCTTCAGTCAATTTATCTGTTCCCTATCAATGACCTCTTCATCTTTATTAAATGTTCAAAATCGCAATAGGATTCAAATGGAATATAATTTTTATGAGGTAGTTGAGGTAGGTAGAATTGCTTTAACTCACATAAATACAAGTAACCTGCAAATTTTACACATGGTTTCAATGCAATAGGAGGCACCAGTGGCACTTAGGTCCTCCTGACAACATTTTTGGATATCTGGAATGCCCTTCCTGATGAGTGGGGTCACCAGAAACCACCTTCTGTGCTGAAGGAACCTCCTGTGTAAGTTCAGAACACCTCACACATCTTTCTCCTGACTTGTCCTTCATGCAGAAGTGTTAAAGAATTCACTATTAAAAGTCACAGCAAAGCAAATTGTCCTGACTCCAGTTAGAGCAGTTAAGGACGGCAACTGGAGTGGGTGTAAATGGAAGCTCAGACCAATCAGTCATTTTAACTTACACAGATTCTGGCCCTGTCTCACTGCTTTTTGGCTAAAGTGCATAAATGGAAAGGCACAGACTCTGAAGACTAACAAGTTCTGGGAATGACAAACAGGATGCAGGAAGTTCCCTAGGTTTCCTACTCTTTCTTCTCACAGGCCTTGTTCACAGCAAAGTCATTTTCTATCTAATAAATCAACATTAAACTATAAGGAGTACTGTAATAATACACTTCCACAAAAATATAATGGAAGGCAGAGACGGGCAATTCTCTGAGTTTGGGGCCAGCCTTGACTATAGAGCAAGTTCCAGGATAGCCAGGGATACACAGAGAAACCCTGTCTAGGAAAACCAATATATATATTACATTACTATATAACCATATAGCTAACCCTTAGGTCAACTGTGACAACCTTGGCATGTGGCAAAGGTCAGGTACATTATACAAAAGAGCAGGAAGAAAGTAGTATTTTCTGGAAAATATATGAATTTCTGTTTAACACGGCTACAACTTAGGAAACAGTAGTGAAAAGAGGATTTAATAATAGATATGTAAAGTCTAAAGTACAAAGTCCATGTGAAAATGCTAAATATAAGTATTCCATTAATATTAGGCTATTAAATTGTATAATCACATTATGAAGTGCTCATGAGACACAGGGAAGTTAAAAGCCAATTCATTTTAAGGAAATGAAGCTCCCTGCTTCTCAAAACTCATTCAGTAGTCCCCTACTTAACCTTCTGGAATACTAAATACATGAATCACTACATTTTATCTGAACTTCAAGATAGAACTAGCATGGGTTAGAGAGAGACCCTGTCTCAAAAAAAAATAAGTCAACAAACACAAAACATAAATGAGAAACAGATATTGCTCTCCATTATTGTGTTAACACTACAGCTATTTCCTTAACCTTTCTTCTTCATTTACATACTCAGTACTTTTATCATTCCATTCCAAGCTTATTCCTAATTGCTCCTTGTCAAGTTAAATTTGAAACAACCATCAGATAATGTCTCATGAATTAAGAGTCATTTTTTCCTGATTCATCAAAGATAGAACTGAGATTGGTTATAAGAGTTGAAAGAGTTGGCAATTAAGACTCAATTTAAAGACAGAGGCAGAATATAGCAATGGTTGAATCAGGCTGAGAAGATTCTCGGGTGCAAAGTGTTCATGTTGGCAACTTTACAAATGTTGAAGAAGATGTAAATGAATCGTATGGGGAACAGATTTGGATCAACTTAAAGGAGTGACTGGACCATAAGATTTTGCATAAGCCTAAGGAGCAATGGATTGAAGGATGAACTGTAGGCCTGAATGTGTAATTAATGATAATTAGTCTGTGGCAACATCCCCCTGGGAAGCATTATGCCAAAAAAATGCTGTTCAGAGACAGACTCTACATTAGAAGTTCAGATGTTTAGCTCTCCACCTTCTTTAGAAAGGATTTAGGTCTGTCTTGGACATGCTAGCCTTATGTTGAGACCAATGTGAAGGTGTTATACTTCTCAGTGCAAACAGAGTCAGAATTTCTTTATCAAGGGGTATCTTTGACCAGAGGACTTTCCCTTACTGAAGAAAGAGCAAAAAATGAAAGCTGAAAGAAATTAGAAAGAACCTGATGATTGGTCAGCTCCAGTGCCTGCCACTGTTACATCTCTGCTGATGGAATGGGCAAAGGGAGTTAGAAATCCTTTAGACAGGAACAAGGGGAAAGACTACCAAGGAAGCAGAAGATGGTAAGCTGGCATCCAAGGCAGCATCAGCACCTGTTGTAAAGGCTCTCATAAGGGGCCATATGTAAGCAAAACCATGAAGGCTTCAGCTCCTAGTAGAAATCCTGAGCTGGCACTGGCCTTGAGTTCTCTGTGTAACCAAAGTAACCCTGGGTACTGCCTCTTCTTCTTGCATCTACCTCCTGAATGCTAAGATTACTGGTGAGCACCACCACTACACCAGATTTACAGGGTGCTGGGAAGTGAACTCTGGACCTAAACTACCTACAAGGTAGTCTAGCATTCTGCCAACTGAAACACAGCCCCAGCCCCCAGATCAGATATTAAAGATTCATGTATAGCAACAACAAAAAAAGTAGAGGAGGAAGTGGAAGGGGCAAATATCTGGAAAAGAAAGGATACCACATGTTTGTTAACAAAGTGATATATCCTTGACTGATGGAACCAAAAGAAACAAAGATAGGAAGCAGAATGCTATAATCAGAGACAATAATCTTAAATTTCACAAGTGTGGGCATTTTGCTTTCATCCTACAAGACTGTGTAGCCTTGAGGGACTGTTCTAAGATCTTACTAATGCTCTCCTACAGGAAATAGAAATAAAATGTTATGCCAAATGGAACTGTTCTTAACAATGACTTTTGAAATCATGGATGACATAAAAATATAGTCTAGTCATCAGTGGCCTTTAATATAAATGTATGTATTATATTTAGCTAATCTACAGGGTGGTGACAATGAATTTTAATGGACTTCAAAAAGATCAGTTCACAGATTTGCTTCACTAACTCAGTATAGAAAAAGGGCACCCAGGTTTATGTGGGCTGTGAGGCTAAAAGAGAAAATTAGGATAAAGAATGGCTGAGTGTGTGGTATTAAGGTACAAAGGTCAAAGCACTGCCTTATAGCAGCATAGAAGACTTGGAAGGCCAGAAATGTGACTTCATCTTTTATTTCTACACAATAAAAGGCCAATAAATACTTAAATACCAAATTACTCATACATATTCTTGCCTGGCATTCTAAGGTATAACTGCCTCTCCACTTTTCATCTCAGAGGAGCCCTTAATATTATAAATAGCCCCATTTAATTTAATTGATGTCAAAGCCCAGGAAAGAAGTAGAATAAAAAAATTAAATGGGTAGTTTGTGATTCTTTAAGAGAGGACAACAGAGGCAGGGGAGCCACTGACTTTAATGAGAACCATGTTCAATGAGCTTTCAACACACAGAAGGGTCCATCTCACAGCGGTGAGGCTCCAAATGCATCATACTCAGGTCATAAATCAAAAACTCCAGTGTCTGACATGCTACTGAGATGGATTGGCTGGCAACCCTTTGTGGTGACATGATTTCCTGAGGGTTGGCACATTCAAACATTGTGCCTAATTCAAAACCATCGGCACGTGTTTGGTAAATGTCACTGCACATCTGTGCATGACAACAAATTTCATCTTGAATCTCATTAAGAAAATGGCCACTGCATCTGTGAGTCCCTTTTGTCAGTTGGTGAGGCCCCATCCCTAAACACTACACCAAGATGTCAATAGCATATGTTTTCATATTTGCTGAAATTCAAGTAAATGTGTTCAGAAAAGTCATACCAATACATTTTCCTTACATATTGAACTATGCGACTTTAAATCAGAAATGTTATTAAAATTTATACTCTCAAGGGAAGATGTCCCCATTCCTAGTTACTCCTTATGTCATAACACTTCTCTTTCTCTGATGGTGGATTCAGGTTAGAGGCTGAATTTTCAATGAATTCTTAATTTTTTATATTTTATTTTTTATTCATTTTACATACCAACTACAGTTCCCCCTCCCTCCCCACATCCCCTCCACCCACCTTCCCCAACCCACCCCCATTCAACTCCTCAGAAAGGGGAAAGTCTACGATGAGGAGTCAACAAAAACTGGCACATTCAGTTGCGGCAGGACCAAGCCCACAGACACACCCACGTCAACACTGGGCAAAGCAGTTCGCCATATGAAGTGGGCTTCAAAAAGCCAGCTCATGCTCTCAGGATAGAACCTGTTCCCACTGCCAAGGGTCCCACAAACAGACTAGGCTACAAAACTGTTGCCCACATACAGAGATCCTTGTTCTGTCCCACGCAAGCTCCCCAACTGTGGGTCTAGAATCTGTGAGCTCCCTCAAGTTCAAGTCAACTGTCTCTATGGGTTGCCCTGTTATGATCTTCACACACACACACACACACACACACACACACACACACACACACACACACACACACACCTTGCTCATGTAATCCCTCCTCCCTTTCTTCGACTGGACTCCTATAGTTCAGCCTGGTGCTTGGATATGGATCTCTGCATCTGCTTCCATCAGTTACTGGATGAAGGTTCTTTGATGATAGTTAGGGTAGTCACCAATCTGAGACCAATCTGAGATGAATCCTTAATTATATTTCTTGAAGAAGAAAATGAAGCACTAAGATTACATATCTATCAGTCACATACTATATCCCACGTTTAGAGCCCACTGTGAACATGCTGTAGAAGTGTTTCTATTTTTATTATATATTTCTATATTATTTGAAGCTTACATTCAACAACCATAATTTATGAAACCTTTGTTTCCTCACATAAATATGAACTCCAGGGCCCTTTCTGGTCCATTATGGTAGGACTTACTAAAGAAGCAGAGGCGGTCCTATTTGGCTCTTATTTTCTAGGAATGAGAAGTCTCAGAAATAAAAAGGGAGTTTTGGACTCATCCTTGCTTTAGCAAATTAAATATAATTTGATAAAAAAATGCAATTTGCTCTTCACCAGAATTCCTGAAAAATCTCCAAGAAAAGGAACTCCTTGAACATCTTTACTGGCAGATGACATCAAGAAATGTCCACCGAGCTCTTCTACTGTTTCACATTATCAAATCTGCTTTTGGCACAGCATGAGAATGCCATTTTCCTTCTTGTGATTTCTTCTTTTTTCATTTCAGAGATTCACTGTGTTGCAAAGAAAATAGAGCATTCAACAACAATTTAAAAAAATGAGCTTGGTCAACATGAATGGGGGGTGGTTGTGTTATTATGCAAGATAGAAACTAATAGTTTTATTTTTATAGAGATGAAAGAAATAGGATCAACTAGATTTTACAAGAAGAGCATGGATGGGTTAAAGAGAAAAAATTCTGGAAGATGCCGACAACGATGACCTTCTATTTAAATACATTAAATATACTTTTTTTCTTGCACTTAGCATCATTTTCACACAGTGGCAGCAACTGTGACAGCCTTCTGAGTGGGGTTAGGCAAGTACAGTCCAACTGCCCAGTGACTAACTCACTCAACTACAGAAACCAAAGGCCCACCTTGTCCATGTCACCCAACCCCCATGTCATTTCATACCCATTCCTGAGGCAACTCAGCAGGTTTCTTTCCAAGGCCCTGCCTCACCTCCTGACTAAGCAGCCTCTGAAGATTTGCTGCTGATTACCACAACGTTCTAACAGCATGTTCTGAGCTCTGTGGGGCATTTGTTAAGTAAAAGCAGGAGATAGTATTTTGGTATTCTTAGCTAGACTTTCATACACTCAGACTTTAATAAAAGCCATCCTTGATCAACATAGTTGTGTCCATTCCTTTATCAAATATTGATGAACAAAGCTGAGTGTACACGAAATGGTGAATGCCTTTAACCTCGGCATTCAGGAGGAAGAGGCAGGTGGATCTCTGTGAGTTTTAGGGCAGTCTGGCCTACACAATGAGTTACAGGACAGCCAGAGTTACATAATGAGAGCATGCCTCAGAAAAAGAAAAATAGGAAAGGAGGGAGGAAGAGACAGAGGGAGGGAAAGAAAACCAAGCCTCACCTCTGTTTCTTCATAATACTTAATAATAGGCATTTACCGAAAACAGATGAAGACCTGGGTATTTAAACTCCAAAGAGTGACTTCTGAATTTAAGTGACTCTGACCTTTATGAATATGTTGCCAAGTCTGCCACCACCTTCTCCTGCATTCCCAGTGTCCAAAGGCCACACAGCTCTCTGGTCCTTCCAGGGTGTGTGACCAATCAAGGGACAACCACCTTTAGTGTACATTGATTATGATCTATCTGAAGTCCCAGAGGAGTCCCAAATGGCATATAGACTGCTAATTTTGGTACAATCATGGCTTAAATTCACAAATACATAACACTTTAATTAAAATTAAACTGAAATGTTTAGGTCATTTGATTGAAATTTTATAGTTTTCAGATATGTGGCTCAAATATTTAGAATAATGCAGAGATTTTAAAAGTTAAGTTATGGCTGTATAACTGACTCTATGAGAACATACTTTCCAGGTGGGAGAATTACCCAAACAGTCAGGTTCTTAGTGACATGGAAGACATTTACAAATGAGAAATTTTATTTTCTCCTACCATTGAGTTTTATCTACATAATAAAGAAACTTGATTTTGCTCAGAGTCAAGAGCTCCTAAAGATTCCAAAAAAGGAATCTCTCTCTCTCTCTCTCTCTCTCTCTCTCTCTCTCTCTCTCTCTCTCTCTCTCTCTCTCTCCCTCCTCAGAGTAGAAACAGTAGTCCCAACATCCGTGGTTGTACTACTGTGATCATCAAGCCAACAATTTAAGTACCTCTTACCCCAAACTAACAAAACATTGACAAGCATTTTCCTCTTTTGACTTCACAAATATTTCTCATGTCATTCTAATATAGCCACATCTCTAACTCTTCCCCCCCCACACACACACACACTCATTCTGTCAATAATATTTAACACTGACTTAAAGTAATTTCAAATCTGTTTTCTTAGGCATAACCAAAATTGCAATACCATGGGAGATGGAGAAGGTACAGCCCAAAGTTCATAACACATGCTACTACAAGCCACATGCCAGTAAGCGCAGATAGAACAAGTAGAGTTGTCATCGAAAAATGATTATAGTCTATTGGCTGAATAAGTAACAAAAATGACAAAATCAGCAATATACATTCCCTTAACTGTATTATGTCATCATCAATTTGGCTTTTGGGTACTTAAAGATGGCAGGAGTGGACCATGATTTTCAAATACAAGCATGTACTGAACAGTAATGACAGTTTGTCAGGAGCCATCAACTCATGTTCAGAGAGGAAAGATGGTGATCAGCAATGGCCTCGGTCCTTCTTGGATTTTGTCACTTCCTACTCCAAATAGAAACTTGAAATCTTTATTGTAAATCAACCATACAATAAGTAGACAGTGAGCTGTTACAACTGCAATTAATTTGGAGTCAAGGAATATTTTCATATTCAAATTTTGCTATTTTGATTTGCTTTCCAATAACTATTAAGTTCAGTGGTTGGTGCCTGTAATGCGTTTTTTATTGTATTACTTTTATAATCCTGAATTAATAATCAGGATGAACAAAGCCATTCACACTCACTCAGCCTTCACACTCAGCTGTTCATACTCATGCTGGCATGGAGAAAGAAAGATTCATAGGAGAAACACATTTGGGAATATGGAAAAGAGCAGGCTTATGGGGGGAACACCCATTCTTTTACCCCACTTCAGGGATGGCTTAGGACTCACCCATCTCCTCTAGGTGTTAATGAAATGCACCAGGGAGAATTGAAAAGATTTCTGGTTTAAAAATGTTTGTGTTTCAAAAATGTTTTCTAATAAAGATAATAAAATTACAATTTTGTAGCCTAAAGGTGAACAAAATGCTAATAGCATCCGAATAAACTGAATCCTGGAAAATTAGAAGAGCATTCATTTTAAGCATTACTCCACACTAGTTTGCACTCCTTCTACAAGTAAGTGTTTCTCCCTTGGAAACATAATTGGTCTTTCAATATTAAGAGGGAAAGATAAAAAGCAAGGCCCCAAACTATGTACTTGTTTATAACTATGACTTCTTTGACTTTTAATAAAACAATCAATGTATCTTTTACTCACAACTCAAAGCTGTAGCAAGATATTAACTACACAAATTGTCCCAGGTCTAAAGGCCTGTGGAATACATGGTCAGAAACCATGAACCTACATGGAGCGACAGCACAGGCTGGGAGTCTCCCCACTCTCCTGCACTGGAAAGAGAAATCACCTTGAACAGATTCCCTTCACTGCCCTGGATGCTCCCCAGAAAGAAAGACTCGTGCTCCAGAGATGCCAAGAGTCAGGTCCTAGAAAGCTATAAAAACACAGATCTTTTTGTCTTCACATTCTTGCCATGAATCCCATGTTTATAGGCAAATTATAGCAAACTATGAAGCCAACAGAAGTTTTTTGACCTTTTTAAGAAGTCTCACTCTGTCCTGGTACTTACTGGTATAACCCAAATTGGCTTCATCCCTACAGCATCTTCCTCCAGCAGCCTTCTAAGTGCTAGGATTATAGGTGTTATCGACCACCCCCAGCTTAGAACTATTTTTAAATTAATAGCAATATAATTGACTCTAATGAAGCTGTGCAGTAATAGCTACCCTTGGGATACAGCTCCTCATCTCACCGAGGAAGCATGCCGTGATAAAACACATGGACTAGAAAGGTGACTTGCCAGAATTAGAGATGGCAACCATCTCTCTGTAACTCATTACAAGTGATGGGGTGAATTCACTGTTCAATCAGGTTACTCCGATAACTAGTAAAGTGACAGTCATTTAAAGACTTAACACCAGGTGTAAAATACACTGGCATTGATTTTTGAAAAAAAAAAAAGAATGTACATAACACAAGGTAAAATGTTTCATTCTTCCTGACAGATTAAGTTGTTATTGTTTTAAACTTTGAAAGAGATGATGAACCTATGCTCCCAGCTGAACAGCAAAGAGGCACATCAGCTGCAGCAGAGAAGCAGGGGAAGACACACACACACACACACACACACACACACACACACACACACACACAGAGAGAGAGAGAGAGAGAGAGAGAGAGAGAGAGAGAGAGAGAGAGAGATCTGCATTGAAGTATTAGGGGCGGGGACCTTCTGTGGCCAATTTTCCAGAAAGCTACTCATCTCCAGCTGAGACACGGGGGTGTTCCAGGCAGAAGGAAGGAAGAGTTCAAGGGTGCAGCCTGCATGCATACATGCACTTCTCTTTATTAGAAAAGAGCTCAGAGATTCTGAAGAATGGTCAGGGGACCAAATGCTGGGGAGATGGGGTAGGCAGAGGCCTTTCAAAGGACAAACTCAGCCAGAGCAGGAGGAAAGTCACATTAGACAACCACACAAATGATGGTCTTTCATAGAGGAGCATTTAAGGGAGCACCCACATTGAATGAATTGTCAACACGGATAGGGAAAGAGTTAGCCAAGCTGATAGAGAAGCAAGCAGCCAAGCCAGCCCTTTCCAAAGACTTGCATGCTCTACAAGAAGCTGCCATGAGCCTATGTTTAGGACTGGAGCTTTTCCATGAGGGGTTTACATGGCACATTGTAAAAATAAATTTAAGCTGTCTCATTTATAAAAAACAAAGGTATTATCTTTTCATGAAAGCTCTACAATGAAGTATAACTAGTAATACTCAAATATTGTGCTATTTGGAAGAGCTAAGGAAGTGGTTTCCAAACTTTAGAGGGCACCAATGTCACTTGGAGGATTTTCTAAGCACAGATTACAGGCTCCCACCCCATAACAGGGCTTGATTCAGAAGCCAAAATGTATAAACCTAAGAAATTCCCAAGGCATTCTGATGGCTACTGCTCCAGAGATTATATTCAAGAACCATCCATCTATGAAAAATTAAACAGCATATATATTTTCATGGCCTGTGCTCCTAACTGGTCCTCAAGAACAAGACCACAGAGAACAACTCAGATTTGCTCTTCCATCTTTTAATACATTCAAAAACTAAAGGAGAATTAAGAGGCAGTTGAATGGAAGTAGAGCATTTGCTTTTTACAAAACTATTTGTAAATACATTTCTATCTATAAAGCACTGACTTGGAACCCTTATGTAAGCATGTGTAAGAACCATCTGGTAATCCTTTTACAATATAGTTTCTGTAAGTCCTGAGTAAAGCTCCAGATGTGACCTTTATAGATCCAAATGATGGTCATGTCATTCATCTAAGGGTCATACTTTGGGCAGCAAAGTCTTACTTTTGTATGAAAGGAAATGATATAACTCAGGAGTCAAAGAGCACTCCAACCATGTTGCCTGAATGCAAAGCCAAGCTCTGTCACTGAGTAGCTGTGTGACTTGGGCCAACTCACCTAACCTCCCTGTGATAACAATATCCATACAATCAATAACATTTTCTACTGACTTTACAAGGATTAAAGAAGCTGACACATGGAAAGCACAGGGAAATATCAATATATATGACCTGTATCTACTGAGAAAGGGAGTTGTCCTGCCTGCAGTAACCTACTTGTGTTAGTTTTCATGTATTCTTTACAAAGGATTTACATTAAGTGGGCAAAGGTTTGTATGAGATTAAATATTTGATTACAGAGAATTCTCCATCTGTCTCTTGGTGTTTTTTCTAACACTTCTTAAAGGCATTTAACAAATAAACAGCTTCGTATCTTTGGGTTTCACTGGGCTTCTTTTTACATCTGAGGTAGAAGGAAACTAAGTGTGGTGGAAGGTAGGGGTGCTAGAGAAAAGTGGAAGGGTATCTTCATCTCATGGCTTGTCACTGTGACCTCACTGTGACAAAATGCTCGGCAGAGTGATTCAAGAAAGATAAGCGTTGTTCTTTGTTTTCTGTTTTGATGTGGCTCATTGTTTGAGCGGGCAGGACATCATGGTGGTCAAGGCATAGCATCTGCAGAGGTTGTGGCAGAGGGAACAGGAGACTTCTTGCTTAAATCCTTAAAAACCAGGAAGCATAGAGGGCACAGGAAGTGGGCCCAGGCTATAAACCTCAAGAACCATCCCTGTACCAATCCACTTCCGTCACTTAGGTCCTCCCTCTACCAATCCACTTCCGTCACTTAGGTCCTCCCTCTATCAATCCACTTCCGTCACTTAGGTCCTCCCTCTACAATCCACTTCCGTCACTTAGGTCCTCCCTCTGTCAATCCACTTCCGTCACTTAGGTCCTCCCTCTACAATCCACTTCCGTCACTTAGGTCCTCCCTCTGTCAATCCACTTCCGTCACTTAGGTCCTCCCTGTACCAACCCACTTCCGTCACTTAGGTCCTCCCTCTGTCAATCCACTTCCGTCACGTAGGTCCTCCCTCTATCAATCCACTTCCGTCACTTAGGTCCTCCCTCTGTCAATCCACTTCCGTCACTTAGGTCCTCCCTCTATCAATCCACTTCCTTCATTGAGGCCCAACTTCCTAAAAGTTCCACAGAACCCTAAAAGAGCACCACATACTGAGGACTACCGATTCAATCAGAGAACCCTGTGGGGAGACCCGTTTTATACATGAACCCTAAGAATGAGAAAGAAAGTGGCAAACGCTTTCCCAATTCTGCACACATAATTAATGATGAATGTTCAGTCATTATTTTTGTGATTTTCTTGCATATGGAATTGGAAGTGCTTCTAACCTCTTCCACATAAGCATCTTCTCTGGCACTGGTTCTTACAAACATAGAGACTTACTCTCTACTTCCTGTGTTCCTTGGTCATCAGCAAGAAAGCAATGCTAACAGCAGGTGTGACTACTGACTACTTAAAGTTCCTATATTAGCCTCAGTTTCTATGAGGACCTTTATTTGAGAGCTAAATATTTATATGCTTGGGAAAGCAATAATTTTCCATCAATAAAATAGAGTATTTTTGTTCCCAGACTGCTTTATTGTGATGATGCAGTGTGCAGTGCCTGTCGGCTTCCAAATGTCAGCCTAGTGAGATTGTTTTCACATAGCTGTCAACATTTTATTGAAAAGGTAATCTGGGATAATTGTAGAGGCTTGAAACTGCACCTGCTATAATTTCGCTCCAGACTTTGGGGAAACAGCTCCCCTTAAACAATAGCATAACTGAAAAGCTTTGTAATTGATAGTTTTTTTCACACCCACAGCACTCATATTTGAGATCATGGATATAAACACACATGCAGGTTCCCCGAGACAGTTGGTGACTGAAACAACTGAGATGTGGCTCTTACAAAAGAAAAACACATCAAAAAAGGAAGCATTCTACTAACAACCATTATATACAGAGAACACGGTACTTAAAAATAGCTTAAATGGGAGAGCAGGATGAGAGATAACATAACAGAAGGAGCCATTATAGGTTTGATGAGAGATCTGGCACTAGGGAGATTTCCAGAGATCTACAAGGATGACACTGTAGGGGATGCTGTAGCCACGCCTACTTAGGGGCTGGCTACAGGTGTGCCTGACCATGCTTGCTAGGGCGTGGTCAGGGTGATGTAGTGTGACTGTGTTTTCTCTTTCGGTTTCACTTTGGTACTTGGTGGACAGAGTGCTGCCATGCCGGCTGGCTAGGTTGCTCTGTAAGTAAGGCTTTTCCCTATTAAATACCCTTATATTTCTACCTGACTCCATATTGGTAATTTCCCACTGTATGATACCAACTGGTAATCTAAGCAATAGTGGAGAGGCTATCTTAAATACCCTTCCCTGAGATTGATGACTCCTTATATGCCATCCTAGAGCCTTCATCCAGTAGCTTATGGGAGCAGAAGCAGACACCCACAGCTAAACACTGAACTAAACTCCTGGAACCCAGTTGCAGAGAAGGAGGAGTGATGAACAAAGGGGTCAAGACTGTGGTGAAACCCACAGAAACAGGTGACCTGAACAAGGGGGAGTTCATGAACCCCAGACTGATGGCTGAGGGGCCAGCATGGGACTGATCCAGACCCCCTGAACTAGGGTTTCAGTGAGGAGGCCTTGGCAATCAATGGATGTACAAATGGACTTTGGAAACCCATCCCACATGGAGGGATGCTC
Source organism: Cricetulus griseus (assembly GCF_003668045.3). Taxonomy (NCBI): domain Eukaryota; kingdom Metazoa; phylum Chordata; class Mammalia; order Rodentia; family Cricetidae; genus Cricetulus; species Cricetulus griseus. The sequence goes on along the minus strand of NC_048596.1, from coordinate 30,432,846 downwards.
TCTCAGCCAGAACACATGGGGGAGGGCCTAGGCCTGCCCAAGAGGATATGACAGACTTTGGGGATCCCATGGAGGGCCTCAACCTCCCTGAAGAGTGCAGGGGGAATGGGTCAAGGAGTTGGGGGATTTAGAGGATTGGCGAGGAGGGGAAGGAGAGGGAGCTGGGATTGATATGTGAAGCATGCTTGTTTCTAATTTAAATAAAAATAAATTTAAAAATAGCTTAAATGCTACTCCATCCAGCAAAACATTTCTTCCCCAGGAAGCCAATCTTTGCTCTTCAGAACACATTTTAAATATTTGAAAGTATCCTAGAATCTTAAATCCTGCAAGTTTTGGGATGGTAACATTTCTCTCAAAGGCTATGCATTTCTACTTGTCCACTGTAACTGTTTTATGTTATAGCATCTCTTTTATATGAGCAAGGAAAAGGGAAGGGCCATCTACCCGATGTACTAATTGAATGGCAGCTATTTTGTAAATAGCCACAGATACACTTAATTAGCTTCCCAGTTTTGTCAGAAGGAAATTCCCCACCATCCACAATGTTGCACAATCTTTAGTCAAAAACAATGTCAAGCATCAAAATGATTTAGAGAAGTAAAAGTAAGTCTACCAATGAAAGCTAATTACAGAACAATCTGAAAATAAAAGAAAAGCAAAACAACTACAACAAAAAAACTTGACATACCTTCAGACTGACTCCAGCCTAACAGACCTAATTAAAAATTGCTTATAATTGTTATAGACTTACACTTTTCTTAGCATCTAAAGACTATTAGCTGCATGATGTTTGCATGAGTACATATGTGAAACTATGTAGTTTAGTGATATATGTATGTGATTGTATTTGCTAAAGAAAACCCCTTATCAGATGAGTCATCTCGAATATCAGTATTATAAATGTTATTTCCTGCAAAGCTGGACATAAGCACATTGCCTTTACAAAATTAATGAAGACAGCAAGTTTTCCATATTTTACTCAGGTTGACATTCTAAATGTCTCAGGTGTAACAGAGGAGAGTAGACGCCTTTGGCGCACACATTAATAAAATAAAGAAATAAATGCAATACTTTTGCTTCGTTTTTGTTTCTCATTTGTTTTGAGACCATTTTTCTGGGTTTCCCAGCTGTCGTGGAACTCCCTCTGTAGACCAGACTGGCTTTGAACTCACAAAGATCTGCCTGCCTGTGCCTCCTGAGTGCTGAGATTAAAGACATGTGCGACCACTGCCCAGTTCAAAATACATTTTTAAAGATTGTGTGCAACTCATTGTTTCACAAGCAAATTTCTGCACATAAATGGCTACATCAGGAGATAACTACAGCATGTACTCTCATTTGCTATATGGGACAAAATAGCAGATGAGAGTCACATTCACCTTAGCTGTATGAGAAATTAAGTACAAAATAAACTTAGGAACTACTACATGGACTAAAACACCATGTGAACAGACCACTTGATCAGCAGTCAAGAGCTTACACAGTACATGACTTGTACTTTACACGGAGCTCCTTTATACTTCTGTTGGCATTTCAGAACACTTCTAAGGATAAGTCACTACCTACCCTCCATAAAGACTTGCAGAAAGATATGTGACTGGCCCAGGCTATCACTTGGAAGCACTGTTCAAATTTACCCTAATTTGTTGACAGACCTTTGCACACTAGTTTGAAACTTAACAGAAAAAAAAAAATGCCAGCCCTTGGGAGATGCACTTGTGGGGTTTCCTAAAGAAAGTGGGTGAGTGAAAGGGGAAACTTCACACTCAGGCTCAGATTCCTATGGGAGACACACACACAGCTCAGCTTCACTTAGCCCCAAGCAAGGTACAAGTTACTGCTCACTTAAAACTAGTGTAAGAGTCAAATGTATTACCTGGATAGGCCTACCTATGTTATAGAATATGAGTCAACCTAAGATTTGTGCTTGTCTCTATTCAATAAAGCAGATTGGGCCAAAGTCAAAATAAGAAATGCAGACAAAATCAACTAGGACTTCACTATAGAAACTTAAAATCTTGGCTCACTTTTGCTCCTGGCTCCTTTTTCCAAATAGGATCTTAGATGGAGAAGGATTTCAAAGCCCAAAGAAGTGAGTTGTTCCCTGGGCAACTCAACTCTCAGACATGGAACAAAACAAAATGACAAAATAAGACATCAAAAACAGTGACCAGGTAATGAGTGGGTCAGGCAAACCACAATAATGTAGAGTCCCTGGTGGCTCTTTATAAGCACTCAGAATTCAAGGCCAGGTGACAAACATGAACAGCTATAGGCCTTACAGGCAACACACTGGGACCTCTGCCAACCAACAGTGAAGGCAAATGGTGGCCTGGGGCTGAGAAGGAGGAATTTCTCTTCAGGCATCTCTATGTATGCTGAGAAGAAGGCCAGTTAAGGTTATACAGCACAGTTAATGATATTGCATACTTGGGGTGAATAATAAACTTTTAAGGTAACAGAAATTCATTGTGTCATAATATGATATGATCTTCAGAGAGATACCTGGGTCCATATTCTAAATTAGTCACATGCCTTCTTAGAGGTGTCATCTAAATTGGAGTTGGAAGTCTGGCCCTATGTTATAGGAAGCAGCCAAAATAGACTTCAGCAGATTAATGAAAAAATAAACACTGGTGCATCCAAACAAAGGAGTATTATTCTGTGTTGAAATGAAATGAGGTATCGAACCATGAAATAATATGAAGAAAATTTAAAAGAGTGCCCCATAGTGAAAGATGACAATCAGAAAGACTTTCTGCTGTACAGTTTCACTATATTGCATTCTGCAGAAGGCAAATCTGTGGAGACAGTAAAAGATTAGGGGCAGGGGTGGCAAGACCAGGACACAGAATTTTTAGTGTAAGAAAAAGTAGTGTTTATGCACTATAATAGAAAGCATTTGTTATGTTTATTAAAAAATAAACATATAATACTATGAATGAACCCCCGATATAAAATATGTACTGTGGATGATAATGTATCACTATACGTCCATCATTTGCAACAAGTATAGCCCTCTAGTATAAGACTTCGATGGTTGAGGAGTCTATGAATGTGTGGAACTAGAAAATATAGGGGAAACTCTCCGATCTTTACTATTTAACATTGCTATCAACTGAAGCTTCTTGAAAAATAAGTTCTCTTTGAAATACATAGAGCAGAGCTGCGTGTGGTGGTATGCACGTGTAATCCCAGGACTTGGGGCAGGGGGAATCCTGTGGTTTAGAGGAGCGCTTAAGCTCTGTAATGAATACCAACCCATAAAAATCCAAATGATCACAATAGTAGAAGAGAATAGGGCAGTCTGTGATAACAGAAACATGGTACTGTGTAGATATATAGGATGGTCACCCTGTCTGGTAACAGTTTAAGGACATCAGAGAATATTTCTAGCACTTCCTAAGCCAGTCTGAATATCAAGGGCTTCTACTTTAGAGTGGGTATGTTAATTCACACCTTGTCCACTCTTCTGAGAGGAAAGACTGCATGTGTGCTGAACCCAGCAGTGACTGTCACATAGTGGACACACAAGAAGTCCTCAGCACTGCTTTATTACAGGGCCAAGTTGACTGTTAGCATTGTTGAGCAAAGCTGTGCAAAGTATGAGTCAGTTCATTTAAACTTAGACTATGATACTTTATTCACCCTTCAGGGAGTAGTAAATGGACAAATGACAAAATTCATCATCTTATCATTTAGTATCTATTTGTCAAAGAATCATTGCCTGCTACTAAATTTCTCTTGGAAACTTCTATGAAACACCAATTGTTCTCTGACCCATAGGAGCTCCGTATACCTACAATAGTGTGTCCCATCATTTCCATGCAGAAATGATGGACACAATTTAGTCAAAGGTTATTTGTTAAGTGATCGATTTGCTTCCTCATTCAATAAAAAATTAGTAATAATGTATGCATTTACATAATTATTATTAACTTTAGAGCATTAAAAGAGTCCTCATATTCCCATTAACACTCCACTATCTTTTATGAATATAGTTAGACACTACTCTGCATTTTCAGCTCACAGTTAGTGATCCAACATCATAGCCACAGGTTATACATTCTAATTCTGCTGTGTTCTTACAGTCATAAATAAGCATCAACACAAAATAAATCCACTGTGGTTCTTCATGATGAGCAAAACAAAAAACTATCATACACAGTGTACTTTCTCTAATTATCTTAGAAAGAAAACAGCTTTTTATTAATTTTTAGTATTACCTCCATAGTCTGTGGGTAGGTAAGTGTTTTCGCTGGGAATACCTCATTTTTTTCTCACTGTTCAGTGACATAGATTTGATTTTTAAACTTGTTTCATCATTGTCACCAACTGAGAAGGAACTTTTTTATTTTTACTTGTTTTAGTGTTGTCACTAAGAAAGCTCATGTGACTTTCTCGAAGCAATATAATAAGGATGTGTTAGAGGTTGAAACCAAAACAATGAAATAACAGAGAAGAGAAAATTGTGAGTGAAAGTTTACTCAGTGGGGGTAGCATGGGGTAAGGTAGGAAAACATGAAAACCCAAAGAACTTGGCCTTATTAGCAATATAAAAGAAGACACAACTATCCATAAAATCATCTAGTCAATTTTTACATCAATCCTGCTACAAGCAGGCAACCACATTTGTCAGTTCCAAATGCCATGTAGCCAGCTCTTTCACAGGGGAAGGTAATAGCTTGGGGAACATGCACTTGAGATATGTATATGTGTATCCTACACAAAAATGAGTCATGACTTCTTCTTGAACTATTCTCAGGAAACACATCAGGTGATCTTTGAAGAGCCGGGAACTCCTTAGATTGCTTATTAGATTCATGTGCTAAAGCAACCAGTTAGTAAAAGACACTGTGTTCACTATCAGCACAGCTGCTCTATGAGATTGGAAACTGTATTGATATAAATCCTAGGGTTCATAAAAGCTGCTCCGAGAAGCAGCTCAAGAAAGAGGCAAGCAGTTCTTATGCAAAAGACATGCATCTCCAAAAAATCATTTAATAAAAACGGTCTTCTGCAACAGATGATTTTAATTATATAAGGAAAGATGGCATACTAGACCATCCCCCCAAAAAGAACTATGAAAAGTATAATGAATGTTTTAAGACATTGACAGGCAATTAAATAATTTAAAAGCTAGGCCACTAGTGGTAGTCTTAAACAACTAACCAAACATGCATGCCTGCAGTATTAATCTCAGGTTTGTGTATTTCCATTAGCACTTGATATGTAAGCATCTTGTGACATCATGAAATATGCATCTCATCTCTGTTCCAAACAGCATTTTCAACTGGCCTTTTGCTTCGTGGAAATACTTCTTTAGAAAATCCTTGGGGCACAGTTTCATAGAACTAAGTAGTATCTGTACCAATTGTGATTGTAAAATTAACTACTCCAAATAGGAGTGGCATTGGAAAATTCAAAGATAGAGCAATTATTACCAATGTGCTTAATATTCTTTCATATGACAATTATCTCCTTGCACAATGAATAGATACACAAATACATGAAGTAAACATTTTTGAATGCTAGGTATACTCCTTCAAAGAAACTTTCATTACATGTCTGAAACCTTGGTTCAGGTTCATAAGAATGTAAAAGAATCTGATTTTTCAGTCTTTGAATTTAAATCATTGGGAGGAATGAATAAAAAGGGACTAAGACTTTGAGTGTTTACAAAAGCTAGTATTATAATGTTCAGTGAGCAAATAGAAAGGGGGAATAAAATGAGCAATGGTTAACTCTAATACTTTAGGAAGAAAATGAGCACAGGGAAGCTAGGGTCATTGGTCAGCACTAAAGAGAGTTTCCTGCTCCTCTAGAGATGTGTTCCCAGCACTCATACCTGCAGGCTCACAACCTCCTATAATTCCAGCTCTGGGGGATCCAGTGCCCTCTTCTGGCCTTGATGGGTACCCACACGCATGTAGTTTATACTCACAATGACATGCGCAGAGACATAAATAAAATCAATTTTTAAGAAAAACAAAAATGAACAAAAAGCAATATATGTCACTAAACACGGTGCTATTAAAAGTCACAGAGTTAAAGATACCTGAGTTCCAGTCATGACTTGTCTGCATACTGACTATCAAATATTGTATAGATAAAGTAAGTGATTGGAACACTCATTTTCTCATCAGAAAGACAAAGACTACACCAGTGTGTCATTTTTTTGAAGATCAGGTGAGATGATAATCTAAGCGAGGGCGTTGTACACATTAGCAGCTGAGCAAATGTGAAGTCCCTGACACTTGATTAGCAACTCCTATAGTATGAATGAATTTAATATTTCCCTCTCATATTCTTTTTAGGAAATTTATATACATTCTTAAGCTGTGTCTGCACATGGGTATGAATGTGTACATGACTTACTTGCTGATAAGGCTTCTGAGTCAGAAGGACCTATTGTAACATCACATTGGCTCTTGGATATATAAGTGACCTATAGTTTGAAGCTTCAGTGTGTCAAAAGTAAGAGAAGCAAAACTATGAATTACTGAATTTGAGATGATTTGTGGCAAATGACACAATACATAACAAATATATAAAGAAAACTGGAAATTTCTACCTGTTGCTATTTAATACAATATTCTATATATTAGAGTGTGTGCACAGGTTTGCATTGATACGTGTGTGTGTGTGTGTGTGTGTGTGTGTGTGTGTGTGTGTGTATTTTATTTACATGCGCATGTGTTTATTCACAGAGTTCATCAGAAATTTCAAAGAGTATCACAGTCTAAAACAAAAATGAGTCCCAATTTTAGGAAAGTTGTAAATCCTTTAAAAAAAGATGTTATTTTATTTTATTTTTTTGCTTTTTTCTTCTTCATACCCTCTCCCATGCTTCATTCCCTTTGGTTGGCTCCCTTCCTTCTTCCAGATAGCTCCTCTCTCTACTTTAATGTGATATTTATTCCATCACATTTTCTTTTCCTCCTCTCCCTTAATCTAGACTATTTTTCAGCCAACAAAAACTAAGTAACAGGGTTGCATCTCTGTTAAGATTGTGTTATAATTTTCTCATGACAGTTAACAACCACCTGACAGGAAGCATCCTAAGAGAAGAAGTGCTGTGGGATAAACTTTTGTATGCTATAAATATGTATTACTCCTATTGGTTGATAATAAAGCTAATTTGACCTATAGCAAAGCAGAATAAGACTAGGCAACTAAAGATACAGAGAGGAAGAAGGATGGAGTCAGGGAGTTGTGAGCCAGCCACCAGGAGAACAAGATATGCTAGAGAACAAGTAAAGTCACAAAGCCACATGACAAAATGTGGATTAACAGAAATGAGTTAATTTAAGTTATAAGCACTAGTTAGCATTAAACCTGAGCTATCAGTCAAGCATTTGTAATTAACATAAGCTTCTGTATATTTATTTGAGATCAGGTAGTCAGGATAGAAAAGCTCCCTCTCTGTTTACAAGGAAGGGTTTGTTTAGTTCACAGTTAAAGGTACAGTCCACATGGCAAAGGTGGCTTAGTGGGAGGAGCCTGAGGTCACAAGTTACAGAGCATCCTCACTAAGGAAGCAGAGAAGGAAGGACAGTGTTACAAAGATTGCTTTTTTCTTTTCAGTCAGTCTGGCTCCAACCCAGGAGATATGCCTCCCTCTCACATTCAGAGTGGGTTTTCCCTTTTCTAAAAATGCCTACTAGATACACCCAGAAGTGTATCACCATGGTGATTTAAGTCCAGTCAAATTGTTACTGAAGACTAACAGTCATAGGCTAGTCAAATTATTGGAGGAAAAAAAAACCAACAACAACAACACTGGTCTCATATTAAATGATATGCTCTTTATGCCCCATCCTTTTGACAGCATAATATTTTATCCCTTTGCTGTGGAGAACAAGAGTGTGGTCAGCTAGTAGAGGTCTTGTTCTCCACAGCAGAAGGATAAGTGACTGGAGAGCAAAAGTAATTGCTAAGTACCTTTTGACATTTGCTTACTTGACCATCACTCTATTCAACAAGAACAATGAACTTTAGCCGCCAAATCTCCATTTGTCTATTTAACTTCAAAACATATGATGGGGGAGGTCCTTCTGTGTATATGTTTGTCTTATTGGTTGATAAAGTACTTCTGGCCAATGGGAAAGCAAGATAGATGGGACTAGGAGTCAAGGAGGACTCTGGGAAATGCAGTAAAGAGATACAGGCAGGAAGTGACATAACAGGCAGACTCAGAATATAAGCAGGAAATCGCTCTTGCTCTTCCTCTTCCTCTTGCTCTCTTCTCCACAGAGCCACCATGTGATCCTGGGAAGAGGACGCCAGGGGAAGGTGTCCTCAATAAGATAAGTCTTATAAAATATATAGATTTATGATAATTAAGACTGAGCTAGCAGGCTGGAGAGATGGCTCAGAAGTTAAGAGTACTGACTGCTCTTCTAGAGGTCCTGAGTTCAATTCCCAGCAACCACATGGTATGGACATCACCCCCAACCAGCAGGAAGCAGTTTGGAATGAATGATACCCAAATTTGCAAATATTGTTTATAAATGTTTGTTCTCATTAAATGGGGTAGGTTATAAATGGTAATGAAAACCCTTCCTTTTATTTAGACAGAAAAGAGGAAATAATGGAGAGGTCCTTTTGTGTATATGTTTGAATTATTGGTTAATAAATAAAGTACTGTTAGCCAATAGGAAAGCAAGACAGGTGGGACTAGGAGTCAAGGAGGATTCTGGGAAATGTAGTAAAAAGATCCAGGCAGGAAGTAACATAGCAGGCAGACTCAGAATATAAGCAGGCACAAGAAGGAAATCATCCTCTTTCTCTTTCTCTTCCTCCAGCTCTCTGCTCTGGAGCTGCCATATGATCCTGGGAAGAGGACACCAGGGGAACGTGTCTTCAATAAGATAAGTCTTATAAAATATATAGATTTATGATAATTTATACTGATCTAGCATATAGAAATCCTAGTAACCAGCAGCATTGTCAACTAATATAAGACTCTGTGTGTTATTCTGGGTGCCCACATGTTGGTGGGGCTCGGGCAGACGGAGTAAAGACTTATCATTACAAAATAGTGTCAGACTTTTTTAATTTGGAGAAATAAAATAACACACACTCTCTGCTAAAAAATAAATCATAAAACTCAGAAAAAAATATGATTCATACTTATACCACAAAAATACTGCTAATTTTGCACATTCTATATAAACTTATTTACAAAGTCATCGTGTATTTCTCACTTAAGATGACTCTAATTGATCCTTTTTAATTTAATGAATTAATAGTTTTTAGTTGTCTGCATTACTTAAATAAAGTCTTTCTATTTTGTTGTCTCTAATGCCCCACTGCTAAACAAAAAGCAAAAAGTACAATGACTCTTCTAAATATCTTTTCACATGTTCATTTTCTTCTGTCTAAAATCCCTCAAATTTGAATCACTACAGCCAAACTCATGAATAGTTTGACATATATGGTTTGCCAAATTGCCTTCTAGAAAGCCCGAGTGAATCACAATAGCCAGCAGTCTGTTCATAAGAATGTTTATTTTACCAACAAATGACATTGGAATTCTCAGCATTCTATGCACCCTATTGTTGGGATTAACTTGAAACACCAAGCTTGAGACCAATATTTATAACATAGTGGATGTCTTTTTACTGATGAAAACAAACTGCAATCACACTGTAACTCAAGGTCAGCATTTAGTCATTTTGTCTATCTGTGAAAGGAAAGACATCCTTGAAAGAGGATGAGGGATATAGAGTGTTTGGCTAGCATGAACAGAACCCTGGATTGGTTCCATGGCTCCACATAAAACCAGGTTGATGGTGTGTTTACTTATAATCTTAGTACTCTAGATGAGGTGGTGGATTAGAAGTTCAAGGCTGTACTTGGCTACAAAAAGTTCAAAGCCAACATAGGATGCATATAAGACCCTGAAGAAGGAAGGAAAGAAGGAAGGAGTAAAAGATGGAGGGAGAGAGGGAGAGAAAGGAAGCCGAACTGGAATTCTGAAAATGTGTACAACTGCAAGGGAATTTTATGAATAGAAAGGAGAAAAGGGAAACAAGAGAAGTAATCATAACTACTATCTAATAAATAAGTATCTTCAAAGTAACTATTTTGCCTTATTCTCAAGCTTGGCAGTTGAACAAAATGTGCAGAGTCTAGAGCTGAATTTCCAAACCATAGATATAGGTCAACTAACTTTTCATTTATTTGTTTGTTTATTGGTTTATTCTTCTCTCATACAATACATCCCAACTGAAGTTTCCCCTCCCTCCACTCCCCTCAGTCCCTCTTCCCTGATCTCTCCACCAGATCCCCTCTTCCTCCATTTCCCTTCAGTAAAAAGCAGTCTTCTGGGGGTTAACAACCAAATGTGACATAACAAGATACAGTAAGACTAGGCACAAACACTCATTAGGGCTGAGCAAAGCAACCCAGTAGGAAGAAAATGATCCCAAGAGCAGGTGAAAGTCAGAGACAGCCCCACTCCCACGGTTGGGAGTTCCACAAGAACACCAAGCTAACAACCAAGACCTATATGCAAAGGACCTAGCTCAAACCCATACAGGCTCCCTGATTTTTGGTTCAGTCTCTGTGAGCCACATGAACCCGAGTTCTCATGGTATCCTCGACCCCTCTGGCTCTACAGTCCTTTCTCGGCCTCTTCCATCATGTTCTCCTAGCTCCAAGGGGAGGAACCCAATGGAGATCTCCAATTTGGGCTCTTTCCACCTAATGTTTCTCTATATGTCTCTGCCTTGTTCCTATCAGCTGCTCGAGAAAGCCTCTCTGGTGTCAGTTGGGCTCAACCTAGTGCTGTATCCTTTTCCATTATACAATCCTTAGCTTGGTGACTAAATCATAGTTACAACTCCTTTCCTGCCACACTATTCATTGTCTGTCTACACAGTGCTTATGGCAGTGTCCCTTGAATTGAAATATTCCCTCCAGGATGGAGGGGAGGCTCATGAAACTCAAGGTACACAAACATTACATTGGGGAAAGTTGAAACTTATAAGAGTCAGGAAAGCCTCTTCACATGAGTTACATAAACAGTAAACAGCTGTTAGAGAAGGATAGTCTGTGATGGGGCAAGTGCTCCTGTGTGTGTGTTTGTCTTACTGGATGATAAAATAAAGTACTGTTTGGCCAATGAGGCAGCATGTTAGGCAGGACTAGGAGTCAAAGAGGATTCTGGGAAATATAGAGAAGTGGTGATCCAGGCAAGAAGTGACATAGCAGAGAGACTCATATTTAAGGTAGGACAACCAGGAAATACCCCCTTTCCCCCTTAGCTCCTGCTCCAGTGGTGCGATGTGATCCACTGTCAAGGGAGGACACCAATGGAAGGTGTCCGATAAGATAAGTCTTAAAAAATACAATCTGTGTATTATTTTGTCCATCCACACTGTGGGCAGAACTCGGGCAGCTGTCGGAGACCACCCACGTGTCGGTAGAACTTGGGGAGCTTTTGATGAAAAGATTTATTGTAACAGAAGTTTGTCCTGCCAGAGCCACATGTTCCAGTGGTCTAGTGTCCCTTCAGTCTCTTTATTGGGTGGGTAGATATCTGTACTGTGTCTTCTGAAGAAACATGGTCAATTTGGGAGAAAATGAATAAGGACTCCTTAAACCAAACAGACTAACTAAAGGCATAGTATAAGATACTTTAACACACCAGTCAGATTTCTTTGAGTTCAAGATCTTTGGAATGTGTCCGATCCCAAAAATTAATTAACCTGTCTATAAGCACCCATTCTGAATGGGTGATATTTTTCAGAGCAATTTTGAAGAAGATAAAGGAATCATATAAACATGTATTTATTTGAGTTTTATTAGCATGGAAAGATTTAACATTTCTCTCTTATTTCTAACAAGAAAAGTGATCACACATGAAGTCAGCTTGCCATATATCATTTGCTTTAGGAATTCATCCAAATGATCTAAAGGGGAAGATTGACATCAGAAACATTCATTTTCAAATATACTTAACAGGGCATGATGTCTGTTTTTCATTCTAAGGCCTTCTCCAAAATAATATGACACAGTTGTGATAATTAAAAGAATAGCATATACAACATTCCTTTGAAAGTGACAAAGAATAGAGGCCCAGTTTACCTCCATGTCTATTAGACATATCAATAGGCATACTGTAAATGACTCAAAGAACAAGGTGTGCTTTTACATAAACACTTTGGATTGACTAAAATTGTTAATTTAAAGCTTAATTTCTACTATGAAGCCTCCCACTAATTACTTGCAACGTGAAAAGATAATTGGGCCTGCTGTGTGTCCCTGATTTCACTACCTGTAAAATCTCAGCATGAGTAAAAATCATTTCTAGAATTCAAATAATGCTGATTTCCAGGGTCTACCTCTTAGCATGTTTCTTGGAGAAGCAAAAAGCAAATTGTGCAGAACCCTGGAATGCTTTTGTTCACTTGCTATCCATATCACAAGGAGACACACTGCACTTCAGAGTACCTAATCCCCCAGGGCAAATAGTTGTGTGTTAAAGATCCACAAAGACATGGATGCTGCAAACCTACTAGTACTTCATCTAGGTTCTTACCTTTGGTCTTCAGCATCAAAAATGCTTACAATTAAATTATGGGTTGGCCAGCATATCAATATTCATGAGGGCCTATAACACCTTCTTATTTATTATAGTCTCACTTTTTTTTTTTTTTTTTTTGAGACAGGGTTTCTTCTCTGTGAGGTCCTGGCTGTCCTAGAACTTGCTTTGTAGACCAGGCTGGCCTTGAACTCAGAGATCTACCTGCCTCTTTAAAGGCACGCGCCACCGCCACCCAGCACACATGTTTTACTTAGAATAGTTTTAGCTCTTAAAAGCATTTCTACAAAGCACTTCACTGTTTGCATTCACTAAATTTATCAACATTACTTTGAGCTTAAAGATAAACTCCCACACTTTCTCCATCTTCAATTCTTTTTTATTCTTAAAATCTACTTCACAAACTTCCTGGAATACCTGATAAGTGTTTGTTAAATATTTTGAAGGGTCAAAATCCAAACAAACAGGAGTTTTTTGAAATTAAAAAAAAAAATCCTAATTTGTTTGTTGAGTGTGGAGGGGTGCGGCTGTGTGTATGCCACAATACACATGTGGAGATCAGAGGACAATTTGAAGGAGTCATTCCTCTCTTTCCGTCCACCATGTAGATACTGTGAATCCAACTCTGGTCATTTGACTTGGGGGCAAGCACTATTGCTCACTGAACCACCTTACCAGCTTCTTGAAAAGTTTTAGCACTCAATCCTAGGACTTCTTTTTCATAAGAACAAATGACAGCTCAGCTCAGATGAAAGTTCAAATTGATACAAAAAAACACATTTCTTCTAAATCTAATATTTGCAATGTGAACAACACAATTGATTTGTCATTACAGGTGTCACTTAAGTGCATGGTTTTGTTCTAGCAATATTTTAAAATTAAAGAAAATAACAATACAGAGGACTAGGTAGAAAAGAGCTAACAGAAGGTTGCTGAAATGCTGGTCAACTCCAGAGACACATAAAGAAAATAAATGTAACCATCACAGCTCTAACCTTGTGAAAAACCAACAGAAGAAAACTTCCCAGCTAAATTGATAGCCAGAAAAATCTCCTTCTGGCTGTATATAAAGCAGCATTCTGCATCAGCACCGTGTGTATATGTAGGAAAATCTGATTTGCCCTCCCTGAAGCAGCACAAATCTACATTTCGGGAATGACGACTGCCTTTTGTTTCATACTCTGTAAAATTATGCAAATCTTGAATTCAATTTTGGAAATGATTTGCTAGGACAATGGTTTAGGGTGCATGTTAAAAGAGGCCTTAAAAAATAGTAGGGAAAAAAAAACATATTTACTCCCTATACTTACCTAAAAATTTAATCTAATTATTTCCTGAAGAAATGAAGGTACTTCTTATGAATTAGTATTTGCATATCTCCCTCTTATATCAATTCAATGGCCAATCTTTTTGGCAGTTTATAATGTCTATTTAATTGTAGTCAAATCACCAAGACCAGTAAAGATGAAACTATAGCTCTCGATTTGTTTATTAATATATTCCATAGCTAATAAAAGAATGAAACAAGAATTTCTGAAATACTGCTGGGCAACTCAGTATTTTTCTGCCCTGAAGTTTATGTGAGCATCAGAAATTATCTACCCCTACTGCCTGATTTATGGGCAAGAAAACAAATGTTAGAAAGAAACATAACAGGCATGGGGTCAGACAGCGGTCAGCAGCAGAGTGTCCTAAACACAGGTCTCCTGACTTAGTTGAACCTTTGCTGCACATACCAGGCAAATAACTTCAGAAAAGAAGAATGCTATGAGTGTTTACTTTGAAATTCTCTATTATTCAATTATTTTTTCCTTAAACTTTAATAAATCAAACTTCAGTTCCTATAATCTAGTTTGGGTGCAGAAATTATTTTTCCAACGTTAAAATCATTATTTAACAATAATTAATGTTAGGTAGCTAGAGAGAGATTAGCTGACTTGGAGACAATTGGAAGTGGACCTCCTTCCTCTTAGTAGACTTCAGTCCCTAGCTCCTGTTTTCTTGGTAACACTGGAAAGAGAAGCTTCATAACTGCCACTCCTTGGGATTTAAAATAGCACATGAAAAAGTAGAGGTGTCTGGGCTTTGTTGCGGCCTATCCAGAGATAGCTCTTTCCTCCTAGTCAAAGAGTAGAATCTGAGATTAAACTCTGGCCCTGGGTGGAGCCATGAGGTTTTTTTTTGAGCTGCCCCCATGATTAGAACATTACATACAATTTTCCCCTTCCCCTAAGACTTAATCTAACTCTTGGTGTGTCACTCGTCTGGCCAGGAGACCCTCTCTCAGGAAAGCTGTTTCCCCCAATGCTGAGGAGGTGGGCACAATAATGCAGTTATTGCAGGTCTTCACTGCTAAGTCTGGTCCTGATTCTAAGTACCAATGCAAAATGTAATGTTTCCTTTGCTCCTATCTCTTCTTTGGATGCTAGACAAAATCCTTATTATGCTGTCCTTGACATTCTGAACATTCTCAGTCTTTCTCTAACACAGCCACCCCACCCCTTCTACCATGCAGCCGCTGCCAACATTCATGGCTGAAGATGCCAACTTTCTTGAACCTCAACTCAAAGGGCTATGATTTCTTTCTTCTTCTCCATCTCTCTCCTCACATCAGCTACCAAGATCTGTAGCTTGCCTCATTTCTTATGGTTCTCTCAAACCCAATGAAATGTCCTTAAGTTTCCTTCAGAGTCTGCTTTTAAATTCTCTTATTAATGAGACTAAAATCTTACAAGAAGGAACCCTAACTGCCTGGAGTTATATTTTATAGATTCAAAAGTTCAGACTGGATATTTATTTTCTTAATTCTATGTAATAGTTAAATTTTTCTGAAAATTCCATTCAACTAGCTCCCAAGAGAAGGGAATGAAATTTTAGGAAACATAAACACATGGGCTAGGCTCCACTCCTACCCTAAGCTGGTCATGCAAGAACTTTATGGTCAGGGAGAGGGGGACAAGAAGGGTGAAATGCATGTGCTTTAAACATTTCTGATAGAATTTTCCTCACCCTGCAATTGAGAAACACTTACAGCTTTCCTCAGAATGATTTACAAACAGGAAAAAAAAAAAAAAAAGGACCCTCAGATGAATACAAAACAACAGTGTAGCTGATGAAGAGTTTATGATGAGAACTGCCTAGTGAGCACTTGCAGTGCACTAGGTATCATAAGAGATGCTGAGAAACAGCTTTTGATAAAAAGGCTTGGCCTCTCACATGGAGCCATGAAGTAGCTGGAAGTGGGTGAAAGCCAGGCACCTCTGCCTTCACTTTGCGTCTGTCTCCTTTACTTGTTTCAAACTGCTGATTGGTCTGCGTAGAAAGGATAATCACTGTCTTAGTTAGGGTTTCTATTGCTGTGAAGAGACACCATAACCATGGCAACTCTTATAAAAGAAAACTTTTAATTGAGGTGGCTGGCTTACAGTTTCAGAGGTTCAGCCCACTATCAGCATAGTGGGGAGCATGGCAGCTTGCAGGCAGATGTAGTGCTGGCTATACCTTGATCAGAAGACAACTATAAGTGAACTTGAACACTGGGGCAGTATCTTGAACATATATGAGACCTCAAAGCCGGCCTCCACAGCGACAAACTTCCTCCAACAAACCACACCTACTCCACAAGGCTACACTTCCTAATAGTGCTACACTCCCTTGGAGGACATTTTCTTTCAAACCACCACAATCACTAAGGATAATCTGTCTACCCTTCATTCCTCTTCAAGTTGAAGGCACAGAGATAACTAACTTATTATCTAAACCTGTAGTCGCCTTAAGCTCCAGGATGAGCAAAGACAAGTAGGACAGATTATCCCCCGAGGTAAAACTTACTGTCCATGATGGCAGGCTGCATCCTGAGGTGGAAGTAATTATCTGACAGCCCACTTGTTCCCTCAGCAAGAAGAATTCCTTCCAGAATACGGAATGAGAGATGAGACAATAATCAAGGAGCAGATCTTGATGAGAACTGCGTAATTATCTGTGCCTCTTACCCTTTGCCCCAATCCTTCCTCAATTTACTCTAAATCTCTTGTCAATACCCCAAAACCAGATTTGGGGTCACTGAAGTCTTTTTTCAGATCTTCCCAATGTGGCTGTACTTACTGCATCCCCCCTCGCTCATTTTATCATCACCTATGTTTTCAATTGGCACATGGGCCCAGCTGGGTGAAGCTTAGACTATTGGGGTTGCCAAAGTTGGAGCTTCTGACCTAAGGCTATGATGGAGCAGAATGGGGAGAGAAGTGGTGCTCGTCCTCAATGAGCTTGGAAAGTCAAATCAGGTAACCACAGGAACAAACTTTGTGGAGCCATGGACTGCACTGTCCCTCCCAGATTTCTATGAAGCCCTAACCTGCCTCATGATGGTATTTGGAGACGAAGCCTTCAGCAGGTAAGTAGTTGCAGATGAGGCCATCATGATGGGATGAATGTCTTTATACAACGTAATTAGAGAGTATGCTTTCTTTGTCTTTATCCTCTATGTGAGGCCATACAAGAAAGTGGCCATCTGCATATCAGGAAATGCTCTAGATGGAAAGACAAGCAGCATTTTTGTGCTTTTCACCTTGGACCTTCCTGTTGTGGAATTACCTTTTTGTACACTGTGAAGATGTGTCATTGCCGAGGAACCTTCTGATTCATTTAATAAAGAGCTGAATGGCCAATAGCTAGGTAGGAAGAGGTTAGTTAGGTGGGACTCCTGTGTAGAAGGAAAAGAAGAGAGGAATCTTAGCAGAAAAAAGTTGCCAGAGTATGTGGAGAAGAAACAGGAGGTACAAGATGGAAGAGAGGTAAAAAGCCATGGGGCAAAATGTAGATTGATATAAATTGGTTCATTTCAGTTATAAGAGCTAATGGGATGAGACGAAGCTTTAGGCCAAGCTCTCATAATTAATAAGAAGTTCCTTTGTCAGTTTTTGTAAGCTGGTGGCCCAAATAAAAATCTGACTGTACCTCTTAGCCTCCCAAGCGATGGCAATTCCTGTTGCTGAAACTACCTGTAATGCCTCATTTATTATGACAGATGACACTAATACATAAGAAACAAATATAAAACAGGGTCACAGAGGTCTGTCTTATGAATCACTAGGTTAACTCTGGGACTCAATAAATAAGCACTTTCCTTGCTGCTCCCCTGTCTCTCCCTCTATTCTTTGAGACATAAAGAACCTGATAATCATATCACATAGTAAGAGACAGTGAGTGCCCCTCCAGTAACAAAACTATGAAAGATAATGCATGTTTGGTATGGAAAGGACAAAACAGCCTTGAATGCCATCAACAAGCAGCCTTTAAATTGCAAAGAGGGTTTCACTCGTGTGTGGCTTTACTTGGCTATGAGGGCAGATGGAAATACACATCCAGGGAGGCATGGAGATGAATTGTGTAAGGGATACAGCTTTTTGCCTTTCCCATGTTGCCTTTCCACTGCACCATATGGTGGGAGAGTGAGTTCATCTCTTTGGGCCTGTTTTACAAAGATACATCCCATTCATGAGAATTCCACCTTTGTAATCTAAGCACCTCCCGAAGGACCCACCTTCTGATACTGTCAGCTTGGTAGTTAGGGTTTTAACTCGAAAATATGGGGTGACCAAGCATTTAGACCACTCTGAACTTCTGTAAACTGAACTCACCCATAACTTAATTTTGAGGAGTCAGACTGGCTACAAAATGAAATTCAAGGCTTGCCATTTTTCAGTGTTACAGAGAGCACAGGAAGTCATATTCACTTCCCTGGAGAAATTTAGATTTCTAGGGACTTTGCCAAAAGTCCCCAACTGGAAGCCACACTATATCTTTTCAATAATGTACCTCCACCTAGACTGGGTTGACAATGTTCTTTATGTAAAGTGAAAATGTTCAAAGGGAAAGACTAATCTTTATGCTCATGGGAATTCAAAGAACAAATCATTGCAACTTGATTATAATTGCAAAGCCGTTCTTGACAAAAGGTTTTTTTAATGTATTTAATTTAAATAAAAGTCATGGCATGAGACCTTGTACTTTAAGCCTTCCTCCATCTCGAGACTCCAGCAGTCATATGAGCTATTTCTCTCATGTTTTGCTAAATCTAATAGTTACAGATCCATAGTACAGCTTTTAGAATTTCAATATATGTGTTTCAGAACCAGGTATATGGTAAAGGAAGAAACTTTGATGCCAGTTGTGGTGACTCAGGTCTATATTCTCAACACCTCAGAGGTAGAAGGAGGAGAATCAGGAGTTCAAGGTCATCCTCAAATACACTGAAGTCAGCCTGAAAATGTGAGATCCTGCCTACCCCCACAAAAGAGGAAGAAAAAGGGGCTTCAGACTTTGTCTTGTTTAGCTCTGAGAACAAGATGTGTCACCCTTCACTGGGAAGTTGCCAGAAGGTACCTAGTCATCAAGATGGCTGGGAAAATAGCATATTATTTACAATTGAGCAGTGTTTTCAAATGTATGCCATTTTAACATGCAGGACCTAGGACACCGATGTGGTATCCTAAATAAAGAGTACCAGTGTCCAGGAAGTTAAACAAGGAGGACTATGAGGGATAGGCTAGTGTGGACTACATGTGTGTTCCAGGGCAATCTGGCTATGTAGCAAAACAAACAAAATCTAACACTACCCTTACAATTATATGGTAAAATAATCTATAGCCATTCTACTCACTTTTTTCCCAAAGCAAGCAAAAAGTCCATTTTATTGAAAAATAATTGTATTATCACACAAACTGACTTTCTTCTTAAAGACAAATAAACACACTACACCCCTGCAACTACTAACTTTATTATAACAAATTTGCCCAAAGGCCTGTGAGATGGCTCAGCAGGTTAAGGCACTTGCTCTCAAATCGGTCAATGACCCCGAGTTGGACCCCACAGATATACATGTTGGAAAGACAGAGCCAACTTCCCAAGTTGCCCTCTGACATCTACTTACATGCTGTGGTGTTCCACTCCACCCCACCCCAGATCCTAAAAACAACAACAAACCACATACAATAAATATATAAAAAAATTTTTTTTACAAAATAAATTTACCCAAAGTAAAAGAGCTAGTAACTGACAGAGCTGGGCCCAGCATATGCCTTCCATTTCTGTCTTATCTTCCTTCCATGACACTGACTTTTCACAGAGGGGAGGAATCACGAACAAGGGAAATGCTATGATATTCCCAAGTCATAGTGCTTCATTTTGATTAACTCAATTAAAAAAATTCTTAGTGCATTGATGAGGCACAGATTTCTTTGTGAGAGTGTTTCCAGGAAGAATGGTGGAGGGGATACAACTCAACATGAAAGTGGGTGACAACATCCCATGGGCTTGGATCCTGAACTAAATTGCAAGGGAGAACAGAGAGTGCTAGCTGAGTGCTAGCCTACATAGCCCCTAGTGTCTTGATTGGCCCATTGTGAGCAGGTAGCCTTGTGTTCCAGCTCTCATGCCTTTCCCATCACAAGGGACAGGATTTTCTCAAACTGTTGCCATAGGAAGTCCTTCCTCCTGTAAGTTGCTTTCTGTTGGGCTTTTTACCACAGCAATGGGGAAAGGTAATTCATGTAGAGGTAACAACAAAAACAACAACAAAAGTCCAATGAACCATTAATAGTCATGTCTACATGATGACATTTTACAGTTTATCTGTTATATATTAGATGTAGAACAAAGCTAGCTGAATATACTATTAAATCAACTACAATGTCTCTGAAAGGAATCAGATAATGACTGGGTTCTTCATAATGCATGTACCTTAATTTCTCAGGCATATACACTGTCTGGGAGAATTGGATTCCTAGACCCAAACATCTGTATCTGGGCATGAATTTTTCCCTCTCATTTGTTAACTGAGAAGCCCTAGCACTGAAAAAAAACTCCATAGATTTCTATAGTAAACTCCAATATTATAGGTCACTCCTGCACCTATAACATGTTATTGAAAGCTGGAAGACCAAAAGTTGGTTCACTCCAACTAGCTACTTTGTGTGTATGACCAGAGTGGCTTTCATTATATAAGACAGCTTTCCTAGGCAGCTTCAGCCAGTTAGTCTGTTCTTCTTACTGACAGTGGCAGCTGGAACAAAGCAACATTAGATCATGTAAAAAGTCAGCATTTCAGTATACCAAAACAGCAGTAACAAAACCTGGGGGCCAAATTGAACTGAGAAACTTAGCTTGTAAGGCAAAAATCAGCAAACACACACACACACACACACACACACACACACACCACACACACACACACACACACACACACACACACACACCAGGGAAGCAGAAGACAGTAGAACCCTCAGTCATTTTAACTATGCACTGCAGAGCCCCCTAGGTGATGACAGAGCCTTAGGTGATGTAATGACCCATCATAGCCGGTAGGGGGCCAGGCCGCCAACCTTGCTTCAAACAGTATGTTTGCTTTCACTGGCTTTAAAGACCAAGCTTTGGAATAATGATTTTTATCTGAAGAAAATGTACTTACACTGTTAAAACTAAAACCCATGGTGGGACGGTGAATAAGAATAAAGTATAATGATGTATAGGTGTGAAAATGTCACAATTAAACTAATTACTTTATATTCTACTTAAAGGAAATTGATGAAATAAACCTAAAACAAAACCACTGTTTTAGAAATGCTTTTATGGGCCCAGAAAGATATTTATAATATATTAAGTGACAAAAGCTAATTACAAAACTGCTCAGTTCCATTTTTATTGAGCACATATACAGATAATTACAGAAATGATTAATAACAAGTTGTTTTATTTCTAATGAGAGAATAATGGATGCTTTTTCATTACTTCTCTGACTATTTCAAACTCCCTAAAATGAACATGCATTTTTAATGTATTTTATTTAAAATGTTTAGAGGGGGCGGGAGAGCTGTATGGTGTGCCTTCTCCTCCCTTTTGCACAATCTAGTATACTAGTAGGAATTGCATGGCATCAAGGTTCTCGGCATCCTCATCTCTGCCTCACTTTGGAATTAACAATATCATCACAGAGGTACCTTGGGTAAGTGTTTCTTTCCTGGAGTCATTTCTATATGCCCAGCTATTGAGAAATTCAAACATCATTTTCTTAGCATTCTGCTTCCCTTTGAATGCACAGGGAATACAGAACAAAGAACAGTTTCTTTGAAATGGACATGCAACGGAACAAATGACAGATCAGAATTGAGATCTTGCTTTCTCTGATGACTGGCCAGATTGCAAATGATAATGCAGTTAGAACAGATTTTTAAAAATCCAGATGACCGCTTTTTAGAGTAGCACTACATGATAGAAATACATTGTAAGACAGTGGTTTAATTCTAAGATTTGTATAAGCCATTTTTAAAGGAAGTTCATTCTGCTATCTTACTTAACCCAATATATTCAAAACATCTAAGTACTAAAAATGAGAAATATTTTACCTACATTTTAATATTAAGTTTTTGAAATCTGGTATATAGTTTGTACCAATACTACATCTCAGACTACACTAGTTTAGACTAGTTCTTTATTTGATTTGGGTCTTTTTTGTTTCTTTGTTTATTTGCTTGGCTTTGGGTTTTTGGGGGGAGGGTCTATTTTTTTAGATGAGGTCATACTATGTAGCCCAGGCTAACCCTGAAGTTGCAATCTCCCTGCCTGAGCCTACCAAGTCATGGAGTCACAGGCCTGCATGTGTAAGTCTAGACCAGAAACATGTTAAGTGCTACAGAGCTACTCATGGCTTGTAGCTAGGGACTGGCAAAGCAGACCAGAAGATGTTTTAAACAGATAGAAATGGTATGTCTTTAGGAACATGAGCACTTTAGGAGGCAAGAGAGATGGCTCAGCAGTTAAGAGGATATAGTGCTCTTGAGGAAGACCTGAGTTCATTTCCCAGCCCCTGTGCCAGGCAGCTCACAACCAGTCAAGCTCCAAAGGGATCCAATGCCCCTGGCCTCCGTGGGCACCAGCATTTGTGTGCACATAGCTCCACATAGACACACTTGCATACATATAATTAAAAATAATAAAAAAAACCAGTCTTAAAAAGTTTTAAAGCATTTTATATCCCTCAATAATCATAATTTGTTCTAGCACCCTCTACTCCGTGTCTTATTTAGCTTCAAAGTTGGCCAATGATTCGAGACACACAGTTCTGCCTGCCATCCTGTCCAATCATTTCTCCCCTTCAGAGAGCAGCCCAACCCACCACATATAAGAACGGTGCCTGGTTCTATGCAAGTCCTGAAGCAGAATTGCTACTTTTGGTGCCCAGTTATGGGATCTACTAAAGTTTTTTTTTCCTTTTTTTTTGTCTACTAAAGTTTTTAAGTAATTATTTCCTTTATTCGATGTCCCTAAGAAGGGCCATGGTTTATATGTGCATTTCTCATCGTAGCCTTATTTAAATATATTAAATAGAAATATTGAAACTGTAATTTTAATTTTCTGTCTGTCTCAGAAGCATGGTCTTGAATGCCTTCTTAAATGTGTGTGTGTGTGTGTGTGTGTGTGTGTGTGTGTGTGTGTGTGTGTGTGCAAAGGAAAGGAAGAATTCTCTAACCATGGCTGTTAGAAAAGAGACAAAGAATTGGCTTAAGTTTTGTGACTGTAAAGTCATAAGAGTTTCATTATTAAGAGCATTCATGGAGATCTTTAGATTCTGTTTGGATTATTACATAAGAGAATTTCTAAACCAAATAGGAAGTTGAATTTATAATGCCTAAGCAGAATTCTATTTTGAGATTCAGCACACAGTAACAATCTAAAACTCTAATGCAACTGTGACTACAGGCTCCATCAGTCTGCAATAGAATTTAACAGTCCAGCCAAATACATAAATAATTAGATATTTATTTAAAAGTTCATTAGGTTGTAGTTGACTCAAATACATTATATTTGATAAACTTGCTTCACTTTGTTTCTTTGTTTTGTTTTGTTGAGGCAAGAGTTCAAGACACTGCATAAGCTGGCATGAAATTCATAATCTCCCTGCCTCAGCTTCCCAAATGCTGAAATTATATCACATTTGGCTTAAATTTGACTTGTAAGTCTACAAGAAGAGTAAACCTAATAAATAATGCAAAAACTGCATAGTCTTTGTGCAGAAAGCTCTCGAGCCTGTCGGTGGATTTGGGAGGCTATGGAGCTGGTGCCGGGTGATGGACAATACATCTGGAGTCCCTACGGATTCAGACTAAATGGATTTTGTTTACTGAAATTGTGTGTAAAGTTTATCTCCAATCCCATTCATTCCTCTTTTAGTTCATAGGAAACACAAACAAGGCAGTTGGTCAGGAAACCTTCACCGTTCTGCATGGGAGGTACTGACTCGGGCCTGGTCTGCTTCTCACAGCTCATCAGGCCACCTCCTTAAGCACTCAGAGAGAGTGTGTCCATTTAACAGTTTGTCAGCTTCTGACCCCAAAATGCTTAAAAATGCCAGGGTCAGACAGGATCTAAAGCAATTCCCAAGTTCAGAGTCAGTTAACTCAGCATTTGAGTATGAAATAAGGTCTTAAGACAGACCATTTTTACGTGTGTGTCTATGTCTTGTAATGGAGTTCTGACTGACTGCAACACATAATTGAGAAGAATATCATTCCATGTAGAATTGCCTCATGGCTAGTGGAGCCTCATCTAATCCAGTGCTTCCTTCTCAGTAACAAGATTTCTCAAGAAGAAACAAAATTTCCAGAGGGCTGACCTAAGCCAGTCTGTATTGAAGACCTGTCCTTTCACTGTTTGAACAGCTTATCTGGAATTCATATGCTCTAAGCTAGAAGTTACTTTGAAGGGGGATCCAATCCCCTTTAAGAGGCAAAGGGCAATGGTGACAGCACCCACTTACTAATGAGTCCTCACTGTCTGGGGAGGCTGTTGATTCTGCCAATCCTTCTGTAGATTGCCTTGTTCATCTGGTAATAGGCACCAAAAAAAAATAAACAAAATATCCCACAAGGGACCCTCATTTTCATCTGAATGCAGACATGTCTGAGTTCCAAACTGTGGTGGTATCTTGCTTGTACAAATAAAGCCTGTCTGAAGGCCAGACAATGGAGCTTACCGCTAGCTAACCATAAAGGTCTGGAGGTCTGTATAGACAGACAGGAAGTGAGGTAGCTGGGCAGAAACATGATATAAGCAGGAAGAAACAGGAACTCTTCTCTGGTCTGCCAAGATACTAAGGAGATAAGGTGTGGCTGTGGCTTGCTCCTTCTTCTCTCTGATCTCTCCACGTTTTCCTCTCTATCTGAGTCTGAGTTTTGGGGGGTTTTTGTTTTGTTTTGGTTTTGGTTTTTTGAGACAGGGTTTCTCTGTGTAGCTTTGGAGCCTATTGTGGCACTCGCTCTGTAAACCAGGCTGGCCTGAGTCTTTACTACTTAGACCAATTAAGAATTCCATTTACACCAAACAGTGGTTTGCTTCAAACTAGTGTTGTGACCTTGCTAACTTCTGTTTGCAATAAAGTTAAGCCACCCATTTGTATAAGTGACTATTGTGGCAAATAAATAAAAAAGTGTCTAGCATGTGATGAGGCTGGGGCAAAGTAATTAACTTCTTGTCATTGAGTGACAGGCAAGTCCCCCTGCTACAAATGTATCATCAGGTGCAGAAGTAAAATCCCAGGCAAGATTAACATGCAAGTCCGAAGCTTGCTTTAGGCTTGAAAGAGAAATCCAAATAAGTGCCATGGGCCTGGCTAGGCCAGGACAGAATATCACAGACTTTCAATGTGGAGTCTGAAAACCATTAACAGAGAAAAGAGTTGGACATCTGGGGAAAGGCTAAATCCAGGGAAAAATCAGAACCACCATTCAAGAGTTTGCCTCAAGGATGAAATGAGTCAATGATTTCTCGTGGTTAAAAGGACTTAGCTTCCAGGTTAAAGGGCAACCATGAGAGGGAGCTAAGTGATTCTGGAAAATGCTAATCTTTAGTTATCAAGACAATATATCAATATTGAGGTACTTAAAAGATATGTCTAGGAGTTCATGGGAAAAGCAAGTTTTTACCATACTATACAAAGTGGAGGGAGCAACTCCAAGATGGGGAAAATTAAAACAAAGAAACAAATAAAAATCAAAAACCAATAGTAAGAAAATCTAAGTCAAATGTAGTATCATAATTTAATGCCACCTCAGTTATACACCCATAGGCATTCTGAAGAAAGAAAAACTGGTGGGAGGGATGGAGGGGAAGAAAAAGGAAGTCAACTTTTTTTAAGATTTAAGTCATATTTTTAAGATTTATCTTTATTTATATGTATATTGTGACTGTGTGTATATGTGCACATTGTGTGCCAATGTCCTCAAAGGCCAGAAAGGGGTGTTGGGTACCCTGGAGCTGTAGTTACCGGTAGTTGTGAACTGTCTTATGTGAGTACTCAAAACCAAACTTGGGTCCTCTGCTAGAACAGCAAGCATTCTTAACCATTGGGTATCTCTGAGCCCCTATAGTTCATGCTTGTAAAACTATAGTAGTTACTACAGAATTAATCTATGCCAATAGACCCTGAAACATATACTGATGAAAAGCATATAAAGGGAATATGTAATATGTGACTTTAAAATGTTACTACTATTAGCAAACATTTATTAATGGCTTACTGTATACAGGTCATTAGGCTAAGTGAAATCCATACCCAGATGACTTTTGTTGTCTTTGCTTTTGTTGATCACATGCTCATCCATTTTGTGATCAGGCCAGTCATTTTTAAGCAATAGTAACTATCCTGAGAGGGTAGTTACCGCTGATTGTCTTCATATGTAACATGGGGGGGGGGGCAATATTTCTATGCCTGATTTTATCAAATATATATGGATAAATTATCCAAAAATGTTTAGACTTAAGCAGAGTATGGTGGCACATGCCTTTAACCTCAGCACTTGAGAGACAGAAACAGGAGGATCTCTGTAAGTTCAAAGCAACATTGTCTACTAAGTGAGTTCAGTTGAGCCAGAGTCACACAATGAGACTGTGTCTCAAAGAGAGAGAGGAGAGAGAGAGAAAAGGAAAGGAAAGAAAAGAAAAAAAAGGAAGGAATGATTGGGAGGGAAAGAGGGATGAAGGGAGTAAAAGAAAGAGAAGAAAAAAAGAAAATCTTTAGACATAAACCTAACAGAATAAAGCAATTTAATATAAACTGAAGTTTTACAACTCAAACTAATTGGAATTCAGAAGTTTTCAACTTCCTGAAAGACAAAAGAGACTAGAGAGACGGCTCAAGAATTAAGAGCTCTTCCCGTTCTTCCAGAGGATAGGAGTTCTCTCCCAGCAATCACAATCAGGCTGCTCCCAACCCCCTGTAACTCCACTTCCATGGGATGTGACACTGCTCTCTTCTGGCCGCCTTAGGTACTGCACTCATGTGCACATACCCACAAACATACACTTAAATACAATTAAGTTTTTAAAAAGGAAATAGGATTAATAATCAGCTTTAATGAACCAGTCACTGCCAGGGCCCTCTCTATGAAGTCCACTTCTATGGTAATCATTAAAGCTGATTTGAAATGACATCACTCACCACTATGTATTCTAAACTGAAGTGAAATGCAGTGTTAAATTTTAGGCACATTTACCTCACCTCCTCTTATACCAATAAGTTAGGTGTTGAATCAAAAATAACCTGAAATTGTGATATATATATATATATATATATATATATATATATATATATATCAAAGTGCTTTTAAAAGAACAATGATAACGCAGTAGTATTCAACTGTGTGTTCTTTGGATGATTTCTGGTATCCTGTTTACCCAAACTGTAGATCTATATGTACATTTGTAAGTTTACAAATTTCCACAAAGGTACCCAAAAGTATTCCACCTACCCAGATGCTAGCATGAAATAAGGTTCTGATTTTCACAATACCATAGCATTGTTTTCATGACCTGTGTTTTGTCTCAGATGTTCAGTTCAATAAGACAGAAAATCATTTGTGAGAAACAATCATTTCAAGGAAACATCCTGGTGAGGTATTTCTGTTTAACTGTTGAGATGGTATCATTCAGATCCACTTAGCATACTTAATCATAAGGAATAAGACTTGATGACACAAATATTTTAGTATAATAGGATTTCCTGTAAGAAAAACATTCTTAGGAAGCCTTTAAAAATAAAGGTCAAGTACCAACACATCAATCATGCCAAGAAACAATTTAATTGTTATACAGACTTAAATATTCCTGTCAACACGATCAGCCTATCTTCTTCTGAAAGAAGACTGCTCAAGGAGAGTGCTGCCTAGTGAACATGGAACCAAAAGGGAGACTAGTTAGTTGAGCTCAGCATTTAGGGACAGTTATCAAAAATAATTTATTCATTGAACTATCCAGACCACAATGCTAAATATCTTCTCACTACAATCTTTTCTCTCCTGAAAGGCACTAGACAGGCCCTGCATATACTTGGGGGCTCAGACATTTCTTCGGAGAGAACAAGCATCTTCCTTAGAAAGACAAAATTTATATTCGGTGAATTAGTTACTTTTCTTGTGGCTGTAACAAATTACCTGACAAAAGCAACTTAATGGAAAAGGGTTTGTCTTATCTCATGGTTTAAGGATACAGTCCATCATAGCAGCAAGGGCAGGTTGGGGGAGTGTGAGCCTCCTGCACAGATGTGCATCCATCATAGCAGCGAGGGCATGATAGCAGGAGTGAGAGCCTGCTACACAGGTGCACATTCCATCATAGCAACAGGGCATGGTAGGCAGAGTGAGAGCCTCCTGCACAGATGTGCATTCCAGCACAGCAGCAAAGGCACAGTAGCAGGAAGTGAGCCTCCTGCATGGATGAATGGAGGTTTTTGTTTTTTTTTTTTTTTCTAAGTGGTTCTAGGTGCTGTCAAGATAACAATCAATGCTATCATTACATTTGACCATCGCATCCTAGGATAGAAACAATAGAAAGCACACAGTAGTAGAGGTCAGTAGTTTGAGTCCTGCTGCTATGCACACCTCCAACAGCAAGGGCCTCACATGGTCAGCTATTGGAGTGATATGTTGTTTATGATTTATTAAAGCCACTGGAGACCAGAATAGCCAAGCAGCCATAATAGTTAGCCATAAAAGCCAGGCAGTGGAGGCACACACCTTTAGTCCCTGGACTCAGGAGACCAAGGCAGATGGATCTCTCTAAATTCAAGGCCACCTAGGGCTACACGAGATTGAATCCGTCTAAAAGAGTAACAGAGCTCACGCCTTTAATCCCAGGACTAGAGAGGTATTTAAGACGAGAAGCAGGGTCTTGGGTAGTCAGTATCAGGTATTCATTCTCCAGCCACATTGAGGATAGGAAGGCACTGATTCTCTCCAGCCACACTGAGGAGAGGAAGCAGTCTGAGGCTTGGTGAGGGCTCATGAAGACAGTATCAGCCCTTTCAGCCTGAGGTAGAGGTGAGAGCTAGTGGCCAGCTGCTTTGCTTCTCTGAACTTCAGCTTGAATCTTGAACCCCAACATCAGTCTCTAGTATTTATTCATGGCACATGGTTTGCTATAATCTGCGTAATGAATGAAGTATATTAAGAAATGGCTATAGTGCTTTACAGCCTTTATGTCTTAACATTCAGAGTTCTTCTTGAAGAGGTTACAAGTAATTTACTACTTCGGGCTCAGCCATCTGTTGAAGCCTCCTGCAAATTTCGATGAACGTGACTTAGAAACTTACAAAAGCAAAACTCCCGATTTCTGGGGAATTAGCTCACTTTCCCTGGAGCTTATTTACATAGTCTAAATTATTCTGATAGCTGACTACACCTTCAGATATTCCAGCAGGGTCACTTGTGACTTTTGGCAGAACACAAGCGAATGGCTCTTTGTGGGGAGTGCTAAATACAAATCTGGCCTCTGGTGGATTTCTCCCTCAGTAGATTGACCCCATGGAGCCCAACGTCCAGTTCCAACACAATGCGGAGCAGAGGTTGACCTCTCACAGAGGAAAGGTCCCTTTTCACACTTGGCAAGCACAGGCACAATTGCCATATGAGCTGCTGCATGGTATCATTCAGATCCACTGAGCTGCAGGTGAGGTGGCCCCTGTGTCTCCTTCGAAGGCTTTTCTGAACAAAGCACTTATTCTTTCCCTCTGCTCTTGGAAATGTCAGTTCTCTGACAGGCAAAGCCCCTTAGTGACTCCAGACAAAGTAACAGCAGAGAAGTGAAGCTGACTACTACGGGTGTAGATCAAGAATGACAGCAAATTACCTGTGAGGATGAGTGGACTGGGGGCGGCCTTGGGGGAGATGAAGGGAGGTGGGAGGAGGGGTGGGAGGGAGAACTGTGGTTAGAATGTAAAATGAAATCAAAAAATGAAGACAAAAAAAAAAGAGTGACAGCAAATTGATAGCCCTTTTGAAACAGGAGCATAGTCAGAACAGCTGACCCTCAGCTCTAACCAAAGTCCATCGTACTTAAGAGAGAGCCAGGTCCTGTTGGGAAAACAGTATTCAGTTGTCAGATATAGACAGAGACTTCCTGAGGGCACTAGAAAATGACTAATTGTCAACACACCAGCCTTTATTTGTGATGAAGCAACAGGTTTCACATTATTGAGTAGATAGCCAAGGAGAATATCACAGAGAATAACACGCTCGGTTCTAAGGGGACTCCATGGTGGAAGGGACAGAAGTCCAAAGCTGAAGGTTGCCTTCCAAATTTCTCATAGGATATACCTTACACAGTTTGCTTAATTGTTGGATTCCTATAAAATATCAATGTCATGCACTGAACTGAGCTTTAGTGTAAATAAAAAGGGTGTTTTTTAAGGTTGCTGTTCCTAACCAAAACAGTTTATTTATTTATTTTTTTTTATTGTGTACTAATTTTTATATAAATTTTGTTTAAATTAGAAACAATCTTATTTTACATATCAATCCCAGTTCCCTCTCCCTCCCAGCCTACCCATCCCATCCAACCATCCACTCCCCAGAGATGGTGAGGCCTTCCACAAGGGATCATAAAAATCTGTCAAGTCATTTGGGGCAGGGCCTAGGCCTTCCCCTGTGGATCTAGGCTAGGAGAGTATCTCTCCATGTACTAATTTTATACAAAGAGTCTACAAAGACAAAGAAAATTACCCTGGATTCAGACAAGCTGGCGTTTAAACCTGTATCTACTCTGCCAAAGTAGCAGAATAGGAAACCACAGTGAACTTTGTTTCCTAAGCTTCTGTTCTTCTCTGGCAAAATTAAGATGACATCATCTTCCTCATATGACTGCTAGGAGAGTTTAATGGACCTAAACAAATAAAAAGTGTCTAGACCACAATTATGTAATCAATAAATCAATGTTTCTTTCTCCCACACCCATATATGCAAAAATGGTTTAGTCCATTTAAGAATGCTAGAGAGAAATTTGGACAATAGTAGTACTACCCTAGCAAACACAAAGTGTGTGTGTGTGTGTGTGTGTGTGTGTGTGTGCTTTCTATCAATAGGGGAAAATATTTCTAACACTAAATATGCTGGCAAACACTAATGCTTTTCAGCCTCTTGTACTTCTAAGATACTGATTAATACATCTCTTGGGTTTTTTGTTTGTTGGTTTTTGTTTTTCAAGACAGGGTTTCTCTGTATTGCTTTGGAGGTTGTCCTGGAACTAGCTCTGTAGACCAGGCTGGCCTCAAACTCACAGAGATCTGCCGGCCTCTGTCTCCCAAGTGCTGGGATTAAAGGCGAGTGCCACCAACGCCCAGCATTAATACATCTTTTTAAAAATAAAAACATCATGAACAAGCATCATTATGAACAAGATGCCATAGCATCTCATTCTGTGACTACAAAAGTGCTTTAAACATAATCTTTTAAAAAAGTGATGACTCTTGATAGGATAATTTTAAATCCCAGTAAGTACGTAATCCTAAACATATTTGCCTAATGAGTGTCCAGAGTGTCTTTAAAGTATTTGATTCAGAAAGTCCATGGACTAGAAGTGGACATGGCATGAAGAGGGGGTGAAGATAATAAGAACCCTCACTCTCATTTTCTTTAAAATGTCTTGCTAATAGTGAGAAAAGGCATTCAATTTTTCTATTGTCTTACTAAGACCTGTGTGGAATTAAACTCAGAAAATTCTGCTTTATTATAAGTTTATAGTTCCTTCAACAGCCTCACCATTTTAAAAATAAATTTCCAAAATCTCTTGGCTAGACTGAGGTCTGAAACTCATTTCCAACTATTTCACAAAACCACTCGGAAGATAGCTGCTTGCGAATTAATCTTTCATGGGGCTCTTTAGGGGTCGATGAGCTTGCATCACCCGCTGAATGTATTGGACTTCTAAGACCACTGGAAGATCCTTGATTAATGTGAATTGGTATTTTTCATAATGTTTTACTGTACCCATCAATAGTGCCTAATGTAATAGCTTCCAGTAAACAACTGTTAAAAAACTTGAAAATATCCAGCCATAACACAGTGATGCTTCTCTCCATCCTCCATACCTAAGATCTGTTTTTCTCACAGAAGCAAATACACAAAGCATATATAGTAAGCAAAACCTACTTTTCCTCAGCCAGAGGGAAGCAAAGACTCAGGAGTGTTTGGACAAAACGGGGTACAATGCTGAAAGAAGGGGACATTAGCATATGTAATGTTACCTTTTCATTGCTGTGGCAAAATGCTTGAGAACAGTAAATTAAGGAAGAAAGGATTTATTGTGGCTCGCAGTTTGGGTGTACAGGCCATCATGGCTGGGAAGGGATGGCAGCAAAGGTGGCTGGAGCTGATGTGGCTGGAGTGTGGGCAGTTAGCTACTCCTCATCTGCAGTGAGGAAGCAGAGATGGATACTCACTCCCCACCATTTCTGTTATTCAGTTAGGACCCACAGCCCATGCAAGGGATGATGCCACCCACGTTCCAGTGGATCTGCCTTCCTCAATGAAACCTCTCTACAAATGCCCTAGATGATGCCAAGGGTAATCCTGAGTCTTTGTCTGAACATTAGTGGCACTGAACAAGTAGTCACTGGAGTGTGGCGCTGGGATCTGACACTATGGAACTAGGCTGTCTGGATTCAGCATCAATTCTGCTGTACAGGTATTTCATGATACTAGACACAGTAATCAGCATCCAGTGCTCCCGTGTTTTGGTATGTGGCCCTGACTGGCTTGGAGCTCACTATGTAGACAAGGCTAGCTTTGCACTCACCATGTGGGCTAAACTGACTTGGCCAGTGAGTCTTGGTGATCTGCCTGCCTCTGCTTCCCTAGGGCGGGGATTACAAACATATGCCACCATGTCTGACTTTGTGTGAGTTTTCAAAATTGAACTCAGATCTTGAAGCAACTTCCTGACTGACCTATATCCTCTGTTGATAATTATATTTTGTGATCTGAGCACCAAAGAGGTCCTACTTTCTTCTAAAAAGGAAAATGCTGCTGAAGCAAGGGATCTGTGACCTTAAGGTAGCTCCCTTGGGGATTATCACATAAGACTACTTCGTGGATGCTACTTTCATCCCCTGGGACAGAGCTACCCTGGTCTTGTACTCAGGCTGACACTCAGTTTGATTTTCTTCCCTGAAGAAACACTAAGAGCAACTGAAAGGGCAGAATGTTACACACAGGTAGTCCATCTCTGAGGACTCTCTAAGGTCCAGTTTTCTCTTCCCTGAGGTCTCTGGCACATCTATCTAGTGCCTGAGTCTAAAGCATAACTTTAGACCTTGCCTGGTTGCTATAACCCAAAATTCTCTTTCCAAAGAGTCCCACATTAAGATCTAATTTGCATCACATGAATGGCTCATAACAAATGTCTGTGTGCACGCTAGTTTTTCTGGAGAAAGACCTGCCAATTTCTACAGAGCTCACCTTTTCCTCAAAGAACAGAAGTCTCAGATCTTTCCTTCTGTACTTCCCCCTGAAGCAGCTTTATCCTCCTAACTTCATTTACCCCGTGCTGAGTTGATGGCTTCTAAGTTCCCCAGAGCTCCAGGGCAAACTATTCTAAACACTATCACACCTTCTCACCTGGATTCAGTTTCTTCAACTTCCTTTTTCCTACTTGAAACTCAGTTTGACCCATGTAAAAACCACTAGCCAGAAGCCCCTATTTCTCCTTTCTAAATCCTCAGCAAAAGACCTCAGATAAGATACTCCAGCAGAGGCAAGATTCTCACCCCCTGTGATCACTTGAATTAAGACTTATTTTGTTTGGTTTTTCAGACAGGGTCACACTATGTGGCCAAGTTATACATTTACAGTCCTCTGGCCCTCAGCCTACTGAGTGATGACAAAATTAACTGATTCTACTTGGTAATAATCTCTCTAATCTGTTTTCAAGCACTCCTTTCCCCTCTCCCAGTAAGTGGCTTAATTCAAATACATATCTCATGAACACTAAATAGAAAGACAAAGAGTTGGCTAAGATAGGTCAAAGGTTTCCCTCCATTTTACCTTCCACACTCTTGTTAAATAGTAATTCCTAAAATCTAATGTCTTCGTGGAATCTGATGCTTGAGATAAAACATATTTCCCTAGCATAACACAATCCACAAGATGTTCAGCTCAAGATAAAAATTTCAACCTCTCGAACTAACCATGGCCTCTAAGTCCCAGCTCCAGCTCCCAGTTTACAATGTCAGGAACAGTTTTTTTTCAGATTGCTATGGGAGACAACATCTACAGGTAAAGATGAGGCTTTTCTGTAAGGAAGAGAACAGAAATTTGTCTCAAAAGATCATAACAGCACCGCAGACAAATATTTTGGGTCAGTTAGCATAAGATGGGAGCTAAAACTTGTCCCTGAGCATCTATTCTTGAAGCCAATTTTATAGTTTTCAGAGAGGCAAGTCTAAACACAGAGCACCAGGCTCATAACTGTTGCTTCTAGTTGTTGATCTGTCACAGGAGATAGACTTTTGTCCCAAATGTCCATTTCAAACTGTCCTTTCAAGGATGAACTGTAAAGTTAATGCTAATGACATTTGGACCTAAGACAAAAGGAAAGCACAGAAACTTTCTTTTAAATTAAGCAACCAATGCTCAAAGTGGAAATAAAGCTTGTAAATGTGTCAGTAATATCCTTCTGCATAATTAATCTGAACTCTGGCACTCCTAAATCTACCAGTCAGAACTGTCAACAGCACTGAGTGGAAATGGAAAGCATGGTACACATTCTTCAATTATAACCACTGAAATACGCACTAACATATATAAAACCAAACCTGGAATGACTCAGTGATTCATTGCATTCATCATTTTAGCAATGACCTTTTCAGCAACTACTTCATTCAGATATACATCTTCATATGCATACTTCATTCAGAACACAAATGGTATGGTTTCAAGTCTACATAAGGGTGTGTAGCTTACTGCTTGACTCATCACTGCAATGTTTAATATTGCCAACCAGACAGGATCTAGAATCGCCTATGAGACAAGCACATCTGTGAGGGATTGTGTAGATTAGTTGGTTGAGGTAGGAACTCCATTTTACCTAAGGATGGCATCAATTCAGGATGCTGTGTCTGACAGCTATTAAAGGGGAGAGTAATCATGGTATCTACATTCATCTCCTGTGCTTCCTGACTAGTGACAACGACAGAGTCTACTTCCGGTTCCTGCAGCCTGCCTTGCCCACCATGATGGACTATACCCTGTAACTGTGAACCAAAGAAACTCTTCTCTTCTTGAGTTGGTTTTGTCACAGTGATGAGAATTCATTCGACAACTGTTTCCTAGTAGGGTGTTAGGAATAATATCTATGAAGACAGTTCCTCCTAGAATATAAAAGGCCATACAGATGCTAATAACCAGAGAAGTAACCACAGCGGAAAGCAAGTGATTCAAGATAAGGAAGAATTCAGGAGTGTGGCAGGAAGAGTGAATGTTGTCAGCCTAGCCATGAAGAGAAAAATGTGACTAGAAATCTGAGGAGGGAAGGTTTCACAGAAGTCATGACATTATCGAGCTACTCTCTTGTCTTTTGTGAAATGGAAACTATGTGGCTCACACATAGGACAATTAGAAAAATTTACAGGAAATGATATTAAGATATATCAGAAATACAACAGGAAATAAAAATGAAGCCAAAAATAAAGCTAGAATGGAAGAGTGTATTGAGACCCAGGAATGGCTACATAATTTGGTGAGCCCAGCACAAAATGAAAATGCAGTCTCTTGGCTAAGGGTTTTGTATTTCAGGACAGCAGCAATAGCGGAATTGGACGTGATAGCATATGCCTACAAAGCCTCGTGTTCAGGGCTGACCCCTACAGGTTATCTCTAGCCTCTACATGCCTCAGCATTCAATACATAGCAAGTGTCACTATGACTATGCAGGGGTCAGGGGATTGATTCCAACTGCAAATCTAGAGCATTAAACTGAGAGCATACCCTTAAAAGCATGAAACCCAAGGCTCAGTCTATAAAATGCTTGCCACACAAGAAGAGGGGCTGAGCTAATAGCTTCAGGATCTTTGTAAAGAGCTGGGCCAGAGACTCGTAGCTACAATCTTATCATTGGGGAGACAGGCAGGAGGAGCCCTAGGTCTTCCTGAGGAGCCAGTGTAATAGTTTAACGGTGGCTGGAGGGCAACTTCGGTGGGTTGGAGCCAAGAGGCACCACCAGTCACACCATACGACATAACTCATGTGGGAAGTTTCGGCGGGGGGGGGGGGGGACGGCGCATTCAGAGGTGGCCTCTGAGCAAGAACAAAGGGAAAAGGGGGAGCAAGGGTGAGAAGGGCTTGCTTTTTATAAGGAGATACAGCGCAGGCGCACAGGGAGTATTCTACTTAGTGGTGGCAGCCGTTGATGATGTATCCTGTTAGGTCCCTGAGAGCAGGCCAGTGTAAATGCCTGAATGCTAACAGCCAGCCCAGATGAATCAGTGAGCTCCACATGCAGGGATGTACCCTGTTTCAAGGACCAACAAGATGGCTTAGTCAGCAAAGGGGCTAGCTGCCAAACCTTACAGCCTGAGTTCAATCCCCAGGGACCACATGGTAGAAGGAGAGAATTGACTCCCACAGGTTATCACCTAACTCTACACACACTATATGAGTGATATATCCTCCATACCCAACCACACCCCCTCACACACATAAATGCTTAAAACAAATTTTTAAAGCCCTGTCTCAGAAATCAAGTGAGAACAATCAAGTGAAACACGAACTGTCCACCTCTGGCCTCCACACAAATGCACACATACACAGAAGCATGCATCTCCCACAGTTGCTCCAAGTAAGGCACACTTAAGTCAAAGCAAAATGGACACATACTTAGATTTCAAATTCGCAGTATTTAGAGCTGAGGAGACAGATAGCTCTGTCGTACAGAAATCCAGCTGCTCTTCCAGAGGTACAGGGTTCAATTCCCAGCACTCACATAGCAGCTCACAGCCGTCTGTAATTCCAGTTTTACGGTATCCAATGCCCTCTCTGTCCTTTGTAGGCACCCTGGACAGAGACACACTTGATACACATTTGTGAGTGTAGGCAAAGCACCCATATACATAAAATTAATTTTTTTCTTTAAAATGCACAGAACTCTTTACTCAAGAAATGCTGTGTTATCACATTAGGATTATATCTGAATGGAATTTTAACTTTTAAAAGGAGGCTGAACACTATTGCATCTAGACACTTTTCATGTCTTTCCTAGAAACAGAGCCCCACAGATGAGACACAGGGGATTAAAAACCAAGATGACACTGGGGACCATTGTGCTCACTTCTGGGAGATTGCATAGCATTATAAGAAGATTTTCTTATATTTTTGGTCGTGAGCCTAGCCTAAAAGGGTTGAGCCATCTCTCCAGCATGGTAAGAAAATTTTCTGGCTTTAGTACCACTACCCTCCATTTTGTCTACCCATAGCAGACATCATAAATTCTAGAAACTTCAGTTTTTTCCCAAGTTCAGAATGCATCAGACATCACCAACTTAATTTTCACAATTGCTCATGAAGGGTTATTATCCTATTCTAGTAGAAGACAAAGTTACAGAAATTAGATGACTTGAACGATGTCATGCAAATAGAATTCGAATTTCAGCAATTTGGTTTGCTCTCCTACCTGCTATCTCTTTTTGTCCCCAAGAGCCCTTTGAAAGACTACATGAGTCCACACATGAGAAAACAAACAATGGTAATATATGAATCTACTCATAAAGAAACTGAAAGGAATAAGAAAATAAATAATTTGACCAATACTTTTTAAAATTTGAATAATAGGTATAACTTTGTGTTACTGATCTACATATACCATGAGTTTTTTTTTTTAATTTAATAAGATGCAACTCAAAACATACAAAACATATTAACTTGAGGTAGATATAATAAAATTTTAGGTACTATGGGTTTTTGGAGTTTTGGTTGTTTGTTTTTATTCTCTCACATATTACATCTGGACTGTTCCCCTCCCTCAT
Organism: Cricetulus griseus; assembly: GCF_003668045.3. Taxonomy (NCBI): domain Eukaryota; kingdom Metazoa; phylum Chordata; class Mammalia; order Rodentia; family Cricetidae; genus Cricetulus; species Cricetulus griseus. The sequence continues at coordinate 30,394,951 of NC_048596.1, read as the reverse complement.
TTCCTATCTCTCTCACTACCTCTCCTCTCCTCCAGAACCTCCATCTCCCTTTATATCTTGGCTTCCTCCATATTGGCTGGAATCACGGGAAATTTCCTAGGATCAGGTCAGGAATATGGAGTACAGGGGAGGGTGTGTACAGGTGGGTACAGGTGCCCTTGAGATCAGATGTGTTGGATCCCCCTGGAGCTACCATTATAAGTGGGTGTTAGAACATGCTGAACTTGGGTCCTCTTCAAGAGCAGTGCAGGCTCTTAACCCTCACTGGCTGATGCATCTCTCAATTCCTGAGCCTGTTGTTTTAAATAACAAATGCAGAGGATCTGTAGTAGATAGGAAAACATTTGTCAGGGATCAAGGTTGAGAGTCCCTTCCAAACACCTTCCAGTCATCACCTGGTCCCCAACCAAATGCACTCTTTTTTGAAATAGACTGAACAGCAACATGTCTCCCTGCTATTTAATGTCTATGAATACAATTCAATCAATAAAGCAGACAGGAACTAAATCAACGCTTTAGCTCTCTGAAGTTTGCTTTGGGTAGATATTAGGCCTTTACAAGGAAGTGTGGAAATAAGAAAGGAAACAGAGACCTGGGAGCTGGAGTCCTGGTGAAAGGTTTGAGCTGTAGCAGTGTCCATTTGGTGTGTGATACAAAGGAAAGGACCTGGCAGGGAAAGAAGGCAGGAGCTGAACAAAGCTGAAGGATTATTTCTGATCTGTCTATGGCACCAGAGGGCACTAGGCTTCTCAACTCCAGTAGTAATTCTCCAAGGACATGAAGTCATAATGATAGTGGTTTTTGTTTTTTGTTTTTGTTTTTTTTTTTCAGTTGAAAGCATACCCAACAATAAATGTTAAATATTTTCATTTGGAAATAATCTAATAATCTACTCAATAATATGCAAGCTTAAGTATTTGGGAATGGTGATCTAATATTCTATAATTTACTTTGAATTGTATTAAAAAATAAGGTGAAGCTAAGCATAGTGTTACACACCTTTAATCCCAGCACTCAGGAGGTATCGGCAGGTGGATATCTGAATTTGAGGCCAGCCTTGTCTACAAAGCAAGTTCCAAGACAGCTGAGGCTACATAGAAAAACCCTGTCTGAAATAAAATAAGATGGATTTACAGATGGACATGAAGATGGATAGATGAATGCATATGCAATGAAGCAGAATTACAATGAAATGCTAGTGGTAAAATTCAAGTGGTAAGTGTATAGTGTTCACCACAGCAGGCGTGTACAAACCCATGTTCTGTAGGGTACACACAGCTACAGGTGGTCATTTATAGCTATGGCTGTGGTCCAACACAAAATCATAAATGTACTGAAAACATGATGTTTTTTTTTTAACTTGATTGCTTAGTTCTCACGTATGAATTTTGTGGATGAGCATCATGACTGTGTCAAAAAGGTGTATGTGCCTGCTAAACCTAAACTCTTCTTAATTTTGTTTCATGTTTGGGATGTTTTTCAAACAGAATTATTACCTGTCAAATATATTTCATAAAATTATCCTTTGCAAAAAGACATTGTGTCTATAGCCTGAAATTTGTGTTAATTAGAAATAGAATCAAGCCATGACTTTATATGTCAAGTTTAATTTTGGATGAAGAAAAGCATAAATGTATAATTCTTGAATGCCTTATAAATTTTGATAAGAGAGTAGTCTGTGAGTAATAAAATATTGAATGGAAATTATATCTTGGATTTTTATTGTTTTTGTATCTAAGGATATACAGTGTAAGATTCTCAATGCTGGGCGGTGGCAGCTAGTCACAGTCTCTATCACCCAAGAACAGAGTAAACAATTCATCTTCTACAGGCCAATCTTTTGTTAAACTATGACTGGTATTCAACACATCATTTTTGAGTTTTTGTTTGAGTTTTGTTTTGTTTTGAATTTATGATTATTTTGTATGTATAAGTACACTGCCTACATGTATATATGCAAACCACAGCTGTACCTGGTACTGTTGGAGGCCAGAAGAAGGTGTCAGATCCCCTGGAACTAGAATAATAGACAGTTAAAATCTATCATATGGGTGCTGGGAACAGAACACATGTCTTCTGCGAGAAGAGTAAGTTCTTGTAGATGGTATGCCTTTTGTTCTTTTGTTGAGCAGAGTCTCATTATGTAATCTAGACTAGCCTTGAACTTGGGTCTCCTGCCTTGGCCTTCAAAAGACTGGGATAACAGATGTTTGGATTCACACCTAGCTTGATTTACAATGCTTTCAATTTAGAATGGGGACAAGTTTAGCGGCATCTGTGTATTTCTCGGGTACTCCTTAGAAGCAGTTTAAGCCTCAATCTCTGGCATCAGAATTTGCTCATCCCCTTCTGGGAGCCATGCAAAACAGGACACTGTGGAGATTCACACATTAAAAGAGTGGAAATCGATTTCCTCCCACAAAAGACAGAACTAATTGGAGCCTTAATGGATTCTCCATAAATAAAACACACATCAGGCTCAGATGACAGTTCCTGACTTCAGTCCTAATTCAGGGTCTCAGAAAGCACATTATGAGGGGAAGAGGACCAGGCTTAGTTGGTGGAATATGTGTCGAGCATGCATGAAAGCCCTGGTTTCAACTCCTAAAATGGGCATGGTAGTGAATGCTTCAAACTCAGTATACAGACACTCAGGAGGTGGAATCAGGAAGACCAGAAATTTGCGGTCACCCTTAGTTGCACAGGAAATTCAAAACCTGCCTGAGATCCTTTGTAAAAAAAAAAAAAAAAAAAAAAATTATAATAATAATTAAAATAATAATAAATGTATTCCAAGTGAGAAATAAACACTCAGTGGTTTGCAAGACTGGCTAACCTGGAGATTAATAATTGGCTTGTGTTGTTTAAATCCCCATCCCTAATGCTGTTTTCACTGGGAGGTGTGTGAGGTCCTCTTCTGTCTTTGCAATTCCAATATGCATGGCTCTCACTGTGCTTCCTTGGAAGCTCAGGCTTTCAGAGCACATCTCCAGAAAGACTCCCACAAAAGGAAATGATCACAGTGCTTTGTCATTGAAGCCTTTCCTAAAGCCCTGGGCATACAACACATGCTAGATAACCTGGTTCACCAGAGCAGGCTTGGGTATTTGGCTGCTGCCTACCAACAAGACAAATGGAACAAAAGCTCCATTTTCAGATGAGACTGAATTCTTCCCTTCTTTTCAATTAGCATTCAATTATTGGACACTGAAGAGAAACCCACAGTAGCTGCTGCAGATTTATTCTTTCGAATAAGTCATTGTTTCTACACCTTGGGGTTATTTGAATTCATGCCTGCAATTTCATGGTGAAAAACTAGTGATTCCTCCTTAGGGTGATACATTTTGTCAACACCATCGTCCAACTAAGAAGAAAGCAAATTTCTTAGTATCCTTTCTTTGTAAAGTCTCTCTAAAGATTTATAATTAAAAACATACTAGTGCACTCATCTGTGACTGCCAAACTCAGTTACTATTCAACAAGGATTTACTGAGTGCTTGTCTGTCAGATTATGAATGATGTCCAAAATACAACTAAAATAAAGTAATGTTAAATTAATCCCCTGACCATTCAATCACAGTTTAAAAGAAGACATGCTACGTATTTTCAGAGGACAATGCCATGAACGTTGTCTGGTAGTGTGCTACAAGTTCTAATCATGTTTCAAATAGATAACTAAAACAGGTGCAATGCCATGACTACCCAGCACATTTAAACATTTTAAATGCATGGCTGATCTCCTCTAAGACAGGAGATGAAGTTATATCTACTCTGGCAACTTACAAATGATACACTGTTACTGCTATAAGCAAACAAAAATCATGATTTTAAATGCTAGGAGCAAGACTTGGAATGACAAAAAAAAACACTAAAAATAATTGTGAAAATATTTCTAAAGCTGGTTTTGTGAATTTGTTTTCTAGAAAGTTCTGCTTATTAGATTGTCTAGGATTAAAAGCAGTAAATAAATAACATTGTTTAATAGCTGCAGCATAAGGCATTTTGTCCTTCTAAAAGCCTTAGAATTTAATGCTTTTCCAACTTAAATATGCTAACACTATCACAGATACTAGAAATTAAACTTCAGAAGCACAGAGAAGGGAAATGATATTGATTTGCTTACAGAGGCTTCTTCCTGTAAGTCCAAAGCCCCAGTAAGCCTGTTGATGGACTTCATTCTTGTATCAAACCATCCTCAACAAAGACAGACTCTCTTGATGTTTATTCTAGAAAATTCAGAAGACACTTGAGGGAGATAAAAAGCTCACTAATCATTCACTTGCCTTTCAACTATTGCTTAAAGAAGAAACAAATACAAGACAACAGTAAACCTCAGATTATCTGTCTTTTAGTGACATCAAGGAGAGTCTTGGAGAAACTTTTATACCTGTCTCCTCAACAGAACACCCTAACCATCCTACAAATCCTCTATGGCTTTCCCTCAGCTTTCCAGAATTTTCTGTGAATGTATATTTTTACAGCCGAAGACAGAGATATTATTAATGCACAATCACTCCATGTTTGTGTCCCTCTAAAATTCATACCCCGAAGTTTTGAGCTCCCAGGTAGAGGATGATATTTAGGGAGGCATCTGAAAAATTTTAATTGCTAAGTTTTGTCAAGCCTGTGCCTCCCTCTTCAGGACTACCAACTCTTCTCAAGCTTGAGGAAGTATTTCTAAAATCACGGTCCATAATGATAATTTGCATGAAAAGTAATAAGAATTGGGAGCTATTAAAAATTCAAATACTGCTATGCTTCCTTTTTTTGTTAAGAGTTTCTTGGATTTCATTTAACTCATGTTTTTGTTCTTTTGAGACAGGGTATCATGTAGCCCAGTTAGTCTCACACTTGAATTCCTTATGTCTCACAGGATTACCTTAAACTTCCCATGCTCCTGGTGTACACTGTGCTGGGATTACATGGTAGGCCAATGTTCTACCAACCTCCCGCTCCTAAGTCCATATAGTTAATAAAACACTTTAAATCGAAGTGTGTCTTAGGGTTTTTATTGTTGCGATAAAACACCATGACCAAAAGCAACTTGGAGAGGACAGGTTTTTTTTTTTTTTTTTTTTTTTTTCAGTTTACAGCTCAGATCACACTCCATTACTTACTGAAGTGAGGGCAGGAACTCAAGGCAGGAACCAACACCAACAGAAGCTGGGGAGGAACATGCCTTGCTCTTCTGCCTCGCTCAGTTTGCTTTCTACTCACTCCAGAACCACTGCGCAGGGCTGTTATTCCCACAGTGAGCTGGGCCCTTACACATCAATCACCAAGCCAGAAGATGCCCCACAGACTTGCATATAAGTCAGTCTTACAGAGACATTTTCTCAATTGAGGTTCCCTCTTCTCAGATGACAAGAAGCCTCAAAGTTATAGACACAAATCCGGGATGCTCTTTTCCTACTAATCTTATTACTTTGGCAAAATTTCTTCCCAAACTAATTAAAAGAATAATTATTAACACTTGATATAAGACGGTGACAGCAGGTGATGGCACACGCCTTTAATCCCAGCACCGGGAGGCAGAAGCAGGTAAATCTCTGGATTACAGTGCAGCCTTGTACAAGTTCTAGGGCAGCCAGGGCCACACAAAGAAACCCTGTTTCAGGAAAAAAAAAAAAGTGAAGGTGAAATAGATTTACAGTGGGGCTTTGTTTATATTTTTACTTTTTACACTGTATCTATTTGCCTATTTAAATTGAGTATTTAAGCAGTGAAGTTTAATTTTTCTCCTGGGGAAATGTAGTTTATAAGCCAATAGGACAATGAGGTTTGATTCAGTTTGTGTGCAAACTGTGGGTCATATAGGTTGTGACCACAATTTAAATAACATTAATAATGTTGTGCCCAATATATCTGTGTGTTTAATAGGTTACGCTAGTTTTAGAATTATTGTAGGACAATAATTTGTTAAAATAAAATAACCCCACAAAAGTCACTATTTAAGTCTGTCGCTGTGCACATATGACCGCTTTAGACACCATGTGAATTCCTCAACTGCTTTCTCCCTCAGTGTCCCCACCAAAAACTGTTTAGTTCCCTCCCCACTTCACATGTGTAACTCACAGCAAGGTCAAAATGTTGAATGTGCTATTTGTAGTCATTTTCTTCTTGATCATCAGTAAAAATGAATTCCCCAATTGTCATTCATGTTTGTATTTCATTACTTTTGAAGGCCAGAGCCTTTGTAACATTTGAAACAGCCAAAGTCATGAGGCAGTACAAAGCAATGCAGGGCTTGTGGCTGGGGCCTTGAACTACTGATGCTCTCAGTTTAGAGGTCTGTGTCCTTGCCCGGGGACACACCCTTAGGGAGGCAGCCCTAGAAACCAGACAACTCCCGAATCTCTAATCTCTATTTCCAAAGCCAGATTTTCTTCTTTTGATTTACAAATTTATATATTCAATATTTGGGAACGTCAGTTCTAATTTTATCACGACTAAAATTCACTTCCTTCCTGGACTTGGTTTTTTGCATTTTCACCAAACTTTTATTGAACTCCTTCAAAGACGGGGTGGGGGGGGGAGGTGGAGTTCAAGTATCAGAACTTGCAGAATGAGTGCCAAAACCGAGCTGTTATGCAGAAGCTGGATGGTGCGGCTGTGCCAGTGCCTGTGTGTTCATTAGCCTCATGAAGGCACCGCTGGGGGAGGGTGTGGGAAGTGAAGAAGGCTATGCATGTGCAATGCAAGGGGTGTGTGAAAAATACTCTGACTGCCCCTCTTCCAGGATTTAGCTGTTGGCCCAAAACTACTACTCCAAGGAATAAAGGCTAATAATTCTAAAGGGGACTTAAACTTTGGAAACTCTACATTCTGTTTTTTTTAACAGCTGGTTTTATAACTGGGATTGCCCCAGCCTCTGTATTTTCAGTTTTCCTCCAACTTGGCTACTTCATTATTTGGGTAAAGTGTTTCATAAATGAAAGACAAACCCATATTTTCACCTACCTTCTAGAAATAATAAATCCTAGTGAGGGACAGGTGTTGATTTTTCCTGAACTACTTTCATCCAGTCACAGCCAAGCTCTGAATGAGGGCATGAGGTGGGATGTGTAAATGAAATATTGAAAAGTATGGAAAATTATGCCAAGCATAGTAGCATCTATCTTTAAGCCCGACACTCAAAAGGTAGAAGAGTTCAAGACCATGTCTACATGGTGAGTTCCAGGCCAGCCAGGGCTGCATAGTGATAACCTGTCTCCAAAATAACATGAAAGAAAGAAAGGAAGAAAGAAAGAAAGAAGGGAGGAAGGAAGAAGGAAGGAAAGAAAGGAAGGAAGGAAGAATGAAAACAGGAAAAATATGGAAAATTTAAGAGATCCCTTTGCACAAGGCAAATGGGCAGTTTCATATAAACTGCAAGCCAATACAGTTTTGGTAATAAAATTTACTTATAGAGTAATTGTTCCATGTTAACAATTGTATTCTTGGGCTGGAGAGATGGCTCAGAAGTTAAAAGCACTGACTGCTCTTCCAGAGGTCCTGAGTTCAATTCCCAGCAACCACATGGTGGCTCACAACCACCTGTTATGAGACCTGGTGCCCTCTTCTGGTGTGCAGATATACATGGAAGCAGAATGTTGTATACATGATAAATGAATAGATTCTTAAAAAAAAAATTGTCTTCTTTACTAAACACATGCTAAGCAAGGTATGTTGTGACTACACCCAAGGATTCTATCCTCCTTAAGTTATGTCAGGTATTTGGTCTTAAGAGCAGTAACTAATACATGGAAGAACGCTGCCTTCAGGAGGCATGATTGCAATCACGACCCTGGCTCGGAGTTAGGTACAAGAGCCTCCTTGCTCACATTTGGGTAAATCAGGAAGCAGAAAATGGAAAGGAAGTGTGGTCCATCCCCAATAGAACCACTTCCTTCAGCTATATCCCACCTCCCAAAGGTTTCCTAGGCTGCTAAAACATCTTCACCATCTGGGGACCAAGGACTCAAACACATGACCCTGTGGTGAACATCATGTATTGAACCCGTAACACACCAGAGTTTCTATGTGCTAGATGCAGTCTCTATAATAGCTCAGTCTTTACAACACCACCATGAGGAAGGTCGTCTGTACTGTGGTACTGTCTTCTTGATCCTCCCTCAGCTGCTGAGTCCCTTAAAGGTGGGGATCTTGTGATTTTTCTTTGGACTTCAAAAAAATGATCAATAGAATCTTCCTATTTGCTTGTAAGTCAGCACACATTTCCAGAAATGATGATTCAAAGAAACTTCCATGCACTCGAGACAAAATATGACCACTTAGTTCATTGGTCATGTACTAAAAGAAAACAGCTGCAAAATGCAGTCATTCAATGAACAATGAGCCTATCCAAACAATGATTTACAAAGGGAAGAAGTAGCCAGGGAAATAACATTTATCTATGTGCTTTTAGCATTTCCTCCAAGTGTTTATGGCATAAGAGAGCAAATAAATAAGCAAGTGAAATATTTAGCAATGCTTTGCCAAGAGTTAAGACTCTGGTAAATAATGTCATCATAGTGACTATAATCAATAGTAAACACTGAAATTAATTACTCAATAATCAAGTTCTAATAAGACAAATTTTTGAATATGTAGATTACTTAAACTTTTCACTGAGGGTCATTGTAATATAGAAGAAAGAATCTATGCCATAAAATCATAGAAAAATATCAGATGTTCCCCCAATTTACCATTCAGTTACATTCCAAAAAAAAAAGACACATAAACTGAAAGTACAGTAAGTGAAAAAACAACTGCACTTTAAAAACCTAACTCAAAAAAATAAATAAAAAATAAATAAAAACCTAACTCAAAGAACATTGTAGTTTCACAGGGCTGTTTTTGAACATGCTCAGGGGATTTAAATTATCCTACATTTGAGCAAAATCATCTAATAGAAATCTCAATTTGTAATGAAGTTTTGAGTAGCTCATGTGACACTGTAACACTGTGCTGACCCTCAAGAGCAGAATGACCAGATCAAATAAAATCTTTAAATCCAACCATTGCAAGTTGAGAGCCATCTGTAGTTTGAAGAGATTCAAGGTTCTTTAACTTTTAACAAAATTTCAACATTCTTTGTTTCCTTTTTCTTCTTAGAAAAGAAGGGGCATAATCAATATACTGTAGAGAATCTCGAGTCTACACTCTTTAGACTACGAAGTGATATGGTGGGTGCTTTTCTCCTCTCTCCAACTGCCAGCAACAGTCTTTTGAGGGGCATGACTTGTGTTTAAATTTCCTTAGGGTGTGTCCAACACAGAGAAATAAACTCTGAATTGAATTTATTCACCAAATTGAGCATCATGCTTAAAGATGATTCCAGAAATCTGGTGCAAATAGAGAGCTTTGCTTGAAATGTTTGGGATGGGGTCATCTAACCTTCCTGGGGCTTATTTTGCCCCTGAGACTCCATGTGCTCACCTCTAGATTCTTTTCAGTCTTATTTGAGGGATGATGTCCAAATAATTTTATAAGCTAGGAAAAAAGCATAAGGGATATTTAGCAGGCATGGCCCCTTATATTAGGACATGACAAGGCACTGTAACTATGGAGTGGACATGACAAAGTTTGTGTTAACACAAGTACAATGAAGGGTTTATTTTAGCAATATGGTAATTCTACCACCTTTCTCAAACCCAAAATATTTTTGAGGTGTGATTTTTTTCTGTTTGCAAAGCATCAATTTATAATAGTTTCCAATTTCATCTATTTTTGAGGAGCGGGGACAGATCTCATGTTATTGCCTAAGCTAGCCTACAACTCACAGCACTCCTCCTGCCTTGGCTTCTCAGGCAATGCTATTATAGGTATGAGCCATCCAAATGTGACTCCAACTTATTTTTTAAGTATTTTAATCACGTGAGGTACCACAGACAATGTTTTAATTGGCACATATGCAAAAAGAAACAAATGATCAATTATTTAGCACTTTTCCATATGGGGATTAAAAAAAAGAAAAACAACTTAATATATATCAGTGATCTGTGAATGACATTCAGCAGTTTCACAGACAGCTTCCCGTGTAAACCATACCACAGATGGGAAAGGACATTTTGTATAAACAACCTTTCTTTTCCTTCTGTTGAGTTTAAATTTGAAACTTAAAAAGTAGCATTATTGAAGTAGGATGAAAGTCAACCATTCATCAGAACAAGATGTCCAGCTTACAGAGAGGGCGAACCAATGCCCGTGCTTTTCGTTTTGCTACATCTGGCAATTTGGAACCAGCTGGTTAGTTACCTGTAAGGCACATGACCCTCTTTTAAATTAAGGTGCTAACTGGGCTGCCATGTCACTGAATATATGATGGGGTTGTCCTTCTGTGTATATGTTTCTCTTATTGGTTGATGAATAAAACACTGTGTGGCTAGTGGCCAGGCAGGAAAGGATAGACGGGGCTACCAGCGGAGGAGAATTCTGGGAAGTGCAGACAGGAAGGAGTTGTGAGGTGAGCCCCGGAAGAGAGGAGGCATCAGGTGTTCTCTGGTAAGACAAGACCACGTGGCTTAGTAATGAGTTAATAAGTGAGACAGAGCTAGCCAATAAGAAACCCTGGTCACCGGCAAACAGTACTGCAATTAATACAAGTCTCTGAGTGTTCATTTGGGGCAAGACAGCTGCAGAACCGGGCAGGAAATCCTGTAGCAAATACATACTAATGAATACTATTTTAGGTCTCAACATATTAAATAGGCTACTTTTCTGGAACTATTCATTTTAAAATGTTTAATAATGCAAGCTTAAACAGTCATTTATCCATTCACTGCCAGGCTATATGAATCTTATAGCCACCTATCAGGCTGTTGAATTACTGTCAAGAAATGAGCTAACAAGTAGGGAAGTCTTACTTTTTGTTACTGTATGGGCTTCCCTCATATGATATACATTTCTATATTAATGACATAAGGCAAACACTGAAGTGAATAGAATTCCATGCTCAACTCAGAGAAATTGCTACGAACTAGGCAAAGCAGAGCATTGATTACAATAGAATCCCAGATGTAAATCACATACAGAATCCCTAACTATCAGGTAACTACAGAAAACTCTCACCTCACATCCTCAGAACTATTACCTTGGTATATCCTCCCTTCAGACATGTCCATTGGTATGGTGACCATTATAACAAATATCAATTTAAGCAAGTCAATATTTAGCTTTTCTCAAAGAGAAGTCAAAACTGATGCATACTTTCAGGAAAGGAATAACTTCTGAATGTGGTCCAGAGTGCTATGTTCCACCACACATTCATTTGTACAAGGGGAGACAACAGGCAGCAGGACTTTACCTATTTACTTACCCATAACTGCTGATATTTGGATGGGACTGAACTTTCAAAGTTGTCTTATAAAGATGAAACATAATTTTTATTATTATGCCTCTGAATGTTTTTGCAACCTAAACAGTCAACATTAGAAAAATACAGGTAGAACTAGAAAGATGACTATACTTCTCTCTTTTCCTTTCCTTCCTTCTTTCTTTCTTTCTTTCTTTCTTTCTTTCTTTCTTTCTTTCTTTCTGGATCTCAGATAGTTCAAGGCCAGCCTGGTCAACATAGCCAATTGTAGGCTTCCAGGTCTACATAAACACCTTGCCAGGAAATAACAACAACCAAGCAAATATATGGTTTGCCATGAAGCATGAGTATTTCAATGATCAAAAGTGCCTGAATTTAAATGCTTTCTTTGCTATAAAGACATAACAAGCACAATCCTCTCTATAACATCAGTTTGTTACAAATGATAAAGAAGAATAAGTAGTGAATATTAACATAAAATAAATGTAGTTATGCAGTAAATTCCTTGAGGGTAGGAATTATGTTTTACATTCTCCACACCAGATAAAGTAGGCATGCTACTCTTGAAAAGAAAAGTGAATAGTTATAGCTTGAGTTCTAATAATAAAAGTCACATGAAACTTTTTAGGACCTTCTGATGGCAAACAGCCATAACTGAAAATGATGTCATTAATAATTTAATAGTAGTGGTTGCATTGATATTAAAACTCTAAAGTATAATCCTGTCCATAGGAAGGCAAGGCAAAAAGTGTGTGCTTACAGCTAAATGGCACTCTAAGAAATAAAAAGGTAGCCTGATGGGGGTGTGTATATGTTTGTTTTATTGGTTGATGAATAAAGCACTGTTGGCCAATAGGAAAGCAAGATAGATGGGATTAGGAATCGAGGAGGATTCTGGGAAATGTAGTAGAGGGATAGTCGCCAAGTGATCCCCAGGAAGACAGAACGCATTCTGCCAGTGTTCTCAATAAAATACGTTTATAAAAAATATATAGTTTAATAGTTACGGTACTTAAGACAGAGCTAGGAAATAAGAAATCTTAGTCATTGGCCACAGCATTGTACCTAATATAAGACTCTGTATGTTATTTTGGGCACCCATATTGCAGCGGGGCTCAGGCGGCTTGACAGAAAGACTTATCATTGGAGTAGCCTTTGAAAAAATATATCATGTCAAATTACATGCTTATAAATTACAGAGTGGAAATTCAGTAAAGCATATATGGTTGATGGAGTTGGTATTTCACATAGACAAATTGAAATGATAGGAAAAGTTTATGATTGTGATGACAATATATCAATTCAGTAAGAGTAGCAGATGTTATTGGAAAATGCAAGGTTCATGCACTGAAGAAACCCTTCACATGATATTTGCCTGCATACCTCTGATCCCAACACTCAGGAGACAGAACAGAAGGATCTCAGTGAGTTTGAGATCAGTGAGTTCCAGGACAGTGAGGGCTACATAGAGTCCCTGTCTTAAAACAAAAAGAACAGGAACTTATCACCATGCCCTAGCCCTCCCAACCAGTACCTCGGGCATCAGAGATAACAATTTTTTGTTATTTGTTTTGTTTTGTTTGCTTTTTGTTTGTTTGTTTGTTTTTCCAGACAGGGTTTCTGTGTCTTTGCTTTGGAGGTTGTCCTGGAACTCACTCTGTAGACCAGGTTGGCCTTGAACTCACAGAGATCCGCCTGCCTCTGCCTCTGCCTCCTGAGTGCTGGCATTAAATACATGTGCCACCAATGCCTGGCTGAGATAATACATTCTGATGAATGTATGCACAAACAATGAAGGAGAAACCAAACACTCCTAAGACGGAAAGATGGTCAAAGACAATATTACTAACAGTTAAGGCAGGGAGCAATGAAAACTTGAAATTTCAGAGACATAATAGCTTGTAATTGGCTGCCCACGGTATTGATCATAGGCTTGTTATCTTTTCATTTCTAAAGATGTTTCCCTTTTTATTTTTTAACAACCATCAAGTCTCCTGCTTCAATTTATAACTAAACCAAAAGGTGCCTGTGTATTCTATCAGTACTAGGTTTAAAAAGTAATTAGCTGCCCTCCTGTTTCTGTGTCCCCTCATTTACTTTGACAAATGGTTTCCTTGGCTTCCCAGTCATCTCTGCTGCTGAAAATGTTCTTAATCTATTGCTCTGATCTCATGCACACTCAGGAATGAAAAGAGAGTGTGGATGGAGAGCCAGCAAGAAGAGTTACATGTGGTGTGTCTTCCATCTGCTTCCTTCCACATAATTCTGTCTTATTTTCAGATGAAAGCAATTTGTTTCAGAGTACTCTCATGTTTATGGGAAGAACCAGTAGGAATCCTGCTGCCCCTAATGCATTCATAGGGCCTGCCACTCCTCCTCTGCTCCCAAAAGGATAGGAAGCCTACATTGGCAGAAATCAGTATTGTTAACAAAGTCTGTCCTACAATTACTTTAAAAAATGACAACAGGAAAAAGTAATGAGAAATCTGGCAATAAAGCTCTGTTTTAGGTCCACCGTAAGCCTTTGGTCTTTGTGAGTAGAGATCTGACATTAAGAGGTGTGAAAGTGGTAGGAAGACAGTCGACACAACAGTGTGGATGTTCAGCTTTTCCATCCTTCCTACTCATACTGTGTGTTACGAAGTCTAATATCTCAGGCCTGTATCTAGAAGTGTCCAGTCTGCTTGTAATGCCAGGCTTGCTTTAACCCTGGCTTGTACATTCTTCAATACAGGAAATATAAATAGTTTGTGTCTCTGTATAGCTCAGGCTACATGACACATGCTGGCATCTAGATTAGCTTGCTCCCTGCCTCTATCGCCTGAGTGATGGGATTACAATCACACAGTCTGTCTCGCTGCCTAGAATATTCTCAATCTCTTCTTACTCAAGTTAGGTCTTGGCCATTCTTTGAGTGTCAAGAATGTCCTCTGGAAGCTTTTTTGGGTGGAACTGTTATTGACCAATACAAATGCCCTGAACTTGTCTTGTTCTGGAAGTTCATATATTTTATTATGCTCATTGTTTCTTTTTTCATTTGCCTACTTAGATTCATGGTGCCTCACTAGTGGAGACTAGCCAGATGGATTTTCCTCCCACTCCACAATGGAACTGCCAGCTTAGAATTAGCTTTCAAGAATGTGAAATTGTCCTGAGCTATTTAATCAAAAAATAGTTGGAAATTTGAGATTTGGAGTTGTTTTGTTTTATACTTTTGCTTTGAACAAATAAGGTCCCCAAAGAAAGGTATTCTTAATCAAAGCCTGTATACTTTCATGTACAGTCATGGTTAATATTCAATTAGTTGCTGTTAGCATAGCCCAAAATCACAAAATGTGGCCATCCTTCATCATATGAAGGCTGCTAAATGAGCAAGCTCCATAGCTGAATATCCACATTTTAGGGTTCTTCAGACTCATCTTTAGTTACGATTTTTATGAAACAGGTGGAAGAATGGAACCTGAGCAAGCAGATTAATAAATGACAATAATGGCCCAGAAATAGATAATATACTTGTTTCACCATCCCTTTTAAGGAAACACCTAGAAAACAAGAGGTTATCCACACATTTGTTCTGGAAATGCTGACTTTGTCCTGATAAGTGACCAGGCAGCTTGTTTCCCAGTGACTAAGTAGAATGTTGTAGATCATGTACAATTGTTTAGGCCTCAGAATATGAAGAGACCACACAGAGACATTATGGTGAGTACACAGAAGCATGGCTTGTTTTGCAACATGGATTTTGATAGGCAGAGAATATTATTTCACTGTAAGTTTAAAAAAAAAAAAACATGTCATCAAATATTCTCTGAGGCAATGACAAGAAGCCTGGATGCAAAGTGGAAGAGCCACTTTTCTGCCTAATAGCCCCATTGAAGTTCTAATTGTGGACAGAAGTTGCAGTAGGCAAATTCCCTCCAATTCCATCAGGGCTGGAGATTGAAACAGAAGAGAACAGTCAGGACAGGAAGTGATAGGAAAAGAGACAAAGAGGTGTGTCTTATTCACCGGGAGATGTAGCCATAAGAGCACCTCACTCTGAAGAGTAAAGATTATCAGACAGTATCAATAGGAGATGTTCACCAGCCACAGGGCAAAGCCGCTATGTTCATAGGCAGCAACATTTGGAAAGAGCATAAGAAACCCTCTAGAGTCTAGCTAAATCCAGTGGATGTAATGCCCACTTCATTTAAATATGAGAAAACAAGAAGATAAAGAATCTAAAACAGCTCACAGCAAAGGTAACATTGCTTTTATTACAACATCTGTTCATGTCATAGATTGTTGGATTACCAATGATTCCATTGAGCAGTGACATCAAACACAGGGATGCCTCCACATAAATACAATAATAGCAAAGGTTTTCAAACGGTGTTTCTCGAAGAGTGAAATCTGCAGACTTCCTGAGGGCTTGACTTTAGATGTACATAACAAACACAAATTCAAGACTCTGTATTGAGTTTTCCCAGTAATGTTCCTAGGGGAGACCCAAGTATCTAAACTACGATGACTTCTTACAAGAGTATTTCTAAAATAGTAGCTTTAACTGTAATAGTAACTAATCTAGTAACTTTAAAATATGCTCTAAAACAAGTAATGAAACACTTTGAGGGTGCTGGATAAAGAATACAGTAAATACAGTCTAGCAGCAATAAAAAAACATGTCACAAAAATAAACCTCTCTACTGACCTGTGTTCTAGTCTCACTGCTTTTACAAGCATCTGAGACACATTTGTGAAATTTTTATGAACCTACTAAGCAACAGCCCATACAAGCATCTAAGAGCATATAAGCATACTGCTGTAAGGTTGGGATAAAAAAAAAAAAAAAGACTGAGCCGGGCGGTGGTGGCACACACCTTTAATCCCAGCACTTGGGAGGCAGAGGCAGGTGGATCTCTGTGAGTTCAAGTCCAGCCTGGTCTACAAGAGCTAGTTCCAGGACAGCCTCCAAAGCCACAGAGAAACCCTGTCTTGAAAAACAAAAAAAAAAAAAAAAAAAAAAAAAAGACTGGGTTATATAACAACAGTATCCTGCCCATTACTCTTCTTATTGAAATATATCTACAGGAACACATATGGGTTTCTCTCATTTTAAAAACATGTGCATGGTGCAGAGAGGGGGGAGTGATGAGCAGAGGGGTCAAGGCCAGCCTGGAGAGACTCACAGAAACAGCTGACCTGAAGAGGGGGTTACTCATGGACCCCAGACTGATAGCTGGGAAACCAGCATAGGACTGTTCCAGACCCCCTGAATAAGGATGTCAATTTGGAGGTCTGGTTAATCTATGGGGCATCTAGTAGTGGATCAGTGTTTGTCCCTGGTGCAGGAATGGACTTTGGGAGCCCAGTCTACATGGAGGGATGCTCTTCCAGCCTAGACACATGGGGGAGGGTCTGGGCCCTGCTCCAGGTGATGTGATGGACTTTGAGGATTCCCCCATGGAGGGCCTCACCCTCCCTGGGGAGCAGAAAGGGGATGGGATAGGGGGTCTGTGGGGGCTTGTTTCGAATTTAAAAATAAAAAAAATGTACATGGAATTATACAAAAGAAAGTTTATTTTTATAATATGCAATATCAATAAACACAACTACTTCTCTGATTGATTGCTGATAGGATTTTGTTTGCCAGTGTTTTATGACTACAAGCAACAAATAAAACCTTCTGTCTTGGGCTCTCTATTGCTGTAATAAAACACCATGGCCAAAAGCAACTTGGATAGGAGAGGGCTTATTTCATTTTATAACTTGCCTTGCATCATCCATGGATTGAGGGCCAGAACTCAAGGCGGGAGCTTGGAAGCAGCGATTGAAGTAGAGGCTGTGGAGGAACCTACCGACTTGCTCCTCAGGCTTGTTCAACCTGCTTTCTAATGCAACTTAAAACCAACCTGCCCTGGGGTAGCAACACCCACCATGTGCTGGGCCCTTCCACATCAGTCATCAATCAAGAAAATGCCTGCAGGCTTGCTTATAGGTCAATCTTAATGGGGGCATTTTCTCAATTAACATTTCCTTTCCAGCTGGCTGTGAAGGTACATCTTTAATTCCAGCAGCCTGGAGGTAGGGGAAAGTGGATCTCTATGAGTTTGAGGCCAGCCTGGTCTACATAGCAAACTCCAGGACAAGCCAGGGCTACATAGAGAGACCCTGTCTCAAACAAACAAGTAAATAGAAAAACCAAAAAGATTCCCTCTTCCGAGATATGTCTACCCTGTGCTAAGTTGATAAAACAACCAGTATACCTTCCAAAGTATCAGAACTATTGATCCAACTTTAGAATAGAAAAGAGATGGTTCAGTCTCTCTGTGACTACAGGAAGGTGACCTGGCCATTCCCTGGTATATCTGCCATTCTTTAGGGTTTGTCACACTATCTCTCTACCATTTCCTTGCCTCTTGTATGTGTTCTATTTTTCAGGGAGAGAGAGAGAGATGCTCCTTCCTCTAAAACACATCCTTTTAATCATTTCTCTTCCTTTTACCCCCTCTCTGTTGTACACACACCTTGGTCCCCTGCTTAAGGATGACTGCATCTCCCACGGTGTATATGTGGGGTCTGTAGCTTCATTTTTACCCCACCCATATGCTAAGCATAATGTAAGAGCAAGACATGAAAATAACAATGAACACTGAACTCTGAGCTTGAAGTAGCTCTTTTCTAGATTCTTCGTAACATTTGGGATTCTAAACACGGTTTGCTTGTCTTTTTTTGAGACAGATAGTGAAATCCCTGGCCAGCTGACCCTATTCTAATACACAGAGCACAATCCTTTGTGTTACATAGATCTACACAAGCCTGGTGTGTACACTGTTTTCCAGTCTACAGAATGCTTTCTCATTTGTCATTCCAGCTTTAAAGTTAGAAAACACTGAATCCATTTTAATACCCTATTTGTAACTAATGTCTTTTCAACTTCCAAACATGAGACTTGCCATTTTATGTATTTCTTTTTACCAAACAGTCACATATTTTAGCCAATACGCATTTCTTTCATTGGCATGACAGCTTCAATAGGAAACAGCTTAAATTAATAGCCATCTCTGATCTACTTTTCCCCTCTGTGGAATAATTTACAGTTCCCAGGCAGTCTGTTTTGTTAAGTAAGCAGCCACCAAAGCTTAGGAAGGAACTTGTGGCAATGAATTTTCTTGGCAAAATAATATATTACCTAAATGGTGTCTATTAAATCACTTGTGCTACTGGCAGCCAGTTTCAGTGCCTTAGTATAAATGACAAAACCAACCTTTTGCTAGAGCTTTTCAGGGCTCTGTCCTGTGGTCACTGATTTCACAGTTTCTCCCCATCAGTTTCATGCTGCATTTTCTTTTTCTAACAAACAGAGAAGCAGCTGATAAGGCAAGAAATGGTAGCAAAATTGGCTGCTAGTGAAATTTAACAGAATTTTTCCTTGGAGAGAGAACCTCACATTTATTATTTTTTTTAAAGCAACTTAGATTTTTATTTCAGGATTTCAGTTTCCTTTAGAGGAACTGCTCACAAACATATCCAACTCTGTCTCTTAGATGTTTCACCATGGGCAAAGTCACCTAAGCATGACTCAGCTTGCTCATCTGCCACTCCTAAGTCCTCATGATAGTAGTGTTAGGACCAACCAATTATGAGGAGAGCACTTAACCCACCATGTTCACTGACATTCTAATAAGAATCATTCAATTTCACATCAATCAGGTCCAAGGAAGAATATTAACCAGTGTTTAGAGCCTATTTTACAAGACAGTTGTGCAATGAGACTGTTATATACTAGATCAAAGTCCTAATTTTCCAGTTATTATTTTGACTAAGCAGGGTCCAGAACATACTACCTGAAAATACAGCACAGTGGCACACACACACACACACACACACACACACACACACACACACACACACACACCAAAAAACAAACAAAAACCAGAAGCAATAAAATCACTTTTACCATTCCCCCAGTGTTCTCCCTTCAAATAAGTCATAAAATCAGAGGCAGAGGAGGGGAAGAGAAGAAGGAAGAGAAGAGACCATTGCTATATACCCCTGCCCATATGAACCCCAACTTACTGTGTAGCCTGGTACTTATCCACTTCTGCCTCCAGTACTGAGATTACAAGAGTACCATCACACCCAGCTAGCTTCCATGTGTGTTTATTGGTTTCTTTTTGTTCTTGAGGAATGTTCTTACTCTGTATTAGAGTCTGGTCATGAACTACCAATCCTCCTGAGGTAAAATCAAGAGAGTTCATAAGTTCTCTGTTCAAGTAGTGGGAAGTGCCAGGCGCCATCACATTTGCCCTGGCTTCAAGGGGGGAAGTCATCAGTGACCATCGGGATATGTGACATTGGATTACTAGGGTGACAAAGAAAAGTCACAGTGCTTTGTTGAACGATAAAGGAAAGAGATTCCTTTTCATTTTCACCTGAGCAAGAGTCACCAGATACCCAGCAGTTCCGTTTTCATTTTCTGTACACCTCTAGGGAAGTCAAACAAATCACAATTCCATTTGGAAACTGTCTACTCCCATCCTGTCTTGGCAGAATGGGAGGTTCTCACCGGTACAGCTGTTCCTCTGCTACAAACTTGAATCTGCAGATTATAAATTCTCAATGCAAATCGGAGAGAAAACTCAAGGAGAAACTTCTCATGAATGCTGCATTTTGGCTCATACCTAAGGGGCCACTGGGTACTTGCGTCCCACATAGAGTGAGTTCATTTAGTGTTTACAAGTGCTTCAGAACAGTGGCACCCTGAGGGTTTCTCAGGCCCTAACCAAAATGCTTCAAATCACTTTTCCTAGGCATGGGAGTGCAAGCATTTCCTGCCTTTCCCCATCTCCACCTCCCTGTCTGCAGATACCTGCTCTCAGGAGGATTCCTTGGAACCTGGCTGGTGACAATGAGGAAATCTTGCTGGTGACAATGAATGGCAACAATTACCCAGTCCTGGAACCTGAACAGCAGACTGCAAACCACTGAATAGGCAGGGGAGATTTCACACTTCTGTTTTCATCCTCCCTGCAGGCATCCACTTCTCTTCTGGCTCCTCGGGACCTCAGGCTAACACACACAACTCCTTTTTCAGGACTAACAAAAGATTAAGCAAGGGAGGAATAGGTCATTTGCACTTCCTGCTTTCCCTGCAGGGATTTGTTTTGTTTCCTAGAACCTGGAGGGAATTGGCAAACACCTGGAAGCCAAGGAGAAGACATTCTCCATTGTACTGCCAGGTGAGAAAGTAGGCACAGCTATTTCAACCTAAATGTCACCAGACTGTGCCAAAGATGCTAATAATGGAATCATTGTCACTGTTCACTGTTGTGTCCTTAAACTGCCAAGAATAGAGTTGTCAGTCTTTTTATATGAAAGATGGAAAGTGCAGGGTTTTAAATGCATACTCAACTTCAATAAAGTCATAAATTACATACAGTGTGTGTTTTCTGAAGATCATACACTATGCATTAAACATTTTTAAAATCTTTTATTTTATGTGTATGGGTGCTTTGCCTTCATGTATGGAGTTACTGATGTTTGACAACAATTACTTTTGGAATCCATGGTCCACCAGGATTCAGGCTTTACCAGTGCTACTGAACTGATACTCAAATTAATTGAAAATCTGTATTTGATAATAGGTGCCACTCTGAATCCCAGCTCCTGCCCTGGACCTCTCTGTGACCCCATAGATAAGGGACATTAACTCCTGGTACTTCAAGCATTGTCTGAGCTCTCTTGCAGACCCTCTTTGCCATACCGAACTAATAGTAGACATCAGAGAAAACTTGGTATTTAAGTTCTCCCCCAAAGAACTGAAACAGAAATGAACAAAGAAGAGAAAACAGAGAGATCCAGGTCTTCTACACAGAAGGACCAGTACAAATGTGCAAAGAAAAGAGTGTGGGAAGAAGGACAATACACACCCACATATACACACAAGCATGCATACATATACACATTAATATACACACAGTCATATACACACAAACACACACACACAAACATACACCTGCACACAGACTGGGGGCTGGGAGATGGAACAGAGTATCAAGAAAACCTGAAAACACTTATTCCTTCTCTTCTTTTCTCGAACATATCAACATCATTGCCTGTTATGAACTTATTTGTGAGCGCCCCGTTTGACACTTGAAGACCTAATACCTACTGTGACTATACCTCATGTTAGGGCTTAGCAATAAGTAAGGTTAAATGTGGCCAAAAGCACAGAGATCTAATCTAATCTAATCTAATCTGATGTAATGTCTTTTAAGGGAGCAACTCCAGAGCTCTTTCTACCCAGCAGAAAGGCCAGGTTGAGGACACAGAGCAAGGGCAATCTCAGGAGAATGCAAGGCTGCTGGCATTTTAATATTATGCAGGAAAATATTCTGTTCTTTAAGCCACCCCATGTGTGGTCTTTTATCATGGCATCCCTACCAGGCTGATGTGGTCTCTGCATTATGACAGGTCACAAGATAGTATTAAAATAAGCCCTAGTGTTACTTCTTTCTGTAGCTGTAGTTGGTCTCTGTACTTGCACCACGGAGTACTTGCTGTGACTCCCATATACACTACATTTTACATTTTAACATAATTTCTAACTTGTAGGATTCTAGTGTAATATGACAAATTTAAACTGACACCTCTGAAGTAATCTTTTTGGAGAAGCATTCAATTGTAACAAGGAGTCCAAAACACATTGTCACACTGTTGTTTTATTGGTGATGTTTTTAATTCTGACCCCCAACCAAGTGCTTCAGAAAGTGTTCCCATAAACATGGGGGTCCATGATAGGTTCCTCCTTAGGCTCACAGTACATCAAAAGGGAAATGCTACCCCAATTGATGAAGAGAACTGTAGTACAGACATTGCTCTGAACTTGGGTATTTGATTATTCTGGTCACAGAAAATAATACAATTTAAAAAGATCCATGAATTGTTCCTCTTAAGTAAGTTCTCTTTATTCGGCTCCAAATGTGGAACGTTGACTTTTCCATAGCTATGAGGCTCCTTGCTTTCTCTGTATTCTCTCAGGTGACAGCTCAAAGCAACAATGGGGAGTTCTGCTTCTTGTCCAATTCCATCTTCCAATGATTGAATACCTGGGTATCTGGCAGTGTCTGCTCTAAAGCAGCTTTCTTAAGAACAGTTGGAACATGGCCCTGCCCTTCAAACAGGAGTCTGTGCACTCAATCCATTGCCAAAGTTCACACAAGCCCATGTGAAGATCAAGGGTTGCAGCGTGCGCTCAAAGATGAACTGTAATCCATGATGGTAAAATCTCTTTATTCAAGAAAGCACCAGGGCAAAACGCAGGCCAGAGCGAGGTCACAGGAACCCAGCAAGCACGGCCAGAAAGAAGGGGCTAGGGTCTCCACGTGCAGTCTTTAAGAAGCTTCCCTTACGTCATCTTGTCATCTTGGCTTTCCTTCACCACGCCCTTATGGGCGAGTCCCGGGTCCACCAGGTACCTGTCCCAGGACTATTGGGTGGGGCTAGGGTGTCTCCCCACACCCATGTAATGAAAAGGACTGAATGGAATTGCAGGTAACCAGATATTTGAAGAGAGTATATTATGGTTCACTAAAAGAACCTCATAGACACCAATATGACTAGCAAAACTCCAAGTGTCCTATGGCACTGAACCTGAAAATGAATCATGTTCAGCTACAAATGTACATCTTAGAACAACAATTGGCTGTTATGCTTCCTAAAGTTGACTGCATATATGTTTAAAATGATCTGTCAGACGTGGTGACACATGCCACCACTGAGAGGCAGAGGCAGGCAGATACACCTCTGTAAGTTTGAGGCCAGCCTGGTCTACAGAGCTAATTCCAAGACAGTCAGAGCTGTTACACAGAGAACCCCTGTCTCAAACAAACAAAAAACCAGCATTAGAATAAGGAAGGCTTGTACCTCTTCCCACTTAAAATTCTGCTGTGCATACTACCATTATACAAAGCTGCAGATTAATAATACAATATGAGAAATGATAAAATAAGTGTTATGTATTCTACACAACAATCCAACACAGGGATAGTATTCTCATTTGAAAGATGCCAAAATGGACCTAATTTGTCCAAGATCACATGATTTCTTGTCACCTCGAGTCTAAGATTAAAGTCTGAAATCAAACCCCCTTCATCCTGGGAACCTGGGAACACTGTTTGCATGGCATACACTAAAGATCTAGACCCCATATAAAAGATGCCAATAAGTTGGCAGTTAATTCTGGTACAGGCCTTTGCTTTCCTCCTGTCTCACTTCCTTAACCTATCAACAGACTGGTGTTAGACAACACAACATTTGGCTCCATTTAACTTGTAGCTGTGTAGTGGTATATGCTCAGAGCCCCAGATTTATGTAATGTTTTCCTTTCCAACAAAAGTGAATCATAAGCGAAAGGAATTTACTATTCACTTCCCTCTACGGTCATTTCATAGTAAATGTGTTACAAATTTTGGGGAAACATCTCTCAGATCAGCTTAATTTGGGGCCTGAGAAATCCAGGCTTTGTTTCAGAAATGAATTAATTACCTATGTGACTGAATATTTCTAAAAAAGCTTTCTGTGAGGGTTTGTGTTGGCCCCATCAATTGAAAAAGGGAAACATTTTTCTCAACTGATTCAGTCCTTACACTTACAGTCCCTCTGTTGCCATAGCACTGACTGTCATGTCAAAATTGCAATTAGTAACACTCAGAGGTAATCAGGAAAAAGGCCAATGGAGGCTGTGTCCAGGCCTCAGTAACCCATGACTACTAGACTAATTGAGCAATAGGAAGCTTACTTTTAGGAGATCTGGTTTCAGGCTGTAGTTTTTGCCTCTTACTGTCTATGTGTGGGCCATTCCTTGGGTAGAATAATCATTTTCAAGGTTGACTTTTTTTTTATTCAAGTGGCATGCATAAAACTGTTGCCTGTGATAGTTAGACAAACTCATTAATATCTCTGTGTCTAATTCCAATTAGCTATTTATCGAGACACTGCCATTATCTACTGAAGACACCTCTAATACATGGCCACCAAATTTGTATTGTGCTTCTAGCAGGAAAGATCCTGAAATGAACACTGAAGAACAAGAACTTAAATGTGGTGGACTGGGAAGTGGGCAAAAAGGAGTGTCATGAATAGAGGGGCAGCATGGGCAGAAGCCAGGGGTAGAAAAGCTCAGACTGCATAAGATGAAAAGGGAAGGGTACAGGTGGCCAGAGGAAAGTACAGAGTGATGAAGGATGAGTAGTAAAAATGAAGACACATTAGAGGATGTTAAAATAGGAAGGCCAGATGCCACATGTAGGTGAAAAAAGGGTAGCTCAGGCAGAAAGCTAATGTGATGAGATTGGTGTTCCTGAGCCTCTGCTATTAGTCTATCTTCATTTTCAGCAGGAGAAACAGAAGTATGCTGACTCAACTGTTTTCATGATTTTAATATTCAGAAATTTTATGGCCTATCCTGTCTTACAGTAACCAGACATTTTAGCTTGCTTCTAGGTCATAAAAAATACAAAGTCTCAATTTTACACCTTGGCCAATTGTAGCTGCTGCCTGAATTGCTTCATGTCCATTTATCTACAATAGACTGTGAACCATCTCCCAATACCACTTCTACTAGGAAGCCTTCTTTAGGAATCCAGATCTTTCTAGATTACTTTATTCCATTTCTAGATACTTCATCAAGTATCCAATTCTAAAAGTAGTATCCTGGAAGAATTTTTATCAACCTAGAAATAAAAGAATAGGAATAAAATAAAGGCCTGGCAGCAGCCCTTTAGAACCTGGACTGTGTTATTTAATGTCACTTGTTTCTTTCCAAGTTAATTTGTTTGTTAATTCTCAAACTCTAAAGATACTTTGAATCATCCATTTAACAAATGAAATAATGGGAACTCCACAGAGTCAGCTTTACCCTAGGGGCGGAGGATACACTGGTGAAAACAAAATGAAACACCTCATCTATACATGTCAATACTGTGTGTGTGTGTGTGTGTGTGTGTGTGTGTGTGTGTGTGTGTGTGTGTGTGTGTGTGTTATGGTTGTCTCCTTGTAGTGGAGTAGCTTTTCAACTATGGCCTGCATTAAAATTATCCTTAGGCATTAGCGAAACACATTTCTGTGTTTCTGATATGGGAGATATGAAAAACTTTGTTTTTGGTGTTTGTTTTATTTAAAGATGTTTATTTACTGGTGGGTTTGGTGCAATAGTACACAAAACTCATGCAGAGAAATTGTCCTAACAAATATGTTTTCACAGTGCCGTATTGACAGTGCCTGGAAAGGTATTTATGGAATGAGAAATATGAGGCAGATGGCCAATGGATAAAAAGACCTACATATTTCGTTGAGTTATTTTATAGATGCAAATCATAATTCTACTAAAAGGTAAAACGAATTACTACCAGCAGGAAGGTCCAGATTAAAAAATTGGTTGTATCTAAGGGAAAATGAATTATTTTTAGCCTACAGGATGAGGGAGAGACTAGAGAAATTTTTGTGGACTGTTTGGCTATTCTTTGAGAGACCAAGACAAATAAAAAGGTGACTCTGGGCCTAGAGCTGGGATTATAATTTAGTGTTAGGTTTCAGGTCCTCAAGTCAATTCTCAGAATGAAGGGTAAAAAGTGCCTGAAACTATTCATAGTATTTTAAAACTATATCTAGTATTTATCTACTTAATCTATAGTGAATCCTTTTTAAAATTATTTTTTTAAGGGTCTCACTGTGTAGTCATGACTAGCCTGGAGCTAGTTACACCAGGCTGTCCTGGAAGTATCTCAAATGCAGGGATTAAAGGTGTGAGCCAGCATGCCCAGTTTATTGTGAATCTTTCATTTAATATTTTAATACCATTTATAGACCCACAGAGAATATAGTTTCTACAGTTTTGTGTAAATTTTAATTTCTAGAAATAACTAAAAACCATTTGGGGAGGGAGGGCTTACATGTATCACAGATTGGCCTACAACTCAGTATGTAACCCTTGCTATCCTTGAAATCACAATGAGGATCATCCTGTCTTAGGCCCCCAAGTGCTGGTAATTCCAGACCTGTGTGACCACCCTGCTGTAAATACCATATTTTCCCCTCAAATCTGTCAGAGATTTGGGTGATTTTGTTGGTCAATCCTGTTTGTTGAAAATGCCTATGTTTTTAGCTAAGGCACTTATTTCCTAGTATGATTGATACATGGATGCTCAGAACAATTTCAGAGTTAGCATAAAAACCATTACTACAATGGACCAAACTTTAACAGTGATAAGTGTGAAGGATAATCCCATAGGCCTTAGATGTTTTGCTTGATTCATGTCTTTTTCTTTGAAAATCAGTCAGGTAAGAACAAGGTTTGTGGTGCTTGCCTCTAATCCCAGCATCTGGGGCATACAGGAGGACTGCAAATTGGAGGACCATTTGAACTACATACATAGTGAATTCCTAGCCAACCTGGTCTGAAGAGGAGCCCTGTGTTAAGACAGCAAAACTAATTTTAGTAACCTGATATCTTGATTTGTTGAATAAATTCACAACCAAATATAAAACATATGCTGCTGGGCAAGTGGTGGTGCACGCCTTTAATCCCAGCACTCGGGAGGCAGAGGCAGGCGGATCTCTGTGAGTGGAGGCCAGGCTGGTCTATGGAGAGTGTTCCAGGACAGCCAAGGCTACACAGAGAAACCTTGTCTAAAAACCCCCCAAAACAACAACAAGGACAACAAAACCAGTGGTGGAGCATGCCTTTAATCTCAGCACTCTCCAGAGGCAGAAGCAGGCAGCAGGTGGATCTCTGTGAGTTTACGGCCAGCCTGATCATGAACTTCAGGAGAGCACAGGACTATACAGACTCCACGTCATAGAGACCGTAACTCAAAATAAAATACAAAGAGAACAACTTAAAAATCAAAACTACCTAAATGTCCACAATAAAAGTTAAATTAATTCGATTAAATCTATACTCTCGGCCATACTTTTCAATTAATTCCAATTTAGCATAATATTAGTAAGTAGAGGAATGAGCACTTTGCCTGAGCACACAGAGAAAAACCTGAAAGGATCCTGCATCTTATAACAGTTTCAACAAGCCATAGCGTGGGGGCGGGGCTGAAGCTGACAGACGCTTTAGTTTGTCTCCCTGGGCATTAATTTTCTTTTATTGATATTTAAGGAGGTGTTTTAATATTAAGGTACAGGTATCAACATTTTACCTCATAATCTGGAACAAAATTTTAAATCTTTCAAACATTCTACACTAAACGGAAGCATCTGTGAAAACACATGGATCAGAAATTTAAACATTAAGCCTTAAATCAGCTTTCGTTTGGCGGTTTCCCGCTCGTGGAACGCAAAGAAAAACCGCCCCATCCCTCTGGGAAGGCCGACGCTACGGTTACCACAGTGAAGCCCGGTCGGCCATCTTTAATGTGGTCAGTTCTAATGCATCCGGTGACGGCAGGAAGAGGGGGCGGGACGCCGGAGAAATTTGACCAATAAGATCATGGAGAGGAAACACGCTGTCAGTAACCAGGCGCGGACAGAAGAGCGCGCGACCGGAGGCGGAAGGCGTTAGATAAATTAGTCCGGTCTTAGGAAGCGGTTTCTGCGGCCTAGCGGAACTATGGACTTATAGCGGAAAGGTTTCTCCCCGGAGTTTGACACCTGCTTCCGTTACACAGGGGAAGTGTGGTTGGCTCGCCAGAGGACGGCTCTTGGACGGATTTGCTCTCCGCTGTGTGCTCGACCGGAATCATGTCGAGTTTGGCGGTGAGAGACCCAGCCATGGATCGTTCACTGCGCTCAGTGTTCGTGGGGAACATCCCGTATGAGGCGACGGAGGAGCAGTTAAAGGACATTTTCTCGGAGGTTGGTTCGGTTGTCAGTTTCCGTCTCGTATACGATAGAGAGACAGGAAAGCCCAAGGGTTATGGCTTCTGCGAGTACCAAGACCAGGAGACGGCGCTTAGTGCCATGCGGAACCTCAATGGGCGCGAATTTAGTGGGAGAGCGCTTCGGGTGGACAATGCTGCCAGTGAAAAGAACAAGGAGGAGTTAAAGAGCTTGGGCCCGGCAGCGCCCATCATCGACTCCCCCTATGGGGACCCGATTGATCCAGAAGATGCTCCAGAGTCGATTACGAGAGCAGTCGCCAGCCTGCCCCCGGAGCAGATGTTTGAGCTGATGAAGCAAATGAAGTTGTGTGTCCAAAACAGCCACCAGGAAGCGCGGAACATGCTGCTTCAGAACCCACAACTGGCGTATGCCCTGCTGCAGGCCCAGGTGGTGATGAGGATCATGGATCCAGAGATTGCACTGAAAATTTTGCATCGCAAGATACATGTCACACCACTGATCCCAGGCAAATCTCAGCCTGGCCCTGGCCCTGGCCCAGGTGGTCCTGGCCCTGGCCCCGGCTCTGGCCCTGGCCCTGCCACTGCCCCTGGGCTCTGCCCGGGACCCAATGTTATGCTGAACCAACAGAATCCTCCAGCCCCACAGCCTCAACATCTGCCAAGAAGACCTGTGAAGGACATTCCTCCTCTGATGCAGACTTCTATACAAGGAGGAATTCCAGCTCCGGGACCAATACCAGCCGCAGTTCCCGGACCTGGACCTGGTTCCTTAACTCCAGCAGGAGCAATGCAGCCACAGGTTGGCATGCCAGTGCCCTTAGAGCGAGGACAAATGCAGATGTCAGATCCTAGACCTCCAATGCCTCGTGGACCCATGCCTTCTGGTGGCATTCCTCCTCGAGGACTACTGGGAGATGCTCCAAATGACCCACGCGGAGGGACTTTGCTCTCAGTTACCGGAGAAGTAGAACCCAGAGGTTATATGGGCCCACCCCACCAAGGTCCCCCTATGCACCATGGTCATGACAGCCGTGGCCCTTCCTCGCATGACATGAGAGGAGGACCATTAGCAGCAGATCCCAGAATGCTAATTGGAGAGCCCAGAGGTCCCATGATAGATCAAAGAGGTCTACCTATGGATGGTAGAGGAGGTAGAGAGTCTCGAGGAATGGAGACTCGACCCATGGAAACCGAGGTCTTGGAGCCACGAGGAATGGAGAGAAGAATGGAGACCTGCGCAATGGAGACCAGAGGGATGGAAGCAAGAGGACTAGAGATGAGGGGCCCTGGCCCTAGTTCCAGAGGCCCGATGACTGGTGGAATCCAGGGTCCTGGCCCCATTAATATGGGGGCAGGTGGCCCTCAGGGACCTAGACAGGTTCCAAACATTGCAGGAGTGGGAAATCCTGGAGGTGGTATGCAGGGGGCAGGCATACAAGGAGCAGGGATGCAGGGAGCAGGTATACAAGGAGGAGGAATGCAAGGAGCAAGCATGCAAGGGGCAGGCATGCAAGCAGGGATGCAGGGAGCAGGCATGCAAGCAGGGATGCAGGGAGCTGGCATGCAAGCAGGGATGCAGGGAGCTGGCATGCAAGCAGGGATGCAGGGAGCTGGCATGCAAGCGGGGATGCAGGGAGCAGGCATGCAAGCAGGGATACAAGGATCGAGTAAGCAAGGTGGAGGCCAGCCTAGCAGTTTTAGCCCTGGGCAAAGTCAGGTAACTCCACAAGATCAGGAAAAAGCAGCTTTGATCATGCAGGTTCTTCAGCTGACTGCAGATCAGATTGCCATGCTGCCTCCCGAGCAAAGGCAGAGTATCTTGATTTTAAAGGAACAGATCCAGAAATCCACTGGTGCTTCTTGAAAGGCTTTTGGTTAGGAAGTACTTAGTTATCCCTTCAGTGTTTATTGTGTGGCATGAAAAGTGGTGCAAAAAGCTGTCTTCTGTGTTCCCATACTTTAATGATTGAAGGTTGCCCTCTCCCTGGACCTTAGTCCTATTTCTAGTCTTTTTACTTTCTGTTTTCCTTTTTCTTTTTGATTGAGGATAGGGAGTGGAGGGAGTGGGCCTATTCACTTTGTCACTTAACTCCACTAGAAACCCTGGAAATGAGGACAGCATACCAAATAAGGTGGTATAGGAAGATACAGCAATAATAACATGTCTGCACTCTGTTAGCTGTATTTTATAAATATTGAGTAAACTGGGAACTACATTAAAATTGAAAGTGGCCTGTTACAATATTGATAGTTTAAAGATTTTTGGCTGTATATTGAACTGAATGTCAAACTGTGAAGATACACTTTTTTTGGAAAACCGAAACACTTAATTCTATTTTAAAGGCAATAGAGTACCGTATTAAGGTTAATATTTTAGTTATTTTTTGAAACATTAGAGCTAATAGTCTGTGGTAAAATTTGTAGCAATAGAGTTTTTTTTTTTTTTTTTTTTTTTTTTTTCCTTAGAGCTCTTATGGGAAAACTCAAGATGATGCCTCATTGATCTATCTGACCCTTCTGAAACTATTAGTATCCTTGCCTGGTCCCAACTGTGGTGGTTTTGCAGGACAGTTGTAGTGTGAACTGAGTTACATATAAGTCTCCTGATGAGACTCAAGTTATTGCTTAATGCATAGCTCAAAAAGAAAAACAGAAAAATCTTAAGCCCCAAGTCTGGTTGTGAGTAATTTTCTGACATCATCTAAAAGAATCAGTCAGAAAAGGAGTCAGGCTTTCTTGAGTAGTGGGGGTTTCATTCAGTAACTCTCCCAGGTTCTCAATAAACCGCTCACCATATGGATGCAATCCATTTGGTTGACAGGAAGTTAGAAATCTTAGTCTTGACATTTTGACATGTCTTACAGTTTGATTACTTTCAATAACTACTTTCCTACATCTTACTAGAACTGGGGCCCATGTAGACCGACAGCTATGCTCAGTTAACTTAATATTTTATATCTTACATAAAAGCCATTTGGTCATAATACACATTCCTATAAGATATATTTTAAAATAAGGAATGTGGA
Source organism: Cricetulus griseus (assembly GCF_003668045.3). NCBI lineage: Eukaryota > Metazoa > Chordata > Mammalia > Rodentia > Cricetidae > Cricetulus > Cricetulus griseus. Next base: position 30,363,797 of record NC_048596.1, on the reverse strand, counting down.
GTTTATTATGTGTCCTTTAGAGCTATTATCTTGTTTTAGCTTTGAGTGTGTGGCACCTAGACATTGTGTTATATTCAGTTAACAAAAGAAGCACAAGCTCCCATATGGCCAAGTGACCTTCCTCTGTAGGTTAATAAACACCCAGCTGCTGAGCAAAGAGTAACCCTTAGGGAGAGCTGACACAAAGGGTTGTCCCCTTGCAGAGTTCTTGAATTTTAAGTGTACAAAGTTTTCATCCCTAGGCTATTTTCCTACGATTTAGTTGTTCTGTGCTAGTGTTAAGCTTCCTGTGTTTCCTCTGCCTCCTCTCTGCTGGAGTGGATTAGTGTTCGTACTTTTGTGCTAGTTCTGGCTAATTCCAATTGCTTGTTTCTTTTAAAATTGTAGTTGCTAACCCCAAACTTCTCACTGACTAATCAAAACAGTGTTTGTTATAAGAAAGTCTCTGTACTGTTTAATAAAGCTTAAATAAAAAAGTTGTATGATTAAGGTATTTTGTATGTTTAATTTCACTTAATACATTGGGAAATGCCTGTTTTTTAAGAGATACATACATGTAGTGAAAAAAGTAAAATAAGGAAATTGGTGGAAATCTCTTTATTGTATATGTGGTTCAACAGCTGGAATCCTGTGAGGACTATGCCACTCCAGTGTCATCAGCAGCAGTGGCATGTGGGTGATACCTTCCACATTACATAATGGGTGTTCCTCTTAGAACACTGTGCTCCAGGATCACCTTTCAGGCTTCTCAAGCACCGACACCATTTGTTTTCTTCTACCCCCACAGCCCCCAACTTGTACTTATAGACAGCAAATAGGGGACATGAGAAGTGCCTTACTCCCTCTTGTATAGACTGTAGTAAAAGAAACATGAAAGGGATGGGTAAAACATGAAGAAAATTATTTTCATTGTCCCCAAGGTACTGAGATAACCAAATGAATTATAATACTATTTGCATTAAGATACAAATTAGAAGAAAGTGCCTGTGATCTCCAAAGGGAGGTGGAGGCAGGAGAATAAGAAGTTTGTGTCCATCCAGGGCCACATTAGCTCCTGTATTAAAAAAAAAAAAAAAAAAAAAATTGAATTCAAAATAAAAAGCAATTGCCTTCACTGTGATAAAACAAAATAGTTTCTCATTTCTAACAACTTACAGATTCTGGTATTGATAAAATAAAGGGACTTGATTCCTTTATAGGAGAATAATTCAAACTAGCACACAAATGTGTTCTGAAGGTGTTGGAATGTTATACTATTACCGAGGTTGTTTTAGGGTTTCCCATTCTCAGGTAGTACATGCTTTATATAATGATCGAATTTCACTGGTGGCTGCCTTCCCAATTGCCTCTTCTTCCCCTATTACTGATGATTGTTAAGCAAATGGATTTTCTAAGGTTTCTAAGTTTGGAATAAGATAGATACTGATGTGGATCTGGAGAAGGTCGGCTAATCTAAGTGAAATTGCATATGACTGGAATTTTAGTGGTGGAAAGGCATTTTTTAAAATGTGTGTTATGGCTTGCTTTTCCATAGTATGACAGGGCATTAAGGAAGCCTACAGCACCTCATTTCCTATGGTGTGTCAGGTCTTAGGACAGTTATAAGCAGACACCTACTGCAGCAGGACAACTGAGTTGACAGTCCCATCTAAGTTTTCTCACTAAGAATGTCTGGTTTCTTTACTCAGCCGGTCCCTAAATAGACCTTTCTGTTTGAAGTATGTTTCTCTACAACCAAGGAGATTTATATTGAGGGAATTATTAGTGTTGTTATTAATGTTAATATAAATTATTAATAAAGCTATCTGTCAATAATAAGTACTATTTGGGTATATAGTATTGATGTATAGTATGCTTTTATATTTATTTTAGATCTAATAATAAGACCTAATGTTTTTATGTATGTTTATGCACTCAAAAGTTTGCTTGTTTGAAATTCTTTTTTTTTTTTTAATTTATTTATTAGTTCTAGTTAGGGAACAAGCTTGTTTCACATGTAAGTCCCTTCTCCCTCTCCCTCCCCTCACTCCATCCCTCCTCCCCCACCCCCCACCCCCACTATCCACCCACCACTCCCCAGGCAGGGTAGGGCCCTCAACGGGGGCTCTGCAAAGTCCACCAAATCTTCCTGTGCTTGTCCTGGGCCCTTCCCCATGTGTCCAGGGCCAGAGTGTAACCCTTGTTTGAAATTCTTTTAGAGACAAGGTCACACTATCAAAAAGTAAAAGAAAACACACCAGGTAAATAGTAAATACTATGATAAGAGTACTCAGATATTTCTTTATAACCGATTTAAGGCCTAAAGGTAAGTAAATATTCTGATGGTTGAATAAAATACACTAAATCTTTGACTCTTTTGTGTAATCCAATATGTATAACATTTAAAGACATTTAGAATGATCAGATTGTCAGAAAAGTTGATTTTTTTAATCTACAAAGTTAATTTGTTGTCTGCCTTTGGAAGTAGAGTGGATAATCTTACGGGCACAGAGAAATGAAAACAGTTTCCTCCAAAGCATTGTGTTTCTCTTAGTTAATTAGCTGTTTTAAATCAGAATTCTGTCATTACATGAAAAATATTCTACAACAATTCTGCAAAAGTATATGAACCATTTTTGCACACACCTCATCTTAACTGCCTGCAGTTAACATGAAGCAACTTGTACCAAATTTGGAATCCGCTTACATGTTTCTTGTGGACTTTAATGAAAAGGTTCCAAAGTAATCTTCCTCAGAAAAAATTAATTTGTAATAACTCAGTTTTCAATTCCCTTTGTCTTAAGCATTAGCTGTAATAGCATTTGAAATGTGTATCAATTTAAAAAATAACACAGTTGAGTTAATGTAATGGGACTTTATCGGCTTTGCATAGCACATTAACATTCATAAAATAATACTTTATATGCTAAGAATCACACTTTCTCTCATTAGATCACTATAGTACCACACAACATGACTAAAAATATGGGCAGAATGAAATAGAATAAATTGCCTATTAGAATTTACTGTTTTCTTTAAGCCTATACCTAAAATGACTTCCATTTTTAGGCAGTGATGAGAGGGAAAGTTCTCTGCCTCATCTCTCTTCAGCAACCAAGAAAATATGCTGTTGGAACTTTTAGAATAGTTAGTAAGTTTACTACCAAAATTCTGTCGTTAAGTATCTCAGGCAAGAACTGTTCACTTGTTGGCCTGCCAGCCAACAGAACCTGCCTGCACACAGGTTTTGCCTAACTAGCTCAATTGTCTCAAAATGTTTGAATACATATTTAGCCCAAATACTATATCCTCTTTAAAAAAAACAAAACAAACAAAAAACAACTTTTTTTTCCTCTTTTTTTTTTTTTTTTTTGTATTGTTTTTCAAGACAAGGTTTCTCTGTGGCTTTGGAGGCCTTCCTGGAACTAGCTCTTGCAGAACAGTCTGGTTTACAACTCAACGAGATCTGCCTGCCTCTGTCTCTGCCTCCCGAGTGCTGGGATTAAAGGCGTGTGCCACCAATGCCCAAAAAAACTTTTTTTTTTTAGCTTTTATTTGTGTGTGTGTGTGTGTGTGTGTGTGTGTGTGTGTGTGTGTGTGTGTTTCCTGCACATCACCGAAATCCTAAGCAAAATATAATTAAATGATCTTTCTCTTTCTCTATTTCCTTGTTATTTTTTATTTCCTATCTTTGTTTGCTTTTTGTCAAGTGTGTGTGTGTGTGTGTGTGGGGTGAACATATGGAAGTCAGAGAACAACTCATGGGAGTTGTTTCTTTTCTACCATGTGGAACCCAGGGATTGAACTCGGGCAGTCAGTTTTGGTGGCAAATGCCTTTACTCACTGAGCCAACTTGTTACCCCCTCGCTTTTCTTTTTGATTTGTCAAGAGTAGTTATTGTCTCTGAATACCACTTAAATATTTAATAGGATTGAGCTGTATTCTTCCAACTTGTATAGAGTATATTGATTTATATGCACACATGATATTTGATGACTGTCATTGAAGAACTACTCATTCCTATATTATACTTATGTCAACTGTTTGGCCCAAAACTTCTATTAATTTTATTCATTACTATAATATACAGATGTGAAGCCAGGCTGTGATGGTGCATGCTTTAATCCCAGAACTCAGGAGGCAGAGGCAAGCAGATCTCCGAGTTCAAGGCCAGCCTGGTCTACTAAGTAAGTTCCAGGACAGCCAGAGCTATGCAGAGAAATGCTGTGTGTGTGTGTGTGCAGTCACAGACATAGGTCTAGGTAAACAGAATATGTAAACTGTGCTGCAAAAGTACATGACTATTTCAATTAATATTATGTTCAATGATTTGAAATTATATATATGTATATCACATCAATTGTGTTTTATTATAAGTTAATACCCTGCTTGTGCTTGTTTTTATAATATTGATATGATATAGGTAAATTGACAAGTATAAAAGGCTATTTCTATAAAAACTATTGGATACTTAGGAAAGATTCTATAAAATTACTTGAAAAACAAATGATTCTGTCAGGGGAGAGAGAGGAAGATCACGTCTTAAATATTTCAGCAGAGCATGATAGCACATGCCTTTAATCCCAACACTCAGGAAGCAGTGGCAGGCAGATGGATCAGTGAGCTTGAGACCAACCTGGTCCATATAGTATGGCCCTGTCGCAAAACAAAATCACCACCAACAGCAGTTAAGTATTCTGAAGTCACAAAAGGACAGGGCCAATAAAACAAGAACGGTCGAAGGATCCACCTAGTATCAGAAATAGTCTCAAAACTCTATGCTGCAATTTGTGCCTTTCAGGGTCTCTGAATCTTACATAATTAAGGGTATAAATTAACCAAATCAACATTTGGAAAATTAAGCAAATTAGCGTTTTGATTTTCCTTAAGGGAAAGTTTACATTGAGTTTAAGTGGTTGGGCTTAAAACCTTTCCAGCAACAGTTTTAAATTCAAACTGACATCCAGGTGGTGATGTCAGACCCCTTGGTGAGGTTGGGAAGGTGACCTGAGAGCATGGACTCACCCCTGCTCATACCTGTTGAGACTATTCCAGAACTAACTTTGGGTTTTAAAGGTTTGCAGGAAACAGATTTTTGGGATTAGCATTTTGTGCAAAGTGTGCTGGTGTTCAGGATCTTTAATTGATGGATAATCTATTGTTTTCAGTAAAATACATTTTAGCAGTTTCCTCTTAGTTGATGTATGGAGTGATGCAAAATTGTACAGCTTGACAAGCAATTCCCTTGGCCTGGCCCAGGTTCTTGGCTGCTGTTCTTTGGTGTGTTAAACCTGGGAATCGAAAGGAGAAAAGACCAAATATTCGTGATTGTCCAATTGAGGCAAGCTGTATTTTGGGGTGCACCTGGGACAGGCCAGCCTAAATTGGGATTTGAGAAAACAGCTCCTGCTGGCCTCTTCAAGTCCCTTTAATAGGAGAGAGAAGGTGTTCACAGGGGCGAGAGAGTTGACTGTTAAATATAACTAGAAAGATAGAATGAAAAGGAAGAACTAGAATATACATCATCTGGATGGGGTTGCAAACCATTTATATCAAATCTAAGAAATAGGAACTTAGTCTTAATTTCAAGGACTTAACACAGAACAAACAGGGACTCATTCTTAATTACAAATAGAAACCTTGCAGGGTGGTGGTAGCACATGCCTTTAATCTCAGCAATTGTGAGGCAGAGGCAAGCAGATCTCTGAGTTTGAGGTCAGCCTGGTCTACAGAGTGAGTTTCTGGGACAGCCAGGGCTACACAGAGAAAGAAACCCCTTCTCAAAAAACAAAAACAAACAAAAAAGCCAAAAAGAAAGAAAAAGAAGAAATTTATCATTTCAAGAAGAAATTCACTGTATATATATGTACATAAATGTTTCTGTTTTTCCCCCAAGAACTAAGCACGTGAATTCATAGTTTATCAAGAACAAAAATCAAAATTTAGAATGATAATGTATCTATATGCCTTGCCAACAGGTTTCTTAAGAGAAATTTATAAAACAGGTATTTTTCTTAAATAGATCTAGTCAATATCCAATTTAAAAGATCCTTGTTCTATACAAACTATGTGTCATAAAACTTACCAAAGAAAGTACACAATGCAATGGATTTTACTGTATTCCTAGAGCCAAAAAGCCAGAATGACAACCTAACTTTAGAATACATTCATCACTTTAAGAAGAAACTCTATGTTGATCAACACACACGCAAGGTGACCCTCATTCTCATTCATTCAACCCTAGAAAACTACAGATACACTCTAGACAACTTCTGGACATTTTGTACAAATGAAATTTATACATGATATGACCTTTATGACAATTTCAATTTACTGTCAACTTTTCAATATTTATCTGTGCTTCATTGTAGCAACAATATCAACATTTCATTGTATGAATGTAGCATATTTTATTCGTCCATTCACAAGTGAATGGTTTTACGCTGTTTCCTCTCTGTCGATCACAAACAGTGTTGTTCTGAGAACTTATGAGCTCATTTCTGTATACATGTGTTTTTCCTTCTCTTGGGTATAAACCAGGAATGGAATTACTACATCATGTAAGAACTCCATAGTAAATTTTAGATGAACTTGTTCATCTGCTTTTTATGTATTGGGGAGCAAGGGGGGGTGGCTGGGTGAAATGGTCTTTCTATATAACCCAGGCAGTGTTAGAACTCAGTATGTAGATCAGGCTGACCTTGAACTCACAGAGGTCTGGCTGTCTCTGTCTGAGTGCTAGGATTAAATTTCTATTTCTAGCTGCTGTAATTCACTTACTACAAATAAAGCATCATTTTTCCTTATTTTAGCATTCCTATTGTAGGTAAGCACATAATCACATGATGAGGTCTTTAAAATATGAGAAAAATGATTTCTTTCATGATTTAAGAATTGACCTGAAGTAAGAATCAAGATGCAGTGCTAGAAGGGTTTTCAGTGACTTCTTCGAACGTTTTTAGAAAAGGCAGGCAGATGTTTTCACTTGCTAGAGCGGTGCAGGCATTTGTTGCTTCTGAAGGGAACTGGAAATTATTTTCCAGGGAAGACATACAGTGTTACAAAGTAAGCTTGGTCTCCATCTGCATTCAAACTCTGCCTTTAGCACATGGTACTTATATGACTCACTTCAATGCCTTCTTTCAATTGCGTACACTAGGGTAATTACCACCTACTGCAGTTGAGATGACTGCTGGATAACACACTGTCCACCAGGCCTGTAGATAAAACACTCTCAATGTGTGGTATGTGATAGCTTTTGCTCCTATTACACACACGCGCGCGCGCGCACGCACACACACACACACACACACACACACACACACACACACACACACACACACAAACACACACACACATACACAGAACCCAGATTTGGAAGGCATAAATGCAACAGGAAATTTAAGCCAGATCTTTTTGCTTCTCTAGATTTTGAAAGACAATAGGTCCATAGACACGGAAAAAAAAAATCAGCAACAACTTATTTCCACCTCAAGAGTGAACAACACCAACAGACAGCTAAACAAAAACACTCTAGGGACCCCCACCTAAAAAGAGGAAAAAAGAGCACTCCTAAAAGAAAGGCGGCAGGGTATTTTAAGCCACAGCAGTCTGTCTAGTGTTTGGAGTGAGGCATAGGAACAAAGCTAGCAACTCTCTGAACCTCTTTACTTATGTAGTAAAGCTGTATTCTGTACAAGAAGAAAAATAACATGGAGTTAACAAGGGTGACGGCAAACTGATGTGGAAAACCTTTCTGGCAGCCAGCTCTGACCTAAGACATTTCAAGCTCCTGCAATCTTGCTTTAGACAAGTCAGTAGAAATAGAATCCGGATTTTATCTAGCTTGAGCTCTCATGGCTAAATTATTTTTTCCCTTTATAGCTCTATCCACAATAGAAGGCAGATTTTCTAAAGTATGTTTTCTTTGTCCAAGGCAAACTTTAATAACCCTATAACAAAGTTTAAGGAAGTGTTTGTCCTATTATAATATTGTTTGTAGGGTGCATGTGTCTTGAACGCTTTTGTTGAGTGCAGTTGACATTTCCTCATTCCTCCCTGCTTTCACTGTAGACTGACATATATGGTAAGTCTTTAGAATAAATGGATCAAAACATTATGGTTCCATTAATCTTCATTGGGTGGTTTGTAGTTCACACATAACTGTTTCCTAACTGGACTTAAGGAAATAGTCCTATAAATTTACATGCATTGGAATAAAGATTTTATAAAGTATTTACAGGCTCAAGTGGAGACTTTAAAGTAACACAAATCCTGTAGTTATGCTTTTTGTATACTGTAACTCAAAGCTACAGCAATCCTAAATTACATTAAAACCTAGCTGTTATTTATTTAGTGGAATTTCTGCTTTATTTAAGATTTCTTAATAAGCATAATTTTCTTTAACAATAATAGCTTTAATTTCATAGGTCATTATCATCTTTATAAGAAGACTTATATAAATTTTTACTTATAAAGAAAGCAAAGAAGAGTCACTTGCAGTCTTAAACATGTTACTATATAACTAATTTAAATGTAATAGCATATGTCTGTGCTTACGCTATGGCAGCACTAACTACATGTAGTTATTGATAGCTCAAACTGTTATTAGTAAAGATTAAGAAGTAAATTGTTAAAAATATCCTAATTTAATTAACAAATTTGTTGCCACACATGACTAGTGTCTACCTTAGTGCCTAGTACAGACACGGAAGACAGGAGTTTCTTTATGTCTAGAAATCATTTAGGTAATTTTTAAAAATCATAGATGGGGCGGGTAGAGAGATGACTCAGTGGTTTAAGAGCACATACTAGGCCAGGTGTTGGTGGTGCACACCTTTAATCCCAGCACTTGGGAGGCAGAGGCAGGCGGAAGAAAAAAGAGAGAGAACATACTGTTCTTGCAGAGGACTCCAGTTCACAGCACTAACAACTGTCTGTAATCCCAGCTCTCTACAACCTGACACCCTCTTCTGGCCTCTGAAGATGTTTGTCCTCATGTCCTCATGAGCACACACCTCCACACAGACTCCCATGTATACACATAATAACAAATAATAAAGATAAATCATTTGTAAAAGTCTTAGATCAGCCAGCCAATTAAACAGCTCCGTCACTATTTGCAGCAATACTAAAATTGGTGGTCACTTCCTACTCCCCACGTGCTTGATAAATAATGTCTCACCTCATTTGCGATAGATTCTTAAATAATACATAGCACACAGAAAGCAAAAAGTAAAGGTACCATTAGCTCATTTTATTCATTTCTCATCTAGCAGTTACCTGATGACCACTAAGTGGTAGCCCGAGTTCTCAGAAAACCCCAAATGGATCCTCCAGCTCCCACCCACTCTACATTCATCCAATGCTTGCTTTGTCCTGTGTACTCTGAGCACATATATGACATAGAAGCAGCAAAGGAACTAACTATTTGTGGGGAGAAAGAAGAGCCATAAGAATCAGAAAGGGAGACATAGAACAGAGGCCAGTGTGGAGCTGAGAATATAAGCAAAGTATAATCACATGCAAGTATAATAATGTCATAACTTTTATAGGCATCCCACAAGAACTTAATTAAAAGCCTATAATGTTTAAAAATCATGAAAAAATAAATCTATTTGCAAATCAAGCTCTTTTGTGTAGAGACTTATGACTTGGAAATGCATGTAAAATGTTAAAAGTTACAGCTAGGCTCTAATAGGCTACCTATCCGAAGTTGCTGTGGGTTCCTAACAGACAAGAATTCCTGGACCTCATCTCAAGAGATGCCAATTCAATATAGGGTGCTGTGTTGGTTTGTTTGTTTAAAACTCTAATCCCAGCCATGCTTGAACATTGGAGATATGAATGTCCCAATTAGATTCTGCTTGCTCAGATAGAAGGTAAGAATTACACACAGTTTGTTTGGAGTGGAAGCCATCCCAGATACTACCCCCGCAGTGGCTTCCCTTGCTAGCTGCTTGCAGGGAACCCCAAAGAACTGCTGTTGCTGCTCCTTGCACACATGCTGCCCTTTAGATTTGCTAATGGCTATTTTCCAGGGAAGGTTTGAGAGCCTGCTGAAAAGGTTAGACCTCTTCCTCCCAGAATCAACTTGCTCTTCATTTTCTAATGGGATCACAGTGAGAACAAAAGACCTCGTTCTCTTTAACTTAAACACACCCCACAAACACCTGACTAACTTAACCACTTTTCCTCCTCCCCTTACCCTACATCCTACCCCCACCCACACCCCCTTTTTTCTCCTTCACTAGAAAGAGCTTAACATTCCTTTGTATTCCATTCCCCAAGTACTAAGGTTATTTTTTTTTCCAGGCTAACCCACAAAGTGAGTGCCTGTCTGAATACAAACAGGAGATGAAACCCAATTCTCCCCCAGTAACTGGCACTATCTTTGGATATATTCACACACAAATTAATCTGACTATAAATGGCATGGACTACTGGAAAAAGAGAAACTTACAGCCATATGAGACTTTCTTGTTGCTTGCCTATAGTCACTGGATTTTTATTTAAGGTGCAGAATTCTTACAGGTGAGAGAGAGAGAGAGAGAGAGAGAGAGAGAGAGAGAGAGAGAGAGAGAGAGAGAGAAAGAGAGACAGAGACAGAGACAGAAAGAGACAGAGAGATGTTGCAGTCTCAACCATTTAGTACTGAAAAGGCAACTATATCTTTTTACAAAACACCAAACCTTATATATTTTATATTTGTATAACCTTAATTTTAAATGAAAATAGATGAATTTAAGTGGTATGGCCCACAAGAATGAAAGCAAAGGTGAATGGAATAAAGGAAATTTACGAAAGTGCTCATAACAATGGAGCAGCCCAGATGTCCATGTAGAGTAGGGTAGACACGCCGTGGTGTACCATGCAGGCCTTAGCAGACACCAATACAAATGAAGAACAGTATCTGCGCAGCAGTGTGGTTGAGGCAGAGACTTAATGAATTAAAGAAACCAGCTGTATATAGAGACCCTGTACTGTGTGATTCCATTCCAAAGGCACAACAAAGTGATCTAAAATAGAAGCAGTTGGGGCTCTGGGTATTTCTAAGGAAAAAGGAAGGAAAAATCACAGGAGTCACCCCGAGACTTGGAAGGGGTCTTAAAATGGGCGGAGCTTACACCAGTTACACTTGTGACACTTCACTGAGCTAGCTGAGTGCTTGTGATGGGGATACTTTCCAGGACATTATTGTTAATAATAGAAAGGTTGAAGAATCTCTTTGAAGTTAACTTATTTAAGGATGCCAGGATAGAAAAAGGAAGAACAGTCAGCTTAGATTAATGAGATACCAACTATCACTTTATACTATGCGTTGTCACATAGATCTTAGTGAATGGTTTCTGGTGACTACAAAGCACAACAGTGCTTAGTGGGGGAACAACAGTGTTTGTCAAAGCATTCACACATCAACATACAAAACGTACTTCAGCAGACAACGAGGCTATAGAGGGAAACCAAGGCAGAATGCCCTTCAGAATGAGGCCTGTTGATTGGATATTTGGCTCTGCCAACCATGTAGACCATTCTTTAATCCAAGAAAACAATGGGGTGGAGTTGATACGTAGAAAGGTAGAAAGGCTTTGTTTCCCTTTTAGATCACTAGAATTTTTTTCTTCAGCTAGATAAGATATAATAACTTCTAAAGGCTTTGAAATGCTCATAAATTTTAGGAAAAGTGATGTTGTTTTGTCAGTGTTTTCCGATAGAACTTTATGTGGCTGGAAATGGTCCTAGGTTGTGATAATGATTACCATGAGGCTGCGCCATTGAAACATAGCTAGGATGACAGAAGAATGCATTTTTACTTTAACGCCAGTTAACTCAAAATGAATTCAAATGGTGACATGAGCCCCGCTGCTCTTCTATTGGGCAGTTCAAGTCTTTGGTGGGTTTTTGTTTATTTCATTTGGGGATTTTTGTTGTTTATTTTTTTTGACAGAGTCTCATGGAGTACAAACTCAAATTCACTATGTAATTGAAGTTGGCCTTGAACTCTTGATTCTCCTTCCTCTACCTACACCGAGCCAGGTAATGAGCATGTACCACTGTGTCTGGCTGCATGGTAGGTGCAAGTCTTGGTGACCATCTGGTCCCATATTATCTCATATGATCCCTGAAATGATGATGGATTTCTGAAATGAGTAGAAGTGACAGGACCTGCGTGGGAAGGTTTCAGAGGTGAAGATGGCAAATGTTCATTGGTTTGTAGTTTCCAGAAGGAAATGACATACTTCGTTCGGAAAGCCTGACAAAGTATTTCAGAATCTTACAGTCGTAAGAATATTAGATAGTTCCTAATGAAAAAAAAAGCAACTTCCACAAAATCCATATTCATCCAAATCAAACTTTAAATACTTGTACACAAGAAACAGAAATCGAGGGACCATGGTGATAGAGCATTGGCCAGAAAACATTTGACTAGGTAATAAGTAAATAACTACCATCTTTTGATCTTAGCTTAGTAAATGCTTCCAAGTATATTGTTGCTCCTTTTCGGTCTCCAGACTCTAGATTTCAGGACTTGGAACAGTGAAAGCACTATCTCAGGTATACTAGTATAGTATTTTCCTGTATTATACTAGTACAGGAAAATACTTATACTTAATGGTGTTTAATTGTTCTTCCTTTGTCAGATTATGCTAGGTCTGAGAAAAACTGCTATTTTCTAACATTTTATTTGTTCTTTACAGAATCAGTCTTTTCCAACCAGGTCATCAAGATGTGACACAGTCACTCATATCCACCCACTCCTGCTGTGCCAGTAAAACTTTCCTAGTGTACCAACGTACACATGTATTTTGCTCCTTTCCCAAATACATTAGAACACAGTGACTTTAATAGAACACAGACCTTTTAAAGTCTGGAGCAGCATGCTGACTCATGTAGTGTCTAACAGCAAGATTGATAGAGTTGCTGGTAATTTTTTTTCTCACTATAAACCATTCTTCAAGTCATGAAGGCAAAATGTACTGGAATTTCTACTTTCAGACCCTTAAGAAGCTGCGACTTGGGCTGCAGAGATGGCTCAGAGGTTAAGAGCACTGGCTGCTCTTCCAGCAACCACATGGCAGCTCACAACTGTCTGTAGCTCCAATCTCATATCTTCATAGAGACATAGATACAGGTAAAACACCAATACACATAAAATAAATAAATCCTTAAAAAAGAAGCCTCTGCTTTAGATACACTTGCATGATAGTGCAAACACAGACACACACATACATATACATACATGCACACACATACACACACATATACACATACATACATGCACACACACACACACACACACACACACACACACACACACACACACTGGACTAAACTTGAAAGCCAGACATATTCATTTAAAATTGGACAATTTTAATCTCTGAATTCCCCTCCTAATCTTCTTTCTTCTCCACAATAACATTTATGAAATTAGGGTATGTCTTAGTAGCTACATGGAAAAGAACCTTGCTGGACTCAGGTAGAGAAGTCAGTTTTCATGACATTATTGGCTGACTAGATGAATCATATTTTATCGATGTTAGACTATATCAGGCTCTTCCAACCTCTAACCTCAATTTAATTACTGTCATTGGAAGTTAAATTTCAACTTATATTTGGATTCTTAATCTTTTAACATGTCCTTAGGAGGATTACACTGCTGAGCAGTTTTGAAATCTGAAGTTATTCCTTATTCAAAAGTCTGCTTATCCTTCAGCAGATAATGGAATTAAGGGGGGAAGCTGCCAAATTGCTCCTGACTCACAAAAACACTATACTGGAGTTAGGTTGTCTCCAAACTCAACACCACTGGTGTTCTTAGAAAAGAAAAGAAGCAGAGAGACAGAAACACGTGGATGTCAAGATCGAAGTGATACATCTACAAGCTGATGGTTCTGGACAGCAACCTGAAGCTAGGAGAAAGGCATGGAATACATAGTCTTCCAGAGACTTCACAGGGAACAGGACCCTGACAGCTTCTTATTTCTTCAGCCTCCAGAGCATGGAGACAACTTTCTCTGTTTGAAGTCATCCCTTCTGTTTCTATTTGTCATAGCAGCTCTAGGAAACAATCAATGTTATGGGATCTTCAATTTGATTGTGTCTAACAACAATGGAAGCTCTAGGACACTGTCATTCTTCAGCTGTAAGAAAACAGCTCTTGATTTAGCACTGTTTCCACAGCTGGGTTAAGAATTAGGACAAAACACATTATAGTTCATGTAGCAGAATTCAGCTTCTACAGCTCACTTCTTAAACTTCTAAAAGTAGACTATAGGAAGGATCCAATAACCCACAAAAATACCCCCGAATTTGAAATACAATACAAACAATATGTAAGTTAAAATGTAGGGATCAAACTGTCTAAAACAACAAAAATAACATGGTCTGGTTAGTAAATATAAAATAAAGAACAGGACTATCACTTAGTTAAGAGAGAAGAAGAGGTAATCAGATTCATTGTTGAATGTCATTCAGGATGGTAGGTACCTCATGCTGATTCAGTGAAAGTTTTGTTGATTTTTTTTTTCAAATGCATGTTGCATTTTTTAAATGTTTGCTGTTAAAAGAACAGGAATTGAGCTTTAAATGGTGAAAGCAATGGAGAAAAATAGTGGAAAATGAACAATGAAGATCGATACAAAAGGAACATGAGTAGAAAAACTGTATGGTCAATATAAGGCTGAGCATAATATTGGCACCATGATGTCAGATTCCCAGCCTCCCTAACTTTGAGAAAAGTGCTTCTACTTTTTGAATCTACTCCAATGGTTCTCAACCTGTGAGTCTTAACTCCTTTGGGGGTGGAGTGACCCTTTCCCAGGGGTTCCCTAATGTTAGATTTTTGTTTAAATTAGATATAAAGAAAAAGAGGAGCTCAAGATGAGACATATTAACCAGTTTATCATAGGCCCAGGAGAGTAGGGAGACTAAAGGAGAAGAGAAACAGGGTTAATGGCTGACCACCAAGGCCGGTCGCCATAGAGAGAGAGAGAAGAGAAGCAGAAGCAAACAGAGAACAAGAGAAGAGTAGAGGGAGAAGTGTAGAGAGAGTGTAAATGGGCAGGGGTCTGTCTTTTAAAGGGGCCCTCTGCACCTGCTTGCAGACTTAGCTCCCATGGAACCCTGGGCTGACCAGGTTACTGCCTGTTCCACCAGGTAACAGGGGCAGGCCAGCATAATGCCTGAACCTTTCACCTAAGATCATTGGAAAACACTGATACTTACTTTATGATTCATAACAGTAGCAAAATTATGTCATGCAGTAGTAGCATATGCCTTAAATCCCTGCAAGATCTCTTTGGCCAGCCTGGTCTACAGAATGAGTTCCAGGACAGCCAGGGCTATTCAGAGAGACCCTGTCTCAAAAACCCAAACCAAACTAAAACCAACCAACCAACCAACCAAACAACCCCCCCAAATAATAAAATTACAGTTATGAAGTAGCAATGCAAATAATTTTATGGTCGGAGTCACTACCACACGAGGAACTGTATAAAATGGTTGCAGCATTAGGGAGGTTGAGGAATTATAGAAGTACAATGGATCAATACATGATGGGATGATATTTAGCTACTTGATGTAAAGAAAAAGAGCATGCAGAAAACAATTCTAATTTTATGTTAGAAATTAACCCTCAAAGTTTTGCATACCAGATTAAGTAAATATATTCTCATGTATATCATGTAACTAGTATCTCCTGCTATATAATACTGTTTTTAGAATAGGCAAGAAGATGTAAGCACCTCTTTTTAAAGAAACCATTAATTATCTGGGGGACAGTAATGTTGAAAACTACAGCTATACTAAAGGGCTATCTGGACTGAGATGTTCAACCATGGGGCAGGTGCTTTTGAGGAGACAGACATTGTGGTTCCCTTTGGAAACACTCCAGTGGTCAGAATTGCTTTTAACAGTCACAAAAACTCTTAGTTTTGAGGAGAATTATAATGATCCATACCAATAATGGCCTTGATGATGGTTTATGGTCTCACTACAAACTAAAAGCATTAGCTGAGTCCTTTGCATACACATTTGTGTTTAACTTTCAACACTTCTCCATGGGGCAGTTATTATATTCTTGCAGCTGGAAAACATGGAGTACCAAAACGTTAATGAATTTGATCTTGGACAGTCTTTTTTCTCTATATAGCTATCTATCTCTCTATCTCTCAACTGCTTATTATGAAATAAGTTGGTTTTTTATTAAGCTACAAAGCTAAAAAAGAAAGATAGAATAAAAGGTTTCAACTAAATTAACAAAGCTTTCGGACCTGGCCAAGCAGGAGGTACTATCATGGTAGCTGACATTTCATCACAACAAAAAAAGAAAGTTTCTGGAGAAGGGAGTCCTAGAACAATGACTTATAGCTGCTAGTCAAGCCAAACAGGTTTCTGGCCAGACAAACCAACTCCACCTTCAATCAGGTCGCACAGAAAAGGTTACTGATGAGTCGCACTAGCCGGCCACCTGTGTCTCTGTCCCCAATGATCTAAAAGATGAAGCTTCCTGACTGAGAACAAAACAGCTGTGCCTGTGGGGACTGTCCCAGATGACATGTGGATTCTAAAGAGCCCAAGCTGAAGGTGTGTGCACTGAGCCAGGTGAGCATCCAGGCCCAAAGTCACATCCACAAGACTTGGGGCAATATCCTCACTTTCAACCAGCTGGTACTGGAGTCCCCCAAAGGTTGTGGCATTGTGTTCCTATCCTTGAAAGGCCTGAGAGGTATACTGGCATTTTGGCCTGGCTTCAGGAACCCCACACAGCCATATCAGCTCTAAGGACAGGACGTTTGAGTATGCTAGAGGCTGAAGGACCAGTGGTTTTTTATTTTATTTTATTTTATTTTACTGTTATTTAAAAAGGTTTGGATGCAAACCCAAACCAATCCAAACCAAACAGCTGCAAAGCTAATTAATACACTAGTTCCAACATAACATTACTCACTTTTCCTTATTGTTGACATTTTTATACACCAGTGTTAAGACTTTTAAGTAAAGGGTTTAAGTTTGCTAATCTATGTCATAGAACATTCTAGCTTCCCACTAATGTCTTTTCTTTCTCAGGAACGCAGTCCATATTTGGACACTGAACTCAGTTTTTCTTTTTGGTTTTTTGAGACAGGGTTTCTCTGTGGCTTTGGAGGCTGTCCTGCAACTAGCTCTTGTAGACCAGGCTGGTCTCCAACTCATAGAGATCTGCCTGCCTCTCCCTCCCAAGTGCGGGGATTAAAGGCATACACTACCACAGCCCGGCTGCACTCAGTTTTTCAAGTTCCCTCGATTTTGTCAAACATTTCTTTGGTATTTCTTTCTCTTACAAGTGTGACTCTTTTAAACACAACTGGCTAATCATTTTGTAGAATGCCTCTGGATTTAGTAATTCCTAACACTTTCTCCCTACTTGACTGACATTAGACATTTTTGTGATATGTTTATATATGTATTATATATTCATACATATGTTTATCAGAGAAATGTTATTGTGCCCTCACTCATCACATGAGGAGTTCCACAGCCTTGAGATTTCTTACTGCTACCCCGATGTTAATTTGATCATTTGCTTAAGGTAATATCTGATAGTTTTCAACTATAATATCATTAATTAATGAATATCATTTGATGGGTCATACTTGAGAATCATGAACTACCTAATTAAGATTAACATCAATTGCTGAATATTATCAACAAAAATTACTATGAATTTATAAAGTTGTAATTGGGTTTCTTTCATTCCTTTTATATTTGTTATTAAGAATTATATTCAATAAAAGCATCTTTTATCTCATTTATAATGCAAGCAAATACTGATACAAACAGATTTATTGATACGTTCTATAATCATGAATTTATTTATTGTTATTTTATCATTCAAATTATCTGAAATTTGGTCATTGATATCTCATTCAATCTGGTTTCTGTGCCCTTTCATCATGCCACTGCATATACCAAATATATAAATAAATACATAATAGCTAAATATGTAAGATATATGTATGTATAAGAATGTACATATATTAATGAACCTCTTTCCCCCCTTTGTTTTTTTAACACAAGGTCTCAGTATGTAGCCTTGGCTGGTCTCAAACTCATAGAGATCCATCTCCCTTGGTCTCCCAAAGGCTAAGATTAAAGACATGTGCCATCATGTAAGGCCTGGATTAGCACTTAACTTTCTGGAAACACAAGAGAACTTGGGCCCAGACTGTCCTTTCCCTGCCTGGACTGACACAACCAGTTTTATAAAATGCCTCTGGGTCATTTTCACTGCAAAAATGGCATTGGGAGAGTAAGGTGTGGGTGCTAACTGTGTTTGTTGCTATAACTTGGCATATTTCCAGAAATGAAAATCAAAATTCTAACCTTGGATTCTGCCTTCAGGGCCAACAGTCTTAGAAGTGACAGAATGACAGCTGCTCCCATGAAAAGGGCAGAGTTCATCCCGTTGTGATTATCAGGTGGCTCATGACCAGGGTGTGTGGGTTCTATGCTGGCCATGGAGGCCTGTAGACGCTAAACATCTTGTTCCTGCTACTTGACTGGTTTAAACAAATCACAGAATCTGGGTTTGGTTCACAGATCATTCCTGTGGGCCCACAATAACAGGCTCCATGATTACAAAATATAAAAAATAAAATACACCCATCCACACTCTCAGAACACTGCAAAATCTGTGAAAGCGACTAACTCTCATCATTGTCTCTAGTCCCAGTTCGGCTCTGACTCAGGAGACAGCAAGCCAATTTAGACTCATTAACCTTCTCGACACACTTCCTCCAGCAGAGCATAAATAAGTTTGACTCTGACTTGAAGTTTCCTGTGCCAGATTTCAGGTCCAGCTCACTAGCTGGAGGCACAATCCTTTCCCCTCCCATTTGCTAGAAGCAGGAAAATGGCAGCAGATTTGAAATTTAAATGACCTCAGGCAATGTGTTGACCTAAATTTTCTGTCAGTGATTTAAGAGGCATTCAATGGCTGTAGGCAGGAACAAAGACAAAGCTGAAAAATTCTCCCCATGAATAATCTCAAGCAACTTCAGGGCCAGATTTTGTCTTCAGGTCCCTGCACATGACTCAGTAATGTTTTCATCTTGGGGAAATCAACAGGACCTCTGCACTGTGAACATAATATTGAATTCAAAACAGTCACTGTTTAGGAAAGACAGATGATGCTGGAGCCTGGAAGCTCTGAAAGATTTAGTGAACAGAAAAGTAATATTTGGAGGTACATAGCAAAGACAAATAAATCTTAATAAAAGTGATGGCATGGGAATATAAAGAACACATGGACAGGTCTAGGTGAGTGGTATCTGTGCACCAAGGGACTTCTTGGATGCTGACTTGGTGGGTGAGTGTTTAATAGTCCTTCTGGAACCCATAATACATTTTGAGCTCTAAGCATATGGCTTATGTGGGGATGAAATGCTATCCTATCATTTTCCTCAATGAAAGATGTTCCATACAATACTGAGTCATCCTTATTTTACACCTTACAATCAGCAACATAAGTGAAAACCTCCAAGGAAGCCTGAGTGGAAAAGGATCTATTCTAACAGAATAAAGGTTGCACACATTTTTTATAAAAAAGTTTTCACATTATTCTATCTGGTATCATTTTTAAAAAGCAATCATAACCTACATAATATATTTGAAAAGCAGAAGACTCACAAGGAAAATATGCTTACAAAATGTGTCAATAGGTACATGTAAATATGTTGATGTGTTTTTCATAGTATATTGATATAAAATTAATTGTATTTGATGGTTTAGTTATTATATATTTTTGTTGATAATGCAAATGATGCATCACAAGACTTCTGAACAACATTTAACAGTGGCTTTTAACAACTCACCCCAGGAACTCTCTGACTGAACTCCCATCTACTATGTGGGTGGATTTATGATATGAAAAATTGTCCCAGCAAAGCACTAAAGTAGCAGATATTTCATGTCAAGGAGTACTCATAGTATGTTATTTTATTGCAGCATTTCTTTGAGGAAGAATAAAAAGGATGTATCCATAATGCTGCTAATAAGTTCCAGCTAAAAGAATAAGGAAAATGTTGCTGTCTGCATCAACCCAGTGTTGCAAGTACCCATTCCTGTGCTTTTCAAGACCACTAAATAATCACTAAATGGAGTCATTCTATCTCATTCTCAACTATATCATTTGTTCCTTTTGTAAGTTTATCTGCACTCTTTTTGGTGTCAAAAACCCTCAAGTGGTCACTTCACAAAGCTGGGACTGTGAGAGAAAAGCCACAGCTATGTCTAATGTTTGTTGGTATCTATGTTAAGCAAGAGTGGTTGTGCCTGAGAGTTCTTTTCAGAATAAAGTGGAGTTAGTGCTAAGGAGCCAAAAGATATAAGTCAATGCTTACCCCATAAACCATAATGAATAAAATCTGTTACAAGACACATAAAACAGGAGTTTGATTTGACAATCGTGTCTCTTGAATTCCTAATCTTCTAAGACTTCATTTAGTCTTATACAAAAGCAATAATAATATCATTGTTATTAGAGGGACAGGGTCTTATGCAGCCCGGGCTAGCTTAGAATTTATAGCTAGTCAAGGATGACCAGGAACTCCTGATTTTCCTGCTCCCCATCGCCGGATTTTGGGTTACAGGTGAGCACCACCAAACACAATGTGTGTGGTGCTGGAGAGGAAACCCAGGGATCTGGGCATGCCAGGTAAACACAGCTGGGCCATACTCTCAGCTAGTTTAAATTCCTGTGTACATTTTTTTCCTTGTGTTATTTTATACCTACACCCACTCACTACTAAAAACACACTCATAAATGTCTCTATCACTCCTATTTGTCAAACAATCAATCATTCAACCAACCAATCAATCAATGAATCAAATCTTCTTGTCTTCCAAAATATAAACATATTGAGATCATGGACAATATCTCTTATGCTTTAATCTTTTTTTTTTTTAGTTTAAGTTTTTTAAGATCATACACTGTAAATCTGGATAAGATTTTAAAAAAAAAGAAGAAAGAAGAATGAGGGGATGGAGAGATGGCTCAGCAGTTAAGAGCATTGGCTGCTCTTCCAGAGGACCAAGGTTCAATTCCCAGCACCCACATGACAGCTCTCAACTATCTATCACTCCAGGTCCAGAAGATCTGGAACCCTCCCACAGACATACATGCAGGCAAAACACCAATGCACATAAAATAAAAATAAATAAATTGTAAAAAAAAGAAAGAGGAATGGGAGAGGGTGAAAAGAGAAGGAAGAGTACAAAAGAGAAATTGAAGAAATAAAAACGTTGAAATGACATATACCAAAAATCACAAATTTGATTTGCTAATCTAATTTCTCTTCTTATTTGGGGAATAAAATCTATGCCTAAAAATTTACAATATTTGAAAAGAGAACCTTTGCTTACAACAGACAAAAATGTACACAGTATGTTCGCTTAAACAACCTTTTGCCAATGGCTAGATAATGGATTTTTGGTCATTTGGTTTCTAAACCAGATTTCTTATAGTTATGCATGAAAATTACATCAGACACAATCAGCTAAATGACAATTTGATGTGATGTAAAGTTTTAAAATTTTAGTAGTAATTATATTTAACAAGGCAATGTAAAACAGTTTCATTACTGGTCATATTGTGTGGCAAATGAGGTGTTTTGTAACTTTCAAGTATTAAAAATAAAATGTTCTTCCAAGGCCACAGAGAAACCCTGTCTCAAACTTCCCCCCTCCCCCAATGAAATGTTCTTCTAAAAAAAATGCTTGTTTTGGGTGTCTCTCTACTGTTTAGATTTTTAGGCGCTCAAGTCCTCTAGATATTACATGATGGGAATGAATCATTATGCTGATTAAACACATTAAAAATAACTTCAGAGTTGGTGTGGCATTAAGGAAAATATACCAAAATTCTGCTCCTTGGAGTAGTTTCACAATGAGTGAGGCCAGGTTTGAATTAACTGCTTCTCTCTCCCAATGTCTTTTCTGTCTTTTATCGTCTCCTGTCTGTCTGTTGTAGGAAGCTGAAACTGTGCCTGCTTGAATGCTGTCTAGTGAATCACTCTGTCCCTCTGTCTGTCTGTCTCTCTCCCTCCTCCCCCCTCTCTCTGTCCCTAACAAAGGGCATTGTCTCTGTATTTATCGAACACCCCAGAAAGCACCAATGGGAGGGGAGGAATGAGGGATACTTTGCAGAAATCTTTAACAGAGTTTTACAAGGGATGAAACTTTCCTGACCCCAGCTGACTCAGACAACAGAAATACAATCAAACAATATCTGTATGTTGCTTTCAACATTTATGGCAAATATTTGTTTTCATAAGGTTGCTTTCAACCTGTTTGCTGTTTTCAGCATTTATTGAGATAGCACATAAACACACATACATTATTCACGGGCTAGGGGCATGCAAGAGTATGAAATTTAATATTAAAGCTATGAGTCATCTTAGGTTGTATAAATTGATTACATGGAAATCTCAAGCAAGTGAGGTTGGTTGTTACGTCGTTCTCCTAAAGGCAGGTGAAACTAACAGGCTGTTTACACAGTAGGACAGCAGTCTTAAGTGAACTCATGGTATATTATTAGCTCTGGCTGTGAGTTCCAGCAAACGACTCAGTGTCTTTGAATGTAAGAGTTATTTTCCTAATGATATCATCACAAATCATGCCTAGATAGCCATGGAATTTGAATAGATGTGAGTTTTGTGGGATTTTCTTTTTCAGCCACAGGGAGCACATACTCTTAGTCTAAGCCTCCTCTCCAGCTCACCATTTCCTTCTGCTGCTAAGGTCTGCACCTGGGAGGAAGTGACCATTGATGATGCTAAGGCAATGCTGGGAGGAATAAAGGATTCTTTTGGAGGAAGGCAGAGAGATACTAGTTTCTTTCTTTGCTTTTTGGTTGTTGTTTTCCCCCTCATTCCCTCTGGGTTCCAGCAGGTACAGTGACTCAGACTCCTCTCTTTGTGGGTCCTGAGGCACTGAGTGGAGCTGTGATGCTGTTCTTCTCTCCTTTTCCGCCACTGAGGTCTCTTCAGAGTTGCCCTCCCACCACCTTCCTCCTCCTTATAAATAAATGTCTTCTTCCTTTCTCCTTCTCCTCCTCCTCCTCCACCTCCTCCTCTTCCTCCTCCTCCTGTTCTCCTTCCTTTTATGAGACAGGGTTTTATTATATGTAGTCTTGGCTGTCCCATAACTCACTATGTAGACCAGGCTGTCCTTGAACTTGGAAGTCTGCCTCTGCCTCCAGAGTGCTGGGATTAAAGCCATGTGTCACCATTGCCCAGATCTATACTAATTTTTAAAAAGAAAGTATTTTGTCTTGAAGTTTTTCTCTGCACATTTATTTTTAATTAGTTCAAGTGTTGATAACCTCAAAAACAGAAAGAAAATGGTTAATTCTATTGCTTCTTCTTAAGAATGCTACTGATTTAGGGTTTCTACAACGTTGATAACACCCTGTCAGTTACGTTGTCTAATTATAATATCCAGATACAATGGCTACTTAATTCTATAATTTTATAATAGTCACTACTTTTAGACAAGAAAACACAAATTATTGAGCAAAAAAGTGAGCTCATTGTTACTATATCTCAGAAGTGTAATAATATTTCTCTGTATTTAAATTCATATAGAAATTTAAGGAGGTAAAAACTAAAGGAATAAAAAGACTTTACACATTTATTTTCAAAGCAGAAATGAATAAAACTCAGTTTCTGTCCCAAGATCACTTATATACCGAAGTAAAAAAATTCAAAACATTTTTTTTTTTAAATTCTCATCTCTGAACACACTTCAATCTTCCTTTTAATCACTGAGCTGTTGACAACTAAGGAGAGACTTAACTCTCTTGCTTTACCTAGCGATTAAGAGCAACATGTTGTTTTCTGTCCAGTTTTAGGGTTGACATGAAGCTGAAGACAATGAATACATCCCTCCAACTCCAGTCCTAGAACTGGCCACCTACGCTGTGGAGAGTGAAACTGAATTAAGATAGGAGGTGAACAAATACAGGAACTGTGAAACCTGTCTCCCACTGATTCACCAGGCAAATGAAGAAGTTCCCCATTTCCCTAGTAAAACCATGGGATCCAGACCAGTGTGAATGCTGGAAACTTTGGCTTTCTCCTGGATTCTCTCCATTCATTTACTTCTCACATTAAAATCTGGCCATTGAGCAGAGCAGTGGTGGCTCTCGCCTTTAGTCCCAGCACTTGGGAGGCAGAGGCAGGTGGATCTCTATGAGTTCCAGGCTGGCCTGGTCTACAGAGTGAGTGCCAGGACAGGCTCCATAGCTACACAAAGAATTCCTGTCTAGAAAACAACAACAACAAATATCTGGCCATCGAGCCAGTTGTATTAAAACTGACATATGTACACCTCTTATTCCAGCACTTGGGAAACAGAGGCAGGTGGATAGCCTGGTTTATATAGTGAGTCTCAGGCTAGCCAGGACTGTACACTGATACCCCATGAAGATAAGTAAATAAAATGAAAATTACCATTGCACAACTCTTTGTGCAACAAATTCTACCTTTTCTTTTTGAAGAGGGCTTTTACTCTGCAGGTCTACTTGGTCTCAAACTTGTGATTCTATTGTTTGTGCCTCCCAAGTGCTGGGATTATGGTGTATGCCAGCATGCTGGCTGAGTTCTGTCTTTTACAATTCATCATTTGAAAATTATATCTACTTATTTCGGTTCACTGCTCAGAACCATTTCACAGGTGCCATGTTGCACAGATTAAAACCACACTTCTTAGGGAAGGCATAGCCTTTCAGAACCCAGACCCAACTTACTGTTCACTCTTAAGAACACACTCTATCTTATCACCTCAGGATACCACTGACTAACCCTACAAGAACACTGCCGTCTTTCACCTTGCTATTATTTGGCTGAGATCAGTATTTTCCATTTCCAGTCTTCCTGCACTCAAGACTCAATGTAACTATTTGCCAAGTCTGAAGTCTTCTTCTGTGGTCCAATCAGAACTGTGGCATCATTCATTATATTTCCTCATTCATCTGTGATCACAGTTTTCATAATATGTTTAAATAATTAATATCTGAGTGAAAGTTCCCTCAAAGAAAAGAGATTCAGAAAACAGTCTTTTTGGGCTGTACCTGTTATGGCCTAGAACAGTCATTGGACACAGTACAATTGATCCTAGGCTATAAGACCATGAAGTCTGATGACTATTTTTTTGTGTTAGGCCATGCAACAGATAATTTCCTCTGTGTGTGTCTTGTCCACAAAGGACAGAAATAATCTAGTATGAAATTATTTAAAGGGTTATTTTCTGTTTATTTTCTCTCCTTGAGAAAGGTTACTCTGAAAATACAGGCTATTTGTACATGTTTCACCAATGGCAGTTTCTTTTTATGGCTTCATTTACAGAAATGAACTTCTGAGTAGGTCAACCAATATTAAATAAATAAATTAAATTTCATAAACAGTTAAAAATAGATTTCATTGAAATAACTGATTCATTTCATCAAAATAATCAAACTTAAAGCAATTTTTATCAATTGTAAGTAGGGGAAACAGAAACAACTGCCATATTGATATTCACATAGTTATCTTGCCATCTACCATTGTATTTATTTGTTGCCAATTATGTCCCAGATACTGGCTTGATTAGGGAAATGTGAACTTGAATATGTGGTTCGGCATATCTAGGCTTTTGTTTAGACATGAAAACACTCAGTTTGCTACATCAACCAGGTGCTTTTTTTTAAAAGTCCAACACAACCAAACAACATCTCGGCTCAGAGAATGAAATAGACTCTTCTGAACCCTAACATATGATGGCTGCTCCAGTGAAAAACAGTTATGTTTTCTTGAACACAATGAGCAATAGGAGAGGATGCCACTGAAAAGGTGAGTGAATACCATTTGCAACTGCAATGAGAGATGTTTTTATAATGAAACAAATACTTCACAGTCACAGAAGACCTGAAGCATTCAGGCCCTGCACACTGCTTTGCAGGCGCTGTCAGCTAAGACATGCATCACTAAGCAAGGCCACCGGCGTGAACGTGTTCAGCTAGGCAGCTTAAGGGTGCTCATTTTTCATCTTTAGTGCAGAATCCACATTAACATTTTTCAATCATAAAATTTCAGAGTTGTTCTCATACAAATGCCGTCCCAAATCTCTGTTATAGACAGAGCTAATGTTTAAAATATTTCATTATTAGAAATTGGGTACCGGAGGAAGGAAGATGAGTGTGGCAGAAAAGGAGAAACAGCATATGAACCTTGCACAGCTTTGTTGAAAAAAAAAAATCCTGTAACTCCTGCGTGGGGGACGTTCTTTTAAGTTGTACCAGGGCGATGCCATCCTCTTCAATGCCAAAAGTAATCCAAATTCAGTTTATGGCACATTATCTCTTTTCCATTCAAGTTACCTTTTCCTCTTTTCCTGAAACTGATCGGTGAGGATTTTCATTTCTGACTACCCTCTTCAAACTTCACCTGTCATTTGCCACTGCTGTCTTCTTGATTCCATAAATCACTTCCATTACTCACTTTTGCAACATTGTTCCTCTAGGACCTTCTCTGAGAACTCTCAAGTCTTTTGTTTCTGCAGTAATTTTCAGATATTCTAATTTTAGCTTTTGAGAGCAGAGAATTTCAATCTTTAATGTGCATGTGAATCACCAGGAAAACGAATTCAAACATATATTCTTATATTCTAATTCAGTGTGTCTTAATTGAAGTCTATCGTATTGTGTTTCAACACGCTCTTTGATGGTGATGCTGGTGATGGAGATTGTGGTAATGGTGTTGCTGATGATGTTGGTGGTGATTCATAGATCATTTGGGAGTACAGCAAAGCTCTAGTCATATCCCATTTAGTTCAGAACCCCGCCCCCTGCCACAATGCTACTGAACACTGAACATGTGGCGAGAGTTCAAATATATAGTAAGAAAGAATGTAACATATTTCATTGTTAATTTTGTACTGATCACAAATTGAAATATTACTTCAGACATATTGAATTAAATGAAGTATAAGACTTTCCACATGCCTATTTTTACCTTTTAAAGTTTTATTTAAGATTTATTTGAAGTTCCTATCATGTTCCTATTGGTTGAAACTGTTGTAATAGAGGCAGACATTTCAAAAGATAATGAGGCTTGGGATCCTAGATCTCTCACTTAACAAGAAAATTCCAAGGCTTATGATATGATCCACCACATTTGCATTTGTAATTTTGTAGTATTTCCCTCAAGTGGGAAATGCTACAGTATTTTAAATCAGATATATTTTAAGATTCACAAACCCTAAATTCTCCCTGTGGTCTGCACATGACAAATTTCCCAGGTAGAGCTTTAACTGCTGACTGTGCCTTGCCTATATGGCTATCCCTATGCCACTTAACTGTCTCTGCCATTCAGTCTTGTATTTGAGTGAGCCCCTTTCAGTCACCTATCATCAGGCCCTATGGTCCTGATTGAAAAGTGTGGTGGTTATTCATCTCCACAGGTATCTGCAAATGCTGTTCTTCCAGCCAGATGGCTCAGCTTTTCCAGGGCTATAGAGGGTCTGCTTTTTCTCTGAAGACCACCTCCAGACTCTGCTCTAAAAATACATCAGCATATTCCAGATGGCCAAGATCCATCTATCCAGCATATCTGAGTAGGCTGCCACCCCTTTGTGTTGTTTTAGAGAATATTATTTAAAGCACATCTGAGCTTATTGCCTGATATATCCTCACTCTGGCAATTTTCTAATATTCCTGAGAATAAATTATTCAACAAGCATTCTTAGACATCAAGCACCCCACCCCATGTTTCACTGAAGGCTTTGATTAGAGAGAAACATAAAACAGCCAAATCAAATGCAAAATGTACAAGTGGCACAATAGACATAGAGAATTCCCCAGTGGGCTCATTCCAAGAGTAAAAACTGTTGCCCACTGTTGCTCCATGCCTTTATCCTGGCATGCGTGGAAGATGGCCCTAGACACATGCTTCTAGTTCTGAACTTCTACCTCTCTGTGGCAAGAATTTCTGCCCTTTCTGGTTCCAGCCAAGCCAGGATCCCTCTGTCTATGCCAATGGCATCTCTCTACAATAATGACTGTTGCTTAGTTGTCAGGCTGTATTCTCTATCTTTTTCATAGTTTGGAAAGTAATGAATAGGGGTGCTGGAGAGATGGCTGAGTGGTTAAGAGCACCCACTTTCCTTCCAGGGGTTCTGGGTTAGATTTCCTGCACCTACATGGTGGGTCACAACTGTCTGTAATTCCAGTTGCAAGGGACCTGACACCTCTTCTGGCCTTCCGGGTTACTGCAGTCATGTGGTACATATATAGAATAGAGAAAAGACACTCATAGACACAAAATAAGAAGGGAAAGTAATGAATAACACACTGTAGGTACTGCTCATAAAGCCTGCCAACCACAAGTAGTACAAAGTAACAAAGCAATACACTCCCTCCACTGGACCACAACAAATCAAATCATCACCTTTGTGTATACATGTTTCTCTTATTGGTTGATGAATAAAACACTGATTGGCCAGGCAGGAAGTATAGGCAGGGCTACAAGAGGAATGAGAGGAGAGAGGCACCAAGAAGAGATGCCATGTAGCCACCAAAGGAATAGCAGGTCTGGGTATTCTCTGGTAAGCCAAGACCATGTGAAAATACACAGATTAATAGAAATGGGTTAATAATTAAGACAGAGCTAGCCAATAAGAGGCCCTAACCACCAGCCAACCATTTAATAATATAGTGTCTGTGTGTTTATTTGGGGCTGAAGGGCAGCAGGACCTGGCAGGAAAGAAACTTCAGTTACCCCCTGCCTCCACTGGGCCATGAGCTTTGGATCCAGGTTGCTCTTCATGGCACTTTCCATACCCTCTTTAGTACTTTGCCTGGAAGCCTCTAGCTCCACTTCACCAAAACCTTCCAAGAACTGGGAGAGAATCATTTTTTGTGCCATCGTTTCTGCCAAGAGCAATGTTACTTATTTTTCTTGTCAGTAGGCACTCTGATATTTAACTGACTGACTGTTCAGCTCTGGTTGGTCCATATGTACACCAGACTGGTTTTGAACTCACAAAAGTCTACCTACCTCAGCATCCCGAATAGGGAGATTAAAAGCATGAGCCACTATAGCCATCTAAATTTTTAAAGTTTTTTTTTGTTTGCCTATTGGTAATCTGATTCAAATATTAACCCCTTTGCCATCTACTAATTGACCTAAAAGGAATCCTGAATTACTTTTTCCATCTGTAAACTGAGTATAAAAATAACACTAAATTTTATGAGACTTGGATAAAATGTTTCACAGAGGATGCCCAGGAGAAAGCCTGATGAGTACTAAGCATTTGGTAAATAATTCTTTTCTTAAGATTGATCTTTTAATTATTTATTTTGTCTGGAGCTTGATGGGGGAAATGCTTCTGTATATGTTTGTCTTATTGGATGATAAATAAAGTACTGTTTGGCCAATGAGGCAGCAAGTTAGGCGGGACTAGGAGTCAAGGAGGATTCTGGGAATGTAGTAAAGAAGTGGTGATCTAGGCAGGAAGTGACACAGCAGGCAGACTTAGATATAAGCAAGGGCAAGAAGGAAGTTGTCCCCTTCTCTCTTCCTCCTGGTCTCTGCTCTGGAGTTGCCATGTGATCGGCCAGCAAGAGAAGACGCCAGTAGAAGGCGTCCTCAATAAGTCTTATAAAATATATAGATTTATGATAATTAAGACTGAGCTAGCAGATGAGAAATCCTAGTTATTGGCCAAGTAGCATTTGTACCTAATAAAAGTCTCTCTGTGTTACTTGGGACCTTAACGTGACAGAGGGGGGAACTTGGGCAGCCTGTCGAAAATCCGCCCACACCACAATCGCCCACATGGTGGCAGGGCTTGGGTGGCTTTGGTGGAAAGACTTTTTGTTACAGGAGCTAGTGTTAGAAGAGGATGGACAGAAGAGAGAGACAGTGGGAGAAAAACATGGCAAGGAATCTCAGGAGGATGGAGCAGAAGAATACCATAGACTAAATTCCTGTCTCTGTCATCACTAGCCCTGTGATCTAACCATGACCACTGACTTTGAGTTACTCAGAACCCCCAGAGAACACCACAATGCTTACAGGGTCTAAGATCTGCTTCTCAATTATTTGAGAATGATTTTGCCTTATGTTTTGGCAAGAATAGATGTTTGTCTTGTTTTTGTGGGGTTATAGGAAAATAAAATTGGACACCCTCTCTCTCTCAATGAGGCAGGGTTTCTCTAGTCCTGACTGTCCTGTAACTTTCTCTGTAGACCAGATCAGGCTGGCCAAGAACAGCAGAGATCCACCTGCCTCTGAACCCCAGGATCTGGGGTTAAAGGAGTGAGCCACCACCATGCCTGACAACTTTAGCAATCTTTAATTCATTTAATTTTCATGACAACTTGACATACACAGGCATGATTATTTTCCCCACAGTGTCTTTTTTTTTAAATTTAAGTTTTCCACTTAGTTGTTACTATAACTTTATATACAATATATAAACCATTCTGCATGTTTTTTCAGGAAACTGAGGGATGGGTCCAAATAAGTACAGACAGTAAAATGTGGCATATACAGACTCGGAATGCATCATCCTGACCCTGAAGCCAGCTTTCTGAAGAATTATATCACATGCCCATATTGAACAAATCCTTATAGGGCCCTGTAGTGGGACCCTACCTCTTCCTTATGAGGGATCACGTCCACACACTGAAGCGAAGCCCTAAGACTCTGACACTACTGAAGGAAATGAATTCCGACTACACGGCCCCCTATAAAAAAAATACAGCTTTCCGCCGGGTGTAGGTGGCACACACTTTTAATCCCAGCACTCAGGAGGCAGAGGCAGGCGGATCTCTGTGAGTTCGAGGCCAGCCTGGTCTCCAGAGCGAGTGCCAGGATAGGCTCCAAAGCCACACAGAGAAACCCTGTCTCGAAAAACCAACCAACCAACCAACCAACCAACCAAATACAGCTTTTCACATGAAACATGTTAGGATATTTTGACCTCTGTTCATTTTGTCTTCTCCTTGATTCTTATATCCCCCCCCACTCCACCCCCGATCTCTTATGCCTCTCCATTCAACTTTCTCGATGCAACTTTATCAAGATTTTTGATAAACTATTGATAGCATGTGAATTATATCTTACACTAATGTCCAAATTCTAATGTAAAAGAGAAATTAGCACACCATAGCTTCTAGCACACTGAAGCCTGCTTGCTCACATCTGTAAGGAAGTTTTACTAGAACACGAGTGACTTGTTTGTGAAACGAACCCCCAAAGCTCACCAGCCGAAGGCTTTGCTCCCAGCTGCTGGGTACAATCATTGAGTGGCAAGGGTTCTCTGATAGTAGCAATGGAGTAGGTCATAATCTGGCGGCATTTGGGGGAGGGGGGTAGTTCCAAAGGTGGGGTCTAGTAAGAAGAGGTAGTTCACTGGAAGTGTGTTAAAATATCCCCGTGGTAGTGGGTAACTCTGCCAATGTACTAAGCCGATCAAGTAGAACTAAAGTCCAGATTTTAATCTGAGTGAAGCATTCCTGGGTGATCTGGGGAAACCATGAGGCTGCTCCCGAGTAGGGGGGCTTAAATACCCTCTGGAGGAGGAGCTGCTGCTTGGTGGGCTTACTTAGGGGCGGGTGGGGCAAGAAAGAGAGATGGGGTGGGGGTGGGGCTTACGCCTAAACAATCTAGTCTCTGGCCTTTTGTCTCTGGCCTCCCCCCACCCTGTCTCTCTCTGCTTCCTAGTCTCCATAAGATTTACCCCTTGCTTTACCATACTCTTGCTCCATGTTCTGACTTTGTTCAGCCTGAAAACAATGGAGCTAGCTGACCGCTGGAACCGTTAGTTAAAAAACATCTTTCCTCCTTCAAATCGTTTGTTTCCCTTGGGTATTTATCATCGTGAGGAAAAAGTCTAACTAATACAGCAGCTGCAGCCGTTCCATTATGTGTTACCGAAGGCTGCTTTCTCCAAATAAAGACAGTTTGGCTCTGTCTGTCTGCCTGGCCTAAAACATGTGGCATCTGCTTCTTTATATCACTGACATCAAACCTTTGTCAGGCTCTGGGAACTGCAGCAGAAATATAACCTTGTGAGGTTAAATGCACTCAGGTAGGAACTCAGTAACTCAGAGAACATATTGAAGGATTCAGTTTCATTATAAATGTTGTGACTTTACATTTCAAACAGCATTATTTCATTTCCTTCCTTCCTTCCCTCCCTCCATATCTCCCTTCCTTCCTTCCTTCTTTCCTTCCTTCCTTCCTTCCTTCCTTCCTTCCTTCCTTCTCTCTCTCTCTCTCTCTCTCTCTCTCTCTCTCTCTCTCTCTCTCCCTCCCCCCTCCCTCTCTCTCTCTCTCTCCCTCCCCCTCTCTCTCTCTCTCTCTCTCTCTCTCTCTCTCTCTCTCTCTCTCTCTCTCTCCTTCTTAAGAAGGTTCTCAATATGCAGCTCTAACTAGCCTGGAATTCACTATGCTGACCAGGCTGACTTTAAATTTATAGAGAGCTGCTTCTGCCTTCCAAGAGCTGTGAGTAAAGGTGTAGGCTACCACACCCAGATCAAATAGCAATAATAAAAATAATCATTTGTGTCATTTTGCATATCCGTGAACCCATACATGTATATGTGTGTTGGGGGGGAGGTATGTGCATGCCATGGCACATGTGTGGAGATCAGAAGACAGCCTGTGGGAATTGGCTCTTTTTCTTTTATTATGTGTGTTACAGTTGTCAAGCTTGCTGGCAAGTACCTTTACCTGTTGAGCCATTTCACTGGCCTGCAATGTTTCATTTATATTGATCCTTGTGCTATAATTGGTTGCTTTTTCTAGAGTTCTTAAATATTTTGAAATTTATTTTTACTCTGACAATTTCGGATAGATGCATATATTTGGGGATTCTTAAATAATTCTTTTTTATTAGTTCAAATTAGGAACAAGCTTGCTTCACATGTCAATCCCTTCTCTTTCTCTCTCCCCTCTCCCCCAACCCTCCCCCTCAGCCCCCACCTACCCCCACCTCATCCCCCCTCCACTCTCCAGGGAGGGTAGGGCCCTTTGGGCCCTCTTCCCCAAAGTCCACCATGTCATCCTGGGCCAGGCCTAGGCCTTCCCCCATGTGTCCAGGCCAAGAGTGCATCCCTTCATGTGGGATGGGCTCTCAAAGTCCCTTCTTACACCAGGGAAAAAAACTAATCCACTACTAGGAGCCCCCTAGAGTGTGAAGGCCTCCTCATTGACATCCATGTTCAGGGGTTTGGGTCAGTCCTGTTCTGGCCTCCCAGACAGCAGTCTGGGGTCCATGTACTCCCCCTTGTTCAGGCCAGCTGTTTCTGTGGGTTTAACCCCTTTGGTCTTCATTCCTCTCTCTCTGCAACTGGGTTCCTGAGCTCAGTTCAGTGTATATCTGTGGGTATCTGCCTCTGCTTCCATCAGCCACTGGATGAGGGCTCTAGGATGACATATAAAGTAGTCATCAGTTTCATTATAGGGGAAAGGCATTTAGGGTATCCTCTTCCATTGCTGGTGGGAGTGCAAACTTGTAAGACCACTTTGGAAATCAGTATGGTGGTTGTTCAGAAAAATGGGAATCAGTCTACCTCAAAATCCAGCAATTCCTCTCTTGGGCATATACCCCAAAAATACACATTCACACAACAAGGACATATGTTCAACTATGTTCATAGCAGCATTGTTTGTAATAGCCAGAACCTGGAAGCAACCTAAATGCCCCTCAACTGAAGAATGGATAGAGAAAATGTGGTACATTTACACAATGGAGTACTACTCAGCAGAAAAAAAACAAAAAAAGCAATGGAATCTTGAAATTCGCAGGCAATGGATGGAACTAGAAGATTCTTAAATAATTCTAAATAAATTCCTAATTTCCCCTTTAAATCATTGCTTAGTGTGTTCATGGGTATGCAGCTATCCATGCACATATGATTTCCTAACTTGCTCACTCCCTTGGTTTTGGGGACAAGGTCTCTCACTGAATCTGAATCTCATCAATTTGGCTAGGGTGGCTGCCAATGAGCTCTACAGCCTGTCTTTGCCCCTTCCTTGCCATGGGATTATAGATATGTATCCCCATACCTGGCTTTTTATGTGATGAGGGTCTAATCATACTTAACACCCAGCAATTTCTTCAGCTCTTAACTTATTTTAACAATCTTTTTCAGGAGAAAGAAAAAACAAATGAAAAGTATGGCATTTTCATGTACTCCATACCTAATTTCTATTATTATAAGTTACATATATGATTACAATACATTGATTGCAGTGAACACAACAACATAATACATTAATATTAACGTGCATTATTCAGTGTTTTAAAAAGATTTTTACCTAATGTGTCAGGGTCTCATCTTGGGTCACACCTTGCATTTACTCATCATGTCTCCCTTGGTGTCCTTTGATTGTAACAATTTCTCAGACTTTTCTTATTTTTGATGATCTTGACATTTCTGAGAAATGCCAGTCACTTCTTTTACAACACATTTCTCTATTGGAATCTGGTGAATTATGGGTTTGGAGAAGGCAGATCAAAAAGGAAAGAACCCATTTTTATCACACTGTAACAACAGAATTGTTATTACCTGACTGTGGATATTGACCATGGCAGCTCAGGTGAAGTGCTGTTTGTCAGGTTCTTCAGTTACAAGCCAGCCTCTCTTCTTGTTGCTTCCCTGTGTTTATTTGGAAGGAATTCACTCTCTCAGTTAACACTTAATGAGAGTGAGGTTTCCCTCTGTCTCCAAGGATTGGGTCTGTACATAAATTATTTGGAATTATGCAGACAGATTTGTCTCTGTTCCCTCATTAATTATGTAATTACTTCAATAATTTATGTAAGTATAGATTTATTTTGTTGTTTAAATTACTTTAACTTTGGCTACTGGGAAACATTCCATTTGGCTTCTGTCTCTTTTTAATATATCTTGTCCTTTTTGTTTTTGCACTTTCTTATATTTTGATACTATGAATTGTTCCAAGTTTGATGTGTAAATCCACTAGCTAAGCCCCACAACCAGCCATTTTCAATGAATCTTTGGTTCCTTTGATTGAAGAATAGTGTTAGAAAAAGAGATGTTGGTCCTAAAGTGCTTATTGCTACCAGGATAGTTTTGCTTGTCAGTCCTCTCCATCAAGAGTTGGCAAGTGTGTGTGCCTGTGTGTGTGTGTGTGTGCCTGTGTGTGTGTGTGTGTGCCTGTGTGTGTGCCTGTGTGTGTGCCTGTGTGTGTGTGTGTGTGTGTGTGTGTGTGTGTGTGTGTGTGTGTATGGGGGAATTAAGTTTGGCATGTACAAAGGTCTATCAGTAGTTCTGTGTGTAACCACCTATATCAATATTGAGCTAAATATGGATTCATAAACACATATCCAACTGCTCTATTACCATTTACATAAGACTCCCTGTCTCCTTTCTTGTGTATAAACTCCCACTGTTCATAGTGAGAACCTGACCTTTGTCATCTGCCATCTGCTTACTCAGCCCGGTGCATGTAGCTAACAGTGCAAGCTTCCCCAGTCAATAACCTTATGCTTCCCTCTTCTTGCCATGCCATCTACTGACTGAAGGAAGCAAGATTTATCTTCTAAAACTTTACCCCATCGCTACAGTATGTGTGACTCCACATGATGTACCAGTCTAATTCTTACTGAGGCCCTTAGCCTGCACTCCCACATGTAATCTCTACATTATTTATAACTAGGAAACTTACTATGCTTCTCCCCTTATTTTTGAATGGTTTCTCTTGCTGAGGTACAGGACAAAGGCAAACAGAGAGTTTGGGTTTATCTTTTCAAAATGACAGCTTTGCTCACTATTCTCATCAAAATATTGAAAACTAGGTCAAAACATAGGGTGGTCATAAACTGCCTATTTACTTCACTAGAGCCGAGCCTTACCAATCATGCTTGTATGTGGCCAGTGCTTAAAAGCAACTGTAGAAGAGCTAGTGCTTCACTTATCTTTTACCTTTCTGAGAGTTTTCCTTCTCTATCAAAGGAAGGGCAGTGGTACTGAGATGTGCCAAATAGAACTGGTCTAAACATAATATCCTGAGCTTTAAGGAATTTAATAAACATATGAGTCACCAGCATCATCCTGTAATTTTGTCCAATATCATTTAAAAAATGACCCAAATTTCAGTGGTTTTATGGTCAACATAAAATTACGAGACTATGAAGAGTTATAGAGAGAATGGTTTCCAATTAAGCATCGTCTGCTGTTGGCTACTCTTGGTCTATATCTGGTATGAACTACAATCCAGAAATGCAGGGCACACATGAGAGGGATTTTTGAAGTGGGTTTGAAGTGGGTAAATCCCCTTCTAGTCCAAACCTTTGATCTGGATTGGATCTTTGAGGAGGGAAGGCACACCTGTAATCTGGGCCACCCCTTCTGCTGGAAGCCTATATAAGGACATAGAAGAAGGAAGCTTTTGCTTTGCCTGCCTGCTCTTGCCCCATTAGCAAGCCCATTCCTTCACTGGCATTAAAGCCCATTTCTCTGGGATTCCAGTGTATGAGGAAGACCAGCTGAGTCATCCAGCCTCCAGAACCGAGCAACTTCTAGATAAGTTGGACCATAGCCTGTAAGTCATTCTTATAAATCACCTCTCTCTCTCTCTCTCTCTCTCTCTCTCTCTCTCTCTCTCTCTCTCTCTCTCTCCCTCTCTCTCTCTCTCTCTCCTTCTGGAAGTTCTGCTTCTTTAGGGAACCCCTACTAATAATTGTCACCCACAATGCATTGTTTGGCGGGTTGGGGACTCACAGGCCAGCAGTGAGTGTGCTTGAGAGCTAACTTTGGTGCATTTTCATATTTATGGAGGAAGACAGGGCAGATTTCCCCAGCCAGAGTTCCTTCATTTGTTTAAGATGTTCTCTTCCTGTTTCTCTCTGTCTTTCAAACCCCATCTATTATTTAGGATCCATTCCAGTCCACTGGCTTCCAGGAAGTTTTCTTAATGATCTTAGGTCACTGACCTTTTTTTTTTTTTTTTCTGAGAATCTCACAGCTTCTGTCTGTTATAATACATCTCTGAAGAGTTTACACAAATCTATTGTATGCCAGGAAGTTGTAATTTGGAGACACAGCTTAAATCCTTAAGAGGTCCTGTTATTATTTTCTCATTTTCCAGTGACACCTATCATTTGCCAATCCCACAGAACCAAGACATCAATCTGTAGTGAATTTGATTAAATGAATTTTGGAAGCCACATGTTTTGAGAGTTTTTCAACTCCAGGCAAGTCAGGGAGTCTCTCCTGGGAGCATAAGAAATAATAAAAGACCAATAATTTAATGATGTCCTAGCTAAGGGTGACCTATCTAATACCCCTCTGTCAATTTTCCTATATCAACTTCTGCCTCACTTTTTCATATTTCTTCTTCCTGATATTCTGTTCTTACCTAGTACTTTGCTCAGAAACATGAGACTAGGGCAGATAGCATATACATATTTTTTCAAAAGTAAGATAGATTTGAATAAAAAGTAAGGAGTTTATATTTGGCAGGTAGGAAAGAAATCTATCCAGGGAGACAGAAAAGTAAGAATTCTTCTGTTATTATTTCAACAATGCATTATTTTCTAGAAACTATAAGATAAAGGCCTAAAAGTTGAAACTTCCAGGAATGAAGAGAAATCAAAGAAGAAAAGTGGGAACTCACTTTTGTATCAATTTAGCTTTGTCTTCTGTCCTTTAGCTAGGGTTCGTGTGTCTGCACTGGCTATGCTTGTAGATAAAGAGTAAATTGCAGAAGCTCATGCACATAACACTGCTTTTTAAGTGTTGGCTGCCTTAATTCAGGCTTGATTTGGGTTTACAATAATATTCTGTGTAATTCAGCCCTGGTGCTGGGAAGACACCTGGCCTTCAGGATCTGGGCTTAGTATTTATCATTTTGTGCCTGCACCCATTATCACTTTCCCAGAGCTTGGAGGGCAATTTCCTGGACCTTACTGAGATAAACAGCTGTATTTTAACCAATGTGGTTGTCTTCTGTCTCAGATGGCAGAAGAGCCAGATTCTCCTCTGCCAGCAGAGAGAGAATGGCAACAAAGACAGGGAATGAACACGAGCCTATCAGGCAAAAAGAGCCAATACATTCTAGCTAAAATTTCCATCCAGTAACACAAAGCTGAAAGGAACAGGTGGATATAATTAATTGCACTCCATATCAATGACAAGTAGTAAGAGACAAAACCATTCTTCATGTTTCCAAAGCTCTCATATTTTTCTTTTGATTCTGATTTGTTCCCAGTCCTAATGGAACCTGGTGTTGAGTCAGTCAGTGAGTACTCCATCCATTCATTTTTGATTAGTAACTTAAAGCTGATTCCCATCTTTATGATCAAGAAGTGTATTTAGGATTATCCCCATGTTTTCCTTCCTTTTCTTGCTTGTCATTGATGCCCAGTACCCTGGATGTTTTAGGCATCGAGAACCTAATCGAGAATGCCAATTCCCTGGCGAATGATGCCCATTGCTTCTGCTGAATCTCATCGGGGAGTCTCTACTTTATTGCCTGTTTAAAGCCTGTTTAAAAATGAGTTCCAATATTGCTTGAATCTCATGCCTGAACATTTCTTCACCAACAGCCCCTCGATGAATCAAAACTGTTCCACTCCATTAACCACTCACAGGTATGCTGTGCATTTGAGGAATGGGCCATAATTCTCAAGGTTAAACAAAGACATTTAAATGTCCCCGAACAAAATGAAGAATCCCACCAGCACTTTACTACAAGACCTTGTGAATGAATTCTTGATCTCAGGCACAGGACTAGTTGATTCTTTTATTATTATTATTATTATTATTATTATTATTATTATTATTTGAGATGAATGCTTGGAGTTTGATATTCTGCCATTTCCATTCAATCTTCTATTTACCATTTCCCATTAAAGAAACCACAAATTCCTATATCTCTGCTTATAATAGTTCCTCTGAAAACAGAATTATTTTTATCATGAGATATATTTTTACATTGTGGCAGAGAAAATGTATCTGAGTAGCTAAGGAAAAGACATAAAAATATACCAGTAGACATGTTCGTGTGGATAGGGATGGATGGGGTGGAGTGGGGAAGCTCACTAGGCTTCATCTCGACACCAAGAGATACATGTAGCCAGGCTTAGCGTTGGACACCATTAATCACAGCACTCGGGAGGCAGAGGCAGGCAGATCTCTGCAAGTTGAAGGCCATTTTGATCTATATAGAAAGTTAGAGAGTTTCAGGTAAACAGAGGTACACAGAAAGTCCATGCCTCAAAACAACCAAACAAACAAACAAAAAAGGAAACTGAAGAATGCTGAGAATGGAAGATATAATCTCATCCAGGGAAGAACATACTTATTGGTTAATCAATAGCAATGGTCATCTCTGAAAACACATACATACAGACAACATTATACAGACTGAGCAGGTTATATTTATGTATTTAGGAATTACTGTGAAATAATCCTCTTGTACACTGTAAAGATTTGTCACTCGAATTGGTTTAATAAAATGCTGATTGGCCAGTAGCCAGGCAGAAAGTATAGGTAGGGTGACCAAACTAAGGATGATGGGAAGGAGAAAGGCAGAGCAGAGAAGTTGCTGGCAGACACAGAGGGAGAGGAAGATGAACCTGCCATGCTAATAAAGGTACCACCATGTCGCAGAGGATAAATTAGGAATATGGATTATCTTAAAATGTAAGATAGTTAGAAATAAGCCTGAGCTATTGGCTGAGAAT
The DNA here is from genome assembly GCF_003668045.3 of Cricetulus griseus. Lineage (NCBI taxonomy): Eukaryota > Metazoa > Chordata > Mammalia > Rodentia > Cricetidae > Cricetulus > Cricetulus griseus. Next base: position 30,324,077 of record NC_048596.1, on the reverse strand, counting down.
TTATAATTCACATTCAGCCTCTGAGTCCGTTATTTGGGGACAGGCGATCAGGAGAGGAAATGTCTAGCTACAAGGAATACTTACAAACACACAAATATATGTAACAACAATTAAGGAGAAAAAATAAGCAGGGGTATATGGGAGGGTTTGGAGAGACAAAAGAGAAAGGGGAATGGTGCAAGTATACTTTTTTAAAACAATAAAAGAAATGTTTTAAAAAATCATTTGAACATACAGGATTGCAACTGCATACACCAAACATGTTCAACATCAGGCCAGACAAAATAATAGCATGAGGGGGCACTTGGGCACAAAGTCTTAGTGGAGGAGCTAATGGCATCTGATAGATGCTGGGAGAGGAAGAGTCAGTTTTCTTTAAGGGCAAGTCCCATCCTTGAGAGTAGTTGTTAGTCAGTAAAACTGTGTGTGTGTGTGTGTGTGTGTGTGTGTGTGTGTGTGTGTGTGTGTGTGTGTGTAAGAGTGAGAGAGAGACAGAGAGAGAGAGAGAGAGAGAGAGAGACAGAGACAGAGACAGAGACAGAGATAGAGACAGAGATTTTTAAAAAAGGATTGATAGGGAAGTAGATGTAGGAGGACTTGGGGGAGAGGGTTGGATATGATTATAGCACATTGTTTGTAATTCTTAAAGAATTAGTAAAAAGTATAGCTCAGCCATATTAATAGAGAGGGTATTTATAGCATGAAAACAAAACAGACATACCAATGGAATATAATAGAGGACCCAGATAGAAGCCCACACAGTATCAGTCACCAAATCTTTGAAATGTGTTAAAAAACATGCATTGGAGAACAGATAGCTTCTTCAACAAATGGTGCTATGAAAACTGGATTTTCACATATCAGTAGAAGCTAGATATATATCTTTCATCCTGCAAAAATAAAAAAAAAATCAAAATAGGTCAAAGACCTTAATGATAGACCAGAAACTCTGAAAGTGCTAGAGGAAAACTGGTCAGCATCTGCAAGACCCAAGTGTAGGCAAGGACTTTATGAAAAGGACTCTGATAGCACAGGAAACAGGAAACAATACCAAGAATTTACACGTGGGATTCATCACAGTAAAAAGTTTTTGCATGCCAAAGGAGACAGACACCAGAGTCAAGAGACCCTAAAGAATGAGAAAAACTTTCTGCCAAGTATACATTTGACAGGTGGTATATACCTAGAATCTATGAAGTACTACAAAAATTGAATGCCGAAAAGAGAAAAAACTAATCCAGTCGATCAACAAATGGGATAATGAATGGAATAGACATTTCTGGAAGAAAGCAATGCAGAAGGGTGATGCATATTTGAAAAAGTGTTCAACATCTTTAGCTCCAGGAAAATACAAATAAAAAAAAATGATTTGACATTACATCTCAGCCCAGCCATAACAGCTAACATCAAAGTGACAAGTGACAAAAAAACACGGGTAAGGATATGAGGAAAGAGAATCCCTTATAGACTGCGAGGTGAGTGAGGTGAGGTGAGGATGTCATCCTATGCAGCCATAATGGAAATCAGCCGGAAAGTGTTTCAAGCAACTTATAGTAGAATCATCTTATGACCCAGACAGATGGCTCCTGTGTGTATAATTGAAGGACTCTAAAAGTCAGCCTATCAGAGATAACCTGTGCACATCCATGTATTTACTGCATAATTCACAATGGCTAAGACAGGGAATCAGACTAGGTGCCTATCAACAGACGAATGAATAAACATGTGGGCTATATGTACAATGGAGTTGTGCTCATCTTTAAAGAGGAAATTATGACATGCGTAGGAAAACAGATGGAGCTGAAGATCATTGGGCTAAGCAAAATAGATCAAATTTAGATAATATATATATATATATATATATATATATATATATATAGTCTCTATAAAATCCACATATGAAAGAAAATGTGATAAATACATCACATGAAAGTAGAAATGGTACTTTGAAGAGCACGGAGGAGTAACTCTAATGGGAGTTGTGGTGGGGGAGATGAAAAAGACAGGGTAATGGAATACATGAGTCATGACAGGAAAAAATATGTGCAGAGAAGAAGGAAAGCATCAAGAAGGACAGAGGAAGGGAAGGGAGCAAATAATAACAAGAGAGAATGAATCACAATGAAACCTATTTCTCCTCATGACAACAACAACAACAACAACAAATAAACCCTTATAGCACACACACACACAAATAGGCAAATTTGGACACAGACATAAAACAATGGAAATAAAGGAACAAATTGGACATCGTAAGTAAAGGACACAATACAAGCAGAGCTCAAGGGAAAAGTGATTGAAGGCGTCACTGAGTACTTCAAATGTGTTCAACTTTTTCCTCAAATAAATTTTCTTTTTTCAGACAAAGTCTCTCCCACTATGTATCTTTGGCTGGTCTGGAACTCATTGCGCTGTAGGAGGCACGGAGGGCCTTGTACTCACAGATAAGCACTAGGGGAACCAGGAATGTTAAACACACGGGGTTGTCTCTTCAAAAGAAAAGATGTATAACCTGTTCTCTGCTTGGGAGGTGGGGAGCAAGTTGGTTAATGAGCTGGTGACTTCTGCCCTATCTGTATGGCCAGGCCACATAGGCTTTTCCTAGATGCTTTATCTTGAGCTTGTTTATCTCAGTCCATCTGTAGCTCTATCCTTCCCTAAATCCTTATTTTTGAGCTTGTTTACCCTGAGCCTGTTTTCTCAACCGATGTATAGAACCCATCTTTATAGAAGATATCACATGTACTTTAGAGAAGTTTCCATGTAGTCATGTCTTAAGCTTTGTTGTCCACATGGGGTTGAGTTTATTATCACCTGAAACCTATTTTTCCCAAATTGTGCTGTGCTCAAATATGCCTAAAATAAACTACCTGATGCCAGACTCTAAGTTTGAGCCAACACTGACTACTGAGTCATTTTGGACTGGACTTTCTTTTTGCCTCTCACAGATTCACACTCTATTGGTCATAGTGTTTGTAGAGACACCCCTCCTGTCAAACACCATGTAGACTAGGGTGGCCTCATGCCACACAAATTTGCCTTCCTTGGCCTCCCAAGTGCTGGGATTAAAGTCATGTGCCACTATTACCATCAAAATTTTATTTTATTTTTAACTCTGTGTGTGTGTGTGTGTGTGTGTGTGTGTGTGTGTGTGTGTGTGTGTGTGTGTATGCGCGCACGTACGTGCATGCGCGACATGTGCGTGTGTATGTGAGTATATGTAAGTGTGAGTATGGGTGCCCACAGAGTCCAGAAAAGGACACTGGACCAGAAAAGGACCGACAGCTGTGAGCCACTTGTCATGGGTACCAGTAACCTAACTTGGGTCAACTAGAAAAGCAGTATATGTGCCTAACATATGAGCCATTTATGCACCCCTCTAGCTAATTTCTAAATGTTTAAATATATGACTACATGTTTTATGTTATAGAGAGGGGCTCCCTGAGGGTATCCAGGCAAGGAAGTGCAAATGAAAGTCCAGTTCACATTGACTTTGTCAACCTGGATCAGACTTCGGGGAGTCTAATGCCAGGCAGCTCATTGTCAACTTATTTAAAACACAGTACAATCAGGGAAAAGGTTTCCAGGCAATAATCAGTCCAATTCCAGATGCACAATAGCACTTAAGGTGTGAGTGACTACATAGAGACTCTTTTACATACCACATGTGACCATAGGGTGGGTTCTATAGCTAAAAGACCTAGAATCTAGTGTGGTCTCTGATAGATAGCACAGAGGCCACATAATACATGTGACATCTCCCCTAAGGATGGGCAATGGTTTAGGCATGGAAGAGTCTGGATAATCATTTTGGGGAATTTCGGTGAGGTGTGACTCTTATAGCAAAAGGTGGGTGAGGTTTGCTTTCACAGATAGCAAATGGGTCCCTAGGTAGTTAGCAAAATCCACTTCCAGCCTTTTGGGCAGGAAAACAGGTATTTTATTTTTATCTCCTCCATTGAGAAGAGGTCCCTGTGTATTTAACATTTCTGGTTCCCTAGAGCTCTGTGGGCCCAAGGACCTTTGTGCCTCCAACACTATAGGGAGTTATTATTATCTCTTTTTTATAGATACAGAGATACATGGACAGAGACATAGACACACACACACACACACACACACACACACACACACACACACACAGAGAGAGAGAGAGAGAGAGAGAGAGAGAGAGAGAGAGAGAGAGAGAGTTTAGATATTGTGACAAGGTCTCAGCTCAGTGTTATCAGAAGACAGAGAAGAATTCAGAGACCCAAGTCTTCAGATTGGGTCCTCTTGAACCCGCCTACCCCGCCTACTACTGACCCAATTCCACAGGAGTGTAAGATGTGGTGGTGAATGAATCAGCTGGAAAAAGTCACTGAAGGCCAAATTGTAGAAGACATTGAATACTGTCCATAAGGAGGATGAATACCACCCTGAAGTTGTTCAAGAACCATTGAGCGTTTGGAACAGGGCATGGTGTGCTGGAATGATGCTAGAGGAAGAGTCTGCGAGTGATATTAAGGGAAAAACAGATGCATATGTTTATGTATTGGGGGACTAGTCCTTCAGCTAATACAAGGCTGACAGTTTGAATTAATTTCTTACAAATGAGAGACTCTGTTTTAGGTAACAAAGACCTTCCCAAGAAGCCCCTCTTGTACCAGCCCAATGGAATAAACTCTGGAAATACAGAGATGAATTCTGTCTGTTTAGCTTTGTGTCTATTCTGCATATACATTACAGGCCCTCAGTCTAAAGCTTGGTGAATGGATGTTCACATAATAGAGGCAACTTCAAAGTGCATGGGCTAGAGTGTTAAAGCTAGACGTACTGAGAACAAATGTCCAGGTAATATTAATTGCTGCTATCCCTTGACTCACTTGAACTGCGCCAATGTGTATTATAGGAGTTGGATGTGGGGGCTCCCGGTTGTAATCTCAGCCCTTGGAGGCTGATGTGGAAGATTATAAATTTGAGATGAATATGGACAAGAATTCAAGAGCAGATTTCAAGGAAAGCTGAAGCTACAGAGAGAAAACCTGCCTCAATAAAACAAAACAACCTTATGTTGGAATTTCTTCTTTTGACTGGTTAATTCATTGTTAGTGTGTTTGAACTGTTGTGTTGAGGTCACTGGACAACTTTGTGGAGTCACTTGTCTCTTTCTACATTTATGGAGCTTCCTTGGCTTGACCTCAGGTAGCCAGGCTTGCACAGCAGGCACATTCACCTGCTGAGTTATTCCACTGGTTCTCCTTTGTGATTTCTGGCTGGGGAAAGACGTAAGTATATTTAGTTCCATCTTATTATAATTCTGGTTTTCAGAATAAAACCTGTGGCTGAAACATTTTATTCCATTATAATGATAATGTATTCAGGTTTAAAGTGGGTATAGTAGCTGCAGTCATTTTTACATCTCAGTGCTAATGTTTTACCTACTTTTTATAACAGCCAAGGCTCCTTTCTCTAACAATCGAATATATTCATCCCTGATCGTAAAAGGCAAATCACATAAGCCTTCAGACCCCACAACACTCAAAAAATGTAAACAGAATTACAAGTGGAATTAAGCAGTATTTATCTGTTCCTACTTAATATCTGTCCATTATCCCCCATATTTCATGATTTGAATTTGCTTTTTCAAATCCTGCTGTAATACCTGTTCACTCTTTGTCCACAAGTTAGGGTCCTGTTGTCTTCAGTGAACAGGAGGGAGTAACAAAAGCTGAGTGCTTCACAGTAGTTATCATTAAGAAGCTGGAAGCATTCATTTGTTATTCCAGCTTCCCTTCATAAGAAGAGAATAAGCTGGAGTGAGAACAAGAATGACTTATTAGCATTTATTCTTCTTTGAAGGTTCAGAGTCCTACAGGGCTTAAAAATACATCATTTTTCTAGAATCTAAACTGAGATCAGAAGTTTGGCATATGGGGAATCATGAGGGACCCAGTTCTGAAGTTCTGGAATGTCATGAATGATTTCCTGGTCTCTTTGTGTTCAACTCCAGCATTGCAAAGCTTGTCTATTATTCAAAGTACCCAGTGAGCACTGGTTAACAAGTGTCTTTCTCATGTTAGATACACAGAACCCCTGTTCCCCCCAGCCTTCTTCCTCCTGGTCACTTCTTTCTGTTGCTCAACAGCATACCTCCTAGCTGTCTTCCCTGCAAATAACAGATTTTTATAAAATAGGATTCCAATGGGTCTGGAAATTTGGGATTGGACAAAGTGAAGTTGTTTTAGGCTCCTTGCCTAATTTCAATGAATTCTTTGCTTTAGTTTAGATTCTGGGCATGTGGCCCAGCATTTCATCTCACGGTTACAGTAAGTCATGTGCACCATCAGCAGTGTCATGGTCAGTTGACACACTTGGATAGAGTCTAACAAGTATCCGAGATGGGAGGAAAACTACAGAAATTCTGAAAGAATGTCTTCACTGAAGAGTGAAAGGTTCATTCAAATGTTCTTGCATTGCTTTTTAACAAGTGGACAGATGTGCATCCTATAGGAGAGTATTCATGTACTCCGTGGGCTTCTTCCAGCTTTCCAAAGAAAGTCATCCTATCCTTTGTGATAACATGTATGAACATTACGCGACATGAAATAGGTGTGTGTGTGTGTGTGTGTGTGTGTGTGTGTGTGTGTGTGTGGTGCAGAGAGTCAAATGCTCCATGATCTCATGGAAACTTGGGATTGAAAAAGATCAAATTTGGTCAGAGAGAACAATGGAGTTTGCTGGAGGATAGAGAGGAAGCAAATGGGAAAGAGATGTTGATCAAACGAGCCAGTGTTTCAAATAGGAAGTGGATAGTCTGGACCACATGGTGACTGACTACAACATAACGGATGTTACAAAGTTACTGAAAAGCTAGGTTTTAGATGTTTTCACCACAGAAAAGTAGATGATGTATTTCACCTACAACTTTAGATTTATAAAATTATCTTGAAATAAGTACACATATCAAATTATTATTCTAACTCGTAATTAGTATATAATTATTATGATACTAAAATGTAATTAAGTGGTAAAAATGAACAAAGTATAGTAGCATGAAAAGTATGAAAATGCCACAAAGAAATTCCTATTTACTTACTAAAATTTTATTTATTTATTTACTTTAAAGATTTATTTTTATTTTATGTGCATTGGAGTTTTGTCTTCCTGTCTTCGTGAGAGTGCAGGTTCCCTGGAACTAGAGTTATATTCAGTTGTGAGCTGCCACCTGGGTGCTGAGAGTTGAACCCAGGTCCTCTGGAAGAGCAATCAGTCAGTGCACTTAACCACTGAGCCACCCCTCCAGCTCCTCTTACTAAAAATTTGAAAGATGATTAAAATTAATTTGAAAATAAAAACAATAGCAAAATTAACAAAAATAAAAGACAGCAACAACAGCAGAATGTCTGAGATTGCATCATCTGGAACTTGTGGGGAGTTTCTTTCTACACCTCCCCCACTTAGCTTTGGATTCTCCTATCACAGATCTGAAACTTGTTTGGTCTGGAGTCTGAGAGTAGAGGAGGCTAAAGCCAAGAGGATCCCAGATCAGAGGCCTGGAATTACTGAATGGTACACTCCTACCTATGAATCTCTAATCTGAGTTAACCTTCCTGTTAAAAAATAAGTTTGCATTGGGTTTTCTTTTATCACTATAAAACCCCCAATTTTTTGAGGCTGGAGAGATGGCTCCGCAGTTAAGGGCACTAGCTGCTCTTTCAAAGGCCTGGGTTTGGGTTCCCAGTACCCATGTGGTGCTTCACTGCTCTTTAACTCCTTTCCCAGGGAATCAGATGCCCTCTTCTGGCCCTGTGGGCACCAGGAACACATGTGTTGTCTGCACACACATGCAGGCTAAATGCAAATACACATAAAATAAGAAAAAATATTTTAAAAAATCCATACTTAATCAACACTAGTAATACTTTGCTTAATCCAACATGATAAACAGCATTTATTTGTGCCATATAAAATCAGCTGTAACAGTTTATACCTAATATAGTTCATTTATTGCAGATTGGTTGTGGCCAGTTTTCTATTAAGCATGGACACTTTCTTTCTATGAGGGGATAACTCTTAAAATCGCTTCATTACTAAGAGCAGGAAGTCAATTATTGCTAAAAATATAGGTGAATTTAAAACCAATTAGAAGGTCTAGTTTAGAAATCCCTTTTAAAAACTAAACATTTAATTCAATCTAAATGTTTACTGACCACATTTATTGAAAGCTCTACAGGTCACAGAGTTGTTGCTGGTTTTAATGATATTCTCAATCTTTCAAGAACTTATTGTTTGTTAGAACAAGTAAGAGCTGTGAAGATTGTGTGCCAGTCATAAGCAGAAGACAAGGGGAGAAGTGTAGCGATATGGTGGGGTCCAGACACCAGACCAGTTACTTTCGTCTGCAAGAGTAGGACAAAGAAAATCAAGAGCAACTTCCTCTAGGGGGTGACATTTTAACTGAAACAGGGGGTACAAGAACAATGATGCTAAGGTAAAGAAGCAGCATAAAGGAAGAAGAGGTAAGAAAGACAAACTATGCTTGGGGGAAAGCTAAGCCCCTGGTTTGATTGAAGTATATCCTGGATACAGAAAGAGATGGTGAGAAGACAACCTTGCAAGGACTGCTAATATGAGATTGTGATTGCTACATCCCAGGGTATGAAATTCCTTAGGCATAAAGTGGAAAATTTGCGGAAATTCCCAACTTGCATTGTCTAACATATACCGCTTCTATTTTCCGCTGATAGAGTTTTTGTTGCATACTTGAGGATGGTTAGCATCCCAGGCCACTATCTAGGAGACATCAAAAGCACTCTGTCTCCTTCTTGAGTCCTGAAACACAATAATTTCTATAGCTATGGCCACGTGTCTTGGAAGGAAAAATTGGAGAGCTTCCTGTGGTGAGGTAATGACTGTCAGAATTATATTAGACACACCTGGAGAGTACATCTGGACCAAAACTATTAGAGTAAATGGGAACAACTACAGTAGAAAAAAACAGTGTCTCAGGTGGGTAATAATGGGAGCCACAACACATTAGAGAAGAAACAGAAAAGGCCACTAAGATCAATAGTGTTTGTTGTTACAGTATTTCCCAAAGTGTTACAGTTTGGATATGAAATATTCCCCAGAAGCTTACGTGTTGAACATTTGGTTGCCAGATGAGGCACTATTTTGGGAGGCTCTGAAACTTGAAAGGGGGCAGATAGAACAAGTAACTCTTGCTTTGAAGGTAACATTTGGTCTCCAGTCCCTTCTTCGTTCATTTGCTTCCTGTCCACCATGAGGGCAACAGCCTTCTACATATTCTCCCACTGCCATGATCTTCTGCTTGAGTACATGGGACCCAGACGCAATGGCCCAAACCCCCTGAACCCTTTAAATTGTTCTCCTAGTATCTGAGTCACAGCAACAGCTAATATACTAATAATATCTAAAATATTTCATTATAGGGGCTGAACAGATGCCTCAGTGGCTAGGAGCATTTATCAGTCTTGCAAAGGACCTGCATCTGGTTCCCAGTACTCATGTCAGGCAGACTATAACCACCTGTAATTCCTGTTACAGGGATGTAACACCCTCCTCTGGCCATTAAGGTTACCAGCATTCATGTGGTACCCATACATACACTCATGCACACACTTGTACACATACAATAAATAAATCTTTAAAAATTATTTGATTAGAGAAATTATATGATATGCATCCATATTCCATAGTACATACTGCAGGAAGTGACCTGATTGAAGTTTAAGTATAAAATTAGTCACATCCAACTGTAATGCTTTGATAAAATAAGTCAAGGGTAAGGTTTTTGATAGTACATATGAAATTCTTTAATAGTTCCAGACTGGTGAATGCTGTATTTCCTTGGCCTTATTATTCCTAGTTAGTTTTTATGAGTGATTATGCAAACATCATTCTTGTGGTTGGCACAGTATATCCTAATGCTGAGTTAGATGTGGACTACTGTGAAGGGGCTCAGTATTTGGATGAGGCAAAATGTAAGGCATTAGAAGACAAAAAATTTCTAATTCATTATAGTAGAGGACACCCCCACCCCACGTTTCCCAGGATAGAGAAGGCACTGAGGACTTCGTATTCACCCCTGAGTACCTCCTGTGTGCCGGGGACAATTTTTGTGTTGACAAATAAAATTTTTGGCTCCCAGGAATGATTGATCTGTGCCAGCTTCACAAAAGAAACAGTCTTTGACCTGCAGACTGAGACAAAAGCAAGCAGCATTGGATCTAGAGAGGAGTGAGGGTACTGATATGACCCTTGAGTTAAATTCATAGAATGAGACCTGCCATTTCACGTGGCCCCCACACAGAAGAACTATGTACTTGGCTTAAGATACTGCTCTTTATTGAAAGAATAATTTTGGAGCAAGAGGTCAACATTTCACTTCTCACTGGTGTGTCATTGTAACTACTTTGCAGTGGGGTCCTCCTGGCCAGCACTTCTGCAGGTTATAAACAGTTCTAATGTAGGCTTTGCTTTCCTTGACAATAGGCTTCCTCTGGCTACTGTGTTATCTTCTTCTCCTTTGAATGTGCCCTAGATAAGTATTAATTTACCCACAGAATAATAGCACAGGAAGGAGTATTTTACTTATCTGTGGAGAAACAAATTCAGCAAGTATGTTTCCTAGCAACTGAAGAGTTTACCTTATACCGAGAATGATTATAAATATCCTTTAGGGATTTCTTTTCAGAGGAAAGAAAGTTTAAACACCATTACTATTAATTTAAGTGAGATTGGTTCTACAAAGAAAGTACCCAGAGCACTTAATGTGTTAACAATAAACATACTGTCTAGTGATTATTTCTTCTGCTCGTTGTGGTGACTCATCATGGGCTCCTTTTGGTCCATACACAATGCAAGTGAATTACTGGTTTCCCAAAGGGAAGTAGTAGCTCCTACTTTCCAGTCCTTTTGCCTGTGCAAAACTGAAGATTTGAATCATAGGGAGAGAGGGTGAAAAATCCAGTGGTCCAGAGCTCATCACAAACTTATGTAACAGTGCTAATGCTTTCAAGTCTCTATGTATTTTCTTTCTGCACTCCACGATCTCTTTCTTTCTTTCTTTCTTTCTTTCTTTCTTTCTTTCTTTCTTTCTTTCTTTCTTTCTTTCCTTCCTTCCTTCCTTCCTTTCTTCCTTCCTTCCTTCCCTCCCTCCCTACTTTCCTCCTTCCTTCCTTCCTTCCTTCCTTCCTTCCTTCCTTCCTTCCTTCCTTTCTTTTTGTGGGGGTGGAGGCTTAAAATTAAAGTGACACATTTGGCTTTATTTGAATATTAAATGTCACTGAACAACAACAACAACAACAAAAAACTCTTTGTGATAATGTTGAGGCCACTTGGAAGTTCAAGAAAAATGCTCAAGGAAAAATATTTACAGGGTAACTTGACATTATCAATCCCTCTAGCTCCAGGAGAAAAAGCTAATTAAAGAGAAAAAATAAAACCCAATGCCACCTCCCTTCTTGCTATTCACAGCAATGCTCTGAAGATTAATGAGGAGTCTGTTTTTAAGGGGGAAATGAAAATTAATTTATCATTAGTATTATATTAAATGAAGTGTAGCCTCTTTAGACGGTTTCTTACTCTTTCATATGATTTTCAGTCAGTCTAGGAAACACAGAGCACAGGATGCAGGACCACAGATTCAATTCAGAGTCAATAGTCTATTTCAAATAATCATGTTGCATTAAAAATTTATAATTGCCTTTGAAGTTCACTCAAGGAAGGGGTGGGAGGGGAAGAAGTGCACATCTTCTCCCATTGTCAAAACTGTAAACATTTTAAGTGCTAATTTATGTATGACTCATTTTCACCCCCCCCAAAGTTCATAGAATGCAGAAAAGGCAATTGATACATATTTATCGAATAATAAGTGGTAGACACAATGAAGAGATCACATAGTTTCAAGATCCTGGTAGATTTTAAAATATTCTTTGTATGTATGTAAGTAGAAAATGTAATTTCCTCAAATGTAACCAAAAAGAAGAAAATGACTTTTTTGTGTATTTGTGATATGCATGTGTACACACATGCACACATATGTACATGTGTGTTTGTGTGGGTGGGTGTGTTTGTTCATAGGCTTGTGGGGGCCAGAAGTTGATATTGAGGGTCTCTCTTGATTTCTTCCCACTTTATTTACCGAGACATAGTCTCTAGCTCAACCCAGGGCTCACCCACTTGGTGAACCTTTTTGGCCAGTCTAACTAGTTGGCTTCTATCTCTACCTCCCTAGCTCTGGGGTTATAGGTAGGTTGCTGTCCTAGATTTTATGTGGGTGCTATAGAAATGGATTTGGGGTCTTCAAGTTCGCACAACAAGCACTTTATTTTCGGAGTCATCTCCCTTGTCCCAGGGGAAAATGATTTTTATTCAAGAGAAGTATAGTTGTTAGTAAACTGAAAGTTGGTTGAAAACAAGCTGTGGACTAAACCGCATGTCAGCAGGTAACTCGGTGTTACCATTAGAGCAAGAACCTATTAATTACCGACTCATTAGGGAAGCCTCAGCAATTTTGTGTCTCAGAACAATAAGCAATTAAACATCAAAGATGCATCCAAAATTTAATGTATTTTTAAATAGGTTGAACATTCTGATTATCGAGAGCTCTTCTATTATGAAAGCCAAGTGATTTCCCCAAAACAAGAAAGATTCTAGGATAACAGTAAATTTTCTTGAGGTTGGTAAGTTTTAAAATTGTATTACAGTGTAAAACTGCCAAGTAATTAGATATCCATCAAATCTTAATTTTGAAAAAAAATTAGTAATCACTAATAGCCCAGCTTGCTTTTTCAGATAAGTTATCAGAGGCACAAAAACGGGTGAAGAGGTGAGAATGTGCATTTAGCCAGCTACTTAATGAATGCCCCCATCCCCTCCCACACCTCTTCTCATTCCCGAAGACACCTCAACTTTCTTCTTTGTCTTCAATTACTCCCTTTCTATTGACTCGTCCTCATTAAAAATACAAACTTATTCCAGGATCTCATGCCTCAAACAATCCTCCCTTGAGCCTATTCCTTTTTAATTATGGCTCCATTTTACATTCTACTTCAGAGTGAAACTTCAAGAGTTTTTTGTCCACTTGCCATCTTTATGGCCTCAGTCCTATTAGTCCTTCGGTGCCTCAGCTTTCTTACATTTAGGATAATAGTACATATGTCATAGGACTATTTTTCATATTAAGAGCCAACATAGGAGAAGGGCGTAAGAAATGCCTAAGATAGGAAATAATAGTGATTACTATTGTTAGTTTCAATGTCATTGAATCACTCAGTACCTTGCTGAACTGAATACATTTATTGACAAAGCCCTAGCCTTCAAGAAACACTATTGTAAGATTATTACATAATATATTGATAATAACCTAACTACTTAGTAAACATTTGTTTTTCTTAAACAAATATGGTGCTCATTTTTCCTTCCTATTGGGTAACCTGTGGCAGCATAATACTGTTGTGTTCACTTCACAGGTAGGTAAGGATGGCTCTATGGATACATTCTGACAAGATAGACCTGGAGATCTATGTGAGTATTTCTGCATTAGGATCAATGTTTCCTCTGTGTCCAGGCAGCTCCTCCTCCCACGAAGCCATCTGGTACCCCAGAGGCCTCCCATTTCATTTATCACATTAGGATTTACGGGCAGAGTTCCAAAGATATAAATGGAACTCAAAATTGGAAATTCATCAAGTTTGGAGGCTGGCATTAAAGCTGGATTTTCATAATAGTTTACATGGAATTGATGCGATGAGACATTCTTTAACCAACAAAGGCAGAGTGATAAGCAGAGGAGACATGAATGTCCTCAGCCATGGCTTGGAGCATGCTGCTACTAGACACAAAAGTGTAAAAGATGCTTGGCAGGGGTACTGGGACATTGGTTGAAACATAAGATGGTTCAGTCAATAAAGTGTTGAGTGTGCAAGCATGCATATATGAGTTCAGATCCCCAGTACCCATGTAAAAAGCCAGATGACAGGGCATGTACCTATAATCTCAGTGTGGGAAAGGCAGAGAAAGACTGATCCCCATGGCTTGCTGAGGAGCTATGGGTTCAGTGGGAGACCCTTTCTCAAAAGATAAGGTGGAGAACGATTGAGGAAGACACCCAGCATTGACCAGTGACCTCTACACACGCACAAGCATACATATGCTCATGCACACAGACATATGTGCATGAACACATATGAACACACACACATAATTAAAAATAAAATATTAATGAATTTTTAAATACATTAGTGGCAGAATTTCATTGAATTATGTAACCAATAGAGTAGATAATTTAGAAAACTGGTCACATGTAAATATGACTTTGAGTAATTTCATATAATTACCTATTCTGTGTGTCTCTTATCAGGTTGTTTTTATAATCAAAGCCAGCACAGAGATAATTCAACTTTGTTAATTATTTTTAAAATTTGTATATTTTTAAGTTACATAGTTATAAAAAATGAAACCTAAAACAAGAAAAAGTATGACATATAAACTTCTCATCTTACACTTTCTCCCTCTTTATCAGAATTACTTGAAAGGTAACCAATTTACCCATTATGTTAATGTATCTTCTCATATGTTTTTATGGATAAAATATGAAAGTTTATGTGTGTACATATACCCACAGTTGTTCTTATTATACAAATGGGTATTGACTTAAAACTTACGTAAAACTTTATTTGGGGTGTGGGAAAGAAGAGGAAGAGACCTAGTCAGTAAACATTTTTCATGAATCAGGTCTACTATAACAGACATCTGAAATATATGCTAGAATGGTTTATTTTAACTTTTCTCAATAAGTTGAATAATTTGCTTTAATGGTTCCTCTTCTTTGGTACAGACATCCAGACTCAGTTTGTCTACACATGCCCCCGCCCCCACCCACCCCTTGCCATTAGCTATGCAAGAGCTGAGCTAATAATTGGTAATCTTACTTGATACTGATGAATCTGAAACATGGCTGCCACATTTTCTCTGGTGCCAAGCAAAGTTTGCATGGGGTAATGACTCATTTTCTTTTCTTTTTATCTTGTCTATTAGCTGTTTTTTCCCTTTTATATTGCAATGCCCATCAAAACAGAAATTGGTATGAGCACCATGACATAGCTATATCAGTTAATCAGGCTCCACAAAAATTAAGATTTCACACCCTAATTAGAAAAATGGTGACGAATAAGCCAGAGGGCTCTGATTTACTAATGTGTTTTCATCAGTATAAAGCTTCTGTGTATTTTTCCAGCACAAAGGCATATTTCCTCAAAATGATTTTCATAAGAAATTGAACTAAAATGCCAATTCATATACAATATATAAAATATTAAACCTATAAAATGCTAGCACAAAATATTGAAATATGGTTTGCAGTGCTATCATCTAAATATAATGAGTTTCATGGTACCCACGATGAACTTGTGAAGCATAAGCTACATTAAATCATTCCTGGAGGAAATGAGTTTTACAAGCAAAGTGGTGTACAAGTGAACAGAGTCAATTCTTGAATTAATAGATAAATCAGAATAGGAAAACATAAACATTTAAAAAAACACTCCATGTGCTAAAAAGGCTTAGAAGCATTAGCCAGGTGGGTAGTGGCCACAACCTGGTGTTCAGCTTATGAGTCTATGAATAACAGCATTTTCTCAAAAGCTGATGGGGAGGGGGTTGTCATAAAAATCATAGTATATGGATAAATGAAGAAGTTGTATGTCTATGTCCATACAACTCAGAATGAAATTAGGCTGATGGAGACGATTGAGATCATCTCTAGCTGTATCACCTTGAATGTATCTAATGTCTACTTTGGGAAGCTAAGCAGGGGATGGGAAATAAAGTGAAGATGGGAGACTACTGCAGCTGGTTAGAGGAAGTCTATGGTTTTTGTCATTTATTTTCTTTTGTTTTTATCAGCAACACTTGAAAGTGGTGGAGAATTACTTCAACATCAAGATCTTTGGGGCCTTTTAAAATCAGTTGCACTTAAGGACACCAGGGAATTACTTCTACACCTAAGTGTTTGGATTAATCCAAACACTCAGCGGGTAATCCTTCACATCCAGACCAATTAGAGATCTCTTCAGTCAGTTGAAGCCAGTCAGGTCAAGCTTGTCCTTTTCAAAATAAAAGTATTGCTTGCTTTTAAACATCAAATTAAGAAAAAAAGCCATCTGTAGCTTCATTGAGTAGCTTCATATGAAGGATAATTTTCTTCCAACATTTATCAAGTGTCAAAAACTTAAAATATATAATTAGAACTTCCTAGAGATATGCATATGTAAGTAATTATCTTGGAGATTCAGAAAGGGGAAAATCAATAGATCTTAAATTATGTATATTGGGACTAGAATTTAGGGGGTGGGACATTATATTCAATTTTCATAGAATAGAAGTAATTTGTCTGTATTAACTAAAACAATATTGAGAGAAAATATTTAAAAGAGTAAAACCATACTTGTCTTTGTTCAACTATACTCGTAACAGGAAGATAGAATAACCCTAAATTCACCAGCAAAATATTGTTTTTAACATCAGATGAGCAGTTAATAATAATACAAATCAGTTTCTGTCTTTGTGTCTCAGTAGTTCTGTAAGTCCCTAGCTTTCATGCCAGAATGAATTAACTGATAACTTAAAAGGGGGAAGACTTGATGGTATTACAAGTCAGGGATTTAAGATAAGAGCATAGATTAGTTGTTTCAGAAAACACACTCTTTCTTGTGATTTTAGAGAGCTGTAAATGTAATTTGGACTGAAGGCAGTGAATTCCTTGGAGGTGAGATGGAAATCCAGCACATTCCAGGCAGCCCTTGGTTTCTTCAATAAAAACTTCTGATTGGTTTTACTGATGAAGACAGGAGATAGGAACTGGTTAGGCAGTTTAGGGGAAGAAACCCAAAAGCTTCAGTTTCAGGAATGTCCTTGGTTCTCCAGTCAAGAATACAAGAAGGGAGCTCTGGTTTCTTGTCTCTTCCTAGTTGGGCACCCTGGCCTGGAAGACATACCTGAGACCCAAGCCTAGTCCAGACAGCAACCCCTTCTGATAAACAGCCTTGGAACTGGATCTCTGAATTTTCAGGGTGGAAGCAGATTATACCTCTTCCCCAGTTTCAGCCTATGTCCTATATGATGTTACTGTTACCTCTTTAGAGCAAGGAAAATTACAGTAGCCCTTGATCAGGGCTCTGCAGAGGCTCATTAAATAAGGGAAAGCTATTTCTTCCTGGCTGAAAGTGGAGGCCTTAAGTGGAGAGGGAACACTGTAAAATACCCAAAACAGAAGAGTTCATCTCATCTAGCTGAGCCTGTGGAGACTACTCCCCAACACACACTCCTAGGAAGGTCAATTCACCAGCATCCACACTAAAGAGATGGGAGAAATAATTGCCTTTTTAATGAGCTAATGCCTTTTTCTTTCTTAGAAAGCCTGCCCTCGGGGCATTCACTCACAGAACCATGTGTTCTAGAGCTTTTCTGAAGAAAAACACAACTTTTCTGTCTTCCTTATTGTGGGATAATCTTCTTTTGTACACTGTAAACTTGCATCTCTGCCTAAGGTTTAATAAAGAGCTGGACAGTCAATAGCTAGGCAGGAAAGGATAAGAGTGATATCCAGAGGGAGAAAGGAACTGTGGAAAGAACAGAGGCCAGAAAATGCTGGCAAGACACTGAAGAAGTTGGACATATTGTACAGAGGAGAGCCATGTGGCAGATTGTAGATTAATAGAAACAGGGTAATTGAGGTTCTAAGAGCTAGTTGGGCACAAGTCTAAGCTAAGGCCAAGCTTTCATAATTAATAATAAGTCTCCATGTCATTATTTGTGAGCTGTTGGCTCACATTTCCTCCTCCTCCTCTTCCTCCCCCTCTTTTCTAATTTTCCCTTTTTGATATGTACCAAAGCCTTGACATGCTTTTCTGGAAGCTCTGGGCAGATTTCCTCACTCTTTCTCTGAAGCTCCCCTCCTTCCCATGTGGCTGCTTGTCTGCCATGTGGCTGTTTAATGATGTCATGGTTTTCTTTTTTTCCTCTTAAATCTGTTCTTACACTCTTTTACTAACGAGACTAAGAACCCACAAAGCAGACCCCAATTTCCCAGTAACATGTGGCACCCTGGATGAAAATTTCTGGTGTCGTGCGTTATCTATTTGATTTGTCTTTTCCTACATGACCCTTGATGATAATTTAGTTCATTGTTAGTTATTTTCAGTTGAAACAGAGGTCTAGTTCAGTTCCACATTCTCTAAGATCTAGAATACTCCAAATATTACTAAGGTGCCAAAGTGAGTACCCCACAGAACATCATTAAGAGTCTCTAATCAAACTCCTGGAAGAAAATTCCCTTCTTAGGACATTGTTCCTTTACTGTCATCTATTATCTCACCTTATCAAAGAACTCACAATGGATCTGATCATTCTTTTTTGTGGTTACTGTATATAGACAGTCCACCCTTGCTATCACCAACCCTGAATATTTGAAAATTCATGGAAAGTGGAATCAGAATGACCAATGTAGGAATAAAGGACACATTCTCCACTTACATACTTTTGAGCAGAACTCTATCTGCCGGACACCCCTGAAAGTAATCCATTATTTCATGCTTTCCTCTCTCCTGTTGCTTCTTGGGTACTAAGCAAGGATAAGTCAAATTGAAAATGACAGTTTATATCTGCAACTAGACAACTGAGAAAAATAACTAGAATAGTTAATGAGGGCTAATCCTCAATACTTACTTTCTGATTTACTTCCTCATCCTCAACATACATATCCTAGCCACCTAGCATTATTTTTGCATATACAAGAATTCAAAAATTCAAAAGAGAAAACAGACTCACATCTTTAGAAACCCATCAACTATCCTTTAGTAACTTCATATTCTAATTTTTAAAAAGATTTATTTATTTTTTTATGTATACAGTGTTTTGTCTTCATGTATGCCTGCAGGCCAGAGGAGAGCACCAAATCTCATTACAGATGGTTGTGAGCTATCATGTGGTTGCTGGGAATTAACTCAGGACCTTTGGAAGAGCAACTACTGCCTTTAACTACTGAGCTATCTCTCCAGCCCCAGATAAGTTCACATTCCTGATACCATGTCCTCACGATCTACTGCTGACCTAAGAATATAAATGCTGCATGTCTCTGAATACAGGAAATGATATTACAGGCAAGTTGGCTGACTACACAGAATTAAGACTCTAATTTTCACTGCTATTAAAGTCCAGAAATTTATTGTAGGTCCTGGGAAGTGGGGTGGTATAAATGGTCACTGTGCTGTTGAGAACAAAGTGAATAATGACTGAAGTAGCTCAATTTTATTAGGTAATTGCTGTGTTTCAGGGATCTGGCTTTTGGTACATAACTTTACAGATCCAGTGACTAAGAACAGTGACTCCAGGTCACATAGCTAGGAGAGTACAGAGAGCAAAGGGAATTTATACATTTGAATAGAAAATTGACTAATTTAGCCTTTATCAGACAAATCAAATGCTTTACTATGAAAATATCATATCATCGTTTTAATAAAATAACTTACATAAAATACTTGTGTTAACTTTTGATTTGGAATTTAATAGCACAAAATGTTTATTTATCATAAGTGACTTATTTATTCTTTTAACAGAAAAATGAAAGGTAAGAACTAACTTACTACATTTAAAACTCTTGACTTCCAGAAAGTTTAGAGTTAATACTAACTTAAAAAAAATTTATATTGTATTATCTTATGTATATGGGTGTTTGCCTGAATATATCTTTGTAGCACATGAATGGAATGCCCATCGAGGCCAGAGAGAATATCAGATTCCTTGAAACTGGAATTACAAAATAGTTGTGAGTTTTCATGTGGGTGTTGGGAATTGAACCCAGGTCCTCTGAAAGAGCAACAAGGGCTCTTAATCACTGAGCCATTTCTCCAGCGCCTAATACTAACTTTAAATAGTATTCTTTGTTTCAGTATAATCTTTCCATGCTCCATCATGATGCATGCTATATATCACTAGAAATATCTCCAACCCTTACCTCTTTTGTCCTAAAATATGTAAAAATTGTTTTAAAGACACAACTGCTGACAAAAATCCTGAGTGATGCCTTGAAAATGACAGTTCTCAGGTCAACTGAGTCTACCTCCTTAGCTCTGGAGTGTGTAGCAGAAGTCATTGTCCTGATGAGGAACCAGCACTTTTCTTTGAACAGATATGCCATTTTCTATCCCTCAGGGCATATCTCTTTTATTTTTAGCCTTTGTTAGTTGGCTCCCTTCCATTCTTACTTAATTGGGAAACGGTATTTTGTAGTGGCATCTTGCTCAGCCAGTGGACTTGGGCTGGTGGCCACACGTAGACTGAGTTCTCATGGGTTGTGGTTGGAGCATCCTGCAGGGAGAGGCCGCAACTCCAGGAGCAGAAGACCATGAGGGTTATTTACCATCATTGTGTGAGTGCTCCCTAAATAAATACCTGTTAATTCTTTATCTGGGTATTCATGGACTTCCTTTAACCTGGCTACAGTTTTTTCAATATATATATATTGAAAAATATTATATATTTTATAATAATATATATTATATATATTTCAATATATTTCAAATTAACTGAAAAAATGTTGATTTTCTGCTGTCTCCGTGGTGATGACCAGTGATGGGCTGTGCTCCACACATCTTTCCCATCTGTAAGTTTTCCACCTTGCTTATCTGTTTGCTTTCTGAAGATGGCAGGAAATAAAATACATAAAAAATCACAGATAGTTTGTGACAAAATGAGTCAATGTCTTATTTTGTTCTGCTCTGGAACTTTTGCCAAAGTAATGATAAGATGCATGGTTAATAATAAGAGTCAATTACATATGAAATACTGAAATATTATGTGTACATCTTCCTGTGATGGCTTATTGCAGGTAAGACAGCTTTCTTCCCATCTGCTTACCTCCAAGCTCCAATCACACACTTACTCATTTTGGAGGATCTTAGAGCTGTGTAAAATTGTTCAGACTGGGTATTGAAAGTTAAAAACTACTTCCATTATTATTCCAAGAAAAAATGAAAACAATAAGCAATATATCTAAGCTAAGAAAATGCTGCTCTTTGTTTTTACAACACTGCCACACACGCAAAACACCTAGCCAGGCCATGATATTTCTACTATGAAATTTCAAAGCTTATTAAATGTATTAGTGTCAGACAACTGAATTATCAATTGTAACTAATTGTTACAGTCACTTAATTGGTGAAAGGACCACTTGCTTTGTTCCCACTCCTGCTTAGCTACTTGGAGTATTCCACATTTGGCAGGATGCAGAACTTTTGAAGTCAGGGAGCTTTTCAAAGGGGAATTTGAAATAGTGATCATCTCATGGAGTCATCCCAGTGTCCAGTCACTAAATTAAGCACCAGGTACGGACAAGTCAACTTATTCCTACCTTAGTATTTAGCACCACGTTCTGCATACTGAAGGCTTTCCTCAGAAATAGTACAGCTCAGGGAAAATTAACTAAATTAGGCATTCCTATTTGCCACCAATTCCATCAGAGGCTTTGATACAGGTGAAATTCATAGGAGAAAAAAGGGGGGGATTCACACATAGAAAATAAAGCAACAAACAACACAAGCAGAGACTAAGTCAAATATATCTTTAGATTTTGGCTGAGATCAAGGGCAAAATCCCTCTTATTATTTGGGTATAGCCTTCTCAGATGTATCTCTTGTCCAAACTTTACTCTCTCATGACAAGTCCATGACAAACCATAAACCTGGCTGTGCTTTTGGGGAAATGTTTGACATCAGTCAGTTTACTCCTGCAATCTTAACTCCGACTCCCAAGTACTGGCAATAAACAAAGCATACACTAAACCACAGTTGAATAACAAATAGAACCCAGATGTCTTCTCATCTCACCATGCTGATTTCTAGAATGAATTGCAGAGAGTCAATGCTTTTTGTGTATAATTTACTGCTGGATAGACTAAGGTGTTCAAGGTCTCAGGAAACCACTGATCTCTGTCTTCTAAAACCAGCTGTCGAATACAGCCATAAGTTAAGAGAAAGCACATAATCACAAAAACAAATATGCCGGCTGATGTAATTGAACTTCAGTTTCCTTTCAGGTTCTTAAAACACATTGCAATGCCAAACAAAAGTTTCTAATTCATTAAAAATTTAATGTATTTGTCCAAGAATATTACATGATTTACTGACGTTAACCAGGGTTAGTGATTAATTAGTTTCAATGGCCTGTGAAAAATTGTCATTTGCTTTGAGGCGGGCTTTCCCTGTGCAGCCCTGAGGCCTGGAACGTGGGAAGAGACTGGTTTCTGACTTGAGACTCCTCACTCCTCTGCATGAGATTGCTGGAATTGCAAGTGTATACCATAAAACCTGTCAGGGATTCATCTTTCCATCGCTGTATTAACTATGTGGAGGGTTCAAACCTGAGATTTATCACTCCCTTTCTTTTATTGTGTACTTGGGATTTTTATTTAATATTGTTTAACTAAACGGTTTCCTTGTTGCTGAAGTATCTAGAGGGGCCAGCTTGAGTAATTAGCCAGTGATAAACCAAGTGATTAATTTAGACCCATAATTACTGATGGGTCGATAAACAGGAGTCACATGGGGGTCTACATCAAGTTTCTTGGAAGAGAGAAATAATGTGTTAAAGCAATTCACAGCAATTCATACATTGTTTATGCCAATTGTGCCAAAATGGCCATCTGTCTAGGACATTTTTTAACTAATTACAGTTTGGCACATGGCTTGGTTTTTCCTGACCAACACCCAACTGCTGGTCAACAGGTGCCTTTCATGGCAAATTAACTACAAATGAGATTGGATCATGGGCATTATGTGGTGTAGGGGGCGGTTCTTTCCTTAAATCTCAACTTAATTTTTTATTTTAATCTGAAATAATTGCATAATGAGTGTGGAATACTTTCTACTATTCCTCCTTTCCTTTCTTTCATCATCCCCTCTCTTCTTTTGATGATGTTGCTATAAAAACTAATGCTTTTATTGACTTACATTCATATATTACATTTTAAATTTTACCTTTTCGTGCAGCAGCTTTCATACACTCTAACTTCTTTTTTTTATTGCTGTTGTTAAAATAATTAAGATAAGTTCATTTCTTTTCCAGTTTCTTTCAACCTAATTCTATCTAATTCACCCAAACGCTCTGCTCCTCATTGCAGATAAAGAAGAACCAGAGTGAACAATCCATAGAAGTTCTCCCTAACAGGACCCACTCACCAATAAACTTAAGATTTCAAGACCTCTAACCTCAATATCTCCTCTCCTCTCCTCTCCTCTCCTCCCCTCTTCCCTCCCCTTCCCTCTTCTCCTCTCCTCTTCCCTTCCCTTCCCTTCCCTTCCCTTTCCTTCCCTCCCTTCCCCTCCCCTCTCCTCTCCTGTCCTTCCCTCCTCCCTTTCCTTTCTTCTTTTTTTGTTTTGTTTGAGACAGGGTCTCTTTGTACTACCCTGGCTATTCTGGAACTCTCTATGTAGATCATCCTTACCTCAAACTCACAAGAGATACTCCTGTTTCTGCCTCCCAGTGCTGGGATTAAAGGTGTGTGCCATTATTCCCAGCTTCAATATATTCGCTTATATATCAACAACTTTATTGAGATTTTCTTTTTGCTGGCCAAGTCTTTTATCCTTTCTCTAACTGAATTATTTTATCAAGGTTTAGTTGTAAGGCCCAACCTGTTACACTCCTTCATTGCTTCCTTTCCACTACATGGTGTTCATTGCCAATTGCTGTGATTTTTGAGGCAGAGATGTCTATCCTATTTATATTTCTGGTACATGGCACTATGGTAGATTTTCACTTAATGGCTAGCTCAGTGAATGAATGAATGAATGAATGAATGAATGAATGAATCAATAAATACCAGGAAAAATGCCTGAAAATCAAAACCCCACAGAGTCAACACAGATTGACATAATAATCCAAATCCTCTTATAGTTGTGATAAAAAGATAACACTGGTGGAGACACTTTCACCTAATAAAATTATCTAGGGTTATCCTAAGCCTGACCAGTCAATCCCAGAGATGATAGCAATTCAAGAGCTCCAGTTAGTTCTTAAAAGTCCTGAGAAGCCCATGTCCATGTAAGTCTTGTTCTTAAAGTGGTGCTATTAGAAGATTGTGAATCTTGATACTTTTTAAATAATTTAATACATATGTACAAGGAACACAATCCCATTACTCTGTCATCTTCCTTACTCTCCCTATGAACCCATTATTTCTCCCACTAGTCTCCCAGGAGCTATGCCACTGAAGAAAATGGTACCTCTCCCACAGCAGCAACCATTAAAATCCAAGAGCACCTCAGGGAAGAGATGTGGCCTCATGGTCACCTTCTCTATGCATTCTGGAATGTTGGAGGTAGGCAACCCTAAGTAGTTATCCATTGCTGTGTATTTATGACTTCAGTGTTTTATCATGAAGCATGATTGCAGTGATCCTGCTTTATCTGGGTGCCAGTGTTTCTACACCCTCCTACCCACGTCTCCCAATTAAGTGTTGGGATCTAATGTGAGGCCTGGTGTGTTACATGGCTTCAAACAGAATAATGGTTATCCAGCCTGCTCCTCTTTCCTTCTCTCTTGTTTCTGGTCATGAAATGGACTCCTTTACTTGGTCACATACTTCTGACACAATGAGTTCGAATAGGCCCAAAACAACAGTCCCCACAGCCATGGACTGCAACCTGAAAACTGTGAGACAAAGGAAATCTTTTGTCTTTATCAGCTGATTTGTTTCAGGAATTTGCTGCAATAACAGAGAGCCTTCTTGACACATCAGTTTTAGCTGAGCTGGTAGTAAATAATACAGAATAAAGGGATTGACAAACCATAAAAGAATGCTGAAATTGGCCCCCAAAGAGGGATGGATTGATGCTGTGCAAAAGTTACAAACTAGAAGAAATATGGGCTTGTCAATCGATGCTGAGCATTGTTATTTGTAAGTTTCTATGTGTTGCTCAGATCAAAGTGAAAACATAAAATGAAATAGAAATTTAGGGGGAAAATCTCTACTTAGAAATTGCACAGCAAATTGTTCAGTCATCAAATTTTTTTGTCAATAGAAATGTTTTCCTAGATATGTGTATGCAGGGTTTTCAAATATATATAAATTCTTTTCTTGAATATAGTTATCTAGCAACTGGTGTTATCAAAGTGTAGTGCTCCCAGTCACTGGAGTGGCAAATGTTTTCTAAAACAGATTCATATATTTCATATTTCATGCTTTGTGCTCAAGGTTGAGTTATTTTTTTAATTGTAAAACCTCAGAGAAGAATGAGTAACAGCCATCCAGGTATCTTGATGCTCTGTGACAGCCATAATGAATGGTGACCAAGGCATCCCACTGAGGCGAACATTTCTGTTACATACATCAATGCAATGGCCCCTTTCTTTCCCTTGGTCCAACAAGAAGCATGTAGATAGGAAAACAGGAAGTAGTTGTTGACTTCTACAATAACGTTCTTGCTACAGTTAAAATAAACAGAGGATTGCATATTCAGCTTTCATGTCAAGCTAGTTTTCAAACAGTTTCCAAAGGAAATAACAGGAATACAGAGTGAGCGACAGCTTCACATCAGGCTGAGTCTCATAGAAAATATTCTTTTTGAATTTCTGACAGCTTTATTAATGGGTAACTTACACACTATAAATTCACCCATTTAAATTCTTGGATCAGTGGTGGGTTTTAGTGAATTTAAAGGCATGTAATCACCACAAATTTAGTTTTAGAACATTTATTTCAGTTTAGAGGTATCTTCTGACTCTTTGCCGTTTGAAACTCCAAGAAATTTAAGCTCCTTTCTGTCCCTCCGATTTGTCTCTCTGGACATAAAGTGAACAAGAGAAGCTACAGTCTTTGTTGTCTGTCACTTTCACTTAGCATGGCCTGAGAGTCATCGCTATTGCTGCGTGCATCTCTGAATCATTACTTCCTCTTACCCACAAATATTCAACTGAATCAATATACCCACTTAAAGTTCACTTATCCCTTGATAAATATTGATTTCCATATTTTTGGCCAATATGAATAATGCTGTTGTATATTTCTTGCTCATTGTAGAAATGTTTCCATCTCCTTTAGATACATATCCAGGGGTGGTACTGTTGGGTAATATGATAAACTTATATTCAACCGTTTTCTTTTCTTTTTTTTTTTTTTTTGGTTTTTCAAGACAGGGTTTCTCTGTGTAGCCTTGGAGCCTATCCTGGCACTTGCTTTGGAGACCAGGCTGGCCTAGAACTCATAAAGATTTGCCTGTCTCTGCCTCCCGAGTGATTAAAGGCATGCACCACCAACGCCCGGCACATATTCAACCTAAATTCAATTTAACAAATTCCTCCTTTTAAAAACATCTTCTCCAACACGTGTTATTGTTTTTCTTTCTTTTTCATTAGATCTAATCTCACCTACTTATTATTTTCAAAGTTTTTAAAATTACACTTATTAATTTGTTTGTGTAGGCTGGTATGGGTTGGTAGGGGTTGAGTGCCATGGTGCATATGTGGAGACCAGAGGACAACTTTTGGGAATGTGTTCTCTCCTTCTGCCATGTGGGTCTGTGGGTCCTGCAGAATAAAGTCAGGATGTCAGACTTCAGGGCAAGCATCCACACCTACTGAATCATCTTGCCAGCTTAAAATTGACGCGCTGTTAAGTGACTTCTTCCTTTTTTCCTCTGACTTAATTTATCCAGCACATATTACACTATTTCTAGGAGACAGTCAATCACTCTCCACCCAATTAAACTAACATAGAAGATGAACACAATAAAAAGAGAGTTAAAACTATGACATAAAAAGAGAGACCTTAGTCCAACTAGATCCTTTATGGATAATTCAAAATATGAAATGTTTTCGTTCAAATTCTGATATTTTGAGACAGTGTTTCTCTGTGTAGCCCTGCCTGTTCTGGAACTCTCTCTCTCTTTCTGTCAGGCTAGCCTCAAACTCACAGAGATCTGCCTGTCTCTGCTTTCCAAGTGCTGGGACCAAAGGTATGCGCCACCCACCATGTCCCAGTTCAAATTCTGATTTTTTAAATGAAGCAATGCACAAATGAAATAGGGATATGGCCCACATACTCAATGTGCGTCATATCTGATCTGGAATGCCATGTGAAGGTGTGTGCATGAGAAAAGGAACATTTACTTAGAAAAACTGGAAACAACGAAGAAAATGTAAGTCCATCATGCTATTACCACCTATGCATTCATTATTTATTTTAAATGTGTGTGAGTATATATGTTAGGTAATGTGTGCAGATAAATATACATGTGAGTATTTCAATGCCTGGAGGTCAGAAGTCAACCGTGGGTCTTATTCCTCAGTAGCCATCCACTTAGTTCTTTTGAGACGGGTCTCTGATTAGTTTGGGGCTCCTGGATTAGGCTTAGCTAGCCAGCATGCTCTAGGGGTCTGCCTGTCTCTACTTCTCCAGAGATGGGATTATAAGTGTATTGCCACATTCATTTTTTTTTGTTTGTTTTTAATATAGGTTCTGGGAATCAAACTCAGGTCCTGTTGTTTGGGCAGCAAGCACTTTGACTGATGGATCTGTCTTGCCATTGCTACCTATTATCCTTTGGAGACAAGATTGCACTCTATGGCCTTGAACTTACAGAACTCTCTCTACTTCAGCCTCCTGAATTCTGGAATTACAAATGTGAGTCACCATAACTTGCTCCATGGATTTTATTCCGGGAAAAGTCACTCTTTTTTGTTATGCATATATATATAGATATATATCTATATATATATATATAATGATTTTAAAATTTTGATTATCTAATTAATTTTCTTGTGTGTGTGCCTGCTTGTCTGTATGTCTACTACACATGAGCAGATACCTGTGGAGGCCAGAAGAGGGCACTGATCCACTAGGACTGGAGTTACAGGTAATTTTGAGTGAACCAAATCTGCATCATCCGCAAAAGCAACAAGTGCCTTTAACCACCCAGCTATCTCTCCAAGCTCATAACACATATATTTTATTTTTATTCATATATTTTAAAGCATTTTATCACAACTAAATTATGCTTTTCATGCTATAGGAATTCTGATTTTAATTTTCTGTGTTTTTTTAAAGACATGCATTTAAAGGCTGTGTAATTGTCTACCATAAAGCAGTATCATAATACAACCTTTTCATTAATTCAGTTTTTTTCATTTTTCACATATGTGAATGGTGCCATGAAGACCATCTTTATGCTCACAAGTGTGCCCACATCAAATTTAAAGAGAAACATAATTACTGCATAGTTCTTTCAGAAAAACAAAGCGGTATTTGGAGACCTTGAGAACATTCTTCTGGGAAATAAAAGATCAGAAGAATTAGTCCAGATATAAAGATTTGAATTTGTTCTGGAAAGAACTGCATGTAAAGAGGATTCAGACAGAGATGAGAACGCAATGATATTCAATGTATGGGGCTGAAATCTGTTTATTAGGATCCAGAACAAGGCCACAAATACATCATAAAATCAACAGAAGACTACAGAACAGAAAACTTAATTGGCCAGCTTCCTTATACCATGGCTTTAGCAGGAGCTGAAGGTTCTATCCTCACACCACAGATTTTTAGTAACCCATCTGAATCATTTCATATGAAGAATGGGCCTAGCAGGCCAGTGTGCACTGGTCAGCATACTTTGCTCCAGTTTCATGATTGAGATTCTCTCATGACGGAACAGAACCCCAAATGCCTAACAAATTTACAAAACTGAGTGGCATGACTTAATAATAGATGTGTCACTGAGGGCACTAAAGAAGTCCCTTTCTTGTCACTTCATGCTGAATTAGTAAAAGCTATGATTGTATGGTTTCCTACCCCACTCCAATAAATCTCTGAATCACTGAACATGAGTTCGGGCCATGTTTTGTGGAATGATATCCAGTGTGTATTTGTAATATAGAAAGAAGGCACAAGAATAATAGAAAAAGACCAGGCATGGTGGCACACACCTTATTTAATCCCAGTGTTTGGAAGGCAGAGGAAGGCAAGAAAGCAAAACAAAGCAAATCACTAAAACCAACTCTGAATGGTCACCAGTTTTGAAGATGGAATCACAAGGGTTAATTCCACAGAAAGAAAATGTATTAGTAGACATGGAATAGTTGTGTCTTCCTGAGAGTGAACTTAAACAAAACAGTTCTTGTTATGTTTGTTCCTGCCTGCTGTCTCAGCCTTCCCTAAAATGCTATGTTTCTGTCCATGCTCCTTGAGCAATTCTACACTCACTACCATCCTAAAAGCTACACCCATCATACAAATGAAAATGGATGTGAGCTAAGGCCAGTTAAGCTACCATTGTAGCTCGTCAATTACTAAAAGCTCATTTATAAACATGGAATTGCTCCAGTTATGGTACGCTTAGCAGAATATGTTTTTATAGAGACTATTTTTCTCTGTCTTCATATAGCTTTATGATGAGACTATAATATACAAATCCCAATGTGATCTGTTTCACATCTTCATTGTGGAGATACTCGTAAATATTCATATAGAAGTATCAGTAAAAATATTTTTATTTATATGAGGTGGTGTTTTGGCATTTTTAACTGAGAGAATTGAGTAATTGCCCTTGTCATTTACAAAGCTAATGTTATAACTCAGTCTCTCTTGTACATCAGTTTTAGCTTAAATGATATGTTTTCTAACAATGGCAAACAAAATTTCAGTCATATTAATAAGATTTAAATTACATTTAAATCTTACAGTTTTAGGATGTAAAATCCAAGTAATTATATCCCCCAAATCAGCTGATTGGCTTTGTGATGTAACTCAGCTTGAGACTGAACACTGTTACTACTGACAAGATTCTCCATTTACAAGTCTCCAAGAAGGAAACCACTTTCACTGTTAACAAAAGTGTAAGTCGAATCGGGCCTATGCAAGCATCTTATCTATAACATAGTGTTTGCTGATTAATCTCTGATATGGACAAAATACTTCACTTTCATGATCATTTTCTTTCTTTTCTTTTCCTTTGAAGCAAGGGCTCACTATGTAGCTCTGGCTGGTCTGAAATCTATGTGTAGACTGGGGTGGCCTGGAGTGCTGCCTCCCTCTGCCTCCCAAGTCTGGGATTAAAGCCTTGCATTACTACCGCCTCTGTCCTTTGAATTTTTTTTTTTTTTAAAGAAAACATTTTCTACGAAAGTGCATTTCATCTTAAAGTACTGACTTATACTTTGGGGTGGTAGGACATTTGGTGTTCTCCAATAGTAGGAACATAAAGAAAGGAAACCAGTAAAAAGAAGAATTGGGAGGAAACATGTCTAGTTAAACTAAATAATGTTCTACACATTTTGGTTAAGCTTCAATTCTTATGTAAGTAAGTAAATCAAAATTGCAAATTGGAGTCATCGGTTCATGGCTAATACTGAGTTTCATTTAAATTTCAATTGTTTTTCCAACAAAGAAACATATTTTCTGAATTTTAAGAAATATAAAAGCACCAAAGTATGCTGAAGATCTAACCACCAATGTGACACTATTAGAGGGGGTAACAAAGGGTTAAATGAGGTTATGGGTGGGTGCTAATCTGATAGGACTGACTTCTTTCAAAAGGATGAGCCAGCTGAGCGTGGTAGAACTAGAAAGCCTGTATTCTGGCAAATTGGTGGGTTGAGGCAAGAGGATCACAAGTTCAAGGCTGGGATGCAGAGTGAGTTTAAGGCCAGTCTGGGCAAGAGAAACCCTTTCTCCAACTACAGAAATAAAAAGAGGTCTGAGCATTTAGCTCAGTAGTGTAGTCTTTGCTTAAGATATATGTATTCCTGGGCCCAAGTACCAGCACTGGAAGGGAAAAGAAAGGATGAGAAGATGAGAATCTGCTCAGTTATTTCTATGAGAGAGGCATGCAGGCCATGCAAAGGTACAGAATGAAGGAGACCATTGGCCATGCAGGAAGGAAGATTCCCATCTGTCTACACCTTGATGTTGGACTCTTGGCTTCCAGAACTTTGAGACAACAAGTTTTTGTTGTTTTATACACCACTGACCCCGATGAGAGCCTGAGTGACTAATACAATCAAGTTGTCCTTCTTCAGTTTGATGAAAGTCTTGTTGCTTTTGGACATAATTAGATGTTATATTTTTAAAAGATCCAGTGAGGTCTTGATGTTTTTATAGCTATGGAGATGATACTGTGGTTTTCTTTCTCAGTCCATCATTACGTTGAATTACAATGATTGCTTTTCAAATGACAAAACATCTTTCTATTCCTGGGATAAATCCACCTGGTCAGGATCTAGTGTCCATTTTCTCTATTGGATTTGATTTGCTGAAATATTCAAACAAAATAAAATTTAAGACAAAAGAAAGCCCAAAGGTGAGAATTATTCATTGACTTATCTTCAGAGCCAAATTAAATTCAACAGGCACAGAGAAATCTCGAAACAGCAGATCAAATTAATAATATTCTAGAGCAGGAATGAAATCTTGGGAATTATAGATCAGACTGACAGCAACAATACTCTGAGTCAGTTGATTAAAAAACAAAAGAGGGTGGCTTGAATTTTCCTTTATCTGAAAGACAGGTTTATATTTTACAAGGAATGAAAAGCTACACAGATACTCACTAACAAAACACTTTAACTATGGAGACTGAGGAGTCCCACATCCTTCTGTTCAGGCTATTTTGGTGTTCCTCTAGTTTTCCATTGCCACAAAACAATGCATGAAGGAAAGACAGAGGCTGGGACATTAATAGAGATGTTCTACAAAGGGATAGCCCAAAAAAGGAAAAAGATATCTTTCAAATATTTCCTAGGTGTAAAAGGGGTTTCAAGATGAAGGTTGAGAATTAACCTATAAAAATTAGCCTCTGGTCTCGCCTAGCACTATGAGTTTCAACCCTACTGGAACCAAACCAGACCCTCTGCATGAGGGCATCAGTTATAAAGTACGGAAGTGAACCCAGATGTCCTCGTGTGGGTCATTATGGACCAGAGAGTTTAGAATTGTATCCAGTTCCAGAGCCTCTCTTCTAACCCACTATGGTGTCCAATGTAGGATCCCCAGCAGTCAGTCTAGTGTCCTTGGGCTTCCTCAGGTTTGGATCAACTGTTTCTGTGTGTTTCTCAGTCATGACCCCTTTGCTCATATAATCCCTCCTCCTCTTTTTCTCTGAACTCCTCAACTGAATGTGCAAGGTTTTGTTGATTCCCCAAAGGAGGTCAGTTAGTGGGAGGTGGGGGAGGGGAGGAGGGGAAGGAGGGGGAACTGTGGTTGGTATGCAAAATGAATAAAAGAAAAGAAAAGAAAAGAAAAGAAAATGGCCCCAGGCGGTGGTGGCGCACACCGTTCATCCCAGAACTTGGGAGGCAGGGGCAGACGGATCTCTGTGAGTTCGAGACCAGTCTTGTCTGCAAGAGATAGTTCTAGGATAGGCTCCAAAGTTATACAGGGAAAATCCTGTCTCAAAAAAACAAAAACAAACAAACAAACAACCCAAACATACAAACAAACAAAAAAGAAAGTGAAAGCATTTAAAAAAATAAATCAATAAATTCTGCTGTGAAATCCACTGGAATAAGCTTCACTCATTGCTCCTGAAAAGTTGATTAGAGCCTTGGGGTAAATGTCTGTGTTTGTAGTACCTTGAGTCACTTCAGAGACTTCTCTTTGCTTCCTCCTTTCTCATGGGCCATCTCAGGGCAATACTACTGTGATGGTTTCAGTTGTCTTGACAGTGCTTAGAAACACCTAGCAAAGGTACCACTGAGCATGCCGGTGAGGAGGGTGACCCCCTTAAAGATAGGCAGCACTATTTCAGGGGCCAGGGTCCTGTACTGAAGAAAATGAGAAAGGGAACGAAAAGCAGCTCCCTTCTCCTGCTCCCCTACTGCAGATGTAGAGTGGTTGACTCAAGCCCCTGCCACTATGGCTTCTCCAACAGGCTTGGCTGAATTCTGCAAATGTGGGCTAAAATAAGTCCCTCCCCCTTCAAGTTGCTTTTGCCTGGCTTATTTTACCATAGCAGAACAAAAGTTAACGAATGCAACTATTGCTTAGCTCATGAAATCAGGTGAAGGGATAGCTGAGGCAAATGTAAACTTGGCACAGAAGATGTTTAAACTATATAAAATAGAGGATTTGTGTAACCCTGGCCTGAGAAATGAGGGCCTGAGAAACACAGGCCTTAAAACCCAAGATGGTTCAAAGCAAGGAAGAGGAAGGCCACATCACTGTTGTTCTTTTTGTTTTCTAAGACTACATTAAAATTAGGGAAGGGTGACAATGGGAATTTTTGCTCATGCTTCTAAGCAAGGCAGAAAGAGGCGGTCTGTGTCATTATGCTTACTTTTAAAGCCAGATTGGTTGTTGATGTTGGAAAGCCCCTCCCCGGGAGAGAAGGTAGATTATTTGCATATTTTCTACTTTCTACATCCTCCAATTCAGCTTTATAGAAATGGTTAGGGTGTGACGCAGACATTTTGTTTAGATTTACAAGCCAGATTTCTCCAATAGTTCATGTTAGCCTCAACAATACAATCTATATGGATCAATTTAAAAAGTGTTTTAGGTCCAAGCTAGAGAGGAAAACAGCATCTAATAAGCATAACTCACAGAAATATCCTGCTGCTTTGCTAATTTCCAGTAAGCATTACAAGACTTCAACTAGTCCGACACAGCAAGCTTGAATTTCCAACCCGCTCCACAAGACAGAATGGACAACAGGAAACAAACCAGGGGATACTGGCTTACCTTCTAATAATATGGTAGTAGGTGCCAAAGCAACTCTCCCCTGTCCCTGGCAATATCAAAGGAGGAACTGGAAAAGACCCACTTGAGCTCATTGTCCTTCAACAAGTTTTAGGAGCTTCAGGGCAGACCTCATAGCAAATGGCAAACGACCTATTAGCTCTGAAATCATTTGAAGCTTGATTGTTAAGAATATGTAAACAGCTTTCTTTCTCCAAGCTCAGAGGGCTTTTGCCATTCTGTCTGAGTTGATAATGCAATCATCAGTAGAAAACACAAATTCCCTTATTAAGGCTAGAGCTCTAGGAACCCTCCTGTGTGACAGGCAACCCCCCCACCCCACCCATACATAACCAAGAGTCTTGGGCTTGATTGATTTGATTGGATCTTAGTTAAGTGCCTTACTTTTTCCCCTTTTTGATTGGGCAAGGACTCTTAAAGTACCTGTCTCTTGACTGTCAGAGGATTTTTCCTAACCCATCTTTCATCAAATAGAATATGGAGAGTCCCCATCAAGTTCAAATGCCTTCAGGGCATAATCTGGGCTTTTGTCAGGGATTCATAAGACTGCACATGTTCATTGGCCCAATTACAAGACCTCGGAATTTACTCAGACCTCAGAGTTATGGAGGTTCCTTCCTCTTCCTCAAGTCCAAGTAAGCAAGTCTGTCTATTAAGCAGGTAACTAACTAATTCATCCGGGCCTCATTTCTCCTGTGATTCCTACCACCTCTATCCCCCACCTCCCCCAATTCTCTAATTTTCCACATGATTTAAAATGGCCAAATACCAGGTAAGGATTAGGATTTTACATTTTTAAGTTTCCCACTGGTCTGTACAGAGGAGCATGCTATGTGGGAACAAAGCTGTGTTGTAGGTCCAACTGAGAAGAAATGCTTTAGACAAGGGTGAGATGCTCTGTCAAAAACATGCTGATGGAGGTGGCGCAGAGTGACACACACCTTTAACCCCAGCACTCAGGAGGCAGGGCAGGCAGTTACTTCTCTGTGAGTCTGAGAACAGGCTGGTCTCCATAGCAAATTTCAGGACAGCTGAAGCTACATAATAGACCCTGTCTCAAAAAACAAAACAAAACAAATAAAATGGCCAGCTAATACCAGGCAGACAATGGCATACCTTTGCTTGACATGTTCAGTGATAATAAATCTATAGCTCTGTATTGTGGGAGGTCCAAACTCTCTTAAACTGCAGTCCTTTGTCTGAGAGATAGGGTCTATTTTTTGGTTCAGATAAGAAGTATTCTCGCCCCAAAGGCTCATTTGTCAAAGGTTCGGTGTGATTGGATTATGAGGGTTCGGACATAACCTATTTATAAACCTACTCATTGATTAGTAATTTAATGACATTATGGCAAGTGATGGAAACTCAAATATGAGCCTTATTTCAAGGAAGGAGACCACTGTGTGTGTGTGTGTGTGTGTGTGTGTGTGTGTGTGTGTGTGTGTGTGGTGTATTTCTTTGGCGGCTAGAACTTGTTCTAGATCCTTCCCAGTTTTCGCATCTCTTTTGTTCTCTGTGAAATGAACTACGTGTTATGCCATAGAAGGCTCTACCGTATTCTGCATCACCAACATCGACCCAGAAGCCATGGAGCCAAGTGACAAAATGGTTAGTGAAAATAAACCTCTCTTCCTTTCAAGTTGCTTTCTCAGGTGTCTTTTCATAGTTGTTAGTACTAAAATGAGTTAATATATATCAAATTCTTAGAATACATGCTGCTAGATGCTGTGCAAAAAGAGAACCTGCTGTGATGAGGACGGTGGCCACAATGACCATTTCTCTTGGATGCGCAGCTATGGTTTCTGAGGCTGGCTCCTCTTTCTGTACTCCACTTTTTCTCTCTTTGAGCAATTGTATTTCCTTCTAAAGTGTTTGAATGGGGAGGATTAGTTCATATGTCCCACAAATACCCAGTTCCTGACCTGTGGCTATTCCCAGGGTTATTGTAGGATCCAAAAATAATGACCAGAAGCTCCAAGAACGAGAATCTTCTTCTTTGATAGAGTTTGGGAAATAGTCTGCCCAGTCTCTCTAATTGAAATTTGACCACTTGTGCTTTTAGCTGGATATTTTCCCAACATATGAACAGAACTACTACTTTGAGAAAAAGACGGTGCAGAGGGATGAGAATTTTTATTGTTTCACAGGTGTCAAAATATTTGAGTCAAGCTACCTTAAGCCTGATATTAAAATGTATTTAATGGATCAAAAGCAGGGCACAGAGGTAAATTCTGTGTAGCTCAAAATGAAAATATGTTCTCAGAAAACTATTTTAAAATGTTTGAATTTATCCTTTTCTATAAAAAAAGAGTACTTACAAAAAGAAACAAGACCAACCATGTTTCAATCACAGAACACCCTCCATAAAAAGAAGAAATGGAGACATTCATTAGAATGATTTCTAAGGTTTTTTTTTTTCTTCTGTATCAATTATTTGTATTTAAAAAGAAATCCCATCCCCTCTCTCCCCAACAGGAATACCACAACCCACATAAGCTGCAAATATTTCTACCACAGTGAAAAATTCAGTTCCTATTTTAACACTGGATTTTAGGAATTTATCTCTCTTCCATCTACCACATGGGCAGGAGCAAGAGTCCAGCTGGCTGGGGCCACTGGAGCAGCATCTGCTGACTGTAATGGGGACATTATTTACCACACAGGGAATGCAGAGGAGAATGGGGTGGGGGTGGGGGGGACAGTACTTGTGAATGAGAGTGAGGAGGATGACTTGTGGGGTTGGAGAGGCCCCAGGCACAACTGGCTAACTAAATACTGCCATCAGCTTTCCCTCTCTCATCTTCAGTGAGATCCCATTGCCTCCAGGCAAACAGGTCCATGGCAGTAGCTTCCCCCAAACCACTTTTAAGAACCTATACCCATTTTCAGTTTGGTCCCTTGGCCCATGAGGTCAAAAATATTTACCATCTGGCTTTGCAGAAAGTTTTTGCCTAGTCCTGCTCTAGATCAAACTTCCTTAAGGACAATTAAAGAAGTTAACTACTTCTCTTCTCAAGCATTGCTTCAACTAAGTGTCAGCATAAACTTAATGAAGCAGAAACTCCTACTACTATGTATTTCATTTAAGAGTGTACCACTGGAATGTGTCTATTAAAAGACCACTTTTATCCTACAGTTAGCTATTGTAAAAGTGGTTTCCCTTCACTTTTAGGATTGTTGGAATTTTTTTATTCTATCAGGAAAATACTTAGCGGATTATGAAACCTATAATGGTTCTCAGAGGGCTGAAAATCTGCACCTTTCAGGTTCATCTGGACCCATTCTGTTATACCAGGGTGATGGCACCAAGCAAAAAAAAAAAAAAAAAAAAAAAAAAAGGCCTTCAGCAGAGTGGCACTGTAGCCTACCACGCCTCTCCTCCCAATTTGAAGTTAAGCTCTAGTGTTCTAGTCTCAGCCTGGAATAATCACTTCCCATGAACTGAAGTCATGCCAAAAACAAAACAAAACAAAACAAACACCCCCACCCCCAAAGCCCACTTCCTTAGAATTCCTTTCTGAAGAAAAGATGGCAGAAGAATGAGCTTAGCTACAGCAGAACAACCTTCGTTAGCTTGTTGCTCAAATAAAATACCAAACACTCATATTTGATTTCCATTTTTGAACTTTAAATGGGAATTTAATATTCCCTTTCATTCAGACACATCCCCTGCCTCTGATTTGCCCTTTACTAGTAAGGCTAATGTGCAGCTAATTGACTTCTGGTGACTCTGTACCAAAACACAAAGGCAACGATATCATTAGTCCCTTACAGGGCATGGCTTGAAACAACTGCTTCCTGTTTACTTTGAGCCTCCCCACTATGTAGCCAGAATAAAGTGAAATAGATTATGCACATACTTCTTGGGTATTTCTTCAGTCAAAGGTAACTAACAGCCAGGAGACAGACGGCTGTAAAACAAATGTCTGGGAATAGCAAGTTATACAGACCTTAGAGCTGTCATGTATACCACTACATTTGCATTTCTTAAATTCTTCAAGTTCACAGTTCATCTTTGTGATATTTATCAATGCAGTTGGGATGGGGGTGTGATGGTTTTTTTTTTTCATTGTTAGTCTAACACAGTCTGGAATCACCTGGAAAGGAAATCTCAATGAGGGGCTGTCCAGATTAGGTTCCCCTGTGGCTGTGTGTGTGTGGTGGATTTTCTTGATTATGTAAATGGAGGTGGGAAGATCTGCACACTGTGGGTGGCACTATTCCCTAGTCACAGAATTCTGTAAGCATAGAGAAAGGGAGCTGAGCACTAGCATACATGTGTTATTTCATTGCTCTCTGATCTTGGTTGTAGACTACCTTGAGTTTCCAGAAGTGGTGGCCCTATAACCTGAAAATGTGAGCCAGACAATCCTTTTGTCCCCTCAGTTTCTTTTGTAGGGGGAATTTTTCATAGCAACAGGAAAACAAAGTAAAATAGAAGAGACTGTTAAAATACTTTTAAGGGAAACAAAACAAAACAAAAACAACACAGATATGAGAAATACTTTCTCCTTGGAAGGTAAACTGGGCAGGGCTTACATCTCTGTTATCTGTGAGCAAGAACTGTGTCCTGGTTGTGAATCAGACATGGTTTGGCCTGTAACAGTTAATGGTTAAATGGAGGAAGAAAAAAATATGCAGCTATTGGTGATATTCTAATGAGATGAAACAATATTTTAAAAAGTTAATAAGTAACTTTTGCTTTATGCATGGTAGTAGATGTCTGTAATCATAGCCTAAGGAGGATCTTTAGTTTAAGGCCACCTTGACCTACACAGGAAGTCATTGTTTGTAAAAGAACAAGGAAACCAAAACAAATAAACACCCCAGCAAAGTTTTTCAACCAACATCTGAAATTGTTTAAACAAGAAACAAATAAAACAACAATAATTTTTCCTTTGTGTGAAACAGAGTAATCTCTTATGGGAAATAGGGACTTGAGATGAAATTCTAAAAGGGAATCCTTCTATATTTGGGAAGTCTTGAGAAATCAAGCAATCTCTTACTAGCGGGAAATAGTGTACAGGAGAATAATGAGGTAGGCAGAAAGCAGGGACCTTAGTTAATCTTGTGCAGGCATGATGACTGTCATCTCACAGATATAAAATACACCGCATCTCAGAAAGGAAACGGAACTAGGGTTAACACATAGATATTTAAATTCCTAATCAGTATTCTTTCTACTGTACCATGCCTTATGGACTTGTTGGTAACCAAGGATGGTTAAATTATGAAAGACAATGGGGAGCAGAGATACAGGCAAACTCATGTCACTTTTTCCAAAAAGTATTCTCCAACCTCCGTCCCTCATTCTCAAGTCACTCTGTGGCACCATGTTAGTGAAATTATCTCTCAAATGTATTTCCAGGTCCTCTTAGCCTACAAGGGGCTGGCTTTTCACTGGGGGGGGGGCTACAGTTGGATCCCAGTCCTCCAACGTTCTGAGAACTACTAAGGGACATGAAGGATGCCCATGCATTCCTTAAATGAATGAATGGAAGACTATCCAGGCTTTAAGTAGAGGTGCCTGCCTTGAACAAATCATTTGGTTTGCTAGTATCTAATTAGCAAATGGATGTGCGTAAAGATCTGTGGCTTTGGAACTAAACTCTGGGTGTTCTGAGGAAATGATGGCATGTGGCCATCCTCTCCACTCCCCTTCCTTCTTCCTTGGCATGGAAATCTGTACTTTATGCTTTGAGTTCTGGGGTATGCCTTCTAAGTAAGGGGACTGACAGGCTAAAGTTTGAAAATAATTGGATTAGTCCATTTCAAAACACTTCTCCATCTCTAAAATATCCTGTTTCTAGTGCCCTTACACTCGGCTATACATCTCAGTTCTTTCAGGCCTAGTGTCCTAGTATTAAAGGCAGTGTGTAAGGTAATGTTTTCTGGGATCAAAGGTGTGTGTGTGTGTGTATTACAAGGGCATAAACCAACAAATACATTCTACCACTGAGCTACATTTGTACCCCTGGCAACAGTATTATAAAAGTTATAGCTCAGAAAAAAGCAGATGACCATAAATATAATCTACACTATCAAAAATATTGGTATGTTTTTTGGGAAACAGCGTCTTTTGTAATCCAAATTGACTTCAAACTCTTGTATGTAGTCAAGGATAACCTTGAACTCCTGATCCTCCTGCCACCACCTCCCAAGTGTCAGGATTACATACATTACACACATAAAAATAATGTAAAAAATATATGAATAGTGACACAGTTTTTTTTTTTTTTTTTTTTTTTTTTTTTTTTGCGGGGAAGTGAATGGCTCACACAGTCTAGAGGCAAACACAAGTTTACAGTGAATAACTTTGAGAGCTTCCCATTTGGTCATTTGTTTCAAACAACAGTCTAGTGTTTGCTGTAAACAAATCTCCTTGAGGGCTATCTCAATAGTTCCATTACCAGTGTAGACAGAAATGATACAGTCATAGAAACATGAAATTGTTCTCATCTCTGTTCTGTTTTCATATTTGAGATGAACAAACCCTTCAGGCTAACATGGAATGATCATCCACCGTGAAACTCTAACTGTAATGATGATCTTAGCAGCACCTCCCAGTTTAAACTCTGAAAGTGAAATGGATTGAACAAAGATCCAATTTACATGTGTCAAAGGGACATCAGAAGCCAGGCAGTGTGCTGTATTACTGAAGAGAGGTTCTAAAGAGAACATGTGACAAATGATGGTAGCAAGGTGGGATTTCTTGTGATGTGAAGAGCTGTTGCTATCAAATATTTTAATTCACAACTCACACTGCCATCTGCAACCTGATTTAGGAGTCCACTCAAATTATAACACTGTTCTCTTCTTTCCAAATCAGATTAGATCATCAGAACCTCTACATTCCAGGCAAAATGACTCAGCTTTAAAAATTACCCAATAAGCTGCTCTCTCTAAAATAACAGTGATAAAAAATGACACACAGTTAGAAAGAAAACAGAAGCTTCCTTTGCCAAGCAGGCTGGAAAGTCATGAGGGCCACTTTGATTTGGTTTCTTCCAAATGAGAAGAGGCAGGAAAGAGATGAAGAAACAGCGATGTGATAAAGGTCTGGACACCTCAATGATATTTTGGCTTTATCACCTGCAGTGTGTGACCAAAACAATTTCAATCACTCATATGCTTCTATTTGCCTACTTATAGACAAGAATCTTTAATCAGCAAGAAAAACAACATGAAAGGAGAGAAAAAATCATCTTCTATACAAAATCCCATTTTTAAATCTTTAGCCATTCTTTGCTTCATTTTCCTAAAAATTTATATACAGTTTGATATTTCACTTTCCCGGGGCAATTTTATTTATTTTAGTCTTAGATTCAATCACCCACTTTAGCAGGAAAGGAGTTTCACTTATTCATGCAATAAATATATGTGGGTGTGTGGTCTGCCTCCTGCATTTCCTAAGAATGTGGGAAGACAGCAGTGGACTAGCCACACAACAAACAGGACACAGTGTCTACTGCCCCAGTTTTAATTCTAATATAGCAAGACTGGCTAACAGCACACAATAGCAGGAAAAGACTCACTCTTGAAAAGAGAATCCGCACAATTAATCTTTCCTCTACGTCTTTCTTTTCTGTTTCCTCCCTCTCCCTTCTCTTGTCCTGTGCTCTTTCTTTCTCCTTTTACTCTTCATTCTCCTTCCTCGGTCTTTATTAAATAGTTTCTATAACGTGTTAACTTTACATTGTTGTGATAAAACACTGACTAAAAGTAATGTGGAGAGGAAAGTGTTTGCTTCATCTTGTAGCTTAGGGAAGTCAGAGCAGGAGCTCAAGACAGGAACCTGGAGGCAGGAACTGAAGCAGGTTTTTTGAGACAGGGTTTCTCTGTGACTTTGGAGGCTGTCCTGGAACTAGCTCTTGCAGACCAGGTTGGTCTCAAACTCACAGAGATCCTCCTGCCTCTGTTGCCGAGTGCTAGGACTAAAAGCATGGACCAGACCCACCCGGCACCAGTTTACTTTCTTATACTACCCAGGACTACCTACCTATCTGGGGTGGCAGTGCTCTTGCCCTGCATGGACTTACCCTTCCAGATCAATTAGTAATCAAGAAAAATGCC
Source organism: Cricetulus griseus (assembly GCF_003668045.3). Classification (NCBI taxonomy): domain Eukaryota; kingdom Metazoa; phylum Chordata; class Mammalia; order Rodentia; family Cricetidae; genus Cricetulus; species Cricetulus griseus. The sequence continues at coordinate 30,282,253 of NC_048596.1, read as the reverse complement.
TATAGGCAATCTGATGGAGGCATTTTCTCAAAGGAGAATCCTCTTCCTGGATGACTGTATCTTATGTCAAGAGGACGAAACACTGACTAGATCACCTAACCTCTATGTATTCCTAAGATTTCATAAAGGGCCTATAATCCAGTAGGTGAGGAATAAGTAGGAAATGTTGCTGAATGACTCATTCCACCTGAGATCTAAAGTTCGGTATGTTTTATACAGCAGAAGTCATGTGTCTGTTGAGCACTTGAATTATGCTTCATATAAAATGTGAAGCAAAAGAGCCACAGGATTTTCCAAATGAAAGAAAACAGTAAAGACAATCTAACAACTTAAAAATCTCTATTATTGAAATGATGAAATTTTAGATATACTGAGCTGGTATATTATTAAAATGGTTATGCTTGTATAATTACATAAACTTTAATTTTTATAAACTTTGTGACTAAAGTATTTCATGCTTTCTATTGCTGGCATTTTAGTGTTTGTTTGGTTTGGATTTTTGGTGCTGGGTATAGAACCCAGGACTTACACATGGTAGCCAAGGTGCCCACCCCTGAGCTATAAACTCAGCCCTCAGCTTTCTATGTGGTTGACCATTTCTTCTATTGAACAGTGTTCCTCTGGATGGACCAGTGATTAGCAGATGTTTAGACAACTAACTGTGATAGAGTTCATAACAGAGTAAAAAGATCTTAATTTCTAGCTTTATTACAAAAATTGAATGAGTGGCTGGAGAGATGACCCAGAGGTTGAGTACTGCTGCTCTTCCAGAGAGAGGTCCTGAGTTTAATTTCCAGCAACCACATAGTGTGGCTCACAACCACCTGTAATGAGATCTGGTGTTCCCTTCTGACATGCAGGCAGAACAATGTATATATAATAAATAAATAAATCTTTAAAAAATTAAATGAAAGGAAACCTTAATAGTGTTATTATCAATAATATAAAATGCCCTAATCAACAATGCATAGAACATGAACATGTCAATGGAAAGCATGACCATGTCAATGACACACATGCTTTCATAGTCTCTGTTCAAATGATCCATCCAGGGCCGAGGAAGAAGTGCTTTGGAAACAAGAATAGATGATAATATAGAGAACATGCTAAATAAATTATAAAAGAAAGATAGAAATCCTTTCATCAAATAATACATAATTGGAAGGATTATGTATTATCTAATCTGTGTTCTCTCAACAGTGTAGTTATCAACTTAAGGATAATATTATGCACCTAAAGCAATCAAGTGTCCTCTACTCCTAGGCGTGTTTTAGGTATTGGGTTGACTGCACTGTGCACTTTGCAAAGAAAGCAAACTCAAGTCATATAGATTCATGCATAGACACACACAAATTGTGAAAGCAAAATTACAAAGAGAAAAAAGCTTGCTGAAAATAAAACAGCATTTTGTAGCCATAGCAACCTTAACTTTTAAAAAAGCAACATTAAGCAAGAAGAGCTCATCAAGAGCTACATCAAGTTGTTATAGCAACCAAAATATGGCTTTACAGAAACAGATTTGGATGAAAGTAGCCAGAAGGTTACAGTGGTAAAAGACTATTACAAAAATATATCTTGGGTGCCCAAAGGTTCATTTTTCTTGCTTCAATAAGGATTTGTGTCCTCTGATTTACTAGAACAACATTTCCACTTTCCACATGATCCTAATGACGTACTATGTTATGTTATGGTAATAAGGAATGGCAGGTTTTGTAATATCTGCTAATAACCAGGAAGACAAAAATTGATTAGTGAGCATGAATTTTTGATCCCTATAGGTTAACAAACACCATTAAACCAAAAGCAGAGTAAAGAGTAGTAAAGGAATGGCTAGAAAGGTCTGAGGAATAGGTCTGAAATGAACCCTTAAATGAAGCAGGGCTGTTATTTCGAATGTTTGTAGTTTATTTAACAGCACTCCTAGCCACTACTAATACCAAACTTTCCAGGAGTAACTACTGGAACAAAACAAAGCAAAGCAAAAACAAAAGCAAGCAAACAAAAAACCCCCAAAGCTTCCACACAATGACAAATCTTCCTCAGGCAAGAAGGCCTCTTTGATAGAGAAATCTTTCATCTGATCTACTACTGCTTTCTTTAAGGACAAATGCTTCACCCAGATTGTTGAGAACACCACACACACACACACACACACACACACACACACACACACACACACACACAATCTCAGTTCTCAAATTGGGCACATGATGCTCTCTACGCACTAGAATGTCTTGCCTTCTTCTTCTTCTTCTTCTTCTTCTTCTTCTTCTTCTTCTTCTTCTTCTTCTTCTTCTTCTTCTTCTTCTTCTTCTTCTCCTCCTCCTCCTCCTCCTCCTCCTCCTCCTCTCCTCCCTCCTCCTCCTTCTCCTCCTCCTCCTCCTTTTTTGTCTTGTCTTCTTGTTCCAGGGCAAACTCCTACAGCTAGCCTAAGCCTTCTCCATGAATTCTTTTTTATTTCTGACAGCTGTTTCTACTTCATCCTGTGTGATTTCATTTAAGAAATAATTATACTACAGGAAATGTCCACTTCTCTGTTAGTCAACTACCCAAAGTATCCCAAACAGTCATCTACGGATTTGAATATTTCAGAGTGATTGGAGATGTCCACTTTAAACATTATGGAGCTTGTGACCATTACATATTTTATTGGAGATCAATATGTTAAAACAAAGGAAAACACAATTGGTCAGCTTTTGTTGTGTGAATAATGGAATGAAAGTCTTGGACAGGTGACATGAAGGCTAGAAAAACAAAGGTGCTGAGTCCCGAACTTGGAAAGACACTCCAACCTAGCTGCAAATAATGATAGGTGGTAACTCCAAATGCTGAGTTTTTTTAAGAGCAAGGACTATTTATCTATCTTTGTTGATTACCACGGTACCTTATCCAAAGCATGGAACATGACAGATCCTCTGATGTAAGGCCAATGTAGTTACTCAGGAAATAAAAAAGTGTTTTTTCACAGTTGCATCATGGTTATTGTTTGCTGATATGGTATGTGGTTACAAATTCTTTAGGAATGTACTTTCTTCTAGCTCTTTTTTATCAAATTTATCTTACTATTTCTTTCCCATGTATGTAAATACCTTAGCTAAGGAATTTTGAGCATTTCCATTTCTATTATGTTTCTTACTTATTTTCTACAAAAATTATTCTTTTGAGGAATATCAGAGTAATTTCTGGGTTTCTGTATGACACACCCACACACTTTCCCACTTTACTTTCTAACACAATTCTCACAACTATATTACTTTTTGGAAGATCACACACACTTCTCTAAGAAAGACTTACAGAATTTAGTGTAATCAGAATAGAAAGCTTAAGAAAATGTAAAGGTTAAAATAAGTGACTTTCTGTTCATATTTTTTGAATCAGGGGAAAAATAATGACACATGAATGACCCACCAACCATAAATTTCATTCAAAGGCATTTAAAAACCAAGTTATAAAGAAAGATAAGATATGCCAAAGGATTGGCCAGAATAATTATTCTTAAATATCCCATTTGTTATTCAAAACAGACAGCTTTCTCACAGTGCAAATGCCCAGTAACACTCAAATAAAGGGTCCTTGAGAGCAGGGGCATCCATAAAGAGTTGTCAAGTGTCATTTTAGAACTTCATGTGATTGCCAAGTGATGGGGACTGGAAGGAGGCTCTATCAATACCATTTAACTTTCAGACATAGGATCAGTGTGTGAATTAAAGAGCAATTTAAAAGGACAGTAGAAAGTTTCAACGATTTATGTTTTGTCCTTACAAATAACAACCATGATTTTTTTTTTTTAACTTTTGAAAGCCAGCTTAGTTTTCTCACCAAGAAGAAAACACACCTGCTAGGATAAGAGTGACTATGAAAGGAAATTGAAAAATCATGCTTTTCCTAAGCCGAGATAAGTCTCATTAAAGACAGCTGATTCACCTGAGGTTTTGTGCAGGAACAACAAACATGCCTTCTTCCATGAGACAAAGTTAAGAACCGAGTCCAGCTATCCCAGCAGCCTTTTCTTGCTAGTGCATTGTACACATCAAATAGAGAGATGACTTGCTAGAGCCTGGATAGGCTGTTGGAACAGAACCACCTATTGCTATTCATTATTCCAGCATGAATAGAACTTCACTGTTTCCCCTGGAAAAGGGCATTTCTGAAGCAATTTTTAAAACTAGATGCTGGTTTTTACTTTTATCATTTCCATAGCTTTCAAATCACCAAATCACATTGATTCTCACTTACATGGGATTTTCTCCAGTTTAGAAAATGGAGAGATGGTGTTGTTCAGATTAGCCAAGTGTGGGGAAAAATAATATGCTATGAGATGCTTAAGAACACCCCAGAGAACACACTGCAATATCAAGAGGAGGATAATCACAGATGAAGGCAGAACATAACTGCTTGAGGAAGGGAGAGGCCATGAGGCAGTTGTGCAGGTTCTTCCTCCCCTCTCAACTGGATGATCATGGCACTAACATAATTTTCAATTGTGCCCCAGTTCTCTCTTCCATTTTACAATACTTTCTTGGAAAAGTGGTTTCCTAGAACCTTTAATAGCGGTGGAAGGGCTTCAGCAGAGAATAAAGATGAATTGGGAAGGGAGTGGCACCGTTGAGAAAGGTTTCTGATTCACTGAAATCTGTGCTCATGTATTCTCTCATCCTTTCACTTGCCAACAATTTTCTAAGTGAAATCATCACATCAGATATTATCCTGGGAGTAATATATGTAGCAAAAGGTACATGATTCTTGTTCTTAAAGATCTTATAACTTAGAAGATCTTATAGCTAAGTGAAGGAACAGAAATTACTCAAACAATTAAACACATAAAGATAAATGTCAGAGTGGGCATTAGAAGAATGTATTCCAGCTACAGCTTAGGTTTCAGAACACCAAAGCCATCATCTTTGGATTGAGTATAACAAGAGGGAAGATAATCCCAAAGCTATGGGAATCTAGCATATGCTACAATTGCTCATTTGATGATCGAATAATGCCCATTGTATGTGCTAATTCTAGCACATGTATGTGGGGTTCTAACACTATGGTACAGCACTCCTACTAGGCCACACTAGTATAAGAATAGGTAATTGAGAAATTTCCAACCGTTGCTTGATTTGACAAAGTGTGTTAGGGTAATGATAAAGGTTTAATCAGCAAAGTCTATGTGCAGAGATTAATGGGAATATAGTTCTACCATGTCATGTCCATTAAATTTTACATGTTGTAATGAACTATGCATGGATGATATGGTTATTACAGTGAATATAACATGCACTGTGATGTAAAACTAGTAAACAATTTATTATATACCTTGAACTGTTTAAAGTTTATAGCTTCTTGAAGAGTATATCCAAATGTCTTGGGTCCAATAGCTCCTTAGTGATAAAAATAACTTTTTTGGTGTTTTATTTTCTGGAAAATATGTAATGTCACTCTAACTTACCTTACTAACTCAAACCTAATTACATTGGTAGGCTTTAGTGCTTCTGTCATATGGAGCCACAGTCACCTGCATCTGGACCATTCAAGATGTTTGTTAAAAATATTCAGAGCTCTAGTTCAAGTCTACCCCACCAGCAGTTTGAGAGCTAAGTACACTTTTCACAACACTAATTTCATAATCAGTCCTGGCTCCAGTTGGAAGAATCTGGTGTTAGACCCTTTGTCATCAACTTGTGGCTCACTGCTCGCCACCCCCATGATGATATCTTGTTTATACTCTAATAAAACTTTCCTGAATATTAGAGGGTGGAGCTACTCCCTAGCTAACCACAGAGGTCTGGAGGTCTGTACAGGCAGGAAGAGAGAGGACTATAAAGAGGAAGGAGATTGGAACTCAGTTTCTTTCAGCAGAGGAGTTTGCAAGGTAAGAGTTGGCTGTGGCTTGCTCTTTTCTCTCTCTGATCTTTCAGCACTTGCCCCAATATCTGGCTGTAGGTTTTTATTATTAAGACCAATTAGAACTTGTGTTACACCCCCAACCCCCAACTCTTAGTTCTCTGCTCAGTTTAGTAGCACAGAGTTACTTGGGTTCCTGACTCATGGTCCTGCCTCTAGAAGCAGACATCCAGTCTGTCACTCCAAAGAATAAGCCTAATTCTTGGAGGTTCCATCTCCTAGGAACTGTATGCTGTTCACTATGCCCCTTGTTCTGATGGGTTTCAGTATGAAAATGAGAAGGGTAAGTCTTCCCTGATTGAGATTAATCAAGAACAACATTACAAAGTTATAATATAGCCATTTTCTGATCAAAATGATGCAGTCGGTAGCCTAATCCAGACATTTGCTAGAAAAATGGAATATTACAGTCCACCTGAGGTCCATAGCGGTAGGTTTAAAATGGCCCCCAAGGGTGTATGTATCTCTGTCATAATGCTCATGCGGTTTGAGCATTACCTTATATGGCAATGTTTTGAAGATCCTAGTAAGGGACTGCAGATGATACAACAAGATCTAAATGAGCACAAAATAGTCTAAAAAATTTAATTGAACATTAAAGGTTAAAATATCATATATATTCCATCTTAGCAGTAGATAGTGGCCATGGAAGCTTCTAATAAGATTGAGATCAATGATCAGGGCAGTTAGGAAGGAGATGAGTTTTTTGTGTTAGTCAATAGGCAACTATTCATTGTGAGACTATGGCACAATTAGCACAACTGAGCTTTGGAAGTTGTCACAGTTGAAGCAGACTTAAACTAGGCCTAAGGACACTTTCAGTGCTCAGAATGAGGCAGGAGGATTGAATCAAGGTAGGCCTGGTCTATGTAGCAAGTTCAGCTCCCGCTTAAGCTACCCAGTGAGCCCTGTCAGGTGAAGAAGAGTCTGCTTACCAGTACACAAGCAGAAATGAAAACGCAAGGACAAGGACATCTCCAGTACAGCCACCTGTGTACCATGGCAGGCACAAACTTGCATTTCTTTAATTGCATGGACTCATCACCCCTTTCAAAGTCAATGGTCTCAAGGTCTCAGGCTTTGTTTGGGTTCCACTTTCTTCATCTTTGTCAGCAGTTCCTCAGAGAGAACAGGGCAGTTTCTTAATGTCTTCAGACTGACTCACTTCATTTCTAACCTTCTATCCATTGGGGGGGGGGGGACTCTCAAATTTTCCTGTCCCAAGAGCCTAGGGCTACAGAGACACATTTCCTTGCAGATGAGGCTGCCAGTGAACTGCCCAATAGCTCACACTGCACTAATTAAAATTATCTAGGCAAATTAGGTGCTGTATTACAAAGTGTGTTTTTCCTTCCTAATAGGGGGACTAGAACTCATTGGATAGCTGTTTCTTAATTTGCTATGATCTTAAAAGAGACCATTAGGTGTGAAATGAAAGCAGATACCTGACCCAATGCAATCTAATCTAATATGATTTTCTAGGCATATTTAATTAGTAGTCTTTTTGGTTATGAAATCAGATATGTTTATCATGAGCAAAAATTGCAGGGCCTCTTTGTAATTTTTTTCTAATTGAAAATCAGTCTGTTGGTGTACTGTGCATCTAAATAATACTCAAATATTAATGGCAGATTTCTTGCCTGATTTTTTTTTTTGCTGTTTTATAACCATGTTTCATGGCTCTTGTGAGTAATATATTGAGCCATCTGCCTATGTACGTGGTAGTAAGCTTATCTCTTAACTAAACTAAAGAGTTTCTGCAGAGAAGATGCATCCTTCCCTTTCATAGATCCTCCACTTCAAACACAGTGCTCAACCAGTCACTGTGTTGTGTAGGACTGTATGAGGAGGATTCATGAGCAAAGGTTTAACCTTTTTAATATGCTGTTGTCCTAGCTTGCTTCTCTGTTGCTGTGACAAATACCATGACTGGAAGTGACTTGGGAAGAAAAGGGTTTATTTGGTTTACAGGTTACACTGCTTCACACAAGGGAACACAGGACAGGCACTTAAGGCAGAAACTTGAAGGCAGGAACCGGAGCAGAGACCAATGGAGGAAAACTGCCTGTTGGTTGGATTTCCATGGCTTGGACGTCTGTTGCTTTTTTTATTTTTTTTTATTTTTTATTTTTTTACTTGATTTTTGTTATTTGTTTAGATACAGGGTCTCACTGTGTAACTCTGGCTAGCCTGGAACTCATTTGCAGACCTGGGTAGCCTTAAACTCATAGAAATTTAACTGCTTTTGCTTCCCCAGTGCTGGGATTAAAGGTGTACACCACCTCGCCTAGTTTTAGCCTTTATTCTTTGTTTGTTTGTTTGTTTTTGTTTTTTTGAGGCAGGGTTTCTCTGTGACTTTGGAGGATGTCCTGGAACTAGCTCTTCTACACCAGCCTGGTCTCACAGAGATCTGCCTGCCTTTGCCTCATGAGTGCTGGGACTAAAGGTGTGTGCCACCAACGCCCAGCTTTAGCCTTCTTTCTTATACAACCCAGGGCTACCAGTTCAGGGGCAGCAATACCCTCAGTAGGCTGGGTGGACCTTTCCATGTCAATCATTAATCAAGAAAATGACCCTCAGACATACTGAGGGGCCAATCTCATGGAAGTAATTCCTCAGTCAAGATCTCCTCTTTCCGGAGGACTTTAGTTGTATCAAACTGATAAAAACTAGACAGCAGAGCCACTTACTTTAAAATATTTCATTTTGTTGATTGAAAGAACTGATCTTGAATTTCATAATCACATTCATAAGGTGACCATTGGTAAAGGCAGAGCAATTCCATGCAAATGGACAAATTTATAATTCACAACTTTCACATTGGATATGACAGTGTAGATTTTTCTCTGTGAGCATCTTTGCTTAAGATTTAAATATGATAAAAATTTTCCACACATAGTACTTTTTCTTATACCTCCTTATTTATTTTTTTTGCAGACAGTTATTGCATTTTTTCCCTTTTTGCTCTCCCTTCTGTGTGCTTTGACAACATCCCATCTGTGTTTACCTCTGCTCAACCATTTACCATTTTGGATTTTAAAGTCTTCATCCAGTACACACATTAACTTACAGTCATTTAAAAAATAGCCACATTCCTCCACACTCCTGAGCTCCACTAATATTTGGCATAGGGAAGTGTTCAATGGTTTGAATGCATGAACCCTGGCACCTCATTTCCTGCCTGGTTCTGTCTCTGTCTATTTGAATGGTAGGACCTCCCCACCTGCACAGATCCAAATATTAGGTTACAGAGGGAGAACAGAAAGCACACAATGCCCCAAGAGCTCACAAAATGCAAAATCAACCCTAAAATTAATACATGAGGCCAAGCTTTCTACACTTTTGTGTCTGGTGACACAGCTTCAGATTTTAGCTTTGCACCCAGAGTACTGACAGACACAATGGCTGAACAGTATTATAGTGGAGAGAATTGATTTTACTAATGCATGAAACAAGTGCAGCATTTTTATGCTAAGCAATTAGTTTTTGGCAAGGGAATCTCGGCAGAAAAAGGAATCGTTTTTCTGGGTGACAGAACAATTTTCTTCATTGGAGTAAAATATTCTTTTCATACTCTAAATGTTTGGAGAACATATGAAAGTCAAAAGAACACTCATGTCATCTTTATATGACTGTGGCACCATGGTAGACGGTACACAAAGAGGTCGAAGGCTCTACATATACCACCTGTTTTCCAAGTGAAAAGTGATGGAGTTCTGTTGTTTAAGAAGTGAAAAAGAAGACAGAGGGAAAGCTTGATGCTAATTCATGTTTGTCTGCTCTCTGATTAATATCTTGTTCGACAACTTTGAACTCCTTGATATGGTTGTGTCAAATGCTGATGATGAAATAAGTTTTCAAAATTACTTAAAACCATATTAGTTCAATTATTATGGAGCAGAAGAAAACAAAAACAAACAAACAAAAAACCCAATATAGCTCCTAAGTGTCCTATGAACAAAGGTCATCCCCTCTTCTCCCACACTAAGAAATATTTACATCTTATCCCTTCACCCTCTTGGTCTCGTTCTATTTCCAGGTCAACATAAGAGCATACCAGATTCCCACAAATTGTCATTCATAAGAAATTTCTTTCTTGAATGTAAAGGTGGTAACAATTAAGTTTTACAATTTTCTCTTCATAGGATGAAAAACATCATTTCCATTTTACTATTTAAAATAGTACTCTATTTAAAAAATACTCTGTACTGAATGACAAACTTCAGTGTTTGGCATTTGAATACAAAGGTAAGGAGGAGAACAAGGAAGACTGGTGAATACCCATAGCACTACAAAGCCCAGGAAACAAAGCATTACATTGCTCTTTTTGGTGGATGTTGGGACACAGTTCCCCCTCCCAACCCCCCAGGTTACCCGAGTCCTTTTCTATGGGAGTTGACTTACATTAAAAGCAAAATTTCTTTTTTTCTTTCCCTGCATCATTAGTCAGCAGTAGCTAAAAGAAGGTAGCTCCACATCAGCTAGGCAAAATATCTTAGCAGTTGACTGGAGAGTTGATAGGACTCCTTAAGAAATGAATATCCATTTAGCATCCTATCCACAAAACACCATAAAACCCCTCATACATACAAAAGTTCATAGTGTCACTGATAACAAATGAAGTAAGTATGTTCCTTGGTTACTATCAAGGGTGATTGTTAGTAACTTCTAATAAATTTGTTATCCCATGACAGAAAATGCAGTCTCTCTCTAGTTAGTCCAGCTGGTGTTTTCTGTGACATGTTGAAGAAACTTTTTAAGGAATAAGTGTTACAGAAGTTTTGACCTGAAATTTCCAACCACAGATTGACACAACTCAACTAAACAGTGAATAGATGTTCATTTGAAATATGATTGTATTTTTTAAAGAGGATATTATTAAATTATATAATACATACATATATGAATATATATGTATATATTCCTTCTGAAAATGAAAAGACCAATAATGGAGAATCTACTACTATGGTAGTAGATTCCTAATGCCTCAACATTATATGCAGAGATCAATGCATCTCTTAGCCCTCACCTGAGAAGTTTCTATTTGCAGTAGAAGGTGATTAACACAGAGACCCACAAATAGCCAAGACAGTAAGAAACTATATAATTTTCAGCCCTAAAGGAAATATATATCTATATCTATATCTATATATATCTCACTCACCTTGGGACATTGGAGATGATTGCAGAAGATGGGGCAGAAAAAGTGTAGGAGGCAGAGGTTTTAGATGTCTACAAGGAAACAGTATCTTCTGACACAGCAGGGAAGCTATACATATGAACTCACAGCAGTTTTAACAGCATAATCAAAATCTGTGCAAGCCCAAAACAGACCAAATCCCAGAATGGAGAAGACATGCAATCATGTCTTTAGCCATTTAGTTATTGGCAATTATTAGCTCTTGAGATATGGAAAGACACTTTTCTCTAAGAGTGTAGCCCCTGGTAAGTTGACCATGCTCCAGTGGAAGATCACTCATCCAAGAATATTTGGGCAGCATAAATTTATCTTGGCTAGTTAAAAATATTACAAGTTGTACTGGTTAAAATGAGAATAGTCCCCATAGATTATTATATGAATTGTTGGTTGCCAATTGGTAGACTATTTAGGAAGGATTAGGAGGTGTGGCTTTATTGGGTCTGTCGATGGGTATGGGTTTTGAGGTTTCAAAACCCACACCAAACCCAGTTTCATGCTTCCTGTCTCCTGCTTATGGATAAGATGGCTCTCAGAGACTGTTCCCATACTTTGCCTGCATGTCTATTGCCATGATCCTGACCATGATGCTGATGGGCTCACCCTTTGAAACTGTAAGCAAGCCTGTAATGAAATGTTTTCTTTTATAAGTTGTCTTGGTCATGGTGTCTTTCTTCATAGTAATAGAAAATTAACATAGACACAAGGATGCGATATTGTGTGGTTAGTGAAGGAGGATGGATCTAGGAAGAGTTGGTGGAAAGGCACGGATATAATCAAAATATAGTGTAGAAAACAACCAAAGCACTACTTTAAAAATAAACATAAAAACTTCATTTAAGAGAGAACGCTTTGACTATAAATTCTCTGGGTAAAACCAAGGAATGGTGCCACAAAGGATTCTCATTCTCACTTCCAATCATTTCAGATTATTGTTAAGATGCTAATACTTAGTTACTACTCCAGAAACTAAATTATTCTATCCAGAGTTGGGACTCAGGGAATTGTATTTTAAATGGTAAGTGATTATTACATTTAAATTTTGAAATCTAGAAGGGAAAATTAAAGGTGATTTTTTGACCCAGGGGAAGGATGACATTGGTAGGATCAAATCAAAAGAGAGGATGATAGTGTTTTTATAAGGTGCATTAAGACCAAGAACTGAGGAGAAAATGTTCATTGTAGAGACAGTGCCTATGCTATATATCATTATATTCTAATCTTTGAGAAGTTTGAAAGGAAGCAGACCCCCAAAGATATATCCAATGATCACTTTTCTGGTCATTTTGTGTTTGACTTCTAGATAACTGATTGCCTTGGGGAAATTAGAGGTGTAAAATAACCATATACAAATCAACAGAGTGAGTATTCAGAAAATTCTTGAGTCCACATATATTTTATATAGTTTCGAAAGGTGCTGAACCAGTGTGGGTACTCTTAGTCTATTTTCTCTCAAATAAACCCTGAAGATCATTACTGGAAATAGAGAAATTTCCAAGGCTCATCAATATCATGAAACCTGTTCATGTTGAAATGGAAGTTTCTAGAATCAGACATTGCAGACCAAACTTACTTTACAACCTTTGCTACTATACCATGCTGCTAACTGATTGGCATTTAGACAGCAACACCCCATGTGTAAATCTTCTGAATGAGAACATCCTAGCAATCTAAAACCATAGATTACTCAATACTAAGGAAACATGAGAGTATTATGTGTCCTATATGAATATTCACATTGGAATTCCTTTTCTGCAAAGGTGCTCCAAAGTTTCCATAATTTATAATTCACCATAAGGTAAGGACTACTTTAAACACATAGACTCTGTAGCAATTCCCAGTAGTTTCTACTTCCTTTCAAATAAAGGCCTGCAATTGTGAGATAGAGCAAGAATTCATCATCTTAAAATGGTCATTAATTCTCTCCAACTATGCAGCACACCTGAAGGAATGATCACTGTTGGTATGCACCACAGCTCTGCTGTGGATTAGTTCCTTGTCTGCGATTTGATCCTTTAGTTTTTCTTTCTGGAAATGAAGCTTATGATCTTTGTATTTGAATTACAGAAATCTTCCAATGAGGTACCAACTCCTACATTTCTTAGTTGACAAAAATGAGATGACAGCATAATATTCTTAGCAATGATGCTTATCAGGGAACACAGAAGAGGCCTGGGATATCTTTTTAAAGCGAGATTTCAGAAGAAGTATGAATTAATAAAAAATTCATAAAAATAGTAGGTTTTGCTGCTGCCCACGTCTAGAACCAGGGTTGTGAGTTGGTCCATCCCAACATCTACCCCGTCTATGATCTGCTGGAGCACATGAGAGGGCCTGACCTGCAGACCCCAAACTGCAGGATATACATGACACAGGGCAACAACAGGATATCCAAGAAGGGTCTCAGTGAGGGCCCAGCATCTATAGAATAGTAGAAACCAGAGGCCTCAAACCAGACCAATCACTCTTTGCAAGAAACACTTGCAAGTAAAGATATATGGACACTGCAGCTGTCATGATGAGATTTTTAATTATTTCTTTTTTCTCTTAAAATTTTTTATGGGGCAGGTGTTGCAGGGGCAGAGGACAGACACAAAGGGATGGGAAAATGAATGGGATCAAGATGCCTGATATGAAAGACACACTGACTAAAAAGAAAGTGTAAAAATAGCATATATATTTTATAATGCAACAGTATCATACACTTATATAATGAATTGCCCACTCTCACTCTCTTGCTCCTTTTGGAATCCTTCTTCTCAATTACTCTCCCTCATGTTTTTTTGTCTCTGTGTGTCCATGACCCACTGAGTTTAGAATTTGTTGCTTGAGCATGGATGGGAGAGTACTTATTAGATGGAGCAAGGACAACTGTGGCTACACTACTGAAGAAACTGACAGTCCCTGGGCCAACAACTATTCACTGCCAGTATCCCTCAGGCAATAGTGGTGCCTTATGAACCTCTTCCTATCCAAGGTAAAACACTGACAGGCCCAACCTTGAGTAGGTCTTGCAAAGGCAATCCCAGCTACCATGTGTTCATAAGTGCAATGGCTACATCATGTTCAGAAGACATATTTATATTAAAATGGCCTTTTCTGCATCTCTAATAAACATTGGGTGCTTTTTTAAATGTACACTGGAACTGAATTATCTGCATATTTCCTCGCACATGTAATAAATGGCTAAACAGGAGTCCCCAGAAAATAGGCAAATTTGTACAAGATACAGGTATTATAAAACTTGCTTAAGTGATTGTAAGCCATTGGAAGTTATATTAAAACAAAAGTGGTTAGTTTAGGCTTGAGTGGATGAAGTAAACTACTAACTTAAAAATTCTCTGTGAACGTGGGCTATGCTAATGTCAAAAAGGGAAGAGATTTTTCTTGCAAGAAATAGCTTTTCATTTTATCATGTTATGAATAAAAGAAAGAAGCATGATTTCACTCTAACCTCTTACAACTTCATTTATTTATTTATTTTTGGATAGGGTGTCTTTTGAAGGGAGAATTCAAATTATAATGGCAGAGTAGTCACACACAAAATACGGATCAAATGGCAAGCTTATGCATCTTTTGGGAAGATCGTAAGTCCAGCCAAAGGACATTTGGCTACTCATTTTATCATGCATTTTTCTTTTTTTCAATAATAAAGTATAATAAGATAAAACAAAAACTAAGATACTAGAGGTAGGCAAGACAAGCAAATGGAAAAATGTCCAGGAAAAGGCACAAGAATCAGAGCCCCCACTTGATCTCACACTCAGGAATCCCATTAAAACACTAAACTGGAAGCCTTAATATATACGCAGAGGACCTGGTACAGATCTGTGCAGGGTCTGTGCATGCTGCCTCAGTTTCTATGAGTCCATGTGAGTGCTGATCATGTTGATTTGGAGGGCCTTGTTTCTTTGGTGTCCTCTATCACCTCTGACTCTTATACTCTTTTTGTCTTTCATTCTAAGAAATTCCTTGAGCACCAAGAGGAGGGATTTGATGGAGACATTCCATCTAGAGCTGTTTTACCAAGGTCTCACTCTCTGCATAATGCCTGGCTGTGGGTCTCTGTATTTGTTCCCACTGCTACAAAAGGAAGCTGTCTGAAGAGGGCTGAGCAATTACCATACCTTTTTCTAATGAGACCCATTCCAGCATGTGAATTTTAAGCTCCTTTGAGTAAACGGCAAAAAGAAAGAAAGAAAGAAAGAAAGAAAGAAAGAAAGAAAGAAAGAAAGAAGTGGGAGCTAATCAAATCTTTTGTGAATCTTTACATTAATCTCTCTTGTATTAATTGCTGTTATAGATTTCAAAACTGTATGACACTAGTAACCATATGACACTGCAGAGAAAGCCTGGGAAAGGGAAAAAGAGTTTGTCTCAAGCATTTCCTAATGAGCTGTTTGGAACAAGCTCTTTGGCCCTCTAAGTCTGGATTTCTCAGTTATGAAATGCAGGTAAGTCCATTTTGCAAGAGTCATTAACACTGAATGAGAGACATTTGGACATAGACAACAGCAGTTTAGCATGCACTCGCCAGCAATTTGTTCTTTCCTCCTTTCCTCTTTCTTTTCCTTTTCCCCAACTAAACACTCAGTAAATGTTAATAACTAAGAGTAGGTATCTTGAAGAATGATAAACATCAGAGAGTCATCCAAATAAATGGTATAAACATGATGAGAATGAGCCTATGGTGAACTGTCATAGGACTCTGCCTATAATTTTCTATTCAGATTACTTATTATAGAATCTTAATTGCGTATTAAGTGAATGCTTTTGACAGTTTTAAGTTAATTTTTTTCTTCCCACACACATTTCAAAGTTTTGAATAGAGAGGCCTAGTTGACCACTCTTGGGAGTACCTACCAGGCCTTGGTACAATGCATCTTACCAGGTAGACATTTAAAAATTGCTTTAGTTAATTGACTAACATCAAAGAAGAACTCCATTCAAACAAAAGGCTATTGTATTGCATTTGGCAAATGAGGTCCACACCATTACAGTGAATTACCAGAGGTACAACAGAGATATTAAAGCCGTAACGGAAACAAATTAATTAATAGAAACTAATTAATTCTCCTCAAATACGTGGAAATGTACTTTAGAGTTAAAAAAAAGAAGCAAGTGGAAGTAATTTGACTACAAATGTCCAATTAAATGCTCGAATTAGGGATGGGGCATACTCTCAGGAATTCTAGCTCTTATTCTGACCGTAATTTAGAACCCATCAAGAAATTTTTCAAAGTCTTAACTAAACAAGATTCTCATCTCAAACAAAAGAGTGGAAGAAAGCGTCTGTAAACGTTACACAATATGCCACACCATTAAATAATATGGGTTAATCCCATGAACTAGGAAGGTTCCACTGCAAAATCCTGTCTATTCTCCAGAATACCAGGCAGGTAAGCCTACAGGCGCCTGGTGGATAATTCATCTTACCTACATTAAGATGATTTTCTGCTTCAGTTAGCACATTTCCTATAATTATTTCTAAATTATCTTGACATTTGCACATGAAAATTTAAGCCACTGAAGCCCAGGATTCACAATATACCCTTTGCAGCATTTCTCATTACTGGTAAAGCCAAAGTTATCAATCCAATTCATTTACCAGACCAATCTGCATTTCTTTTGATCTGGCTCTTCTTTATTGAATATGCATATTTGGTTTCCCTTTGGATGGGGGATGGTGTTCCCTTTGCTGAGAGATTCCCAGTGCCACCACTAATGATCAAACTTGTACCCACCATCACAATTAACAGCTATTAAGGAAACACACACACACACACACACACACACAAACACACACACACACACACACACACACACACACACCACACAGGTCTTACTGATGGGAATGTACTAACACTATCCATAACTTTCACAAGAAAATCAATGCCAAATAGGTGTTGAGCATCATCAGCATGCTGTAAATGTAGCCTAAGCAATGCTGATCAAATCTCTGTCTCAGAATTTATTTTTTCAAATTACTAATTAAAACTATTAAGTTAGTAGCAAGGAAGACAAAGTGATTTTATTTATTAATAAGGTTCATAAAACAGATTATATGTTAAAGAGTAATGGGTTTAAGTAGAGAATATTTTACAAATGACAGTTAAGTATGATTCTTTGAAGCCAAAAAATTTAAACAAAAACTGAATGATAAATGATGAGATGGTACTTATGAGATGGACCCCAAAATTCATGGTGATAGAAATATTTCTTGCAAATGCCTGAGGCCTGGAACAAGAAGCAGAGTTTTATTATGGAAGAGCAAAAATTAGCTAAGAGAATGTTAGGTGGTAGATGGGGGTGAGGATGGGGACAGAAAGCTGACTCTCAGGTCCTCTGGTAGATGTAATTCATACAGGGTGAAGACTCTGGAAGAGTTTTAAGTGATCATTAAGGTTTGGTGATATGTGGTTGACTTTTCTTTCTAATGTCTCCATCTGACTAATAAAGGCTGAATTAAGAGGGTACTAACTGCTACCCTGGATGGAGTATCTGGTGGTAGATATGGAAAAGTCAGATACAGATGGCTAAAAGTAGGTACTGTGGAAACATCTTGTTAGAAAGGAAGACAGGAGTTATAAGGAGTTCTCCATGCTTAGGGTAAAAGGAGAAATGAATGGGAGTCTGTAGTTTGAAGGCCACCTTCAATGGGAGAGGCAGAGAAGAGAAGGCCATGATGATGCTAAGCTCACATAGTAAACATCACCACGAAGGCAGAATTTGAATTTTCTGACTTTATAAACTGTACATGTTATACTGTAGTCTTTTGGGTTTGAATTCTTCTCTTAAGTAAAGCAGATCTGACTTCATGAATGATCTGCGGACAAAACAACTTACTGTTGAGATATCTTCTATGTATTTCCCTTTATAGCAATATTTTATGTATAAAAATAATTTTATATGTAACAGTTATATACTCTATTTACATTATCATGTAAAGGAGAAATCAAATCTAATTTCAACTGAATATAAATCTTTCCAGCTCCATCATTACAGGCTGAAATCCTTTCCCAAGAGTTAAACAAATATAATAGATTTGATCCTGATTAACTTCTGTATTTTGTGGCTGACAGTCCTATAAAAGTGATCTCATAAGTAAATGAGAAAGTATTCTGATTTCTTGTTAAAGACAAAAATAATACGTGTCTCAGAAAATCACCCATCAAAGTTCCTTATCTGCTATTTTAAAAGTAGCTGGTCTCCACCACATCCAGCCCAGGGAATGTGCCTTTTGAGAAAAAGGATATTATATGATATTGGTTAGATTTTTTTCAAGCCATTGTTTAGTATTTTCTTTTGTTGTAATAATTTAAAAATGTATCTTACTAATATATCATCTAGTGTCTAAAATGGAAAACAAAGGTTCCACCTTATAAATAAATGTACTTGGGGGACATTTCACATACAGTATAAGCTTGTTTTGAAAACTATTCTCGTTATTTTACCCATATACTTCTTTTTCTTTTTTTATTTAAATTCTTTATTTACCACTCATATTTACATATCCAACCCTCCATTCCCTCACCCTCCCATCCTCCCATGTTCCCCACCAACCCCCAACCCATTCCCCAACCCCTCCCCAGGGACAGTGAGACCCTCCACCAGGGATCTTCAAAGTCTGTCATATCGTTTGCGGGAGGGCCCAGGCCCTCCTTGCTGTATCTGGGCTGCAATAGTATCCTCCCATAGGGAATGGGCTCCCAAAGTCCATTTTTGCCCTAGGGTTGAAGACAGGCTCCACTGTTAGAGGTCCCATAGACTGCCCTGGCCTCCTACCTGGCACCTACATTCAGAGGGCTTGGTTCGGTCCAATACTGTTTCCGAGCTTTATGATTAGGGTTTCTGTGCTCTCACTAGGTCAGGTCAACTGTTTCTGTAGGTCTCTCCAGCCCCGTCTTGGCTCCTTTGCTCATCCCTCCTCCCTCTCCACAACTGAATTCCAGTAGTTAGTTCAGTGCTTAGCTGTGGGTGCCTGTTTCTGCCTCGAACAGCTACTGGTTGAAGGCTCTAGGAATGGTAACCAAGGTAGACACCAATCTTATTATAGGGGAAGGGCATCAATGGCATTTTCTCCACCACTACTTGGATTCTTAGTTGTTACCCACATGCTTTAATCCACCAAAGATAAACAGGAGAACCTGCCCTGGTGTCACATGACCCTCTCATCCTTTCTCTGGACTTAGGCATTTCTTTAAATGCAAACAAACAAGGCAAATCTTTCAACAACTTAATTTAAAATGAGAAGAACTTCTGCAAGGTGAAAACTGAAACCAGCAAGTTGCAAAGCATAGCCAGCTGCTTGTCTGTCGTTATCAAAGGAAGAGTGCTGTAGTAGTGTGTGGCAGTTTTCTCTGGGAGGAACATTCTATCCTGTAGGGAGGCTCATTAAGACAGGAAATAACACAGAATAGGTTCTGGATGGGTCTGAAAGTGACCAGATAGATTCTCTAGGCTCTTCTCAGTCCCAGGAGTAAAGAAACAGAAAAGACTGGAAAGTCACTCACAGACAAGCCAAGTTGCAGAGAAGATTTGTTATTTAAAATTCAGAGTAGATTCTTTCTCACCATACATCTGCACGACAGTTGCCCTCCCTCCACGTCTTCGCCCCTCTCCCATCCCCACTCCCACACAGTTTCCCGTCAGAAAAGAGCAGGCCTCCAAGAGATGACAGCCAAACAGGGCAGAACAAGAGCCATACAATAAGACAAGGCAAAAGCCCTCATTTCGAAGCTGGACAGGGAGACTCTTAGAGAAGCCCAGTTGCTGCAGAGAAGCAGCCACCACCAAACAGCTCCAACCTACTTGCCTAGATGGAGCAAAGAACTGCCTGAACGAAACAGAGCTTCGAGGCTGCCTGAAGAGGCTCAGACCAATGGAGCCACCTGCAAAGGACACTACAACCTGTTGAGCTGCCTTCAGGGTGTGATATTTGCTCAAGGTTTTTACAGCTTTAACAAGCTGTTACTCATTCTGGGGTGGGCTTTGGCGATGCCGTTGTTCTGAGTCGTTTCTGTTCCAGTTATGTCTCACCCATAACTTGTAAAAAACCTTGATATAGCTCACTCTTTCAGCAAGTAGGGCTTTGGTGGTATCTGTACTTTGGTCTGTCATTGGTCCCCTATCTGGGATGAAACTTGTTTCTGTTTCTCCAGGAAAAGTGTCACACAGCAGGCAGTTAGGTATCCATATCTCTGGAGCTCCTGGGCTCATTATTGTTATCCGAACGTAAATAGGTGTGGGCAAGAGCTTCTTTTATTCTTGCCTTGCAGCTCCTGGTCAAAATGTGCTGCTGATGTGTTCACGTTCTAAAGTGAGGTATGCATCCTAGAAGCTTAAGGAACCTCATTCTCAGAAGCACGCACTAGGTCTAATTGAGTTTTCATAGTTCAGGAAATTGGGGTAAGGGTGAGCATTTGCTAGATAAAAACTGAACAGTAAATCCATAAAAGAAGCAATGCTTCAAAAACCATAAACCAACTGGATGTGTATGTTGACTCATGGAATTTGGTTGACTGCTGAGTGGTCCCATTACTGCCCTTATTTAGAGATCTATGTGGCTGCTTCTCCTTCGTAATTTCCTTTCCACTGAGGAGACTGGTTGATTTAAAAGCATTGCTTGCAGTACACCAACTCTTAAAATGCTAACAAAAAGACCACGCTAATGATGGAAATTTCCCCCAGGGATTCTAAAATTAGTTAAAACATCTAAGCCCACTTTAACTAGGTAATATTTACAACTGCATCCTTTTTCTCCTTCAGTGATGAAAAAAATCCTTCTAGTAAAATGAAGATGTAAATCATGTTGTCATTCCCGGCCTCAGAGACATAAGCCACACACAAATCAAATCAGAGATATTAGTATTTGGCATTGACTTCAGCTCTGAGTCAAGATCCTTTCTTTTCAAGATTTTTAACTGAACAGTTTTGTTTGCTTTCTTGTTTTTAATATCTGGAGCCAGAATTGACTGGGAGTAAAGGTGATTTTTTTTTCTTTTCTTCTAGAAGCATTTAGAAATTTACATAAGAGTGTGAGTGCACATTCCACTGCCTAATATTATGGTAAGCTGCTAAGTGCTTCTTGTCTCTCTCTATTGAAGAGAAAGCAAATCTAAAATGCCAAAGCAGTGACTGACAGCCCATGCTAATGTTAAGCCCAAACCACTGGCAACTGTCAAGGCGCTTACACAGAAACAGTTTCTATCTACTCTAAAACTGACACAGGTACTCATTTTGGTTCAATGTTCATTGAGCATAAACAGAAAGGCTGCTACCCAATTCAACTTGTGCAGCATACTGTCCATTGACAGAGAATGCTCCCTGGCCAAAGTGTAGGGCAGATTTTTACCAGCTCAAAATGAGGCCCCAGTTTGTAGAAATGCTCTATGTATAAGATTTATTAGCCCATGATTCCTAGTAAGAACTCTCATTGAATCTTCAGGCATTCACTGATTAGAAATGTGTACCTGATTTGTTTGCAAAGGGACAATTACAATAATTTTATGAGAGAATTATGATGAACTGAAGTAAACCGATTTAAGCCAATCAAAGGGACAATTTACATATTATTCAGAGTTCAATAATAGCAATCTGCTTTTAGTGATTAAATACAATATGTATTAATTCTTATTTCTTCCATACTTGCATTTAAAAAAAAACATCCAGAATTTAAAGCAATATGCATAAAATTACAGAGTAGTTAAGGATGTATTGGTATATCCTCGGTAGGGGAATCTTTTCAGGGATGTTTGCCAGTCTTTGAATTTGTTTATCAATATAGATGTGGGACAGGTAAAGATGTATAGGAGTGACTCATTTAATCACGCCGGTAGGGTGTTTTCTACATACTATGAGACTAGAAGCATACATATGAATGGGTTCTACACGCATGAGTGTTTTGCGAATTCAAGAAGGGAGATAATTATCGGATGCAGTTGGGAATGTTAGGGTTGTACATAAGAAGTAAGACAATTACCTACACTCTGAAAGAACATTGCCTTCACCTTCAAATTTTCGGGTCACGCTAAAATGTCTTTTGGACTGTAGCTTGAATTATTTCTCACTAGACTTCTTGCATGGGGATACAGTTGGATCCACAGCAGATTTTTACCCCCGTCAATCATAGAGAAAGACCTTGATTGAAAGAAAAGAGGCTTACTGTAGTGTTGTGTAAAAAACATCCTGGGAGTTAGGTATTGCAATAATTAAAATGCAGTGTAAATTTTCTTAAGCTATAGTCCTCGTAAGAGTCAATTGGAGGGTTAATTAAAATAGTCAACTGGCCCCAGACTTGAGTTTCAGTAGACTCAAGGATCAGAGCTCCCAAACTGACTTCTAATACAATCCTGGCTGATTATGATATTGCAGAAGCCCTCTTGTGAGGCTAAAATTCTAGCGCATGGTGTGATTCCTCTTTTTTCATGTATAAACAGAGGTGTTGCCCTCAGGAGGTCTAAGGTGCCCTTTAGCATTAAATACCACATTATTTCCTGACTCCAACTCACTGGCCAGGTGTGGACCCAAGAGGGGAATTCTTCTGCTCTGTTGTAAATCTCTCCAGTGTGTTCTGTCAAGTGCAGAAAGCCATTTACTCTTCTAACATGATTCCCCTTGACTACACCACAAGAATGATCCATAAAGCACTTTAATATTTCAGCTTTTGCATGGATCGAAAGACTCAAGCTAAATATACAATATCACATAGCCGAGTTGTGACTGAAATAACGATTTCTGACATAGCTGAGGATTTCCGGTTGGAAGGGCTGTCAGGAAAGGTTGGAAGAATATGCTTCATTTAGAAACATACAAAAGTAAAAAAAATGGAGGCCATCCATAAAGCAAATTGGCTTTTTGAAGAAATTAATTTTGTGTGTTCAAATATGATAGTCACAAATGATTTTATGCTATTCTTTTGCTTGGAAAAACATTTCTAGTTCTTGTCACCAATGTCTCCTTCCATTGCTCCTAACAACGACAACACCCTCATAGGAAATGCCCCCTCCTGTCTCTTCCTCAAGTCCATTTTATGTCAGACATCAGCATCACTTTATGGCTCCATGACACTTGGACATTCTGATCCGCTTTCACCAGCAGCCTCGTATGTATTAGATTCTCAGAACAATGGAAGGCAGTATTCAGAACAAGTATTTTAATTTCACCAGATTGGAACACATTCAAGATTAAATATAGTGCTGGGAGCCATGTGACTACTTCTTCATGGGACAAGGGCTGAGAATAGCACAAAAAAGTTCTCCTTATGGCAAGGCAATGGAGAATTTATCCCAATTTTGGCAAGACTGGTGGATAGTTCACTGCATAATTCTGGGTATGACCTCAGGAACCTACATGCTACCTGCTCTTCTTGTTTCCCTTTATACAAATTATTGCTGGATGACTCTAGTTTCACTTTCTTAGAGCTATAGATGGAATGGCTTTTAGATAGGGAAAACTCCCCCCTGATGACTCTCCCCTGGGTGAGCCAGAGGACATACTATTAAAAATATAACAGTGAATCTGATTCAGTTCCTAAATCTTGTTATGTTTCAGGTCTGACCATGAATTCAGGCTTTGCAAGAATAGGATGTTGTCTTTCCAACACACCTTGTGACTAGCCTGTAAGAGTCACAGAAGTCCATGATGATGTAACACATTTGCATAACTGTTCTGGAAAGAATGAGTTTAACCACAAGAGTCTTGGAGAAATGCTAATAAGTAGATGATATACAGGGTTAATGGGAACAGTCTAGGAACAGGGAATGAAGCAGAGTCATAGAAATCCACAGTGCCCTCATTTCTAGTGGTTGTGCCTATATTGTAGGAACTTGAAAGGAGAAGGCTGAAGATTAATGGTTGCAGCGTGCGCTCAAGGATGAATTAGTCCGTGATGGTAAGATTTCTTTATTCAAGAAAGCACCAGGGCAAGATGCAGGCCAGAGCGAGGTCACAGGAACCCAGCTAGCCCGGCCAGAAAGAAGGGCTAGGGTCTCCACGTGCAGCCTTTAAGAAGCTTCCCTTATGTCACCCTGGCTTTCCTTCACCACGCCCTTATGGGCGAGTCCCGGGTCCACCTGGTACCTGTCCCAGGACTATTGGGCGACGCTAGGATGTTTCCCTACAGAAGGCCATGAGAATAAGGGATAAGAAGTGCCAAATATTGAGAATAAGGTTTTAAATTATATGGTTTATAGGATGAAAAAACCTGGTATATCCCCCATAGGTGATAGAATACCATAGAATGAAGAATGAATTGATTCAGCCTTGGCTGATGAGTTGATTGTGAGAACTTAGATTTCACCAGAGTTAAACATTAACCATTAGAGTCAAAACTTTCTTTTACTTGGCATGATGCTGTAACAGCAAAAGCTACCAACTAGTTAAACTATTCTATCTGCAGGCACACTGTTCTATCTACAGGTATGCCTAGTTAGAAAACTTCCTTTTTTGCTTGCCTATACTGCTTATGATTCTAATATTAAAGCTATGAATCAAGTAGGTAATGATTACTGGTGGGAAAGTTGGGGTATAGAAAGGGAGTGAGGTAAGGGAACAAACTGGCAATTATAATTATTATTAGAAACTTAAGGAAAAAATAGGATTGTAAAACTGCAAACTATTTAAACATAAATAAAAAAATGACTCAAGCTATCTAGAGCCACTTATTTGAAAGAGGTGGTCATAGTTTCTTCATTGTCCAGACTTCACATGTCGAACCCAAGTCATTGGACTCCTTGGGAATTAGGAGTTAGTCTCCCAGCAATGTAGCATATTTTTGTCTATAAATTCATAATTCTTTCAACAGACTGTTTTCTAAAAGTGAAAGTAAATATGGTTCTTTTAGTAATTTTATCAACAGCAGCTAACGCTATTAAATGATTTCTACAGATCTGGTTTGTACACTCTATAAACACAGCAACTATAATTACTTAAATGACTGTTATCTCAATGGTGTAGTTGAAGAAATCAAATGCAGTGACTCTAAAATAAACTTTTAAACCATACATGACAACAAAGAATGCAGCCAAATTTAAACCTGAGCCTCTTAACGACAGAACTTCTGCTAGGGAAGGATTAGTGACTTGTTCTCAACTGTAAGGTATTTACACACATATCAATAGTGGGCATTCACATACAGTTTTGTCAAACTATGGTTCCTAGGCTTTGGTGGTCCCATTTCTATGGTAATCTACTAGATCCAAAGCTGTATTGGCACTATAATGGAGGTAGTTTAAATAAGGGTGAAGTACAGTGACTTTTTTAAAATGGAGTTATTCTTCCCCCCAATCTGTTATGACACCTCACATATTAATTTTGAAAGGCTATCTGAACCAGTCTACTTCCAGAGGAATCAGGGATCCTTTTGTCCATAAAATCCTTTAAAAAAGACTTATGTGTGGTGATATATTACTTATGATTTATTAAAGCTTGCTACAGAAAGCAAAGCTAGCCACAAGCCATGAAGCCAGGCAATCAATGGTGATACACACCTTTAATCCCAGCTGCCATAATAACTAGCCATAGAGCCAAGTGATGGTGGCACACACCTTAACACCCAGGACTCAAGACACAAGCAGATGGATCTCTGTTAGTTCAAGGCCACACTGAGCTACATGAAATTGATGCAGTCCTAAAAGAAAAACAGCTCACACAAAAGGTGATTTCAGCACTTGGGGTCATAAGCCTTCAATCACAGCTCTAGGGAGGTGGAGACAGCAGTGATATGGCTAGGTGGAGAGAGGTATAAAAGGAAAAAGCCAAGGACCTGATGTGAAGATTTATTCTCCAGCCATGTTGAGGAGAGGCAGCAGTTTAGGAATTGCAGTTTGAGGAGCAGTACAGTTTGGAGATGCAATCAGAAATCACAATTGCCTTTTGATCTGAGCATTGGTAGAGGTGAGAAATCTCTAGGGCTTAAATGCTTTGCTTTTCTGATCTTCAGCTTGAAGCTTGAACCCCAATATCTGTCTCTGGGTTTTTATTTTTAATGTTACACTTATGCAGTAATTTACCAGTGCAAACTCTTGATGGCTTAAGTGATAATTTGTGCCAGCAATGAGACAATACATACACATTCTATCTTCTGTAGGGCAATATAATTATATCTTGTGTCTCCACTTAGCTTGGGTGGGTAAGCATTGGAGTGTTAGTTTTTACATCATCATATTTAAATTATTCATGTATTCTGGAGCTTTAGATGAGTAGTTGCCAATCAAGGACATTGGAGTGTCAATAAACTAAACTCCCTTGCAACACTAGATTGCTGTGTGTCCAACAGTGCTGGGAGCACTTTGGATGCATTATTTCATTTAGTACTCACACAATCAAATCAAGGCAGCACAAATTTAGAAAACTTAACAACTAAGGAAATAAAGACAGAGAAATGATGTCATTTTCCCGAAGCCACATGACCATAGCTTGGGTAAGTTTCTGAAGCCTTAAATCTTGCTCACCCATTTAGAAGCAGAGTACATGGCAAGCGACCCCACATTTTCTGACATGGGGTTTCTCTTCCATGCATAAGGGCATCTTTCTCATACATTTGTGCTTGAGATTTCTGTCTGCATTTATTGTTAATCTTTTAACCTCACACCCAGTAATATCACCTCACTACCTGTTATCTCCTACTTTCTTAAATAATACCAATTCCATACTACCCCTGGCCATTAGAATTATGCCACTAATGATTCCTACTTTTATAGCACAGTTGACACCTTGCAATTATCACTTTCCTCCCAGTGTGTGGAGAGACAAGTATGAAACCAACATGCTATAATATTGTAAGAATTTTCATATTTGTCTGGGAGTTTGTTTCCTTGGGTTTCTCGGTGTAGGGCAGAGGGACATTGAAAGACATTTGTTATTTGAAGTTTCCTTAATAGAAAAGTTCACTTAAAGATAATCTTACAAAACTACATTTGTTTTTGAAGCAATATGGAGAAAGAAATGAAATTATTTTTTTCATGTGCTCTGCATATAGTAAATCATACCTCAGAAAGGACAATGAAGCCAGAAAACCCTCATTGATCATATTAAAGAACTAAGTCAATGTTGTGCAACCATGAACCCAGCTACTCAGACAGAGGGCAGAGAAAGGACAATTTGAAGTTGTGGTCAGCCTGGGCTACATATTGAAGTCAAGACAAGCATAGGTAATTAATGAGATCTATTAAAATGGAAAACTGAAAAGTCCTGGGAATGTAGCTCAGTGGGCTCACTGGTAATAAGCTTATCTAGCATGTGCAAAGCCCTGAGTTCAATACTGAGTAACACACAAACACACACACACACACACACACACACACACACACACACACACACTCTTTATACTATACAGCATTCTATTCAAAAAAGACTCCAGATAAAACTGATATCTTATTCAATTAATTATGATAATAGCTATAAAAGGAATTTTAAGACACTATGTCACAGGAAGAAACAAGAGTGCTCAAGTATATTTTCCAACTTGAGTGAAGTATTTTTTTTTTAAGGACAAAACATGGCTCAACTCCCTATTTAAACGGCATGTTCCTTCTCTACATTAGGAGCCACTGTCATTTTTCCATGGATGAGCAGAAAATCCTCTGACAGCTATGCTGTATACAAGCAAAAAAGCAAGAGTTCAGAGTAAAAAAAAAAACAAAAAAACAAAAAACCCTAAAGACTTTTCTGCTTCAAACGCAGGGCCTTGTGTTTGCCAGTCCTGAAAAAGTTTAACATGGATTACTTCATGACAGTAGGGCACCACATCTCCCTGAATCTTGCAACCTTAAGTCCTCAGCTTGTCCTTCAGGAAGATGTATTGTGCTAAATAAAACCCCACTGGGCTGTGTGCTCTCCCCAAATGCTCTTGATGTGCAAAGCTGCACTAGCAGTGTGAGTGCTGGCTGGAAATAAGCCCATGCGTAGTGAGAAAATTATCCAGAGAGGCAGAGCGTCTTGGCTGGAAAGGTCCAGCGCCATGTCTCAGCTTTGGTGAAGCAGTTTGAGCACTGAGAATTGGCTCCTCTCTCCCACACTGGGCATCAGCCTAACTATCTTCATGTGTAATACCTGTAGAGCTCAAGGTATATCTTCAAAGAAAGAGCAGAATAGCTATGGCTAACTTCTGCCATTTGAATGAAAATATTTAAAATTGTGTTTCTTCTTCTGTCACCACAAACACAAATTACTGCTATTATATATGTGCCTTTTCAATTTGGGACATGGAAAGAGCAATAGCAACAGACAAAGTAACACTTGTCTCTGGTGCCATAGCTCTGTCCACCAAATCTTAATGCCACTATGAAGTTTAGGGTGAAACATGAAGTCTCAGGTTACATGTCTCCTGATGAAGATGTGAGTGACTCTGGATCCAAAAACAGTGGAGAAACACATGCAGAGTAAAGCTCAGCGTATGCTTCAGTTTTGAGGCTTACTTCTAAGCGATAACATTCCCTGGTGATGTTATACCAAGTATAATGCTCACGTTTAAAGGTAGCCTGGCCTCTCGGGGGAATGTAGCTCAGTGGCACAGTGGCTGACCAGCATGTAGGAGGTCCTAGGTTCTATCCCCAGAAGGCTCAGAGAAAATAGAAAACTAAAAGTAACCTTGCTAAATCTGAATTGTTCCTTGTACTTTCAAAATTAGACAACAGCAGTCTGTTGGAGTCCCAGTATTCAAGAGACTCCAGCTATGACAATCAGACAGAAAAATGATTGTCATCACAGAGTGGTGATACATTTCCAGACAGTGCCCTCAATTATATTTATTTTGTCACTCTCCAATCAAGAAAGGAATTCAGGGTCAGGAGCATAGGACATGTCCCAAATATTGTCTCTGCCTTGTGCAACTCCCCCAACCCTATGCCTAAAACAACAGGGACTCCACTATTCTTTCTTAGAAATTTTTGTTAGTAGAACTTCACCAGTATAGACCAGTTTCATAACATAAGAATATGTAATTCATCTTCAGGCACCTAATATAGAACATTCAGTTTGAACTAATTTCAAAAATCTTAACCTCTTTACAAATAACTGCCCTCTTTATCTCTTGGAAAAATAAAGGGTACATTCTATGTACTGCTCATCAGGGTTTTTACACTTCGTAACAGGTTTTGATACTAAAACAGGTCGTTTATCACTTTTTTGATGAATCTGTGGGTAAAACTATTTAAAAAGTAACCCAGCTGTCTAAAATGACAACTTAAAAACCAATCCTCCTTCTTTACATAATGCAAAGAAAACAAAACACTCCATTCTGCTAATCAAGATTAGAATTCAAATAGAAAGTCTTCTGTTATAAATGTAAAGGTTTATAAAAATACTCTCATCTGGAAGATTATTTCTCCTAGAATTCTTTCTTCCTCTGTTCCATTCCTTTCTCTCCCCTCTCTCCTTCCTTCCCCTCCTTCCCTTCCTTCCTCTTTTCCTCTACTCTACCCCTTTTTTCTCTCCCTCTTCTTGGTCCGTATTTACCCTTCATTGCTCTCCTTCTCTTCCTTTCCTTCCCCTTCCTTTATAGCTGTCATTTCCAGTCTGAGTGGCTCTAGAAGTTCGTTTCACTGAGTTCATTTCTTGCATGTAGAATGCATGTGTAAACTCTGCAGGCTGTGGATATCATCAAAGATAATGTGGGTCAAGAACCTTTGTAAATCATCCGACGCACAGTAAGTCCTCAGACAATTGAATGGCAAGATAATGCTAACTTTGTCAAAAATCCAATCAGAAGATAACTTGATGTTCAAGACCTTCTAGCATGATGTTTCTTGCAGAATTTCCTTTAGATGTGTGATACTTTAAAATCTAAGTAAATACGTCAGTGAAGTGAAATAAGACACAAGGACATCAACAATGTTATTTACTACGGTCTGTTTCTAGCGGATCACATACTTCCTTTCATTTTTAGGTATGAATGTATTTGTGTGTGTGTGTGTGTGTGTGTGTGTGTGTGTGTGACACTAGGTATTTCCTTCAATTGTTTTCCATCTTATTTTTTCAGGCATAATCTCTCACTAAGCTTGTTGCTTATAGATTGTGCTAGACTGCTATCAAACTTGAAGGATCCTTCTGTCTCCCACCCCATTCTAACAATGCTGGGACTGAGTGTTAGAATTCTTATCTCAGATTCTCTTGCTTGTATGGCAAGCACTTTACTAATGAAACATCTCCCCAGTCCTTCCAAACTCATTTTATTATTTAAAATATCCTTAAAATTATTTTTATTTTATTAATATGAGTGTTTTGCTTGTCTGTAGGTATGTACACCCATCTGCATGCAATGTCCAGAGAGTTCATAAGACAGAAGGAGTTAGAACCTTTGGAACTAGAGTTACAGATGGTTGTGAGCTACCAAGTGGGTGCTGGGAACCAAAACCAGGTTCTCTGAAAGAGTAGCAAGTGCTCTCAGCACTGTGTTATATCTATAGTCACAGACAACCTCATGTAAATTGATAGGGAATGTGATTCTTATTGCATATGCATTCTAATTGGTCTTCATTTAAATTTTAAGAAACAAATATTTAATTATATTGAAAACATTTGTTTTCCATCTAATACACACACACACACACACACACACACACACACACACACACACAAATTTAAATGTCAGAACTGGACTTCAGCTAACAACAACATATCAATATTGATTCACTTATCACTTATCGTAACCCTGATAGACATAGTAGCTTAGTGTATTATATTATACAGTGGCATGGGACATTACCTGGCAGAAACTTGGGGCTTAGGAGCAAGCAGCCCATGTGATTCCTTTGCAGTATCTACAACTATTTTAAACTGAAAGTTTTTTTTTTTTTATACTCAAACTGTATCAGTTCCAATCAAACTGTTAAAGCGACAGTAAGAATACAGAATTGAGGAAAGGGTTTTTTTTTTGTTGGTGGTGATATTTTTGTTTTTCTTTCTTGAGATAAGGAACTATGCACCCTTTGGGTGACATGGAAATTACTATGTAGACTAGGCTGGCCTTGAACTTATAGCGATGGCTGCCTAAGTACTGGACATGCCAAGCCAGAATAGAGGTTTTAAAAAGAAGTATGTTCCTACTTAATCAACAGTTTGCTTTTTCTTATACAGTATTAGAACTAGCTTGACTTTCATTGAACATCTAGGGAATAAATTTCCTATTTATAGTGCTCATCAAATCCCCTGAACTGAAAAGTCATAAGTGTTCTCTGCTATTAAACAGACCTCACTCAGAGGAGATGGGAAGAACACAATGCACCCACTAAAATAAATACTGAACATACCATAGACAGCCGCCAGAGACAAAGGCCTGGAGAAGCACATGATATAGGGATTAGTGGCCTCTGTTGTGATAAAGTCAAAGTATGAGGCCGATGATGATTCTATTAGAAGAATAAATTCAAATGTTAGAGGGAAGAGGAATTCATGAAGCCCCACCTCCTCCTAAAGATTTACATGCAGTTAATGGTTTCTGGGGGAAGGATTTTTTGTTTGTTTGTTTGTTTGTTTTTTAAAGCAGTGTAGCCACTGATGAGATGTCCATGCACCTGTAAAAACCCTCTCACCAATGCTTATGGAAATCAACCTAAGAAAACTCATGAGGTCACATAAAAAAGTCATGAAGGTAGACAGGGACAAGAGGAGAAGATGAAGGCGATGAGCAGGAGGGGGAGGGAGATGAGAAGTTAACAAGAAATGAATATGATAAATATACATTATATGCAGGTATCAAAGTGTCATAATGAAACCCATTATTAAGTAAATGTCACAATGAAACCATTATTAAGTATAATCAAGATATACTAATTGAATACTTAAAAAGATTCAAGTGAACAAACATCCTACAGAGCATATATAAATGTGTGATCATGCAATGAAAGATACAATAATAGGTTAAGACGTATAGGTTTTACCAGTACTATAGAAACTATTGAGGCAGTCACAGGGGGCATGTAACATTAGCTTGTTTGGAACAGCCTTGCCTATACTTAAAAAGAAATAGCAATTACGCATCTCAGATGTTATCACAGAAGACAATGCAATATTCCTCCATAAAGACTTTGAGTGTTTTCTCTGCTTAGTAAAAGTTTCTCCTGATATGTTTCATTTGCTCCATAAACTATCTTTTTTTATTTTTATGATACAAAAGAAGGTATTTCATGAGGCAAACTACAAAGATTGTCCTGTTTGCTTGTTTGGGTACTTGTGTTTCCTCTCTGCGACATTCATTAGGCAAAGAGACTATGCAATCTGGAATGGAGTCTTTGTCTCTAGTGCACTAATAATGCCTTTTGACTTATGCATGTAATAAGGAGACAATTGTCTCTAGTGCAATCTGCTGTATGCATTATTTACATCGTCTGGTGCATTAGTAAGGAATATGAGGAGCCAAGGAAAATCAATGGAGACAGTTCGCTTCTCTTCCCTTATTTGTGATGCTTCTGCATGTTAGAGCGTACAGAGGGCACATCCCTTGTGTACATGTGGTGCTTTCCAGTTCTCATTGTATTGCTCCTTCTGCTCTCATCAACTTAACTTCGTTGATCTGTCCAAAATCTGATGCTGAAGACTGTTAAGATTCAAGGAACCACTCCATCACTATGGCTTCTTTACTGATTCTTTTCTGGCTTATCTAGTTATTGTTTCAAATGGCAATAGTGTTTGCAAAAACTCCCACATTTCTATCATCAAATCATTGGCATTAACCACTAATAACTTTTATGATTAATTCAACCAAGCCTACATATGCTCTTCTTTTACAGAGCAGTTAGCCTGGCTGGTTTTGTGCATATCCCCAAGAAGACCCTCATTAGATCACAGCCTCTCTATTCAAAGAGAACATTTTGAATTTGCCAATTATTTTTGGCAAGATTAACTCTTTGCTGTAACCAAGTTGTCCAGGGCTCAATGTATTTTGGTAAAAATTCCTTTAAAAAGTTACATAGTTTGGAAATGAAAGTCTCATTTCATTAATTCTCACAGCTTTCAAGATGTTTCATATTGTTGGGGATGATTAAAGCATGCCATCCTTATAACTTATGAATAGCCAGGCAATATGAGAAAACAAATCTGCAGGATAGGTCTTGGTAGTTTTTATTTAAAAGTTAAGAAATTAAGAAGCAAGTGTTTCAAATGCTCCAAGTATGCCTTTATCAAGATATATTCCTTTCAGTGGAAATATACAGAACGGAAGGAAACAGAGAGGACAAAGGAGAAAGTGTGGTCAGAAACTGAAAACTATATATTCAAGTCAGCTTTTAATTTTAAATTGGGCATAAGGCCTTTCAGGCAGTTTCTAAAGCAGTTTAGACTCTCAACATCATCTAGAATCACTGAGAAGACCTATGTTCACCTGCTCTCCATCAGCATCCAGGCTTATGCATGGCCCAACAGTTGCATATTGAGAGCTTACAGTTCTACACTGGTCATTTAGACGCAATCACAGCATACTCTTCACATTTCTTCAGGAAAACAAAAATGTCCTCTTTACAACACAGGTGAAGTATCTACACGTACTTGTTATCTTTTTGATCTCTCAGATCTCTAAAGCTCAGGATACACACATGCCTTTCTCTCATCACACAGCTGGTTGGAGGGCAACACACATGCGCCTTGCTCATATCATACAGCTGGTTGGAGGGCAGGACATGAGCTCTAGGAGCATGTGAAAGTAAAACACACACACTCATACAACTTCACAAAGTATTTCCCAGTGTCTCTGGAGCAAATAGATGCTCCGAACTTTTTATTCTACTACTCAACATTTATGGAGACATGGCAGCATCAACCAAACAGAAATATTTGTATAATTCATTGTGTTACAGGGGTGAAGGCACAAAAATACTGGTGTCTACCATGGACCATATGAAGTTATGTTTAGTTATTCATACTTGAAGCATCTCTTATCTGTAATGCCATAGAAATGATAAGATTCTCATCTTAATAGCTACAATGGCTAAAAATGCTATAGGGAGGGAAAGGGGCAAAAGTAGGGGGTTCATGGAAGAAACAGAATGTAAGTAGGAATGATTTTAGGTGGGTAGTATCTAGTGGAGAGGAGAGAAGTCAAAAGAAAGAAAAATGATGTGATACATGAGAGATGATATATAAAGAATCATATTTAAAATTCTTTAAAGGTCACTATACCTAAATATTGATGCTTATTTCATGATTGCCAGCAACATTTTCTTTGAATTTAGTAGTACATCATGCAAAGTGCTATACTATAATTTCATGATTAGTATTTTATAATATTTATGGAAATTACATGAAAGTTTATTATAAGCATAAATAATAAGTATACTTTAAATTAGAGCTTTCAAATTTTATTCTTATCAGACGACAACTCTTTCTCATATACTTAGAATGATAATTGGTTTATTAGAATGAACTGGACTGATTTTTACATGATAGAAAGATATGCTCACAGCTGATATTATTAGAAACAAGTGCTTTCTCTCCCTCCATACCCCTTTCTTCTCCCTGTTTTCCCCTCACTTATGTTTCTTCCTTCTGGTTTGGGAAGGAGCACTTGCCTGGGATCAGATAAAATGGTTTCTAAATGCTTCTAGGACTGTTCAGAATCAGATAACCAGAACTAGGCTGTGATTAGAAAATCAACACATTTATTCTGGGATTGAAAGAAGCAAGGCTAGCTACTTTCATCTCATCTAGCAAGTAATCACATGAAGAACTAGAACAAGTTACAAAGTCTTCAGTCCTGTTTCTCAATAGCTACCCTACCCAGCCAATAAGGGTATGGCTACCCTACCCAGCCCAAAAGGGTGTGGGCTGGGTGTTTAAGATGCTTCACCTCAAACCAGGCCTTTATTATATTGCTACATGATAAGATTAGAACCTGATATAACAGAGAAACTTCAGTCTGAGAGATTATAGATGTTACAAGCTCTCCCCAAATATTTAACTTGGCTTTCTGCTTTAGGAGACATTTAAAGCCATTTTTTCTTAACAGTTTTATCATTCCATTTTTCTTCAATAAAGACAGTCCCTAGTTGTTTTTTTTTCTCAAGTTTGCTTTCCCAAGTGAAGTGAACGTCCCTAAGCAATAAAATTCCACTCTACCAAATACTGAGAAATAGATAATGCCAAAAGTAGTTTTAAAAAAGGAATGTGTTCCTTTTCAGAAAGTTATTTTCAGGGGCAGCTAATCAATTTGATTAGTGAGCTTCAATTTGAAATAGCTGCTCTTCTGATGGTAAGGGAATACTCTCCCAGCTGCACTGAAGACAACATAGGTATAACTCTTTGGAAACCATGACAACCTTCTTGTGCTTCAGTAGCAAAAAGTTTTAGGAAATTCAGGGAAAAAGTAAAGAAGGGAATTTGTATAAATTCTGTTTATTCTTCCCCATCACTGTCTCAAAAAATGAACATAAATAACAGCACCATTGAAGAAAAACATATGTGCAACAACACAATACTGTTTTCCAGTCTTTCTATTATTATTTTCTTTTGGACATTGACTTTTATATACCCCTTAGTAGTAACAATGCCCACCAAAGACAAGGATCTCTCTTGTTACATTGAAAGAGAAGCGGGGGAGAACTTGTTAGTTTTTTGTTTGTTGGTCTGTTTGTGTCAACTGGATACAATGTATAACCATCTAAGAAGAAGGAACTTTTAATGAGAAAGTGCTTCCATGTGCTGGATCTGTAGGTAAGATGGTGGAACATTCTTCACAATTAATGATTGACATGGGAGGGCCAGTCCACTGTGGGTGGTCTCCAGTGTATAAGACAGCAAACTGAGCAATCTAGAAGGAGTAGATCCCTAAGTAGGATTCTTTCATTACCTCTCAGTTTCTGCCTCAAGGTTCCTCCTTTCTGACTTTCTTTTATGATGAAGTATGAATCATAAGCTGAAATAAACCTTTTACTCCCCAAGTTGCTTTGATCATGGTGCTTGTCACAGACATAGTAAGCAAACTAAGCAAACCACTAAATCTTCCAGTTATTAAACAGTATACCAAAGGTGATATGGAAAGGTGCTATCAGAGCTTGGTTTAAAGACAGAACTTGTCAATCACAGAACTAAGAAGCCTTTGTTCTCCAGTGATTCCCTAAGTGTATCCCAGAGAAGGCCTGGGCACCCAGTGTTCAATGATGAGTGAAAGCATCATTAAAATGCCTGGAATCTATTGGAGGCAGAAGTGTAGCAAACCAAGAGTACAAACCTATATGAGCAATGCACCAGGTACTTTTGGGCTACAGAGGAAAGATCAAGGTGGTGCCTCTTAGGAGTCCTTGGAAGAGATTGAGATTGGCTTTTGAAAACATTGAGTGAAGAAAATGAATAGGATTCAATAAGGAAAGGAGGGCAGAGGAGAATATACTTAAAAATATAGACAAATGATGGTGATTAAAACCTCTGTTTATGTTGCAGCCTCTTATCTGATACTCAACTCTTAGATCTGTTTCTAACCAGCCCTGATTTAGAGAGCTGGTACATGGAATCACGGCAACTAAACCACCTACATCAATCTTCCTACCAAATGGGATGATTAAGTAACTGATCGAAGAGGTCTTTGTTGGACAGCTCTCTGTCATAGCAGAAGGCTTTATCTGCAGTCTAATGTATGGACCAGTAGTTTTTTAAATCACCTATTACCCTCCTTCTCTTGTAGCTCCTAAATTATTAAGTGAAAATAATTTGTTTTCAAATATTTCAAATATTTCAAATATTTGTTCCAGCAAGAACAAATTGGGAGGCAGCATTAAGATTTAAAAAAAGGAGTCAACAAAATGACCAACTTGAAGAAAAGTTCAGATGCAATTAATCACTAAATAATTGGTTGTCATATTAATTAAATATGCCTCCCAAGGAAAAAAAAATGAAGTGAGATTTAAAAAAGAAGAATCAAGTTAATGGTTCCATCTCCACTACATTATTCTACTTGTAGTCCATTTCCCTTAGTCAGGCACTTCTTAGTATATTTAATCTAACGAACTTTTAAATGATTTTAGATGAAGCTAAGTTGTGTTTTCCAGCATTTTGAGTCTGTCTAATGACAGGAAGCACAACAAGGAGACTTGAGAGCCGAAGCACTTCAAGAGAGACTCCTTGGTAAATAATTAATGTGATTTATCACCAAGCCAAAGTTTTCAAGGCAAAGAAAAGAGATTTGATTTCAAGAGTGTGGTCTACATGAAACATTTCATACCAGTTTCTAGTTGATGACCTAGAGTGAGTGAAAATTAATTGTCATTTATATGGTTTCTTGTGAGCTACAGGGATATGCTCGCATTAAATTGGGGAGGGTTGGTTTAATCTGATAAAGCAATTTTCAGGTGATTTTCTTAAATATTAAACTTATCTATGCTTGTGGCCTTAATATGTGCAACTATTATTATCTCTGTGGAGCGACATTGAGAATTACAGTCTTGCTACTGAAATCGAGAAGCAGCTGCCTGGAAGAGCCCTCCTTTGTTAAGGACAGGAAATGGACAGAGAATATATGCTACAGAGAGCAGGAAAGCCAACAGAGGTCCCATTGGTAACTTAATGCAAAGTTATTGGTGTTCATATTACTCAATAAATGTCTAAAATGTAAATAGAAGAGAACTATTTAGAAAAGATCCACTGAAAATTTCTCAGAAACCTAAGATTATGCATTACTCTCTCGACTGCAGGGGGCATATTCTGAATGACTTAGATTTATCTGAGAGTTTCTGTGATAACTCCTTGGGACAACCATCACTTGAGATGCAGGTAGTAGCACTTTCACCTTTGGGAACTCAGAATCCTGTGTCTGCAGGTTACTCATTTAGGAAAGATGTACTGTAAGCTGCGTTTTCAAATGAGTCTATAAGGGGAAAAATGACCAGGCAGAATAACAAGAATATTAACATATTCAAAGATTTACTTTTCTCTTGCTAATAAAGAAAAAAAGTTGGTGATTTAGTCAACATCAAGGAGGAATGAACAGAATGATTAATTGACAGCTGGTGGAAAGACACAGTCTTGAAAAGTGATCTAAAGCTTTGACTTTGGTTAGTTTTTTCACAGAGGAAAATGAGCACACTTTAGGATAGTTCACTATTGAATGTGAAAAAGAATTATTAGTGATATATTTGGAAGAGTGTCTCTCATTTATGAGTCTTACTCGTTTATTCATTTTTCAGTGATAGAGGGTCCTAAACAAATATGTCAATAGATCTTACATATCATGGTGCCCTTTCAAAATCTCCAAACTCTTTGCATTTATAACCCTCCAGAAGATCAGCATATAGTAAATATTTACCTGCCAAAATAAATAAAAGATTTTCTGTCCAACACATTCTTCACAGAAACATATACAATATTTCTCTTAAAACTTGCTTATGAACAAATTCTTAAAAGTACACCTCCAGACTGATGAATGAACAATTACATTTCCTGATTGATGAATGAACTGCAGTCTCTGTCAAATGCCTGTATAACATTACAAGCTCAAGCTAATCAGCAGATGCCAGCTTCAGTAGAAAGCACAAGTCAATGTTGTAATCCCAGTAAGAATTTTCTATGGTTTCAATAAATAGCAGGTATAAAAGTGAAATTTAATTCCCTCGCAAATGATCTTTACAATCAATCTCATGGAAGATACACACACATATGAGGCTCATAAAACAATCTTTGGGTCATGATACATAGAACTGTCAATGTGAAATACATCTTGGCTGTAAGGCAAGCGTATCCATAATATGGCTGTCTGAGTTTGTAATAAATTATTAATAATGTTGGCAACAGCAATACTCACTGAGAAATACAAACATTAAAACTAAGAGAGAGCCAGATATGTTAGTTCAAGCCTATAAACTGAGAACTGGAGAAGGTAATGCAGAAAGATTGCTATGAGTTTTAAGCCAACCTGGGCTATATAGTGTGGCATTCCAAGCTAGCTCCTGCTACAGCATGAGACTCTGTCTCAAAAGAAAATGAAAACTTAAAGATAATAGCTAGAATGTGTTAGTGTTTGGGGTAACCTGTAAAACTGCACACTTATAAACATGTCATTTATTCATGCTCCTGAATTTGTGACATTTGCTAATTAACACATGCTCATTAGAAATCCTCTTGGGTTTGCTAGAAATATGAGTCAACAGTTAAGGATGCTTCCTTTTCTTCTAACCCTGAGTTTAGTTGTAGAACCTATAATGGACCCTTCACAACCTCCCATAACCCCAGCTTCAGGGTACTTGATATTCTTCGGCCCATACTGGTGCCTGTATACATGTGGCATATACTCACACAGATATATACATAAATAAAGAACAAAACTAAATATTAAAATCAAAGCACCCTCTTAGAGACTCATTAGTTTACTCAACATGTATTTACTACTGGAAAATATGTGTATCAGGTTACAATTTTGTTTAGGGTTGGCAAATAGTAACACAATTTAGACATCGAACCCATCCTTGGATCTTTAGTGAGATCAACTGCAAGCCCAGATTTGAACTGAGAACTTGTGTTCTCTAATTTTGCTATGCATAGCAATTATCTATGAGGACTTACAAAGATTCTCTTCCTAGCATAGTTTCAGAAACTTTGGAGGAAAACACTTCATACCTTCAGAAACTCAAGCATTCTTAACATTAGCAATCTTACTTGGGGCCACCACAGAGATGTGAGGTTTTCCAGTTGCCTATTCCATTGTCTCCATATGAAGACTGTCTTTAAATGTTTGACTCTGAGGTTCCACTTAGGACTATACACAATGACATTTTTTCAGGAGATGTAGAATCCATGTCTAAGGTAGGGCCATTTCAAGTAGACGCTGCTAATCTGGTAAGAAATTCCACTTAACCCCCTAGCCCCAAATTCATGTTATGAAATTGAAATAGGAAGCGCTCAGGTCAACGACAATCTTGAAAATTTACTAGGATTCTGCATTTATAAGATCTTTATTCCTAAGTATGAAAATAGAGAAGAAATTATCATAGATAATAGAATCATCTCAGACAGTAAACACACATCTCAGAAGGAATACCTGCTACTTCTACTAATTATAAACAATTTACCGACTTATTGACTGGAAAACGAGTGTTAAGATAGATAACAGTAAAAGAAAACACAAAGCATTGCATCAGATAAAACCTTGTTTGTAAAAATGGCTTCTTCAATACTAAGGATGAGTTTTTCCTCCAGTTTACCTAGACATGAAATATCATCGAAGAATGGCAGGGATGTTGAAATGGGGAAAGATTATGGATGCAATGCTTTTACATATTCACACTCAATAAACTAACAACTGCATCATTCCATATGTTTTGATTTCCTTAGTTGTTAACAGAGACATAGTCATCACAGATAGTCATGGGATTTGGGCTAATTTGAAGATACACAGGGAAGAAATAAAGTGTCATCGAAGGTGACATAACTCCATTGTGATCAGGAACTAAACTTCATTTGAAATAATTAGGCCAAGGCTGAATAATGTGAAAGGAAAATGAATGAGTGAGGACTCTGAACAAAGGCAATGTCCACAGGACATTTCCTTCCTCTTAACTTGTGGTTTATGAAAAACTTCTCTAGAAGGGCCTTGGTCATGGTACTGCTTCCTTATCAGAATGACAGAAACGTTACCTTTTTCTCTGAAAATGTCAGTGCAGCCCTGTGACATGAGGTAATATAACCTTAGCCTCATCAAACTAACTTTAAGATAATGTGACACTTCATCTTTCAAACAGGGAACACTGCAAGGAAATGACATTCCTACAGGCAAACAAAGGCAATTTAATTAGGTCACAGGAAAATGCTAGAAGGAGAAATGTGCTATTTCTAAGCAAACGATTTGGGTTTCAGAACAGCTAATAGGGTAAAAAACATTGCAGGTTTCTCCCCCGAACCTCAACATTTTCTATTAAAATCAGATAATCGATGTTAACTAATACGCAAATAGAAAATTGTTGCTAAAATATTGCTGCAAACCAAGAGATGCTCCTGAAGACACATTAAGTTTTCTTTCTGTTGCTGTGATAAACTCTATGAGCAAAACCAACTGGAGGGAAGAAAAGTTTGTTCCATCATATAAATTACAGCCTGTGGTGGAGGGGAGTAAGGGCAGGAACTCAAAGCAGGAACATTGAAGCCAGAAGTAGAGACAAGGAAGAAATACTTCCTATTAACTTGCTCTCTGTATCTTGCTCAGCCTGCTCTCTTGTATAACCCACCAACACCTGCCCATAGTGGACTTGGGCCTCTTACATCAACTATTAATTAAGAAAACAGCTTAGTTAGTCAGAAAGCAAATGAAAGTACCACGGAACCATTTGGGGTACACACACACACACACACACACACACACACACACGTTTCTTCATTTTAATGGAACTTATACTATTGCCAATTATTGGATATTACAGCATATGTACATAACCATGCTTCAAAGAAAAATCTAATTATTTGTTGAGATGCAAACTATAGCTGTGAAACATCTTTGTAAAGATTTGAAGGGTTATCTATAGACCAAGGACACAGAACACAATCGTTGAACCACTGAGTTTCTAAGCAGTATTTGTAAGCTTCATTAAGTAGCTTTTATTAAGGTAAATGGGATCTGTGATGCCAAAATTCTCTGCTGAGCTAATTTAGAGGTAGGAGACAGACTCTTTTTAGAGGAAGGAAACAAGTGTTGAAATCTTATGCCAATTTGAAAAGTATAGAATCATTACAAAGTTTCCTTTCTTTCCACCATTAATTGATTTCTTACTGCTCACATTGAGAATACATGTTGTTTGAGATATTTTAAGAAAATAATAAAATCTAGCTCTAAAGAGATCCACTAGTCTATACAACTGGAAAGTGAAAGGCATAATCACAATGACATTAATATAATTGTTGAAAGCAGAAATTGTTACACTCCAGCAACAATGCAATAACAGGATTGAAATGAATTATTTTTGTTGCCATGCTACTGCCTAATATTTAAGCATCTTATTCCAAACTCCTCTAGGTATAAAATTCCTCTATGTGTTCTTATGTATTGTATGCCCAGGGAGCACTGCACATCAAGGAAGACCTGCTTCGTTGCAAAAGAGCTGGCTCTTAACAGAGTAACAAAGATCCATTCATCAGCTGCCAATAAGTCACATGCTTCCACAAAGGAAAATCTGTTATCAATTCAGATCAAGGTTACAGTCATCCACTGTGTAATTGTAATATAGAATAAAAGATATTCACTTCAGATGCGGGTGAAGTTCAGTTTCAAGTAGATTGTTGACCTTTATCCATCAATGTGACTCATTATGGGGGGCATTTTTATTTCAAGGGTCTCTTGTACAGGAACTTTACAATCTGAATTTTCTTTCATGTCCCTTTTATTTCCTTTTCTTGTAGCATTGCTCTAGCTAAGACTTCAAGTACTGTGCCAAACGAGTGGAGAAACCAGATATAATTGTTTCCCCCAATTTTAGTAAAATTGTTTTGAGTTTCAAGCAGATTGTCCCCAAAATGCTTTTCAATAAAGTTTTGATGTTACATGAAAGTGAACTAAATATCCTATAACTCACTATAAACTTGTCTAGAGAATAGATATACTAGGAATTTTAAGTATATATCAATGGAAAAATATATAGAAAATAGGACTGCACCATTGAAATGAAAATGCAAAGTAAGAGAAGACCAAGCTGCTGATTTGATGCTTATGTCTTTGAAGTTGTTTCAGTGATATGAGGGGAAGTTTGCTAGCTTATCACCCTTCATGATACAGAGAAACTTGTTGCATAGGTCCTCAAAGGATAGTAGGCACACAGACTCAAAACTAGGCCAAAAACTTCATCTCAGGGATAAACTTGGCTTTAACAGATGCTCTCAAGAACCAAAAGTATGTCACCTGTCTTCTTCAAGACTTACTTGGTTTGCTTCTGTCCCCATTCATTCATGGCAGTAACAAATGGTTATGTAGACTGAGTATGACTTTTCTTTGTTTCTCACATCCAGTCTTTCAATAGGGAGGGCCACAGTCACTGAGACCTCAGATAGGAAAGGCCTGGTGTAGACATGTGGAAATTCCATGCCATTGGTGACAGCGACTTTTAGGTGTGCTTCCATCTACAAAGTTTTTTTTTTTCTGTCAAGTGGGAAGAAGGGGGGGTATCATTGAGACATCACTCTGCTTGCAGGATAATCCACCTGTGTGAAGCCTAAGACTTTATTTTTCAAACAGCATCCTTACACTGATAAATATTTGGTCAGTGCCAGCTAAACGAACCTTGTTATGCTGTTTATGTAAATTTTTAATTACCAACAAACAGGGTTTAATTTGCTGAACTCACTCTGTTAATTCTGCCTTTGAAAAATTTTGAATACTTTATAACTTTGTAAAAATCAATGTCATCAACTTGACAAATAGATCTTCCTTAATATCATTTATAAACTCAGATGGAACAGAACCTAGTTCAAAACCTTGTTACTTAACACAATGGGACAACTCTCCAACTACACTGGGGATGTCACTGGCCTAGAAGAAGTAGTATTGTGTAGTAATAAGGAGTATTATGGACTCAGGAGTTTTGAAAGAGTTTTCAAAAACATCTGTGCTATTTATTTTTGAGTGTATGAGACCAACCAACATTTCAGTTTCTTCCATATGCTATCCTGTCATACATCAAAGGAAAAACCACAGAAATTCTGGTGTCTGTTGGAAATGAGACAAATATGTATTCTAATATTCTCTTGTTATAGATGTGGCAATAGACTCAGTGGGGTTGTATGGATCTCAGGATTCACAGAAAGAGAAGGAGGTTTACAGAAGCCAAGTCTGTTGTGCTCTTCCCTCTTCATTTTCCATCACAGAATCAGAAAAATCATAAAAGGAAACTGTCTCAATCCAGATTGCTTTAATAATAGTTTATAGGCTATCATGACTTCTAGGGGCTACATGTAAAAACATGGCATGTATGACAGAATGGTGACTGCAACCTTAGCCTGAG
This sequence comes from Cricetulus griseus, assembly GCF_003668045.3. NCBI lineage: Eukaryota > Metazoa > Chordata > Mammalia > Rodentia > Cricetidae > Cricetulus > Cricetulus griseus. The sequence continues at coordinate 30,238,264 of NC_048596.1, read as the reverse complement.
TAAGCATGGGCATTTAAGATTTTAGAAGTCTCCTAGAGCCTTCATCCAGCAGCTGATGGAAGTAGAAGCAGATACCCACAGCTAAACACTGAACTGAACTGGAATCCAGTTGCAGAGAAGGAGGAGTGATAAGCAAAGGGGTCAAGACCAGGCTGGTGAAACCCACAGAAACAGCTGACCTGAACAAGGGGGAGCTCTTGGTCTGCAGACTGATCACTGGGAAACCAGAATGGAACTGATCCAGACCCCATGAATGTGGGTGTTAGTGAGGAGGCCTCGGAAATCTATGGGGCCTCTTGTAGTAAATCAGTACTTATCCCTAGCATAGGAATGGACTTTGGGAGCCCATTTTACATAGAGGGATACTCCCTGAGCCTAGACACACGGGAAGGGCCTAGGCCCCATCCCAAAGGATATGACAGACTCTGAAGACCCACCATGGAAGACTTCACTCTCCCTGGGGAGCAGAAAGATAGGTGGATTAGGTAGGGTGTTATGGGGGGCAGGGGAGGAGGGGAGGGAGAGGGAACTGGGATTAACATGTAAACCAATCTTGTTTCTAATTTAAATAAAAAGTAGAGAATAAAGAAAACCAATGAATCTATTTTTATATAAAAATTAATTTAAAGTTCTTAATAAAGGCTGGAAAGATGAAAAATATTTTAAAAGTCTCTCTTTAAAAAATGGTTTATTTCTAGCAAACAAGACATAGATGGTATTTTTTCATTCCTTGAGATGACTGGGAATACAAAGTACACTTTGGTTGTCTTACTCACCACTGGGACCCTAACTTCTCCAAGACCCATTTAAAATCAAGAGTCACTATAATCTTATTCATAAGATTATTGCTGGGATAAAATTAACAGGTCCGCATGAAACACTAATACTGTCCATAGAAAACATTGGGCACATCAGACATTTTAATTGTTACACTTTTTCCCTAGTGAAAACCATCTAAAAACTTTCTATTTCTTTTTGAGCTCCTATTCTGTCCCCCACACAAGTATTTTCTGGAAACAGTCAAGGGGTAACTCATAAAATAGCTCAGTGGGGGAAATGCTCTTCACCTATTTGGAAATGTGCCCTTCTGTAGGCTGGCTCTGTTAAATTAAAGGTTTCTGGAGGTAATTTGTCTCATATTTTATATCTTCCCACCCCATGATTACTGATTAAAAACACCTGGGGCTGACAGGGGTCAGGATGCTGAAGAGACTAGGTGGTGCAGAACAGGGCAAAGCCACAGGAAGGTAGGCAGATTGTCATTACCAGGAAAAGGGTATGCAAACTTACTATGATGAAGAACTTTTAATAAGCACTTCTATTTTACATTTATTAAACTAAAAAAGGATCTAAATGCTAGTTAAAATGAGTTAAAGAGGACCTGGTTATCATTTATAAGACATTTCTGGGCAAAATGCTTGAAAATTAATCTATTCTGAAAAATAGATGATTTAATTCATTTTTCCAAAGATAAAACTTCATTCCTGTTCTTTTAAGCATTTAAAATGAATGATATAGAAATTATGAACAATAAAAAACTAACTCAAAGCACTATAATACAATATCACATTTTAAAGGCAAGAGACAAATATTGCTGATTTTACCTACTATCACCTAGCTCATTTATTGCTCTTTCTAATCATTTATGTTAGTTTATTTTAAACTTTTAAGTGGCAATCTCAGCTTTGTTTGCTAAGAAATCCCAGGCGAACATAATAAATAATTAGATATTGATCCATGAGCACAGGATTTAAGAGTTCACTCATATATCTATTTATATTCATCCTTTAGCATAAAAATCTTTATAAAAAGCCACTGCCACACCAAAACATTTATTAAAAGGGAGTAAGGGTAGATGACAGAAACAATCATGATTGTTCCATAGTTAAAATAAAAGCTCGTTTTAAGTGTGAATTTCACTAACATACATAACACTAAACATTAAATGTAAACCTATGACATATAATAACATATATAATATACATAAACATACATCTATAGAACTGGTTGATGAATAAGCAAACTTCACGATCAGGCTAGCACAATTAAAGGCTTGATGTCATCACACAGTGGTGTTACTACTAGTTTGTAATTTAGTGCTGTGTTTTGAGCCAATGTAAAATTATAGAGGAAGGAAATTTTCCAGTTGATTTGTCTGAGTGTTGATGGTCTGCACTGATGTGAATGTCAGTGCTTTGCAATGACAGGAAAGACGATGGCACTTACATGATGTATTCTTGTTCACAAGTTGCCTATTGCAAAACTAACGAGATCATACCATGAAACTCTAGACAAGTCTTAGCTGGTAGATGAAACTGGTGCAAAGGATCAAGGCATTCTCTGCATACTATTGAGTGGCACACACAGTTTGTGCACATGGTGTTGCAGCCTGACACCTGCAATGAATGCCTGTGGCCACTTAGACAGTGATCCTGAGATCACTGTGTTCCCTAACTGAAAAAAGACTCTTGGCTTAATAAGGGATGGATTCTCCACGAAAATCCATGGAATGGATATAAGCAATCTTGATAAGAGCAAAAAATATTGGAACTACTGAAAATAATTAAAAAGGTTTTACATGCTCAAAATTATTCCTATTGACTTTATCGGGATTATGTAAGCATTACAGATGTGGAACATTAGCAGTGCAGATAATGAACAAACCAGTTAAAAAATGTATTGGTTGCAAGAAAGTAGAAAGGAACCATTGCTGGGGTAAGAGGCTGTGGAATAACAGGGGAATAGCGGGGTACAAGTGATCTATTCAGGGAATTGGGAAGAGGGGGGGTCTTTAATTTGGAGAAGGAGAGGGAGATAAATACAGGAGGGTAAAATAATAGCAAGGACATCTGAAAAGGTCATAAGGAATCATGCATGCTATTAAGAATCTACCTAATAAATCGTATATTTTAGTTTGTATAAATAAAGAAATATGGTGTAAGTGAAAATTTCTCATCTGAGCTGACAATGCTCTCTTCAAAAAGCCAAAGACCACTTAGTAACAAAAGAACCCAACACCAGATACAACTTTTGGGTTGTTGGTTAAGTTTGTATGACAGGATCCCAAGACATAACAGAATATTGCTACTCTCCCTGGTTGCCACCCCCAAGGGTGAAAGTCACTATTGTTGAGGATATCATGCACTTCAGATCCATGGCTTAGAGGCCTCTCAGCTAGAATTGACTTTAATGCTTCCTCTCTGAGGACTAGTTTTCATGGTACCAGAAAGTGTCATGAAAGCTTCTAAAGGAGAGAAACAACTGACAGTCAAGAGACCCATGAACTACAAAAATGACCAGCAAGGCACAATAACTGCAAGGATGAAGTAGTGTCATGCATACCTTGGCAGGTTTCATCAATAGCTTTCCAGTTAGACTCAAGACCCACTTGGTAAAAAGAAAACCATACTTGGTACAAGAAACCTAGCCAATTCCCCAGAGCTAGTGAAGTTATGGATCTTGGATGAGCACCTACAGCCAGCATTTTACTAACACAGCCTAATTCCTAATTACAGTCTGAATATTTGTCCTTATACCCACATAATTGTGTTCCTCACTCCTCATCAAGGAATCTTTTGGTTTACAACAGACAGAGAGCATTAAAGAAAACCACAACCAATCAACACACAAAGTTGTTGACCCCATTTCCAAGGATACATCTATAAAACAACTCCTATACCTAAAGCTCAGGGAACATTGCAGAAGAGGTGTTTTGTAAGAGTCAGAGGATCAGGGATCTTACTGTAAGACTGTGTCTCCTAGCACTGTTAGAAACTGCACACAATGTTAAGGTCTTACCAACATGACTACATAAGCCTAACAAGGATAACACCAATAGACATGCCAAAGTGGGCAGGAGAAAGCCCACAAAGCCTCAACCTTATACAAAGAACTGAAGGCAACTAAGGAATGTTGAGAATGGGAGATATAGACTTCCTCAGGGAAGAGCACACCAAGTGGATATCCAGTCAAATGCTTAGCCCTGAAAACATGCATGCAAGTAACATTATATAGCTAAAGAGGGTGTATTTAGGAATACTAAAGTATATACATATATGAATGTAACAATAATTAATGAGAAAAGAGGCTGTGAATTTGAAAGAGAACAAGGAGGAATATGGGGTATATGGGATGATTGGATGGAGGAAAGTTAAGGGAGAAATATAATAAATAAATTTAAAATTGATCTATCCATATATGGATATCCATATCCATTCATTCATTCATCATCCATCCATCCATCCATCCATCCATCCATCCATCCATCCATCTGTCCATCCATCTATCCATCCATCTGCGTGCACACACGTGCACGTGCGTGCATGCACAAACACACACACACACACACATACACACACACACACACACACACAATTTGAGTTGGGGAGATACTCAAGTTTGTAAAGTGCAGAATGCAGAAGTAAAAGAAAATTTTCTTGATTGAACTTGAAGTTAACATCAGTACTTATTGCTACCATAGGAATGGACTTTAGGAGCCCATCCTACATGGAGGGATACTCTCTGATCCTAGACACAAGGGGGTTGGCCTAGGCCCTATCCCAAATAATATGACAGACTCTGAAGGCACTTATGGAAGGCCTCACCTTACCTGGGGAGCAGAAAGGGTATGGGATGGGTAGGGCATTAGTTGGGGGGGGCAGGGGAGGAGGGGGGGGAGAGGGACCTGTGATTGACATGTAAAATAATTTTCTTTCTAATAAAAAAAGAAAATGAATGGAAATGAAAATCACTAGATTCTATTTCTATGTTAATTGGGAAGGCTAGCTTAAAAAAACCCAGAAAAAAACAATTGTTTGATACTTGTAAAAGTATGATCTTTCTAGATGCAAGTTCATGCTTTCTTTCATCTATTGGCTATCAATATATTGTAATAGTAACAAAGTGCTATACAGCAATCTCTTTGATTCTTCAAAAGGCTTCATCAGAGCCTGGTTCTTTTTGGGTGTTTCAGATGTACCAGTTTTCAGAAAATTATTAAGCTCATTCTATCTCCAAATATGTCACAGAGATTTATAAATGTTCTGCAGTAACCTGAGGGTAATTCCCTTTCTTAGAAGCACTGGATCATGCCCACATTGACTTAGTTAGTAGAATATAGCTCATTCATCTTGTTCCCACTGAGCATACATATTGACACAGAAACCTTTATTTTGGCAGATTCCTTTAGCATCCTTTGGGTTTACATACCAATCTAGTTGCATTTATATGGGGTAATGTCATTATTGACCCAGACTTTTCCACACCAGAACAAATGAATAAAATTAGATACCAACAATGAATCTATAAATTTGCCATATGGAGAATACTATATTTAAAAGAATGCAAATAGAACAATTGATTTGAGGTTAATATTCTTAATGAGCAACTAATTTTTCAGATTCAATTATGCTGAACAAATAAAAGCAATACAATCATATAAAACTAATTTCCTCCATAATGTAACTTTAAATCAATTTTCTTTTTTTCTAATTTTCAACATCTAGCTTTTCAGTTTAATGAATTGCTGTCATATACTTATTTGAAAGTTTTGATGACAGAAATTGCAATTACTACAATAAAATATTACAAAACATTGGTTAACAAAAAGAAAATATTCAGACATTCCTGTAATTACGAACAAACAGTCTACCTTAAGAGGAAATAAAAATTCAACTCTGGTTTTTTAATTTGAAAGCTACTTAATGGCTAAGAAAGATCAGGTCAACTAATTATTTTCCCCTTTCTTTTGCTATTAAATGACACAGAATTATGGTAGATAACTACTAACATGACTGGTTGTCCTTCTCATTGTTAAGGTTGCCAAATGACAATTATGTGTAGGAGAGCTTAACATTATGACACAATCAGGCATGGCAGGACTGTAGGACATTCATTTTGCCTGTCAACCATAACATCCAATGAATTTAAAATCAAACCAGTTTTATACCAGTTTTGTATGCATATCTAGGGTTGTATATCACATCGTATATTAAATTTTTTATTTTTCCATCAAGTCACCTAATTACATTATACAAGTCACAGTACTCGGGAGGATTATGTTTGGCACTGAACAGAAAATAATGAAACACTCTCTTTTGCCTTTGATTTCTAAAGTTGTGTTTGGAATTGAACCTGAGCAGAGAAGCATATTATAGATTGATGCAGCTTTTGTTTCTATTCCCCCAGAAATACCTCTAAGATGATGACAGAAACGATGCAGTGTTGTATGGAATAATGAACACTGGCTCAGGGAAGGTCTGAATTTCAATCTTAGCATTGACATATTCTAGATGTTTATCATTAGACCAGTAATTTAATCTGTTTAGGCTCTGTGTTCTTGTTTAGGAAATGAGAACCCAGAGACTGTGTGCTTTTCTATATGTGTCTGTACTTCTCTAGCTTAAAACTAAAATGAATTCATCATTTGTGAGGAAACACATGAAATTCACCTACAAATCCATGGCTTTCAAACTTGGCTGCTCTTGTCCTATCACTAGGGAGCTTTATTGCCTGGGACAATAAAGGAACAATTCCATTTGGAGGAATCCAGGAATGCTTAAAAGCTCCTTAGGCAAATCCAGCACACAGCTAGGGTAGAATGCTCCGTCTTCAGGACCTATATTTAATATGACACTAGGGAGTGACATCTATATAATCTTTAAGTATTTTATTTTCTCATTTCTGTGCATCATTTTCCAATTTATTTAATGAACTGCTATTATGCAAAAGTCTGTGTTTTAAGGATACAAGAATAAAACTAAATAAGTTATAACCTCTGCCATGAAGAAATTTATTCCAGTATAAATTTTGGGTTGCAAAAGTTTTGTGACCATCATGCATATGGCAACCCTATCCAAAACCCAGGAAGATACCTAGATGCGAATGTGTCTGCCAATTATGGAAGTGTGTAACAAATACTATGGTGGCAATCTCCATTTTACTTCAGATAGGTTTTCCTAAGGCAGAGCTAATTTTTCTTCAAATAGATCTTGTTTTAATAAGTGGGATTACAATATGGCATATCAACAGAGTATGATCTGGAATTAAATTGAATGGCTATGATCTTACTATCTGATTTTTAAGATTAGACACATTTGAGGAACAAAGTTCTAAAGTAAATGGACAAAAGGAATTGAAAAGTCTATTTTCTCTTGCCTTATAAAATGTGAACCATGATTTTCAAAGAGTGAACAATACCATGTGTGTTCACATGTATAATGTGTACATTAAATCTCCCACAGTGAATTTAATTTTATTATGATCATTTAGCCTTTTTTTGATTCTGTAATTTTTACTTCCATTACTCTTTCAGTTCTAATGATATTTTTGAGGTTAAATCACAATGAAGGCTGTGAAAGCACACACATTCACTAAAACTTCTACTTCTAATTTGAAAAGTGAAGTGAAATTGCATTAAAGTAATATGTTGGTATTTGATAACATTGTTAGAGCTTCTTATTGACTTCAATAGCCAAATTGTATCTCCTTTATTGTTGTTTAAACCATTCTAGCTTAACTTATTGTGAATGAAAGAAAAGATACTTCAAAATGGGCCATCATCCTTAAATAACTTAAAGTATTATGGTTCCTTCTAGCAGGTGGGTGACCTGACTTTTATACTAGTTGGCAATCTTCAGAAACTCAGAAACAGTGCTTTTAAAATGGAATGAGGATAATAAAGTGCCACTGAAAAATCACAGAGACCAATGTCTGTGAATAGCTCTGCTTATGATTTTTGTTTATATTATTAAAGTGTTAAATCTCATCAAATAATCAATATAATAAAATACAATAGAAATAATATCTTACTGTATTGATTTCCTGGTGCTGGATGGGTATTCTGAGATCCTGAGACAGGGAATTTATGTGATTTTTCACAAGGAAAGGTGATAATGTTACAAGAAAATAGAATCAATGCTGGGTGTTTATTATGTGACACAGTGATGTTTTCTTTCCATACAGTTTGCTCATTGCTGCCCCTTTTTACTGCGGAAGAATTAGGGTACTCTTTTAATACATAGCCAAATATGTCAGATCGAGGGTCAAGCATAAAGGTATTCAGTGGAAATGGTGTTATTTGCTTGAAAGAATCTGCCAGGTCTAAAGTAATCTTTGACTTAGGAATAAACTTAGATTCCTTGAACTTCTATTAGTCTGGTATTCAGCTTGGGTATGAGTGCCATAGACTCCCAAGGACTCCAAATTTATATTGGTTTTTATGATTCTTAATTTTCCCAAACATTTAACTGGAGACATTAGTATTATCTTCACTGGAAAAAGAGAGATTTAAAATACACCCCTGATCTGTCCAATTCATAGTTTAAAAATCCTTGATTTGTTTTTTTTAAATATTTATTTATTTTTTTTTAATCCCTGACTTCAAGCTCTATTTTTTTTATTACTTCAAATTAGGAACAAGCTTGTTTCACATGTGGATCCCCTCTCCTTCTCCCTCCCCACACTCCCATCCCTCCTCCCCCATCCTGACCTATCCCCCACCCCATCCACCCTTTACTCCCCAGGCAGGCTAGGGCCCTCAACCAGGGCTCTGCAAAGTCCACCACATCATCCTGGGCTGGGCCTGGGCCCTTCCCCATGTGTCCAGGGCAAGAATGCCTCCCTTCAAGTGGGATGGGCTCTCAAAGTCCCTTCTTACACCGGGAGAAATATTAATCCACTACCAGGGGCTCCCTGGAGTGCAGAGGCCTCCTCATTGACACCCATGTTCAGGGGTCTGGATCAGTCCTGTACTGGCCTCCTAGACAGCATCTGGGGTCGATGTGCTCCCCCTTGTTCAGGCCAGATGTTTCTGTGGGTTTCTCTAACCTGGTATCAATGGTATGGTGTACATATTTTACTTTTCCAAATTCCACAAAATGGAACACATCCATCTGCTAGATTTCATTCTTTTGAGTACCCTTCGGGTTACTTCCTTCAGGTGGTAGAGTTTGGTTGTACAAAGAACAAGTAGGACATTTCCTTATAATATCTTTGGCTTGTTACCAAGTGATAGAAAAATCTTTTTTTCAAACCTTTGCTATTGACATGTTTTTTTTTAAATGAAATTCTGAGGCTCTTAGGACATTTCCTATCAATATTCGATCAATTTCATCATTATCTTGTGCTAGAGGCCCTGGCATACCCATATGGGATCAGATGTTTATTATATATATGGGATGATTCCTATTCCTGATTGTCTTGTAACTGAATAAATAATGAAGTTAAAAAAAAAACCTTGATTTGTGAATGAAGAGATTGTGCAGTGGTTAAGAGCACTGGCTGCCTTTTGTTACAAGAATTTTGTTACAAGAACTTTGTCTGTGTTGTGGTCTAACATCCAGTGGTGTTGGGAGTGGGTTCAAGAGGCAGGGTTCATGTTCAGGTGGCTGGAATGGATCATTGAGTTCCCTGGAGGACTCAGGAGAAGGGAAAAAGAGGCCCTCAGAGGAGGACAAGGAGGCAGAGCAAGCATTGTGTGACCTTTTCCAGACTGCTTGTGGTTCTCTCAGGTTTATATGCTTAATATTTATCTCCAAGTTTTATTGTTTAGTAAACGATAAAATAAATCATGATATCCTTTCAAGAGGATCTGTTTTCGATTCTCAGTACCCACAAAGAGGCTCACCAATGTAACTCTGGTTTGTGGAGAACTGATGCCATCTCCTGGATGTGGCAGTCACTGGATGAATATTATGCATAGACATACTTGCTGGCCAAACAAGCATACATAAAATATAATAAATACATGAACAAATAACATTTAAAATGTTTAGTTTAAAATATTTTCTTTTTGGCATTTATTAAACATACTTATATTTCATTTCCCTCTTGTGTTCCTTTTCTTAAGATTCCTTTTTGCACCAGCTACTAACCTGGAAAGATTATTTAATCTTAGCAAAGATAAAGGCAATGTTACTTTATTGAACACAGGCTGATTACCCTGATGCTTGACAGCTTGTTTGAGGTAAACTAGAGCATACTGTAGAACATGTTAAACTTGACTTCTTTTTTCAAAAATGATTCATTCAAGGAATAATGGTGGAGCAGGGCCAAACAGATCTCTGCAATGTCCCCTCAGATCTCAAAGAAGACATCTGACTGTCGGTTTCTTGAAGAGGTGAGAGGCATAGAAAGACAAGAAGGTAACAACATCAGTGGACAGTTAAGGACTAGAGTACCAGAAATCCTGAATGCTAGATTTTTAGGAAAAGGCAGACCCTAACCCCGAGTATCAAACATCAGCAGAGAAGCTAGGGAATTCCTCCTGCTCCCACAGTGGGTGCCAAAATGATGGGGAAAGGAAAAGTTCCAGAAGCTAAGCAAGAAAAATCAAAATTCCTGGAAGATCCACAAGCTATGTAAAACAGGCAGTTGGGAAATTGTCCAACGCTAACCATTCCATGTGGTGTGACTAACTCTGGGGCAGAGAGGAAATGTCACTCAATCGTGACATCAAACTCGGAGGCTTCCTTTCCTAAGAGTCTGGGCACAGAGGACACAGAACTACCCAAACTCACTCAAACTAAGACAAATAGGTAGCCATTGCTTGGGTAAGGTGACTATATTCTGCCACAATGTAGATGAAAACATGGGTGTGGCCTCACCATAGATTCAGACATTGAAATCCATGTGGGGCAAGGCTGACCATTTAGCATAAGAGGAAAATCATATGTGAGGTAGGTGTGGGTCATACTGCACACTTATTGCACTACTGAGGTGTAGTCTCTGTCTGCTTAGGAGGAATGACACTTCAAATTTACTGCGTAGTCCCACTTAAATATGAAAATGCTTCAACTGAAGGAATATGATGAGAAAAAGGAAAAATCATACAGTGATCTAACTCTTAATGTACAACTCCCAATGCAAAAATTAAGAATAACCAAGACTGCATAAAGCCTCCAAAAATGATAATTCAACAGTAATGGATTACCATGAGAGTGAACTAGATTGGAATCTCAGATGAGGTATTCAAAAAATAATTCAAAGTTAATTGTAAAAAAAAATGTTTCATGAAATCAAAGGGGACACAAACTCCTAGATGAATTAAAAGACAATAAAAATAAATAGTTGAATAGAACATGAAAGTACCATACAAGTATGAAAGAGGAATCCAATAAAGACATAGCAATACTGACAATAATCAAACTGAAATTTTAGAGAAAAAAGTTTAACAGATCAAATAGCCAAGGCAAAGCCTCAACAATACAGTAGATCAAGTAGAAGACAAATAATAGGTCTTGAAGGCAAGGTTAATAAATTAGAATATCAGGCAAGGATAAGTAAGAAAATATGAACAAGGCATTTTTCTTAAAGAGATAAAGAAGGTTATTTCATATTGATGAAGAGGACAACCCACCAACAGGATATACAGCAATGATAAACATGTATGCACCAAATAACAGCAAACCCAATTTCCTGAAACAAATACTACATGATGGAAAGGAGTAGAAGATCCACTACAATGCAGGAATCATAGATGAATATAATATGATATTCCACCAATAGGTCATTTAAAAATAAAATAGTAAAGCATTAACCATTATACTTTAAATGGTATTAATACACAACTACAATATACTCAAAGATAGGAGAAGACACATTCTTTTCAGTGGCACATAGAGCTTTCTATAAGATAGTTCATATTTTAAGACTCAAAGCAAAAAACAAAACAAAACCTGGGAAGATTTGTTTTCTGCCTGATCATGAAAGAACAAAATTAGAAAACAAAAGCAAGAAAAACTATAGAAAACACAAAATTACATAAGACTAGAGCAGCATACTACTAATAGGAAGATCTCTATTGACATAATGATATGATATGATATGATATGATATGATATGATATGATATGCACACAGAGGAATGTTTGACATATGGGCTGAATCGTTAGATACTTAGTGAATGATGTGAAGGAAGTCTGGAAAGGGGGATCTTTGTATTTCATAAGAAAAGACCCGTCTAGCAGCAAAAAGGAGGGAAAAAGAAAGGCAGTGAAATGTAGGGCACCTAGAACTCAAAGCCTTATTTTTGAAGTAATTTTAACTTTACAGGAAAAGTGGCAAAGTAAGTATAAAGATTTCCTACATATTCCTCACATAGATTCCCATAAATGATTCTTCCCTGTAAGTGTTTTAAAGCATAAAAATGTCAAAGAGAAATACCTTTATGATCTTCAAACATAATGCATAGGGGGAGCTTTGGATGCTGTTTCCCAAGGTTAGGAAACAAGGCTAAGTCATGCTTAACCTACAGGTAAGCAAAGGGATCTGTGGGAATCAACATCTGCATTATTTATGCCTTTCAGATAAGAAATGGCAGGGCCCCTTGGAACACAGGCGTTGACAACTCAAATAAGCTTAATCTCAAGAGTGTTGATCACGAGGACATCAGTGGGACCAAAGGAGAGCCAGAAGCTGAATGGTTGGCATTGGAGCTGGCCTGGGAGCTGAGGCTGTTGACCTTTAAGCTTCTCTATGTCTTTCTCAGGCTTCCTCAGTGATGTCATCTTCTGGATATTTGTCAGTTTCTCACCTCATTCTACTTCTTGCTTTGGTATATTCTTCCTTCTTCGCCAGATCTTATCCCTACTTGATTATCAAAATAATCACCAAATGAAGAGGAGAAGGCTTATAAAATGCAGTGATTTCATATGAAATACAACCATTCATAGAGCTATGCTCTGCTATCATAATGAGTGCTTTCACCTACTCTTGGAGGTGGGGCAAGGGGTTATGGATGTGTGTCTATTTTTGTGCAAAGTCATCTTTATGATCTTTTCCCCTATATTCCCAAGCTTTAGTGTGCATTGCAGTTGTTAAGACTGATAGCTTTCCCTGACACAGAGTTTTCTAGTCTTGGGATAGAGTCCCATGAATTTGGTCATCAACTGCTGCTGCTGTTAAGGGACCACCCTTTGAGAGCAAACCTCAAACTAGGTGCCAACCAAGAGACTCTGTCTTAGGAGCAGGCAAGTAAACTAAACTTAAACTTACATCATTGCCAACAGCGTTCTCTTCTAATTTTACTCATTCATCTTCTGATTTACATGAAGAGAATTTGTCATTGAAGTGACACAAACAAAAGAACTTAGGTTTCGAAGTAGGCACTACAGAGATGATTTTGTTTGGTTGCTTTTAATCTGGTTAAACAATTTTACATAAGCTACTTGTAACATTATTGACTTGAAACAAAGAATTTTGCATAAGAAGAGGGGTAAGAATGTTTGATTGTGATACATTAAACTTTCCTATGCTCAGTTCCATAGTCATTGGGAGGCTATTACCACAGAATATTACCTATTTGAAGGCTACTAAGTGTATATTGTACATTTAGTATATTGACTTCCTACTTAGAAGTGAGTTGGCCCATTATTTTGGTAAAGGAAATTAGCTATGCAATGATCTTTAAGTATCAAGTAGTATTTCCAAAGTACCTTCACTCCTGTCAAGAAAAACATAGACCCCTTTTCTGATAGGTCAAGCTCAAATAAAAGGTTCATCAACAATTTTGTGAAGGATTGACCAAAACTAGATAGATAAGGCTTTGTTTTGTTCTGTTTTTGCCTGATGGCTGACATGATACTAATTTGTTGAGAATTGTGTATGATAAAGTAAGCCCAGACAATTTAAACCAATTTTATTCTCAAGTGGTTTGTATTTTAAGTCAGGCATAAACCTGTTTTATATTCCACAAATGTTTCTTTCATAAAGTCAGCCATCCATTCCTTTACTACTTACTAAAAATAAAAGCTCTTTTTTCTTATCCTTGGCTATTTTGTATGACCTAATAAAGACTGACTTCTTACTGGGAAGAGTAGAACTGCTTTTTGTTTTTATTTTATCTTTCTTTACTGTTAGCAGTTTTTTTTTAATCACACAAAACACCATTTGAATTTACTAAATAATTAGTCCTGCAACTGAATTCTAAGTTAACCAATTTTATATTTAATTGTTAGATGCATCCATTTGCTCACATATATTAATGAACAAATACTCTAGCACCATGGCAACATTAATGGGGCATTGGTAATTCTTTCTAATAATTTCTTTTTTAGATTCATTCTTTTAAGCTTGCTAGGACACTAACTCTCTGCCTCTGTCTCGTTTCTTAGTCTGTCTTCCATGAGTCTGTCTTCCTTGATGTCCTAAGGCCAGATTTTCCCCAGAATAGGATTCCCCTTCATGAATTTCCTTTTCTGGATGTATGATCATGGTCAAACTGTGGAGCATTTCTTGCCATCGGTTGCCTCATCTGTGAAAGAATGGGGCTAGCTAGATAATACTGAACACGGCTTGAGTGGAGATGATGAGGACTGTTGAATTGGTGGGAACTAGCTTTAGGACATGGGGTAGTGCAGACTGTAACCACTTGAGGGTCAGGGGACAGTTCTTGCACTAGCTCTAACTTTGTTTCCTTCTGATGCTGGGAGCTAATCCTAGACTCTGTCAATGGGAGAGAGGTTGTTGTTACAACAGAGCTCTATCATAGACCCCAACTAACTTTATGTAAACTTTTTTGTTTACCTGGTGAGGGGGAGGCAGGAATCTTCCCCTGTCTGTCCCTCTGGTCTTCTCTTCTGAGATGATGTATTAGCTCAGTATCCTCAAATCTCAATGTTCATGACTGATTATGGCTTTATAGACTTAGTTCAGAAAGAAATAGAAAAATAACAAGGAAGGCATAGGGAAAGTAAGGGAGAAAGAGAGACTGACAGGCATTTGCCCAGTAAATCAATTCAGTGCCTGGGGAAGATGCACACACTTGTAAGGTTGACTAAGGACAAGATTCCCATGAATTAAAGTGCTGCCTTATATAGTTATAGTTACTATAGAAATGACATGCTAGATCATTTAATTCAAAATAATAAGCAACCCTTATAGGATGCTCCTTTGGTGAAGCCACCAGCATTTTGTTGAGGCCAAGGAATCATTTGTCAGTAGTAAGTAATTAAAAAAGAACCTAATTAGCACCAGCTTTGTCTGGTGGCCATATTATGGTCCATGATGTTTAGCTGACACATGAATGTTGATTTAAAACCATACTAATACTAAAATAATGTAGCTCACTTGGGAATCACATCAGAAGTTCACTTGAGAATGGCATCAGAAGTAGGGGCTGCCAAGAATCCTGCTTGTAACTTCCGTGCTTTAGTGAAGTCCAATGTAGTTTCAAGATACTGGAAAATTATGGAACATTTTTTGTGAGTCCGGGAAACTAGACTCATGACAAGGAACAGTGCCACCTGAAATAACAGGGTTCTTATATCCTGAGACTTATTAGTTTGCAGTTGAACCCAAGCATCTGAAATGATACCTGGCTGTGGATGAACCTGAGCCAAAGTGTGGTGACTAGAGCTGTCAGGTAAAGCCTTGTAACCTGCATCACAGAGGCTAAGATATTAGCAGTGCTCACTGAGAGAGACAACACATGGGTCAAGGAACAAATAAGAAAGAGGGAAAGATGGAAGGACAGAGGGAGATAGATAGATAGATAGTAGATAGATTGATAGAAAAAGGATAGGTAGATGATAGAAGATAGATAGATAGATAGATAGATAGATAGATAGATAGATAGATAGATAGATAGGTGAGCAACACATTTAGGCCAATTTACTGAGCCCATTGGAGATTTACGGATTTCTGCAAAAACATTCTTTCCAGCAGGCTGTAGCAAGTAGAAATTACATGTCACAGCTGTCATTTTTTATATAAAAGGAATTCTTGCTATAGTTCAAAACTATGTCACAATTCACAGAGGTTAAATAAGAAGAATTCTGACAAACGACACATTTGCTCTGGTATGGAAATATATACACAGATGTCTAGATGGTGTTGAAATGATGGGTCAATCTGTAATGGATGATAGACACTGTTATTAATTCCAGGTATTATTTCTAAAGAGTAAAACGATGTACAGGAGTCAGTGAACCAGGCAAGTCCACACCCACAGCATCAATCCTCTGTATTACCTTCAATGTTTCATTCTGTCTCATGAATATGTTGGGTATTATCATCAAAGAATCATCATGGATCCTTTAAATTTATGATTTTGAAAGCTTACTGCAAACTGAATTTGAAGGGGAAAATAAGGGGCAGGGGTTGCAAGTCCCTATTTGATACATAAAAACTATTTAGAAAGCAAGATACTCAACCGTTGTTTGAATTTTATACAGGGGAGTAAAATTTAAAAAAACATTATGAAGAGATCCTGTTTTGTGCTATTAACCTGGTTTTTCCTACTCCTCAGTATTTATGATTTCATCTCACCCCAGTTTTATCAGAGAATTGGTCCAGCGTTCTCTGACTCAACTGAGGGATCTGGAAGGGCAGAAACAGAAATTCATTGCAATTCACTTTGACTTTGTGTTTCCAAACCCCAGACCCTCAAGGAAATTGAGAACATTTATAGAATAACTGAGAACAACGGGATTGGGAAAAACATCCTGGACAAATACTCACAGGAAAAAGGCTTCCAAACAGATGAAATGCAGTTCCCTGGGGTGGTGGGAGGGTGGGTGAAGAGAGTGGGGGTGTATGGGGGGGCTGTGTGATGTGTGCCTTCTGGCAGCTTTCTAGGCATAGAAAATGGTTGTATCTAGGCACAAAGGACCCAAGCAATGTATCAAAGACAGATTCCATATTCCTAAGAGAGGTAGCAAACACCCAAGTGTCTTTGGTGACCATGATGATACTTATTTCACCTATAACCTACGTGGACAAATGGCTCTGCTCCAAAAAGACAGGATGACAGAAGACTGAAGCCTGACATGTGGAGGAGCTGGTTAGGGTAACTACTTGAAATAAAGGGTCAGTTTGTATAAAATTAGGATATATTATTTATTGTCTACTTAAAATTGTGAGGTATAATTTGAATCTGCATTATAATTTGATGGAAAATTAAAGATATGTTTTTCTTTAGTAAATTTAGAATGTATTAGTGACATGCTTTTAAAATACTATTTTCAGATAGTAGAGATGTTGTGAATATCTGGGTAGCCTGATATTCTAATGAGACATATATTATTTGAAATCTCAATTAATTTGATAAACTATTTGAAAATATTACTGGAGGCATATAGAGTAAATACTATGAGGCCAAGAATATATGATAAATTAATAAAAATACTGTAAGAAGGGAGAAGTATTAAAAATTAAGTAGTGTCCTCTAAATGGCCAGGAAACAATTATCTTCAGGATAAAGAAGGAAGCAAGGGAAACAAAAAATAATTTTAATTAGTTAAGTCAATAAAGGCTTTTAGACTCATATTATCATTATCCTGGAGTTATAAAGTACTAAATTCTGCTTCACTAACCATCTTTCACATTTAAATAGAGCTTTACAAAGTCCATTTACACATAAATATTCATCATTTGATGAAATATATAATATAGCTATATGAATAAATACCTAATGTAATTACAACAGTAATGTAGACTATGTAGAGAAGACATAGAGACTCAGAGATTTGTTGCTGTTTTAGTGCTTTATCTGGGAAAAAGGAAGTGGCATTTGTATAGTGACCAGCATGTAATACATGGTGTATGATGCAATGATTCAGTAGAAAGAAAACATCAGTCACAGGGTCAGAGACTCCAGTGAATGTTAATCTGGCTACTGAGAAGTAAGAAGAGAGCCATGGGTGATGCATCAGCATGCCTCCAGAAAGAACAGTGCATGCAGTTCAAACCTAGGAGTCTAGATTTTAATCTGAACACAATGATGAGTCACTGAAGATGGACAATTTCCAAATTAGTGTTATGAGATTGGAGCTACACTATGGGTAAAAGACTACAGTATATCCATCCGGGACAAAGACTTTACTACTGTACAATGGAGATAATCATGCCTTAAATAAAAACAGCTGTGGTAGTGATGCATTTGGGACATATTTTGAAGGTCAGGTCAACAGGACTTTCTGAAATATTGACTGTGGAAGGTAAAGATATAAACTGTAGCCCAGAGCCCAAGTAACAGAAGAAATGTTGGTCCTATCCACTGAGACAGGAGAGATTTAGAAGTTGGGGACACACTATGATACCTATTTATCTTAATATCAGAACAGCTACTATTCTACATTCTGGAAATTAGCTCCAGTACAGTAGGAGGGACTTTTACTAGAATGTCTAAGTAGTAGAGTAGTAGACAGGTTGTGTTTAGAAACTTCCAGACGTTCTTGTCTCCAGTGACTGGACAGATGGAGCTGTTCTTGCAAGCTATTTCATTGTCCTATCTGGTGTATTAGCTTTTAAGTTACTTCCTAAGGATGCAAAATGCTCCTCCAATAGTGGCCGAAGCATATTTAATGCAATAATTTGCACGAACTTAATTAGCCCTCTGCCAGAGTCAGGCACTCGCAGGAAATAAAAACAAGCAGTCCTCCCTAAACTTTAAGCTGTTTTTGTGCACAGAGCAACTGGGAATTCACACCAGAACTGAATCTTTTTTTTTTTTCTTTCTGTTTTCTCTCTCTATTGAATATGAGTTCTATGAAGGGAAATCTAACACTCCACTTAAGAGATTCTTCAGAAGATGAAAACAGACACATTTTAAAACTCATACCCTATGAACACTCTTCTCAAGGCCCAGTCATTATTGCATTACATATGTTTTTCTGTAGTCCACAAAGCATTTGTAACATCTTTCTATTTAATGGTTTCTTATAAATAATTCACTTGTTTATATTCAAAAGAATATTACAAGCAGGCAGTTATTTGTTTAAAGAAGTAATAACAGCAGTTAATGTTATTCAGTGACTTTGGCTTCCTAATGTGGTGGTCTTGGTTTGAGGAGAGTGAGTGTGTTTCTGTTAGGCCTCTGTGTGCCTGTCAGAGCTTCCTCTTTGGTCATTTGTTCCCATAAGCTTAGGAGCATCACTTGACATTAGATGAGGAGAAATTTTGTAAAGGGAAATACAATAGTGATAGTATAGACTTCCTAATGTCCATTTGTAAATTGTTAACAGCAAACATATCACGACTGGAAACCACACTTAATCCTCTTCAAGTCAGTAGAGAAACCAGTGTGGTTTAGTGGGAAGGAGCTAGACTCTCAGTATGATTTCTCTTAACATGGAGTTTAGCACTGACTTTTTTGTCTTACTTCACTGGAGAGGTATCTGTGTAGAATCAATTCAAGTACAGGCTTAAAGACTTGTCAACCAAAGCACCTCGAATTCCACAACCCTAACAACAATGTCTTTCCATTGACGATGGTTTGCTTAGTATATAAAGAGTAGTTCATGTGTCTTAAGAAATTTCTATTTAGTAAATTTTGCCCACGCACTTGTACTTACTTGAAAAATAATGTATCCCTTGCTAACACTCAACTTTCTTTTGGCATGTCATGTCCATCAGGCAGTCTTGAGTTCTTAGTACTCTTTTAACATATAATGTTTGGGCAGATAATGTGGTAATCTAGCTGAGCAATTTTTATATATTCACAATTTATCATTTCAAAGCCAATATTGTGACAACATATTTATTTTACTTCCTCATCATAAAATTATAAGCTTATGTAATTTATTTTCAGACAACCATTACACAGCTATGATCTTATAAAGTCATACATATCCACCTTCTCTAAATACATTCCACAGAGAATGTGAAATAATTACCTCATACTACATACCATGAATAATATGATAGTAATAGTGGATCAAATGTACAAAGAAAGTTTTCATAGTACAAAACATCAAAAAAACTCTTAAATATTTTTTTAAAGAAAGTATGGAAGAACTAGTTAAGAGAGAAAATAATTTGAAAACCAGGAGTGGGGTACAGTTATAGGAAATAAAGTACATATGTTCTTACTGAAGGTATAGTGCAATACAATGTAATTTTTCCTTTTTATTGATTTTTTTCTCATGCAATATATCCTGATTATAGTTTCTACTCCCTCCACTCCTTCTAGTTCCTCTCCACCTACCCTCCACTCTGGATCAACTCTCTTCTTCTCTCTTGTTAGAAAATAATAGGCTTCTAAGAGATAACAACCAAAATGACAAAATGAAATATAATAAGATAAAACAAAATCCATCACATCAAGTATGGACAAGACAATCCAAAAGAAGGAAAAGAGCCCCAAGAGCAGGCACAAGAATCAGAGACCAACTTATTAACACACCCAGGAGTCCCATAAAAACGCTAAGTTGAATGCTATAATACATATACAGAGGACCTGTTGGACATGCATGTAGGCCATATTATTGCTACTCCAGTCTCTGTGTTCATATGAGCCTTGTTCAGTTGATTTAGAGGGCCTTGTTCTCCTGGTGTCCTTTGTCCACTCTAAAGACAACATATTCTCTAAAAACCAAAAATTTAAAAGCATGAGACACGATCTAGTGGCCCACATGGGCATAATCAAACTAGAAGAATGAAATCTTAATGAAAAATTCAGAAAAAGTATTATTTCAGAGTATGAGATTGGATACAGATAGATAGCAATATCCCAAACTGGTAATGTTACATTCAACACAGAGGTTATATGTGCAATGATTTCATACTACATTTGTTAATTGTTTAATAAGAAAAATTTAAAAGTAAAAATCAAACTTTTTTAATACATTAAGGAAGTAAAGAAGCTCTACAATGAAAACTTTAAAATAGCACAGAAATTGAAGACAACTATAGAAGATGGAAAGATTTCCCATGATCGTGGATCTGAAGACTCAATATTATGAAAATGGCTATTTTAGCCAAACCATTTAAAGATTCAGTAGAATGCTCATCTGTGCTACTCACAGTCTTGGTCACAAAAACCTCATTTTACACTGGATTGCGTTTACTGTAGAGACTTATAACTTATTCTTATGAGAAAAAAAGTTGAGTGTTCAGTCCTAAGTGAGACATTGATATTGGCTCCTCCAAGGCTCAGGAAATATTTCCAAAGAGGGGTAGAAAGAATGAAAGTGTTTGAGGTTAGGAAAATTGCCTTGGAATGCCATCTTTTGTTTGGGGTAGGGCTGTTTTGTGCCTAAACTCCCAACAGACATGGTTTTCTGCACAGGATCTGCACAGGACTGAGCCTGCCAACTGTCTGTGAGGATGATGTTGGATCAGGTCTCATCAGACCCTACATGTCCCCAATGAACTCTATTGGCAATTGATGGTTGCTGGGGGAGGGAGAGGCATTTTCTTCAATTGTTAATCCAGTGGTAAATAGCTCTCATCTCTTGTTTATGTAAGCAATACAAACTTAGTAATGAACTGAAATATTTAACATGAATCTGTCAGGATTCAATAAATTTATCTGTCCTCTTGGATTTTAAAATATGAGATAATACACCAAATAAAAGTTCATGATAATGCTAAAGTTACATTCTCAGTAACTGACTTAGGTAAGAATTTATCAACTTATTAGTGAAGCATTTCTGAATTGTCTGTGATTGACATTGGTATTATATTCTAATAACACCAACTAGAATTTTTTCAATTCTCAAATACTTCAGCTGAAAATAGAACAGAGAGAAATGATTTCTGAAAAGTCAATCAATACAAGTGAAATCTCACACTTTAATGACTACCATAAACACATTTTAAATTCACCTAATTTTTATACATACCTACTTACAATCAATCTGTCATCTCCATAAACCATCTACCAAATTTCACTTAGTACGAAAGTATTTGAACATGGAAAAAATGTTAAAGATGGGTAGCAAAGACTGAACAAAATTATCTGCTTGGAAAAATCAGACCGAATTATTCTTATCTCACCAGGATACTTTCTCATCACCCTGACTTCAACAATGGAAGGCAGAAAATCAATTTCATTACCAAGAAACACTTTCAATCATGGGTCTCTAAACTGTTCAGCATTAGAGCCGACATTTCCCAAATAAGTTATGATTGGTATTTAATGCTTAAATAATAATTGTAAAGTTTTGCTTCACAAAATGAAAAAGAAATACTCCTCATTTGAAAACTGGGTCAAACATGAATCATGACAGTGGACAAGACATTCATTACCGTATTTATTTTTCCAAAACTTAATTGTCAGTAACAAAACGCCAGGAAAATCTGGGGGAAATTTTATGTCTACAACCTACAAAATTAACAAACACAACTACTAATTTTTCTGGTAGTTAAAAAGCAGTGGCTTTGATAAGCAATAACTGAAAATTATCATTCTAAAAGATACTGGAAATTTCATTTTCTCTTATGACCAACTTGTGACCATAAGCTAGTTTTTTGCTCCCTACAAGACACTGGAATAGATGTGAATCAATGAAGTGATTAAAACAAAAGGAAATTGTAATGTTTTGCATACCAAAGTGTCTTAAAGGATTTCACAGCTTTATGGTAAATGCACAGTGTAAAAAGAGCAACTTGGAAAAATCATTCATGCCTCTTTCATTTATAGTACTGGAATTACTAATCACTCGCTAAATTCTATTTATATATAATTCTCTTTGAGAAATTCAAAGTATTTTACAGATATCTCTAAGTCATCTTTGCCATTTTACAGATAAGGTTACTTGTAAAATTAGAATTATCATGAAAACATTAACAGCAGAGAGAACTGAACTTACATTATCTCATGGATGAGAGCTCAGCTTAGTGGTTTTATTTCCTTGGCCAGTTCCTTTAAGGGATATTTTGGAGTTTAGGATCTATATTTAGTTTAGTATTTGGTTTTCTGTGTGCATTTTAACTTAATATATTTTATATAATAATCTATTTTAAATTTGAAAGTGTCTTACCAGAATATTTTGTTTAGCTGAGCTTTTTAAACCAAGATATTGGAACCTTTTAAGAATAAAAGTTTTCAATATCCCTGGGTGCCATAATGTACCCAGAGGGTACAAGAGTGGCACAAATATAATGGGACAACCAATAATTTTCTGGTTTAGCTCAAGGCCAACTCCCTAAGAGGAAACATATGTCTGGTACTGTAAATCCAGCCAAGAACCTATGGTTTGGGAACTCAGACTCCGTGAGTGATTATAATATTATTCTGCTAAATGGACATAGCATTCAACTGCCCTCTCCATTTGTGCCTTTATATCCATAGATTATTGTAGATCCCAGACCTCATCAGATAAGGTTTTTTAGCTTATTTATTTATTTATTTATTTATTTATTTATTTATGTAGTGGACTATCATTAACAGAAGCTTATGGTCAATAGGTGTCAGCCATAATTGAGTATTGATATCATCTATCTCCCACCCAAGGCTTAGGAGCCATGGTGGAAGAGGAAGGGAAAGCTTATAAGAGCCAGAGGTTGGGGATAACTAGAGTAAAATGACGTCTTTTGGAATGACAGGGATCAATGTACTCATGAACTCATATCAGCTGTCGTTTCCTGCACAAGACTTGCTCATGATCAAGCCAGTCAACATTCTAGCCTGGAGTAGGAAAGGGTTTATGAGCCTTCACCTCTAACTGGAGAGCTATGAACAGTTGATGGCTTATGGAGGAGGGGAAGTAATTTTTTATGGGTGTGGTTCCAGTAGATCAACGACCTTTCATTGGATGCCCCCAAACACAGGAGTACATGAACAGCACCCAGTGGATTTGATGGGTTAGTTTTAAAGATAAGACATAAAGATTTTAGGGTAGGCAAGTAGAGAGGGAACCAAGAGGAGTTAGGGGGAGGAGCTGGAGGTGGCTATGATAAAAAACATTTTATGAAGTTCTTTAATAATTAATGAAAATATTTAAAATGGTTTTCATCACCTATTACAGGATTTAGGTGTAATTAACCATATCATTTTATTTTTCTGGACTTTAGTAAATTCTAATGTGAAAGAAGTATATACCTTATAATTTTAATGTGACAAGGATTAAACAAGATAGTTAAATATTAGATGCCTACAACAAGGCAACCACACAATGAATGGTAAGCCCATTTTGTATTTTCCTTTAGGTACCAAATTACTGCCAGCTGTGAGCACATCTGTTCATTTTTCTCATCTAGGTCATATTTTCACTGCTTTTGTTGATGCACACAGGAAAACATCCCATGAACAATAACAGGATAGAGGAAAGGTGACTGGGTTATTTTAAAATACCTGGTTATTCTGTCCCTGAATCAATGATGACAATAGGTATATTAACCTTTGGGGGGATGAGATCATATTAGAGCCCAGGAGATGCCCCAGGATTCAAGTTAATAGTCGGATGAGCTGCACTATATCCTTATGAATAAACATATTACTTTACTTGGGGAGAATTTAGTG
Organism: Cricetulus griseus; assembly: GCF_003668045.3. Lineage (NCBI taxonomy): Eukaryota > Metazoa > Chordata > Mammalia > Rodentia > Cricetidae > Cricetulus > Cricetulus griseus. The sequence continues at coordinate 30,214,081 of NC_048596.1, read as the reverse complement.
GAAATTATTATTCATTTTGGAGAATAATGCAAAGCTTTACTCAAATCTAAATAATACAATCCACATTCCCCCTTCCTGCTTATTCAATACATTTTTTTCCAAATGTAAGACAGGTGCATATTTGTGACTCTTTGAGGAGAACAGTAAAACACATTCAATTTTCAGTCTCAGTTCTGATATTTACAGATTATTTAATCCCAAACAAAATACATCCAAATATTTAGATTTGGCTTCATAAAACATGTTATATGTGTATCTTACTTAAATTAAAAAAAATGAATCAGAATATACCCAAAACACACTAGGTTCATGGTTTACAGCAGATCCTTAAAAGTTATTATTTTTCTACCCATTTTAATACTAAATGACTTATTTAGAACAAGCGCCTCATCTCAACTGTGTTGTTAAATGGTGCATAGTACCAGCTCAGCTTGCTATTCCTTCAAGCTGAGTGGTTCAACTTCTTCCATAAAATATTGCCATCAGAATAATGGAGGTTTGGTTTTAAATATTTTCTATGTTTCTTGAAGTATGCCACATTTGCCTCTCTTCAAGGAGAATATGCATATAAACTCTCTAACTTAAGCAAGCTCTTTGAACAATGATGGGAAATTAAAATACATCCCTCTTTAAATCTGTACAGCCAAGAATAGTATCAGAACCATGAGAAATATCAAAGAGTAGATTATTTTGTTCAGAAGCCACTCATCCTTGACCAGCCTTTAAAATTATTAGGGATATGGAATTAATGAGGCAACCTGTCATCTTCATTTTGACACACAACACACACACACACACACACACACACACACACACACACACACACACACACACACACATACACACACACATTTAAGAGATGCTGACAGCTTAATTTTCTATTTTCATTTATAAACCTATCTCCTGTGTATGGTTCTTGCTTCTGTTTTCTCTTCTACATTTTATACCTAGTGTAATAACTCAGGTCCTCATTGTTTCTTGCCTGCAAAGTGCCAATTGAAGGAGGTTTTCTCCTGGCTTCTTAACAGCTACATTTGACTTCTGCAGTCCTTCTTTTACATTGATGTAAGTAGAGCAAACTTTGAGACAAATCAGAGCACATCACATATTATTTAATTATACAAAACTCCCCAGTAGCTTCAGAATAGATTCCATTTCTTCACATGTTGCAAAACCCAGGGAGCTAAGAGCTGGCAGAGAAGGCAAAGGGGCACAAGAAAGCCTGACATTGATTTGGGTAATTTGAGAATTCCTTAATCAAACATCCAGCAAAAAAGGCTTACTGAAGGCTAAGAAATTATGAATGTGAGGAAATCTTGCAGTTTTGGGAGGCCGAGATTGGAATTCAGGGCCTACTAACTAAGCACTATCATGGGGATTACACCAGACTTGACTCTAAGGTGCTCAAAGGCTTTGAGCAAAGGGGAGAAGGAAATTGATCAGAATTTATAGAAATACAAACCTAATTCTGAGCTAGTTTAGTCCTGTGACCTGCCCTTTCACTAACAGCCTGACAAATGAAAATGAGAAAGGATTCTAGAAGAAAAATTATGAATCAGAACTCTTACAGACATAAATGTCAAAATTCAATAAAATATATCCATGCATTCTAGGAAGCAAATTAAATAAAAACTTAAATTAAAAACATATATATGGACAGACCAGATAATAGAGTTCTAAAATACAAATCTATTTTATTTTCAGATTTTACAGCTTTTTAATATTTTATTTTTAAATTCATTTTATAATATTTTATTTTATTCTTTAGTCATTTTACATACCAATCACAGCTCTCCCTTCCTCCCCTCCTCACCCTCTCTCTGCCTCCCCCAGCCCAACCCCATTCACTGCTCAGAAAGAGTAAGATACAAATTTAAATAATGCTGATTTGCATGTTTCAGTAAGTTTCAAATCCTACTGCCATTTTGACATTGTCTGTCTTGTCAATCAGTGAATGGCAAAATCTTAGCTCTCAGCTTTGACTCCAGTCTTCCTCTGGGTGCAGAGATTCATCCCACCAGCAAACCAAGTTGGTGTACCGAGACACATACGTTCCTAGATATCTGTTGGCTCTGTTCACTGCTGCTGCCAAAGAGATGCAATCTAAATACTAAGAAGAAAGGAGCATCCTCATCTCTGAGGACAGAGGCCCTGGAGAGGAATCCAGCCAAGAAGGACTTGCCCCACTTTAACTCTTGGCTCATTCATATCCCCTCCTCCTGAGTACATTTTTCTATGTCTATACTTCAAAAACACTCAGATTTAATGGATTCTGGTGTCTATATTTCTTTTTGGAGGTTTTCATATCATATAAGACTTTGTAAATAATATATAACCTTTTCTATTCCTAATCTGTCTTTTTTAGTGTGGTTTACAAGGCCTCAGCTGGAGTTCTAGTTGGACACACAGAGAGAAAAATATCTTTTTCCTTCCATGCAATTCATGTAGTTTCTCCTCATACAAAGCCTCTGTCACTAGCCCTTCTAAAATAGATTCCCTTTTCCTTTGATAGTTCCTCCTATGGTTCTGTTTTCAATAGTAACTTGTTTATATTTATTTGTTTGCTGGCTACCTCCTGCATCGAAAGGTAAGCTCAATAAATTGTATTCACTTTTTTTTATTTCCTGTGCTTAGAATAGGATTGCCCTTGTGATGGGGTCAAGAATTTCTTGTTATATAAGTTAGCACATCAACAAAATCAACACAAGCCATAATTATCTTAAAAGTTTCTGTTAGAATGAATTTCAGATCTAGGACCCTATCTACAGCCAGCATACTAATTTATGCACCAAATGTAATTATTTCTCCAGGGATTTCTTATTTGGAAATCTCAGAATTCAGTACTGTTGAGACTTATTTGTGATCTATAATATATATTTATATAGTATCCATCATGTATGAGGAATTGGGATAATCATACTGTGACATAAATGGCACAAAATGTACTCAAACAGCTGGGCAGTGGTAGCGCATGTCTTTAATCCCAGCACTCAGGAGGCAGAGGCAGACAGATCTCTATGAGTTCAAGGCCAGCCTGGTCTTCAAAGAAAGTTCCTGGACAGTCTCCAAACCTTCAGAGAAACCCTGTCTCGAAAAACCAAAAGAAAAAAATGTACAAGGGAACTTTGAGCTGAGAGTTTAGTTGGAGAAATCGTAAAAATTGACAAGGAGAGAAGAGATGAGGGTGTTTGGCCAGCATGATCAAAATGGCATATGAAGTCATTGTGAGAGAAATGATCATTTTACTGTAGTTGATATGATACAAAAGGCATAAAAAGAGAGAAAGAAATGTCAAGCAGATGGAATTGAGATCTCAGCAGGTCTTATTAGAATTTACCTCTTTGGAAGAATTCTATTCTAATGATACATCACAAGTTAGCTATTCTGATAGTTGATTTCAGAATTGACTAATTTATACCGGCAAAGAACTGGCAAAAAATCCAACTAAAATGTAAGAATTTAGGCCCATTGATATGAAAAAGGATATTAACTCTAAACAGTATTATCTCCAAATGGGTTATAAACAGAACAAAAATAGGACTTTCTGTATTATCCCCCTCAGTGTTTAATGCAATATACTTTGTACATGCTCCTTTAAAAATATAATGATGCATATAACAAAGTTATCATTTTCCTGTATGTAAAGCTATTTATTCTATGTTTTTCCCATTAGGAACTGGAGAAGTAGTTTTATCCCTCCCCCAGAAAAGCTTGTAATGTCTGGAGACATTTTTTGTAATCATACCTGGTAGACGTTACTAATGACACATACACACACAGGGCATCCTCTTAGACTATCCATCCAAACACATGCAAGGGTTGAGAAATGCAACTTGACCAATAAGTCTGATATGTTTTGATTTAAATCTCAGTAAGTCTTCACAAGCAGATGTTTGAAATCCTCCCTGGAAGCCCGAAAACTTGGGAGTGCTCTTCTCCATTTTGATGTAGGCTTGTTGACACTCACCCTGGGAGGCAGATGAACCTCACCCACATTTCTCGTGCTGACTTCAGTAAATGCCCAGCATCTGTAGCAGCAGAAGCAGCAGGACTGCCATCTTGCTGCCTCCTTGGACATTCTGTAATCTGGACTGACTTCAAGCCTTTGGAAGTCATAAGATGACTTTATAAAACACTTGGTTATCTTGCTTTGTCTCAGAGTTTTGTAATTAATTGTTGCCACCTTTTGAACTAATGAGAGGCTAAAAATGATTTTGATAGATCCTGTGGCCACACTCCCACATTTGTATTCATTTTTATTTATGGTTACTTGGGTCTGGCATGTGTATGTGGTTGCCTGCAGAAGCCAGAGGAGGGTGTCAGCATCCCTGGCGCTGCAATTACAGGTGGTTGTAACTTCAACTGCTTGACATGGATGCTGGAAGCTGGATTTGGAGAACAGCATGTGATATTAAAAAATGAGCAATCTCTCTAGACATACTCATGTTTGTTTATTCTTTGTGATTAAACACAGCTTTTATAAGTGATCTATACAACCTTGCCATTAACAATTAAATGTACCCCATCTATATATGTATGTATGTGCACTTTACCACTACATATACATTTCTGATAGCTACTTACAAAATAACTTACAAGAAGCAGAGAAAAAATTTTTACTCTACCAACAATGCATGGGCATTGCAGTGGCTGCATACCCTCATCCACATTTAGTATCATCAGCCATTGTGCTATTACTTAGATCCCAACTTTAGTTTAATGTGGTTTTTCTTTTAAGACTGGATGACAAGGTTAACCAATATTTCCTATGTCTGTCAACCATTTGGATGTCTGTCTTATGGAATATTTATTAAAATCTGTTCATTTGCTTTATGTTGTGTCTTCTATTGATATGCTGTCTTAATTTTCTCTCCTGTATACAATTCTAATGAGAAGAAGTAAGCAGCACAAAGAGCCTTTCCCAAGGTTGGGGGAGGGAGAACATGAGGAATTAGGAAGATTGAGTAGTGGGGAGAAGAATAGAGGAGAGCAAGAAAAGAAACACAGCATTAGAGGGAGCCTCTATAGCTCTAAAGAGAAATCTGGCACTAGGGAATTGTACAGGGATCCACAAGGATGACCCCAACTAGGACCCTAAGCAATAGTGAGAGGCTGCCTTAAATGCCCTTCACTTATAATGAGAATGATGACTACCTTAAATGCCATCCTAGAGCCTTCACCCAGTAGCTGATGGAAGCAGAAGCAGAGATCCACAGCTAAGCACTGAGCCAAACTCCTGGAATCCAGTTTCAGAGAGGGAGGAGTGATGAACAAAGGGGTCAAGACCGTGCTAGGAAAACCCACAGAAACAGCTGACCTGAGCAAGTGGTAACTCATGGACCCCAGTCTGATAGCTGGGAACCAACATAGGACCAAACTAGGCCCCCTGAACGTGTCAGCTAGGAGCACTGAGCAGTCTATGGGGCTTCTGGCAGTGAACCCAGGATGTATACCTAGTGCACAAACGAACTTCGGGAGCCCATTTCCCATGAAGGGATACTCTCTTAGCCTAGATACACAGGGGAGGGCCTAGGCCATGCCCCAAATGACTTGACAGATATTTATGATCCCTTATGGAAGGCCTCACCCTCCCTGGGGGGGTGTATGGGGGATGGGATTGGGGTTCATTGGGGGGCATGGGAATATGGGAGGGAGAGGGAACTGGGATTGATATGTAAAATAAGATTGTTTTTAATTTAAATGAATTCATATATAAAAGAAAGAAAAAAACACCCCCCTAAAAAAATAGCCTTTCCCACTTGGCACCTAGTGCTGTTACTGTCTGAGTTGTGACTCTTGATAACTAAAAGTGCTTAACTTGAATGTAATCCAATACCAGTGTTTTCTTACACTTGTGTTTCTAATGAAAAATCAAAACAAAACAGTAAAACCAGCTTGATGCTACAAAACTCATCTTAATCTCAATGTCCATCATATCATGTTAACAGGATTGGTCCCATAATTGTCTTTATTTCATCTAGCAAGAGCTAACGCCGTCATTTTTGTAGGTGTTTAATTGTTAACAATCTCCCTAATCACCTATCAAAGATACCTTAATCACAGCATAGGGCACCTAAAATCTGATTATTTAAAGTGAACCATTTCAAATTTTGATAATTTCTTGGAGAGAATAATCTGTTATTTATAATGAATTAGATAATGTTGTTAAGGGAAGCCCTTTTCTCAGTGTAGCATCTCTCCACTGTAGAACCTGGGGTAAAAAATCAAACACAAACATTTGTTGGTACCTACAAACACATGATTTCCTCTGTTTTCTGTTAGTGACATTTGCCATTACAAGTCATTTGCGTGTGCACTTGTGTCTGAGTGCTGATAAGAATTTCATATTATGTCATCCAAACATGGTCATTTCAGATTCCTCCCTTTGCCTTTTATCTAAGTATAATTTGTGTAGGTTCACACATAGAAGCACAGATATCTTTGTAACATATGTAGTCAACTATAACTTTTCAAGTCTTATTAACTTAAGTTTGACTTTAATTAAATTTGGGGAATGCAGTGCTTAACAAAGTTCCTTTGATAATTCTATTAACTGGTAACTACATGTTTCCCCATTATCAAGCTAGATTTTAATTATTATTTATTACACATTATATATTACCAGTATCATAAACATATAAACAAATCAGAATTTGCCAAACATAATGAAATCAGAAAACCCAAGGGTTCTATTGAATTATACTAAAGGGTAGGAAGAGGTTCTTTCTTGCTCTCCAATAAAACAGTTTCAGAAGATAGAGAGTCAGGTCATTCTGTATCAAAGTGCATTATAGGCTTATTAAATTAAATTGAAAATGCACTGGACCTTAGAATGGGTGTTTGCTAAAGACCCACAAGACCTTATATGGGACATGAAAACTCTAAGAATGACTGGGTAAAGATTTTCCTTCTTAAAAAAATGGACTTGGGGTTGTCAGACTAACACTAGTATCTTGTTTTTTGTTGTTGTTGTTGTTTTTTAAATGAGATACACACAGTCATCTCCAGTCAGGGGCTGCACATCTGGAAGAAACAAGGAAAATGTAGCATTTATAAAGTCCCTTTGTTTAAGGTTTGTGTTTGTCTTCACTTGAGATGATTGTCTAGAAAAGCACAAGGAATGGCGCAGCATTTGCTTTCTAACAAATTGCTACAAAATGGTGATGATTATGGACACAGGTCCACATGTCTGGCTTGTAAGTAATGTCAAAGGTTATCAATCACTGCCCTGGTGTCTATGTACTTCTGCACATATTCATATGCTACACTAGAGGTTGTGGGCATCTCTCCTGCTACAAGTTCACTTGATGACTTTAGTGATCTACATTTGTCCTCAGTCCTGGACCATTCATAATGTTGGTGAGTCCTCCCTTTAACTAGAGGTAGAATCAAAGTATAGTAAGCTATCCGTATACATTTCATTTGTAGCACATTGAAATATCATTACAATCCTGTTCTGGCATATACATCTGTCCTTTTTGGTCAATGCTATTCTCAAGGCAGCAGATATTTTGGCAACGGCTGGTGAGCATCATTTAAAAAAGACCCAAACCAGAGCGCTGTAGAGATAACAGCGTCCACAGTAGCTGGTGTCTCTGCACATCATGACTTAACTAACTCCATCTCATTATTTACCTCAGGTCAAAGCACTACACATTCCACAGTTCACAAGCAGAGCAGGACAGAACTGTCACTGTGTTCCCTAGTTAGGGAAGTGAGAAGATGCAGGTGGGTCAGTGATGACACAGATTCTGACTTCATCACTCTTCCATCATGTGTCTGGCCCAGAAATTATATTACAAAACACACACACACACACACACACACACACACACACACACACACACACACACACACCAAACCACACACACACACACATGTTCCAATCAAAAGTATCCCACAGAAGAATGGTATGGAGATGAGATAGGGACAGAGACAGGCAGACCACACCTCACCACACACACACCCTACTACAAACAAATGGTAAGGAATGGGTTTTGCAATAATCAAATCAGGAGCACATATAAGCAACTGCACCCCAAATGAGAAATGATTTATTTATTCTGACTGGTCTTAACTTTACTCATATGGCCATAATATCTGCTTGCAATGAGCTGTGAAAATTCTATTTGAAAATGTGTGCTCAATTTAGAAATTCAAATGCTGGTTTTTACTTTCTGGATAATAAAGTAGGGCCTGAGTTGACCATAGTGAACTGATTAAATCATCCACTTTGTAATTCTTGTCACTCAGGATTATGGGCTTGATCTAAAAAGAAGAAAGTAGAGTGTGGGGTAAGAGGATGAGGATTCAGGAGCATGCCTCTAAGTGTGGTTCAAATCCCTAAGAGTTAAAAAACGTAAAACTCAGAGTCTGCCAACTTAAATATTTATAGAACTTTCCCTCTCCTCTTTGCTCCGAGAAGATACCCAGAGCTCATTTTATAATTGAGTTATATCTAGGAGCATAGTTATTTATACACAGCTCAAAACATAATCATCAAATGTAAAGTAGGCTTATATAAACATTTCCAGAAACCATGTGTATGAAGGCAATGTACACATCATTATGGCCACAAAGCACAGAGTCCCCACATGAGTTGAAATTGCAATAGTACATCAGCTTTTGTTTCTCTAAGAATTAATATTCAGAGGTATTGCCACCCAATTGGTCAATAGGCACCAAGGGTACTTCAACTTAATTTTAAGAAAGCAAGAGAGGAACAGACAATAGGGATTGATGGAGGGGTCCAGGGGTTTATGGATTGAAGCTTTCCAAGGGTGGAATTCAGTACCTGTTACTTTTATTAGTATGGAAAATTGAGGGGCATGCAATGCAATATGTACTGTAAAGACAGTTTCCCTATAGATGAGTCACATAGAGATGTATATGCCAGAAAACATTCTGCACAAAAATATGTTCATCTGTATATATGAAACTATCTATACACACACATATATATTAATTGTGCAAATGCTTATATAAATGTATATTGAGTGATCTCTCTATTGGGGTCACGCATGTTTAAAAAAATCACTTTATAGTTTTGTTAAGTTTTAGAAGAATTTTAATTTTCTCATAAAAAGTGGGCAAAGGATATATGTGCATGGTGGCAACAGCATTATTCATGGAAAAATATATGGGATCAACTTATTTGTCTATCAGCAAATGGATAAAGAAAATGAGGTACATAGAATAAAATAATAGGCTTAAAATTAAAATAATCTTGTTATTTATGGTAACATGGAAGAATTAGAGGACATGTCAGTCAAGTGAAATAAGCTAGACACAGAAAAAGCAAACATTAAATGATTTCATATATAGATGGAAATTACATGTTAGGGATTTAACATTTAAGTTAGATATTGGGATTAAGTTCAGGAGATCTATTTTAAAATATGATGGCTAGCATTAATATCAAGGCACTGTGTTTTGAAAATATAACACTAAGAGTACTGTTTAAGGGCTTTTTACCACAAAAGTAAATAGTTGGTAATATATATGTTAATCAGCTCAAAGAACCTATTTTATAATATATACATATTTTAAAATGTCACATTGTAGAACAAAATATATGTAATTTTATTTAACTGAAATATAAATGAAATAATATTGGTTAATTCCTAATAAAACAAAAGGAAAAAATATCTCCTACATGTATATTTTAAATACCAACATCTGGAAAAGGGGATTGGTAAATCTTAAACATTTAAGAACAAAAAGTATAAATACTCTCATTTTACAGATAGTTGATCCAGTTTCGTCACTGACAGTACTCCCAGGAGACCCAAGTGTTAATGGGTTGATCGCCAGAGAAGCAGCCTTAGGAGACACTGTGGGTGGTTAGGTGGAGGAGCACAGAGGTGTCCTCAGTTCATTCATGCCCTGCTGTCTGGCTGAGGATGATGTGAGCATGCACTCCACAAGTTCTCCCATCATGAAGCTCCGTCCTCACAGAGGCTCAAAACAACTGGGCTGCCCAATCTGGGACCTAAACCTCCAAATCATGAGTTCACTGAACCTGCCACTACTTCTCAAGTAGCTTGTGTCAGAACCTCTATTGTTGTAGTATGGAGCTGACTGACACCCCATGGACATTGTGAAATAATTATTAGCATGAAGTAGGATAACTCCTCAAGAAAGCTTTTTTGCTTTTTACCTTGCTTCAACTTCATCAACATCAACCACTAACAGCAGGGTTTCTCATTGGCCAGCTGTGTATACATGACTTAGAACCCTTCTTGCCTTTAGTTTCCACAGGGGGAAAACTGGTGGTAAAACTTCCCTAAAACAGTGAGATGGGAATACATACAAACACATACAAACACATAACACATACAAAATCTCAAAATGATGTGTGGTCCATACTGTGGTTCATCTCAGAATCCCTGCTTTCAGTGCTCATTGGTTTTTGCCGCATGCTTATCTTTAGAGCTGCCTCTATAGGTACATCTATGACACAATACCCAATTTATAGAATCAAAATAGTAGCATTGAATTTGGATGATAAAATTGAGGCTTCCATCTGTGTGCCAAATTTCTGCATTCCTGATTGACCCTATGCAATTCATTCAAAAATTAATCACTCCAGGCTCAGTGCAGGATCCTACCAACTGGAGCTTATTTCTAAAATATTTATTTAGTTAGCTTTGTACATATATGTACAGAATTTTTCCTTTGAAGTTACTGGGCTTCTTAAATGCACTGTGTCAATCAGGGCTATTGTGCGAATATTTCAACATACTGCCTGAAATAACTATTCAAACCATTACAGTGTTGTTAAGGAGTCATCAGCTGTAACATTACTAATGAATATTAATGCCCTTTTGTATTTGGTTGGCACTGAAATAATAGCAGTTGTCATGTAGCATAAACAACATTAAGTAGAGAATTCTGCAAAGTCATTTTAATGTGAAATGCCCTTTGGATTACATTCGGTGGTTAGCACACATATACGGAATCAGCTGTGATCAGTACAGCTAACAACCATTCCACTGGAATAATGTGAAAAGGAAATGGGAGTTTAAAACAATTCACTTCCACCATCTACTGCTTCCACTCTTTTATGGGGTAGATTGAATGTCTCTTGTTAGGTAAAGACATCAGCAAGAATGCATTTTAATGCTTTTCAATCACACCAAATGAAAAGAACAGAACTGAATGAGAGTCACAAGAGCCTGATAATAGCATGTGAAGTCCTGAAATAGTTTCTTGCCATTTGAGAAAGATATGTCATGAGGATTTTTATATAGACCCACAGTGATCCCATCACACAAATGTAGCAAAGTTAAGCATGTTTTACTCACCCTGACCAAAAACAACAGCAACAGAAAACAAGGTGTTGGGGAGACTCCTTTGGGAAATTATCAAAGTGTTCTGCTGTCATATGTCTATGTTCAATGAATAGAATGCTGATCATATCCTTTGACAGTTTATCATATGGTAGAGCTACACCCTTGCCTGGGTTCTGTCTAGATGAGATAGATAACTGCAAGTTTTTAAATTCCACGATGGAAAAACCCATTTACTAATGTAGACTATGTTTAACCTTTTGTACACAGAAAAGCAAAACGTAATCATAAAGGAGTCCTGTGTTGTAGTTACCTCTTTGATGACAAATTTACCCCAGTAACAATACTTACATTCTTGAGAATTAATTATTGCCAGGTCCTGTTTAAACATGCCTGATGGATTGCCTCAATTCATCTTTAGTGCAGCTTTATGACATATCTCTTGCCACCATCTCCACCATACCGATGAAGAAACACCAGGTCACATGGTAAATGATAAGGCAGGATTTGGATCTAGCTCGCCATTCTCCAAAACCCATAATTTAACTACAAGGTCATGGCTTCCCAATGGTGAACTGATCTTTCCTTGCTTCAGACATAGCAGTATTTATGGAGACATCAAGTATTCAATAGTTAACCTTTTCTTTCTTAAAACGGAAGTGAGAGGCCATCACTGGCAAAGGAGGACAGGCTGTAGTGGATGGGTGGCAAGAAAGAAGATGCTGTGTGGGCCGACTGAAGAAGCTCTCTCTCATTTTCCAATTCTCTTTCCAGTGTGAGAATCGGAGGACACAGAGAGAAGTTATATCATTTGGTTCTTTTATTTTAACTATGTTGATTATTCCTGATGCAAGGAGTGAATCGAGATTAAAAAATCATCCTCAAATATCTGATGAGTTGGAAGCTTGTCTCATAAAAGCAAATAAAAACTACCCCCGTAAAAAGTTCCTGAAAGCAGCACTGTCTATGCCTTTAACTGTAACTGAGGATTGTCTTCTGAAACACCTCAGTCATGACACAATGCAAGTGGACTCAAGACAAAATTTCTCGGTGAACTAGGACATTTTTTAAGTACAGGTACAAAAAGTTTACAAGCAAGAATTCCTAAACATGTGTTTTCTTCAGGTAACTCACTTAATCAAATGTATCTGCTTTGTGAATGGGTAAAAGACCTGAGACATTTCCCCTATTTGAATTCTTTTCTTGTATTTGGTACATCAAGAGGTCCAAGCCAGATAGTCAAATACTTTGCATCTTTAAAATTCAGGGCACAAAAGACTATAGTAACCAAGGACATTTCTAGGCCTTGTATAATGTGGCTCAAACATTGGAGTACTTAGAGGTGGCCTTTTCTTATCTTTGTACAGTTCCACTTTATAAGCAGTCACTACCCAAGGAATTTAGCTTTGCTGAAGAATTTACTCTCATTTTTAATTTTTTCATTTATTCAGTAATCAAACCACAGATGCATCTGGTGATATTTTCACTAGACATGGAGTCAATCCTAGATTGACAATGGTTTGTTTAAACCCCAAGCATTTTATTTATTTATTTATTTATTTTGTGATCTATATTTTATTTTTTATTTGAATTCGAAAGATTATTTTACATGTCAATCCCAGGTACCTCTCCCTTCCCTCCTCTCCTGCCCCCACCAACTAACACCCAACCTATCATATACCCTTTCTGCTCCCCAGGAAGGGTGAGGCCTTCCATAGGGGGGTCTTCAGAGTCTGTCATATCCTTTGGGATAGGGCCTAGGCCCACCCCCTTGTGTCTAGGTTCAGGGAGTATCCCTTCATGTGGGATGAAAACCCAAGCATTTTAGATGACCCATTTTCTTACTGTTTAAGCATAATTTGCTTTCAATAACCAGAAATATAAAACTCCCATTCAAATGCTCTGCAAACATTCCAACTTTCATATTTTTACCCAGATGTGAAAGAAAAGAGGTTCGTGTCTTGGAGGACAGACTGAGTTCTCAGAAAATAAACCAAATCCATGGGCTTTGTCTTCAGGACATTCAGAAGTCCAAATTCTGTTGTGCTAAACTCTAGCCACAAATCAGGGCAGGTCCTAGTCACTGTTCTATTACAGATTAAGTATTTCCAACTCAAAGAGCTAATGGGATTCTCCAAAGCTCCCAAGGCTACAAAAATAATAGGATAGTGCTAAGTGAAGGCCACTTGAGCATGTTCTGTGTGACCATACTCCACTCCTACAAAAAGTTTCAAAAAGTGAATGGTGGTTTTAATATCATCACCTAAATTGTCTCACTGAACTTTCACAAAATATTCAGTGGATTGCAGAGCAAGTGTTAGGAATTTTCATTTTGTTTAACATCTAAAGGGAAAAGAGAGGAGGAGAAGGAGTAAGAAGATAGTTCTGGGAGACAAACATTGGAGAACATGATGGCTCAATGAGGATAGATAGAATACTCAGGAAAAGGACTGAATACAAATACACATAGGTATCCAAGAGTCTCACTGCTCTTGCATCTTTGGAGAAGGACCAGGAAGATCCACTTAGTGTTTTTTTAGACTGTAAGGACTTTAGAAATCATGCATGGAAAACAGGTTAAGTGCACCTTAAATGTGTCTGTCTCTTAATACTGAAATCTATTGCTCTCTCAAAGGCGAATGTCCTCTTATCTATTCGATTTCAAATGCATTCATCTTTGAAAAGAAGATCCATTGAAATAATCCTATTGTTGATTTGTGAGCCAAGCATTAGGGGCTGATAATCAGCAGACCTAGCACTGAAGCTGAGTCTTCACAAGAAGGATATAGATTCATAATTTGACACTAATATTTCATTTTGACTAATCACTTCAAATTGCAGGGTCTAATATTTGCTGCCCTTTGATTCCATTTGATAATCAGTGTAGCAATGGTGTTTGGATAGTATTATTGCTCCCACTTTACAGACTAAGGACTTAAATCTCAGAATGTACATGATTCATTCAAAACAACAGCACAGTTGGTAAAGTTGAAAAATAAATGTCAGTTCTTCCAACTACAATTGCTGTGCATTTTCTAAATCCTAGCAAACTGTTGCCAAAGAATGAAGGTATGTGAAACAGAGACATCATTTGATAACCAAACAGCCCAAGATTCATGCAGATACATCTTGTTTTATATTGCCTTGAATTCTGTGGTACCCAGAGAAGGCACATGGCAAAATGAAACAAGATTCCAAGTATGCCCCATAAAATGCTCAAGTAACAGTGGGTTAGGACTGGTCTGATGGGACCAGGTTACTGCAAATGCCTACAGATTTGAGTTGTCAGCATAACAGACCTGGCATGAGATAACTTGGAGAATTTTTGTGGAATATTAGTTTAAGATGTGTTATATTCATTTTTTGCTGTGGGTTATTTGTTTAATGATGCAAAGATGTGTTGCATTCTTTCATGTAGCATTTGTTTAACTCTGTAAAGCTGTATTACTTTGCCTGCCTAAAACACATGATTGGTCTAATAAAGAGCTGAATGGCTAATAGCTAGGCAGGAGAAAGGATAGGCATGGCTGACAGGCAGAGAGAATTAATAGGAGGATAAATCTAGGGAAGAGAGGGAGGAGTGAGAAAAGAAGGAGAGGAGGACACCAGGGTCCAGCCACACAGCTAGCCATGAAGTAAGAAGGAAAGAATGATATATAGAATAAAGAAAGATAACAAGCCCCAAGGCAAAAGGTAGTTAAAACTAAACTGGATTAAATTAGAAAAGCTGCCTAGAAACAAGCCAAGCTAAGGCCAGGTATTCATATATCAGAATAAGTCTCTATGTATTTATTTGGGAGCTGGTGGCAGGCCCCCAGAGAGTCAAAAAACCACCTTGAGAGAATCTTTACTCAATTCTATTCTAGTGAATATGGGTGACCTCAGAGCTGAGTGGAAATTGTGTCCCAGCACAGACTTGGATAATGAATGATGCACAGCCTAGGACAGAAATCAAGCTTGTAAGCCATGTTTTGTTTATTTATGTTCTTAGTGCTTAAGGAATCACAAAACACTGAGAAAGCAATAGAGTCTATGACTTTTCTTATGAAAATGTATGTCACATCAAATGCTAGATGAAACCCAATAGACTAACTACAATGAGGTATGAAACCTACCCACAGGCACCTTCCTATTGAGCATTTTTGCTATAGGTGGAAAGAAAATCTGCACATACTTGACCATGAAAAACAGCTTTGTACACATGCTGAAAAAGAGCAAAAACTTACAAAGGAAATGAGCTAAAACAGTATAAATTTACATTTATATGGAGAATTTGTTTTTGCCACCCAGGGCAAAGAAAGGGAGTTTTCTCAGAGGGGCAACAGCAGGTTGGTTCTTAGGCAATACAAAGCCCCATTGTTAAGAAAATAATAGGCAGAGGGGTGGTGGTGCATGCCTTTAATCCCAGCAGGTCGCTGTGATTTCCAGGTCAGCCTGGTCTGCAAAGCAACACAGAGAAATCTTGTCTCGAAAAATCAAAAACAAAACAAAACAAAACAAAAAACAACAATCAACCAACAAAAAAGAAGAAAATAATACTATGTAAACTGTTAAGAACATTCCACTAACTTGGGAAATGGACAAGAGCCTGCACAAACATGGCTGGTAATGACAGGAACACACAAGTCAGAGACTCACAGGGAAGCACAGATGGAGAGATCTCAGGTATCGACTCTGGGTTCCAACCAGCCAAGGCCCATGCCCGTGGCAGCAGCAGGCTTCCATAGGAATCCACCTAGGAGGCAGTGACTCATACCCAGATGTTTCCAAAAGGCATCCACAGAAGTCTTAGCCTCCCTGAATTTCTCTGTGATCTTTGCTCAATCCAGGCCCCTGCTGAGATTGTCAGGTTTAGAGATACCAAGAGTGTGTATCCGATGGCTTCCTTCTCTCAATAAAACAGGCAGACTATTTGAAAGATGAGAAAATAATTCTACTCTCTGGGGTTTCTGACTGTGTCAGAATCTTGTGATTACCAGCAACAGGAATTTTTAAGAAAAAAAATGACCAAAATTTTAACATAAGTACAAATAAAATGGATGTGCTGGAAGGGTATTGCATGATTCAGAAACAGGAGAACACTAAATTACTGTCATGAATGGATAGGAATCAGGGCAGGTCTGAGAGCTAACCATAAACTAACGGTGATCGTTTTAGAGAAAATGCAGTTCCATTTGCTTCTTATGTTTGTGTCTCACGTTTAAGGCCCTAAAAAGTCTAGTATATGGGTACTATCCTAGCTATTGACTGAGGGTGGGAAACACTTGAACAGCAGTTTCATCAGAATCACAAGGAATGAGAGACTGTGGAAGAAATGCTTCATTAACATAGGGTGGGGATCTTTAGAAGGTAAAACAATGGTTAAATGCAGAGATTCCCAGGCAAGAAGTGTGCATTTCTCACAGTGTAGCCATGTCTGCTGTGGCACTGTCAGCTCTGGTAGAAGGATGAGTAATCCCTGAAATTTCTGAGCAAGGTTGTCTGTTAGGAGACTCCATTTTCTTATTTCAGAACCTAAGGCTTTGATCTCCAAACATTAGTTATTGCATAGCATAAGGTTTTCTACACACCTTGATTTAAAGTGATTCACAAGTACAAAAGCCATACATGACAGAGGACGTTGTAGGGATTTCTTAGATATTTTTATTACATTATTTATTTTATTTTTTGTGTGTATGGGGGCTATGCATCTCTCCATCTCTTTCTCTCTCTCTCTCTCTCTCTCTCTCTCTCTCTCTCTGTGTGTATGTTTGTGTGCGTGTATGTGTGTGTGTGTGTGTGTGTGTGTGTTCATGCATGTGTGCGTGTATGTGGTCAGAGAACAACTTGCAGGAGTGCATTCTCTCTTTCTGCCATGTGGATCCCAGGGATCAAGCTTGGGTCATCAGGCTTGGTGACAAACATGTTTACCCATCTAGTTTCTTGATGGATCAGCAGCATAAACTTGGTGTTTGGCATTATTTATAAGAAGTTACATTGAGTGGCCATCAACAAGCAGAAACATTACTGGGAGAAACATGTGGTTACACTGTCCTTCATCCAAATCCTGTTCATTAATAGTGTGTATAATTTCTGACATTAAGCAAAAAAACAAAAACTATGACTACTGGGGCTGGAGAGATGGATCAGTGGTGAAGACAATGGTTTGGGTTCCAGAACCCATAGTAGGGCTCAAAACCACCTGTAACTCCAGCTTGAGGGGCTCTGACACTCCTTCTTTTGACTTCTCTGTTTTTTTTGTTGTTGTTGTTGTTGTTGTTGTTTTTTTTTTTTTTTTTTTGAGAGGGAAAACTGTGACTCCCAAAGAAAAACAAACATTGGATATACTGAGTGTCTGAATAGAACACAGAAGTGGAAAAAAGCTGGAAGTAAAAATCCAAACAATAACTGCAAATTCTGGCTGAAGCTACCAAAGAAATATGAACACAGTTTTAAGAAGCAATGCAATTAGGAGGAAGGCAAGCTCTTCAGTGTGCCTAAAATGACATGTCCTGAAAAGAATCAGGGGACATTCCAAATGAGGTCAGTTCAATGTAAAATGAACAGTAGATACTATGGACAAATGAATTTGGCCCCTATGCTTAAGTGAGATAATTAGGTGAAACTATATGCTGTGCAATTTCCTTTTAAAGGGTAATTCCACAAGATAATTTGAAACTCAATTTCAATACACAAAGTATTTTCCCTTTTGCAAATACCTCTCATCAATATCTTTTCTCTGCTTATTTTCTCTTATGTTTTCTGTAGAATAATGCAAGTTTTTTGAGTGTGCCTTCTAGTTGATTCTGACAGGTCCTCGGAGGAGTCAAGTCCCCACTACATTTAGCAGTCTATTTCAAAGCCAGTCACAAGCTACTGGGAGCCCTCTATGTGAAAGAGGTCAGATATCCTAGACCACAGCTCTGACCCCTTTACCGTGAACTCACAGTTATTCCCAAAAAAACCGCTGAGAGTTTTCTTAAATTGAATCTATTTTGTGTTTCATATAAGAAAGTTTCCTGCTCTGAAAAAATCAGATAAACTTGTTTTGATATTAAAATTCGACTTTCTGGCGTGTAGTCAGAGCTTGATAGAACCGAGTTGTGGTTAATTTTCTCAGACAAGTCAGGTCTAGCCCTTTGGGGCAGATGACATTTTTCTATTTGTATATATGTTGATTTTTTTCTCTGTGTGGAAAACAGACTTAAAGAGCAACACAGCAGTGAAAGAAGAAGAGGACTAAATCTGGAGAAAGAGTATTATGTAAGAAAAACTTCCCTCTGTGACACAGGCGAGACAGCATGGACCAGGACCTGACTTAACAGCAGTGCATTTGTGTTTGGTTTGAGTCTATAGTGGGTAGAATTAATAATTCAGCAAAAAAACTTTCAGGGACAAGGAAACTAGTAGCTTTCACTTCACCCACACATCATGTATATTATTTAATCAGGTGTACAAACACATCATTCCTATATCTATTTATTTTTGTGTATATACTTGCTATACCCAATGGGATATTTTGAAGTATATATACATCATGGGATGATTAAATGTAGCAAATTAAGAGATATATTAGCTACCACATAGAGATTTTAGTATCATTTACTGATTCAAAGTGGAAGAGTCAGCCACTGAAAAAATTGTGTCAGTCTATGAAACTCCCAGAAGAAAAAAAATATTTCTGTCAATAAACATAAGTATAGCTAGATTATTCTACTTGGAATTCAATTTTTTCATACATTGTTTTCTCATAACTAGTTCTAAAAGTAAAACTATACAAACTCTAATATTCTCAAACTCCTCAAACTCTGACATGATTAAAGTTGAAAAACAACTGGAATTGAGCTCATATTTAATGACTTACAGAAACCTTCTCCAAGTTGTTGACATATCCTTCCTTCTCAGCACAATGTTTGCACCTCAGGGTTCCCTTCAAAACCCATTAGGCAAAGGAGAACAGTCTCAAGGATCAGAAACTTCCGTCTTTACAGAGAATTGTTCTTGAGTTTCTGAAAATGGTTTACCCATTCTTCTCAGAACTACACTCAAAAGATGGGAAGAGCAGGTATCTAGTTCTTCCACAGGAAGAGATTCTGTTTCCATAGTTCCACAGGAGACTTAACAAGGACTCCTGTTTCAAAGGCAGCCAGCTGTGAAGATGCCTAGGTTAACTGGAATTTTGTCCTACAATGTTTTCTAAATGCTACTGAAAGCTCACAGGAAGCTCTAAGCAGCTAAATCAGAGATGATTCAATTATTCCCCTAAACTGCAGGTCTCATTGCATGTTGGTTTCATTCCAAATACTACATCAGTATTTATGCACAGAATGGAGAGGATTAGAGAACAGAGAATTCACAAGGTCCCTATCTGGTGTCTCTTCTAATTGAACATCATGTGCCCATTTGCTCCTCTCTACCATAAATATGACCCGGCCCCTGCCAGACACATCCCTGCCTGACACTCACCTTTGCCACCCTTATTTCTTCAGGAAGTCCCTCAGGATATAATCAGCCATCTTGCTCTTCTCCAATTGTGTCTCACACAGAAGCTATAATTTTATATTATTCTGATGTTTCCATCATTCCTTATTTCACCCACTTATCTAAGTGCTGGAGAAGGGCGGTTTATTTCTCTGTTGTGACCTCAGCACTCCATGCAGTGACAGAAACACAGTAATTGCTTAATTAGTATTTATTAAGTGATTCAATGGACAACTCATTTGACTGGTAATAAGCACATAAGGATTTTCATGGAAGAAAAAATTCTATAGAGGAAAATACTCTTTGGAGGTCAGTAAAGATGTAAGAATTAGTTGAAAATTTAAGAAAATTCATATGATCTTTATTGTGAGTTGACTTATAATAACCAGCTAGTTGTGGCCTCAAAACACAGATGCTGCATCCAACTGCTCACTCAATAAAATGGGTCATTTTGACAAAATAGGTTCATTTAGAGTACATTCTATCTAAAGTGAATTATAAAGTAGAGAAAAAGAAGAAAATATAATCTAGACAACACAGAACTCTCAAAATATGATATATAATTATGATCATTATTACCAGTCATGACTGTCATAGAACAGGGCGGTGCTGAGAAAATCGATCACTTTGATGAAGATGGCCTTCCTTATAAGCTGAACATTGACTTGTTTGTGGTCGGTTGACGGGAGTCAGTGAAGAATGTGGTAAAGAAGTCACACTCTTTAGAGCCAAGTACACCAAATGCTTTCTAGTCCTTGGTTTTATCAAGAGACAGCTGGCTCTAAGCACATCTCCATTAATAGAGCCTATGGGAGATGTTCAGATTTTTTTAAAATGATTAAAGACCTTGTGACCTGTGTAGAACCAGTCACCATGCTGACATGGGTGAGAGTCTAACTCAAAACTATGCTATCTGGAAACTACTATACATATGCTCCAATTTTCTCTGATATAGTTCCTAAATAGGTTAGGTATTGTCCTCTAATTGTGCAAAGAAAATACCTAGAAAATAAAAATGAGCCAGGCGTTGGTGGCACACGCCTTTAATCTCAGCACTCAGGAGGCAGAGGCAGACAGATCTCTGTGAGTGAGTGCCAGGATAGGCTCCAAAGCTACACAGAGAAACCCTGTCTCAAAAATCACCCCCCCAAAAGAAATTCTATCCTACAGTAGAACAGATACTTTTATTACCTTATGCCAAATTGCAGCAGAGTTATGCTTATCTAAGCTGGCATTACTAATCTCAAGAGGGACTTGAATATTACACCACTGTGCTTAATATGGCCAACAAATAAACAAATTGTTGTACGGGGGCTTACTAGCTGCCCCAAGAGTACACACTTAACATATTCAAAAATCATAACTCTAACTCAATTATGGTAATGCATGCCTAAAATCAAGAGGCTAAAGCAGGAGGATGGTAAGTTTGAGGTTGGCCTGGGTAAAGAGAATGACAACAACAACAACAACAACAACAACAACACACACAGAGAGAGAGAGAGAGAGAGAGAGAGAGAGAGAGAGAGAGAGAGACAGAGAGAGAGAGAGAGAGAGACAGAGAGAGAGACAGAGAGAGAGACAGAGAGAGAGACAGAGAGAGAGAGACAGAGAGAGACAGAGACAGAGGCACACAGAGAGACAGAGAGATAGAGAAAGGAAAACAAATCATAAAAAGTCCAAAACAAAACAGAAAAAAAACAGCCTCCTCACAAAAGCCCTTGAAAAGTCCAAAGTACAGCCCACCTACTTGAAAATGTATTAAGCCAAACCTCAATTTATAAAACTCAGCACTAAATTGGTGTGCTCAGTTAATTTATCTTTGGATTTGATCAAATTGACCACATGAAACTGGCACAGAAAGGTAAAATGACAATTATCGTGAAAGTCATTATGTAGGTCACTTTCCATCTCTCTTTCTTCTTCCTCCCTCCCTCCTTCCTTCCCTCCCTACTCCCTTCCTTCCTTCCTTCCTTCCTTCCTTCCTTCCTTTCTTTCTTTCTTTCTTTCTTTCTTTCTTTCTTTCTTTCTTTCTTTCTTTCGAGACAGAATGTAGTGCAGGCTAGCCTCAAACTTATACTCTGCATGACTCAGGAACTTTTTGGATGCTTGAGTTACAGGTATGAGGCATAATACCTGGCAATTTAGGTATTCATTAGGTATTTTATTCAGGAAAGTAAACATTTTTTGATGTAACAAATTATTTTTATTGATTATATTTGCAAAATTAAAATTAAATGTCTAAGCCTAAATGATTTAGGTGGAGTTTCTCTGTGTCCCAGCAGTCACTCCCAAACACACAGAGGCTTAATATTAATTACAAATGCTCAGCTGATAGCACAGGCTTTTGCTAACTAGCTCTTACAACTTAAATAAACTCATTTCTATTAATCTACATTCTGCCATTTGGCATTACCTCTCTTTTATCTTGCACCCTGTTTCTTCTCCATGTCTCCCCAGTGACTCCTCTAACCCTGACCTTTTAACCAATATTCTTATTTGGTTTTCCTGTCTAACCTTTCCCTGTCTAGCTATTGGCCAGTCAACTTCTTTTTTAAACCAATCACAGCATAATTTACAAAGTGTACAAAAGGATTACTCCACAGCAATAAAATTTAAAAGAGCACCTGAATCTTTTATGTCTTTTAACATTAGTACCAAAATGACTATTTCCTACTCTCTTATTTCAGACTTGGATTCATTAGTGAAGGAATGTACCTTTCTACAGAATACTAACTGCCAAGAAATGCATAATTGCTGGTTTATGATGCACAAAGATGTGGTCTGGCTAATACTCAAACATGGACAAAATAAGAACTGACTTAGAAATAATTTTGTTAACTATGGAATCTAAGTAAAATTTTATGAGATACTTTGCTCACTGTCCTAAAGTATATGGTTATTCTGAGCAACCAGAATAATAAAAAAGAAAAAAACGTGGTTCTTTTCTCAGGAAAAACATTGTTTTTACTCTAGATTACGGAAGGGCATTTAGAGAAGGAAGGGAAAAATAGATAAATAGTATTAAGGCAATGTATTAAAAGGCCATCTAGCAAAATATAATAGTTTCAAATGCTTAGCCACAGGCTGGCCCTGTGGGTTCATGAGAGTATGATTTGGACAACATTTTCACATTTTGCAGTTCATACGGTTGTGACATACCTGATCCCTGCTGATTACCTACTCATTTAAAAATATGAAATATATTGCTGATTTTTTAAGGAAAGCAATGTGACATCATAGCATTAGTTATACTGCCTTCCTTTCAGTAACTTAGAGGCAGTTACTGATACTAAAGCAAGTAGAGTAGTGATTCTAATGGTTATCTGTGCTCTTTCTTGGACAAGGGAAGTCCCTGGATTTCTGTGTTCCCACCTCCCCTTTATGTTCAATAGGCTTGGTGCTCTTTGTGGTGAGTTTTGGCATGATTTTTTTAAAGTACTTGGCAATTTGATCATTTTAATAGTATTCATTCACTCAAATTTAGATTTGCATATTTTCTAACTGTGCTACTTGCCATGAAAAGCAGCAAAGGAGAGGAAAACACCTCTAGAACACCTGGCAGTAAATAGCAGTGCTTATATAGTTATCAAAGTTCATCATCTTATCACAGAATTTATATACTTTCCTATTCTCCTAATCTGACACCTATGTGTAATATAAAAACAACCTCACCTAATAATAAGGAAGAGTCAATGAATATACCTTTGACTCATCCTTTTAAAATATTTCATTATTTTATTAGTGCAGGTGTTCTGCCTGCATACATGTCTGTGTGCCATGTGTGTGTTTGGTTCCCTTAGAGGCAAGCAGAGGGTATCAGGTTGTACAGGATTGACAGACTATTTTAAGTGGCCATGTGGGTAATGGGAATAGAAACTGGGTCCTCTATGCTCTTAACCAGTATTCCACTTCTCCATTCCCTCTTTGACTTACCTTTAAAGCTGAGTTTTCCTAGATCCTGTGAGCTGATAGGGATGAGCAATGCCATATGAAAAGCAAGGGACCTTACTTAGTTAATCACCAAGAGTCAGTCACCTGATGCCTTATAAATCAGGGTATATTTTCTGAGGATCTTTTAAACACCTTCTCCCAGAGTTGACTGTGGTTGAAAGGTAGTGTCTGACGATGGGCAAGAATATGTGTTTCAGAGATGATTTGTGAACTCAGAAACCAATTCAAAACACTTATGATGAGTCTACAGTCTTGGGTAAGTCTTAGGATACCTCTGCATTTCCATTTGCTTCAAAATGGAAGTAATAAGAATTTATGTTTTTTAAGTTATAGTACAGAATGTGAGTTAAGATACAAAGTATGCCTCATCTGAGATGTGGAAAATGTCATATAAACATAAAAGCTATTACTTTTGCTTTTATTATTATTTATTGATTTAATATTTGAGATTATAATATAATCCCACTATTTTCCCTTTTACTTTCCTCCCTTCAAACCCTCTTATATACCCCTCTTTGCTTAAATTCAAATTCATGACCTTTTTTATTGTGTTACATGCATACATGTATACACATATATATTTCAAAATATAACCTTTTCAGTCTGTACACTGTTGCTTGTGTGTGTGCACGTTTTCAGGGTAAGCATTGTAATTGGATACCAATCCATGTGCTCCCTGGGGAAGACCTCCACTCTCAGCACTCCTTAGTTACCCATAGTCATTTTAAGAAATCCAAAGTTTGGAAAAGAAGGCACCCCTGCAGGTCTGTTTTGTCTTGTGACTGCCTCTTCACTGCCTATCCAAACAGTGACCTGAACATTGGCACAATTTTTTTTTTCAAAGTTAAGCGAAACAAGCTAGTTGAGATATACAGTAGGAGTAGTAAATAACTAATTTATGGTACAATGGATAGTTGAAAAGTGTGAAGGAAAACTATTACAAAAGACATATTAAGCAATATAAACATTGAAGCAAACTGGGGTTGAGAAAAATCATGACAGACACAGGAAGACAAATAACACATGATTTCAGTCCCTACTTGATTTTGTAAAAGCTGACCTTACCTAAATAATGAGAAACAGTGGCTAAGAGGTCAGTCAGCAAAGAGAGGGGACAGGGGTTGGGGAGAAATCATTTACAAGGTAAAAATTCACAGCCAGATCTGAATACAATGACTACTGTTGTGGGGCTATAGCTTAAAATGCTGTATCATCTATTGCAAATTAGAAGGTCTGGAATATTATCATAAAGAAATGACCAATGTTTTAAGATGACAGATAATCTATGTATTTGACTCAATCCTTCATCTATCTATCATCTATCCATTTATCTATCATCTATCTATCAATCAAATATCTATCCATCATAAATAAATGTGCTGACACAACTCTGTACCTCATGAAGACATAAAATTATTAACTACAAATCAAACTTATTAAATATAATATATTTTTATTTTATTTTTTTATGGAGACAAACTTAGAAACTTTTTGAGCTGCAAATACAATTATTTCTTATCAAAAAGTAATTTTTATTAAATATAAGAAAGTACAGGCTGTTGATTGGCTCAGTAGGTAAAGCAATTGCCCTGCCAGCCTGATGACCTGAGTTTGAGCCCCAGACCCTACCACTGTAGAAGGAGAGAACCAGCTCTCAAAAGTTATTCTCTGACGTCCACAAGTGTGCTTATACTTATGTGCATACACGTGCACACACACATGTGTATGCACACACATGCATGCACACACACATGCATACCCTCCACACAGTAAATGAAATGAAAACTTAAAAGGAAAATTATATACAGACAAAAACAAATGTGCTTCACATTGTTTTGTATGTGGATGCAGGGTGCATGTAGAGGCCACATGTAGACAATGAGATTCCTCCTTGATTCTCCATCTTATATTTTGAGACAGGGTCTCTCTCTGAACCCAAAGACTATCTATTCAGACAGACTGCCTATTAATAAATCCAGCATTCTCTTGCTCCCTTGTTCTGGAATTAGAGACACAAACTGCTGTGCGGGGTCTTTTTAAGTGAGTGCTGGGGATCTGAACTTAGGTTTCCCTCTTCATGTGGCAAGTGTTTTGCCAATTGCATCATCTCTCCAACCCCTGTATCCCACAGTTTTTCACACAATAACATCCATACACATTTTCCTTTGTTGCATTTGATTATATCCATTGATTAAGCAATGTTCCTAGAAGCCCTAGAAGGAGGTTTTCTGACTCAGATGATATGAGAAGATTTGTCTCTGTCTATGCACATAGTGTGCTTACTCTTTCAACCTGGACTGGATTAGCATTTGCATCTCTCCACACGTGTACAACCCAACCTGGAAATTCTTTCCCCCTAACTTTTTGTCAGACTGTACTGAAACTGGACCAGTCTCAGTTACCTATTAGTCTAGTTAGACCAAGGAGTCCTCAATTCATCATTGGAATAAAAAGGTAAAAATGAGTATGTCTCATACATTGGCTGTCAAGATAACATGATAATTCGTGTAAAATACTGGGCACAGTGCCTGACAGGAAAGGCTGGATAAATAGTGGGGCACCGTGATTCAGCATCACCATCTTCATTTTGTGTTTATGTGTAAGCTGGGCACCAGATAGCTCACACTCAGAGTATGCTGTTATAATATAAGCCAAAGGCATTTCAGTAAAGGCAGTGAACCAAACAGCTTCTGAACAAGGACACAAATTGTAAAGCCATTGGAAGGGTTGCTAAACAATTTCCTGTTTGTTTTTAGAGTCAAAGAAATAATAAAATTATTTTCACCACAAGGACAATCCTCCCTGCTGTAATTGTTGTTCTGTTGAAATGAATCAGAAATTCTAATGGGAATGCTGGCTTAAGGCCAGGGAAAATATGCTGATGCAATCTGTCTGGATACTGGAGACAGAAACCTAGTGGATGGCTTTATCTTGTCCAGAAATGAAACTGATAACTAGTTAGAGAGGACAACTTCCACTCTGGTTATGCTTTGAGGAAAAGACTCCAGCAATTAACCCTAAGAGCAGAGCCAGAAGTGGGTAAGAGGCATAATGCTGACCAGCCATACTGCTCTCTATTCAGTACGTTCTTCAGTTCATCCTGGTCCTTTTGCCTTGAATTGCAAGATCCTAGTAAACCTCATCCAACTGCATTTCTGACCACCACCCCATTCTTGAACCTTTATTACATGCATGATAATTTAGTCTCAAACTGCTGCAGATAGACCTGTTGGTAAATAAACAAAACAAATACCCCATTCCTGTTTATTTAGTGATTTGGTTTTGCCCCTTTTGCTTTTTGGCCTTTTGGGGGACCCGCCACCCAGCTCCCAAGTAAATTACACATGGAGGCTTATTTTTAGTTGTGAGTGTCTGGCCTTAGCTTGGCTTGGTTCTTGCCAATTTTTCTTAACTTAAATTAACCCTTGTACATTTTCCCTCTGGGCTTTTATCTTATTTCTGTTTATCTTACTTTCCTTCTTACTCTGTGGCTGTCTGGGTGTCTGCCCCTGACGTTCGTCTCTCCTCCTCTTGCTGCTCCCTTCTTCCTCATTTCTCCTATTTATACTCTCTGCCTGCCAGCCCTGCCCATCCTTGCTCCTGCCTTGCTATTGGCCTTTTAGCTCTTTATTGGGACCACCAGGTGTTTTAGATAGGCACAGTAATACTGCTTCACAGAGTTAAACAAATGCAGCATTAACAAAAGTCATACACCTTAAAATAATATTCTACCATACCTGCTAAAGATCTGTTAAAAGATAAAAGAAGCTATTCCATAGGCTCAACATATAAGAACACATGCTTTCTAAGTTAAGAGAGTCCAGAAGTACCCAGAAGGCTGCTTTGATTGTAATTTCTGAACCCAGTGCTTGTGTGTGTGTGTGTGTGTGTGTGTGTGTGTGTGTGTGTGTGTGTGTGTGTGTTCTAGAATTTGCATGTCTAATAAATTTCAAGGAATACTGATGCTGCTAGCTAGGGCATATACTATGAAAACCAGTGTGTCATTGTTCAGAATGGTGTCCTTCAAAACTCAAAACTCATCAAGTTCTTTCTTGCTTCCACGTTTCTACTCAGGGCAGTCCTTATACTGGGCATGCCTGTCACCTCAGCCTGTGGAAGGATGTTGCCTTCTTTTCTAGTGTGCCTTTGTCACATCCTGCAGGCATTGATACGTGATTTATGCTCTGTGGTAGGGTCTATTAGTTCATTTATTATCTTTCTATACTTGGTGCCTACCAAAATACCCAACACATGCTAGGAAGGCATTCAGCTTTTTTTTTCAATGAATTTTGTAATTCCCAATCTAGTACTTTGACATCTTGCTTATGGCAGGTATTATTTTTCACCCCACTTTCTTTTAGTAGTTAATGAGAATATTCTGAAAGAAATGGCCCACACAGAAGTAAGACAGTGAAGAGTTTGCATTTCACTCATGACCTAGTCAAGAGTTAAAAAGAGACATGGAAGAATGAGCCAGAAGCCCTGGAATAAGCAGAGAAAATGTGAACACATGGAGTCAGTCTAAGCTACAGAGCAGCCTTTGTTTGGCTTCCAAGCAAATTTTTTTCTTTTCTAGTTTACTGATATAATATGTGTGTGCATTTAAATTTTAATGTCACATAGCTTTCATCTAATCATATTCTGCATGGTACTGGAGAGAAGATCCAAAGATTAGGATCCTTGTTAAACACATCAAGACCTGATTATAGTTCATCCCAAAGTGAAGGTCTGAGAAGCAGCATCCTAGCTGTAAATACAGATGTCAACCTCTACTACATATCTGGTTTACAGTGCTGTCAAAAGCCAAATAAAATACTTCCACTCCAATTATATTCAGAAAGAAAATCTAATTCCTGGAATGTAATGAGTTTTTCACACTTCCAATGCTAAGAACTTTTTATTAAAATGTCTTTCCACTGTAACATTGATTTTGCATGTACCAAAAAGCTCTTAAAGGGCATTGTTAAGAATTAAGCTTTTTAGTCCACTTTGAATTCTGTGATGACCAAATTACATCTAGGGGATTGCTATGTTCAAATGTTACATGAAAAGCTTAACCTCCTTATATTGAAAAAGGATCATAGCTATGAGAAGTAATTCTTAGAAACTCACACTACTGTCAGCATTTTCTCCATTTAGGCTAGGCTGTTCCATAGAGCAGTAAGTTAATCATAACTGATTTTGCATCTATTATATATGTTATGGAGAATTCAAATTAGATGGTGAACACTTTCTCACTCACTCCATTGATTGAAGTAGTCTTACTTTAATCTTATAGCAAAGTGGTATCAAAACTAGTTCAAAACAAACATTGAATAATAATAATAATAATAATAATAATAATAATAATATTGTAGTTGAATTACAAAGAAAGTTGTCAATTTCTACTATATTTTTATGTTAGGAATATTGAGGTGTTTCAGTCCATTATCAAATGTTAGGAGCATGCATCTAAAATTAACTCAAATTACTTTTTGATTAAATATACATGATAAAAGTGCAGGGTGATTTCTAATTCATTTGCAGTTGCTTTTACATGCTAACAAATTACAGAATCTACTGTCTCCAGTTTTAGCCTAAACTTTTGCCATTGTTGAGGTGTCCTTTTTTAACATTCTCTTAATTATCTGAGGCATTTTCAGTAATCTGATCCTTTCTTCATTTTCCCCATATTCTGTTTCTGAGAAGCAGGATACAAGGAAGCTGGAATGATTGTGCAACGATGTGAACAACAGGAGTGAGGTGATCATGAGAGCCACAAAAATATCAACTACTACAGATCACTAAGTCCTTTATATATCCTGTCTCTCTGATTCCAGCCAATCATTTCCTAAAATTGAATTTATTTTGTTAACTCTGAAGTTTATGTCTGCATATTATAGTTCAATTTAAAAATATGCATATAAGTTAATAAATAGAAAATACCTAAACTATCCTCTTCCCAAAATATATAAACTGAAAGTCTATGCTTTCTTGTGACAGAATGACTTCAGATTAAAGTATGTATTTAAAAAAAATGTATTCTTATATTTTTGGTTGTGATCAAGGCCTTTAAAGGCTGAGCTATGAGGAGTGGATGGGGTTTGGGTAGGGGGAAGGTGGGGAGAGCAGGAGGAGGGGAGGGAGTGGTAACTGAGATTGGTATGTAAAATGAGAAAAGATTGTTTTAAAGTGAAAAAGATGTACTAAAAATTAACTAAAAATATATTCTTATTTTCAAAGTTTTAGGATGTAGAACTTTTAAGTTTAGAAATTCAAGTATTTAACACTGTAAAACATTAAAAAAATGTCATGAGCTTGTATTAGTGATTTGAGAGTATTTATAAAATGAATCAACCTTTGCTTTTTGGTGCCGGGGATCAAATCTAGAGCATTGTGAATGCCATGCAGGCAAGCTTTCTCCCACCGAGTTACACTCCCTGCCCCTAAAGTTCATCAACCTTCAATTCTAAATTTTGCTTCTGCCCTTCCAACCTTCTAAATCAAGTTACTGATGCATGTGCTTTTGCATCCAGCAAATGCTCTCTAACACCCTCTCAGGAGCTAATGATGTCCTTGAACAAATGTGGAAAGAGTGAAAGGCTTGGCAGTGATCTGAATATTAATCAGAACTTAAAGAGAGAGTGGGCCCTGAAAAACAATAACACACAAAGAAAAGTAACTACAGGGTACCAATCTGGTGACTGCTGAATAGATGGGTAAATGATTTAAAAGGTAGTTATTTTAAATTAATGTGCTGCAAATTATTGATGATATCAAACTATGCTAAGCTCAGTATTTCCTTAGTCAGCATCACTTTGGGATGCTAAGGTTTAAGTAGTCTTAAAGAAAAGAGCCTAGCATTAGAGAGATCTTTCTTTTCCTCCAGACTGAATTTCAGTTTTGAGATTATTAAAAAGCCATGAAGGAATTTTCACATGTCATCATCAAAAGCCATAAAGAATGGAAATGTATGACACCAAGTCTCTAGCAGAGCACGGCATGGACTTCCAAGCCACCTTAATGATGGCAATTTCATAAAATGCTGTGCATGCTGAGCATTGTATTTCCACAGTGTGACCCTATCACCACCATACATGCTGTAAACCCACCTATAACTTCCAAACGCTCCATCCTGTTCACTGACAAAACTACTGATAGGATGACTCTAAATGACTCAAACTCATAAAAATGGAAAATACAATGGTGGTTTCCAGGCTTAGGGATGCAGTATTCATCAACGGGTGAAAAACTCCCTTGGAAAACAAGATGTGAATGTCCTGGAGACTGATCAGAGAGCATCACTGGCAAAACTGAATCATTCACACACAGTTCAGTAAGAGGGTAGACTTCAGATATTCTTTTCACAAGTCACGTGCTTTTTAAAAATGGTGCATTAGAGAATTAAACCAAAAAATCATAAACCAAGGGGGGCAGGCACCCGAGGGGATGGTTCAAGCAACTGGAGCATTAGACCAACAAACAAGGGCGACTAACATGTTCACAAAATGGAGAGATGAATAAACATTCTCTGTAAAAATGAGAACTGTTGCCAAAAGGAGCCTTGCTGGGAAAAGCCGGTGTCCTGCAGTGTATTAATAACAAGTGGGAATAGCTGCTAAGGGGCATGAGTTGTAGCTGTCAGCAAGTAGCTGCATTATAGCTATTTGGGGTGTAACCTGACACTAATAGTGTCTGCTCTACTCTTTTAGGCATAAGAAAGTGTGAACTTATAATAGTTCACGTTAGTCCCAAAAGGAAAAGAAAATACATCCCAATGCCTCTTTGTTTCCGAGATACTCTTTGAGAGCCTGATTGATGTAAAAAACATAATGCCAAAGCAAACAGTGTAATTGAAAATGTTCTGATGTTTATTTAACAACAATAAAAAAATGTAGGATAGCCTTGTAGGTAGATGCTAAGGAATCTTGCCCTATTTGAACATCTTTAATCAGTTTTTATTATACTAGAGGATTTGTATGTGGGCTGTCAGTCTCTGTAATATAATTTTCTTACTGTTTATTTGAGAATCCATACACTGAGGGAGGCTTGTGAAACTAGCAATGAAGCAATCTAATTACTTCCAAGAGCTGGTACACAGCCTCTTACTGCAAATGAATCCTGTCTAACCATCTTCAGGCAGAGATTTGTTATTCCAAACAAGACTCTTCCAAGGCAGGGGTCCTGATGGCCACTAATTCTGTGAATAACTCCAGTCTTTGCACTATTTTGAACTCCAAAGGGCATGTTTAAATGCAACTATGCCAACCAATAATGTTAAGAGAATAATCAGAATATTATATGTTCTTTATTAAAAATAAAAATAAAAGGCAACTAACATTTAGTAGTGTGACTTAAAGATAGCCTTAGTATCAAGGAAGTCATTTTAGTATAAACTTTGATTGAAAGGCAAGATTTTCTGTTTGTCTAAGTAAAGCTGTCCCTATTTTGTTGTTGGCACATTGTTGTTTTTAATTGAGATAGTCTCACAATGTAGCCCAAGCTGGCCTCAAATAGGTAGGAACCTTCCTGCTTCAGATTCTTGAGTACTGGAATCAGAACGGAGAGCCACTACATCTGGCTTCATATTCTTAAAAAGAATAGAGTATCATTAGGTTACATTGCCCTAAGACCCTGCACTTTTGGTTTTTGTACTCACTTACTTAAAATTATTAGTGCACATGACTCTTTTCTAATCAGTTCTAATTATTAATATCTTTAAAGCACCCAGTAGTATCTGATAGAAGCTTGGGAATTTAATAATGGAAAAACGACAGTCACTCTGCAAGTAAGGAAGAAGCTGACTATGATACTCCGCACAAGGTATACCTCACAGTCATGTGTGAAAGCCCTCTGAGGCACAGAATTTGAGGGTTACAAAATTGTAGAGCATCTTTTTAACTCTTTGTGATAAATCTACCAGGGCACCATATATCAATAGTTCTCACATGAGGACTGATAGATATAGATGTCTGATATAAATTTGACTGAAACAGTGTTAAACCATAAAAGGATTAGAAAGGAAGAAAGTTTAGAAGTGCATTCAAAATAGGCATTTGTTTCAGTAGGCAGGGGTTATGGGGAAAGATAGCTTTACATGGCAAGCAAATTAATTGGAAAAAATATCTCACATAAAGACACCAAAGTGGAAAGCTCAGGGATTTCTAGAAATCTCTGTTTCTGAAGTTAGATGATAAATAAGACAGTTATGGTAGACCTGGATGCCCCCAGAACCATCATCACATTGTACTCTTATTTGGAACACACAACATTTCAGTCTTGACATATGTAACCTTGTTTAAGTCTCAGTGTAACCCATGGAATTCACCTTATTGTCTTCCCTTCCCTAATGAGATCAGTGGAGTTAAAGTGAGGTCAGACAATTTGCTAAATGTTGAAATACTGTTCAACCCAGAGAACCCAAGTTCCAATCTAAAACCCTCTCCCATGCTGCATTGCCTATGGGAGTCAAAAAGAACAACATTGACAAATGTGTCCTTCACATTAGAAGGAAATGAGATTAACTTGGCATTCATGAACAAGATGATGAGGAAAATAAGGCTGTGGCCACTATTATGCAACAAAAGAGCCAGGCCATTAAATGCCTGGCCAAGCTGCAGTCAACGAATATCAAGCACTATTCATTTTGGCACCTTAGAGTCTAGACATCCTTCCACAATGCTGCCATCTGCCAGGTGAGGAGGTAGACTTTGTAGGGAAGGTGCTGAGTGTAGGAGGAGCTTGAAGGGGATGGTGAAGAACCATTCTTGTTCTTTCCAAGAATTCTACACTAGTGCATGAAAAGAACAATCATAATAGAGAGAGCTAATTTCTCCTTCAAGTTTTGCAACAGGGTTACTATAGAGGGACTCAGACTTTTTTCCATGATTTATTAGCTATGTTTAAAAGAAAGGTTCCTGTAAAAGCTGTGGTTCTTTATATCCTTCCGTGATTCAACCAAGCTTTTCAGCGTCTGCTAATGTCCCTCAAAAGTATTTCAAAGTGAAATAACTTAATGAAGTATATCAAATCTTCAAGGAAGAGAAAATACTAAGAATATGCGAGATTTAAGCTGTTTGTATTTATATATTTCTGCATACACAAACATATATTTGAAACAATAGTAATCGGGGAGAAAGAGGTTACCAATCTGGGAGTGGGGGGCATAGAAGCTGAAGGAGGAAGGGGAGGGGTTGGAAGCAGTAAAGGGAGGGCAGATAGTGATGCAGTTATATTTTAATTAAAATGTAAAAGATAAAACAAAAAGAATAATTGTGCTTTTAAAACATTATATACACATATTATTCGAAGATAGGACACATTTGAGGAATGCATCAGGTGATTCCATTGTTCCAAAACATGACAGAATGTTCTGACATGCTTCTAAATGGTACAGACTATCACAGACAAAGGCTGTGGTATATGGCATTGTTTGTGATGTGAATGAGAAATAACTCCCACAAGCTCATGTATTTGAGAATTTGGTACTCAGTTGGTGGCACTGCTTGGGAAGGTAAAGGACCTCTAGGAGGTGGAGCCTTTCTGGAAGAAATAGTCATTGGGTTTTGAGGGTTTCTAACTTTGTCCTACTTCCTGGTTTCTCTTTCTGCTTTCTGCGTGTGAATGAAAAGCTCAGTCAGCTTCTTGACCTTGATTCCATGACATGGCTTTCTTGCATGGCTGAACTCTATTTCTCTGGAAGCACAAACCAAAATAAGCCCATTTAAGTTATTTTGGCTTGTATTGTTTTATCACAGAAAAAATAACCAATACAGCATTCTATATGTGGTCTGTCATGACCATAAATGTTAAGAAGCCATGCCTTCAGCATGTTACATATTTCCCTATATTATCAATAACTTTTATCAATACCTTAGGTGAGTTATGAAGCTTCTGTGTTTTCCTCATAAGGAATAAAAATAAGTACTGATAGAATAACAGCAATAATTATCTGAGGTTTAATATTTCAAATAAATACATAGCTAATAAGATTTGATTTTCAAATCAACCCAGATTTAAAATAATGTATTCTGTTGATAATCTGAATAGTAAAATAGAGTTAAAAATCTACAAACATCACAAGTTTTCTTTTTTGTATCTTTCTATGGAACTTTTACTGAAGTTGACTTTCTTCACAGGTAGAGCATTTGTATTGAGTTTGAGCTTAACTTACATGCCCTATATATCAGACTTTATATGTCCTTTTCTTATTGTGATAGGGTTTATGTGCTTTCCTCTTCTGTTCATATGCTTAGGTATGTTTTTCAAAAATAGAGGCCTTTAAGATGATCAAATCAAATTTTTAAGATTTAAAAATTATTTCCTTCAATAAAATTAATTTTTATTTATATTCATAATGTGCCTTCTGATACTTGTCTTTAACTTATTATTCTAGACTCTTGACTGGACTATAAGCTCCATTGCTACAGCCACAGTTAATGGGGAAGTTTTAAACCTAAAAATGTTTATAAAATCTCCTATATTATGAATAACTCCCATCAATACCTTTCTTTCAGTAATATCACTGCTCTAAATGATACATTTTGAAAAGTAAAAGGTAGTTGATGGGCTTCTAAATGACATTAGACCAAAGTCCACATTCCTAGCCACTCTTAAATTCCAAAGACACTAGCCACTGGTTTCATGGGTCTCATAGTAACCTATGTCACTTTTCTTTTAGGTCCCACAGAATTATTCTTAGACTATCAACTTACTTTCCAACAAAGTGCTAGAAGATCTGAAAGGCTTTGTAGAACATACTAAGAATCAATGTTTGACTGCAAATCCAAGCTATAAGTCAAGTATACCTGTTCATTTAAAAAGCTCAAGTGGAACCATGATTCTTACTGGTAAAAGGAGCATGAGGAGTGTCTGAATGATGATGAAATGCTTGATTTAGCTAAAACTCCATTGGAAAAGACAGTTTTCACCAAAAAATTGACTTCCTACACTGTGGGTATTATTCATCTTTGTGGGTAGCATCTATGGATTAACACAGATATTAACAACAGTTGAGGGTCAGTTCATATGAAATATAGAGCACATTTGCTCTTGAAGATGCTGTGAGAGCTCTGAAGATAAAACTAATGGCTGCTTAGCTAGTATGCTGAGGTTTCAAAGAAAAAGGGACATGGTTGTAAATGACTCAAGCTTGCCAACACTTAGTTTTTTTTAAGAAACAGTTCTGCTGAATTAAAATCATTCAATATAATTATTCCATAAATTTAAGCCACTGGTGATGCAACTTAGCCAAACATAAAAGTCCTAAAACAAAATGGCTGAATGCTAAGATAACAAAATGTGGAGAATGTTAAAATGGCTCTGAAGATTTATCCTGTCAACCATGAGAAAGAGATTGGCAAACACATCTTCAGATGGCATTGGTTCTCTCACCACTACTTGCTATTCTGCTCTCTTGAGCTCTGTTCAGAAAGGTTGTTCATAACAGCATGTAATTCACTCTCCTCATGAAACATGAATACCAAATACTAATCTTCCAATTCAAGCCATCAGGTCACCTGGAGTTAGGAGATTATATACACACAGAACAATGCAGGAGCCATTTGTGAATAGTGCAAATGGCAGATAAACAAGCTAGAAGGCAAGGAATTAATATTTCCAAATAATTAGGAAGTTTAAAGAGAAATTCAAAACAAAATCCAGCTATCTAGATTGAAAGTAATTCCTTAAGAAGAATAGAAAGAAACGCATACCACCATGAACAAAAGAGACCAAAGATCAGAATTAGCCAGGCCATTAACCAACAGAGAAGGATGACCTTGCCTTCTGATATGTTCCAGAGAAAGTATATAAAGTCCAAACATTAGGGTTTTGTTTTCAGTGGTAGGGAATAAATGATTTTTAAAGTTAAAATGTACATACTTTATAAAAACACTACTTGTGTGATCAGAAAATTATGTGATACATTTTAAAGTCCTGTTTGATTAATACAAGTAAGATCAGGGAAAAGTCAATACATGAAAATGTCTGTAGTTTCAGCTGTTTTGGTGTAAAATAAATTGTACACTTGAGGCAAAAAGTAATGACTATAGCACTACCCGACAGATATTAGTGGCCCTCACCTCTTCGCAGACCAATGTCTAATCTGCAAGCAGGGGACTATGCAGGCTGTGTAATCTACCTGCTGCTTCCAATCCTATGTCTTTACCTGTAATGCAGCTCTGATATTGGTATTTCCTGTATTCATAGTACACTTTAGAACAATCTCTCCAGATAAAAACTTACAAAAGGAAGGTTAGCTCTGGGTCTGTGATCCTTTCAGAGAACCCAGACAGCATCACAGTGCCTTCCCTTTTTTGCACTTGTCTATCTTGGGCTTTTCAACTGCGCCCTATGTTCGTCATTAGTACCTTTCAGATTCTGCAAACGATGGCCCCAAGTCACTTCAAATCTCTTTCCTGCCTGCACAGCACCAGTGGTAATGATAGCAATAACCACAACCAGGCTCTCTGGGGTGTATCGTACCTGAGCTTCAGCACCCAGTCCATCACAGGCTTTCATTTAACCTTTGACAAAGCCTTAAGGC
Organism: Cricetulus griseus; assembly: GCF_003668045.3. Lineage (NCBI taxonomy): Eukaryota > Metazoa > Chordata > Mammalia > Rodentia > Cricetidae > Cricetulus > Cricetulus griseus. The sequence continues at coordinate 30,176,854 of NC_048596.1, read as the reverse complement.
AGGTGTTTACTGTTTCAAAGGTAAGAGCCTACACAGCAGGAAGGCTATGAGGGTCACTGTTACTCACACACTCAGTCACTTTGGATTCAATAGGACTGCGGTTTTCAATAATCTTACCTACCTAAACTCCAAAGTTCCAGAGAAGTACTTAATCCTGAAGCATGAGTGAGAAGGAAGTCAGGTCAAGGGTTTAATAGGACCATTTTGGGGTAACCTCTCTCTCTCTCTCCCTCTCTCTCTCTCTCTCTCTCTCTCTCTCTCTCTCTCTCTCTGTGTGTGTGTGTGTGTGTGTGTGTGTATGTGTGTTTTCATATGTGAAGGTCAGAGGAAAACTTTTAGGACTTGATTCTTCTACTATGTTTATCCGGGGAATTGAACTCAGGTCAAGAAGCTTAGCAGCATGTGTCTTAACCTGCTGAGCCATCACCATCACTTCAAAGCACTTTACTCTGGAAATAAAATCATCAGAAAGCTGTGCGGAAGATGTCAACAGTGCTATCTGATCCCACTGAAGGGCTGGAGACAATGGTACTTTAAACTATTGCTCTATTAGAAGTGGGACAGAAAATATGTGTTTACTAGTGGGGCCAGTGGTCTTTTATAAGACAACAACCAATAAAGAAAGTTCAGCCTCAGAGGATGCATTCAGCAACCCCAGATCAGTTCATTTACTTATTTTTTTTCCTTTCTCTCTGCCTTCTGGTAACTCACCCTCTGCTTCCTAGTATCTATTGTCACATTCACATAGAAACTCAAGAGGATAGGATTGGGTCTGGAGGATGTAGAAGGATAAATGTACACATGCATGAAATTCTCAAAGAATTAATAAAATAATTACTTTAAAAAACAATCAGAGCCGGGTGTTGGTGGCGCATGCCTTTAATCCCAGACAGAGGCAGGCGGATTTCTGTGAGTTCAAGGCCAGCCTGGTCTCCAGTGCAAGTGCCAGGATAGGCTCCAAAGCTACACAGAGAAACCCTGTCTCGAAAAACAAAAAAAAAAAAAAAAAAATCACGTGTAGGTTTCATTATTTACTTATTTATTATTTATTTCTCATGCAATAGCCAATTTTATTCAGGGAAGTAGCCAACTTATACTATGATGGCATTCTGAGGGTTAAACAAGGTCATGTGGGCAAAGTTCACTTGAGTTTAAGCTGTATACAGTGACTAGGGCAAGGACATGTGAGCTTAGGCTGTCTACAGTCACACATCATTCTGAATAATAATGAAACCCAATCTTTAATGGCCACAGATGGATACAAAAACCAGCATGCTCTCTTTCTTACCTGTATCCATCAACAGTCTAGGTCTCAGGTCTCTAAGAGACCCAGAGAATCTCAATCCTACATGATATACTGCTTCTTCTTCAATGACTGTGAAACATGAATGTCTTTCTAACCTGTGATGGTCAGAACCAAAGACACATGCAGTGCATCTATGGCAACCTAGACCTCACTATGAACTATGTTGGTAAAAACCCAACAAATATTTAGAAGACAAGGTTTCAGTTTATGGGATCTAACCCAGAAACCCACATATCAATCCGTTATCAATTGTTTTTCTAGAAATGTCCATCCGCATGTGTTTGTGCTTAATCAAACTGCAATGACTGTGTGAAAGAGTAACAACAAAATCAAATTAAACTTTCTCTTTGTTGTTTTACTCCTCACAGTCTAGCCATCAAATCCAATAAATCAAACAGTGATCCTTGTTGAGAACATGGCCCCACCACACAAGTTTTTTTAAATTTCTTCCCCCCCCAACCTGTTCTTTCAATTTAACTTCTTAATAGTGTTCAAAATAACACTTTCACAGTGCTGGGGTACTCTACAGACAGCTCAGTTCTAAGGAGGAAAGAACAACTTCTCTTGACTACCTCTGTTCAACAGCAAACAAGAAAACATTGTTCGGACTGCCAAAGTCACACTACTTACTATAGTGCTTACTGTTCTATTTTAAATATTCTAACATGGACAATTTGATACATATGAGGTTATGCCTATGTATAGGTTAAGGCTTTAAGGACCTCTGGGGATGCTTGTTGCTGGACCTTAAATGTGCAAGCATCACTTGGAAGGCTTCTTATACAAAGACTGCTCTGACCCATCATCAGAAATTCGGATTAAATGAATTAGGGTTGCCAGAAGTGCCTAGGTGATGTGATCTTGTTACTTCATGGACCACACTTTACAAACATCAAAGTAAGAGTTTATACTTTAGGAATAGATGGTAGGTTTATCAAGTTTACTAAGCATCCATATATGTGGTAAGAAGGAAGGGTGATGCTTATAATAAGTGCTATTATATTATTATATTACATACTATTATGCTGTATATGAACATTATATATTGGCAAATATATAAAATGAATATCATATATATTATTATCATATAAGAAACTACTGTCAAAATTTACAACAAATTTTACCAGAGAAATATACTAATGGAGGCCATGATGTGGCATGTATTTCTTCTCCCCTGGATAATCAGGCACAGTCTCACCTACTGGCATTAGGCTATTTTGGGGACTGTGTTACATAATGCATGGGATGATAGGTTGTAAATTGCAGACAACTATTATGATCACAGTCAGTTCTCTGTATCTGCAGATCTAACCAACTGCAGATAGAAAAAACTTGAATAAATAGCATTTGTATTGAACACACATACACACAGCTTTCTTTTCTTACTTACTATTCCATAGACAATACTGTTTAACAATTATTTACTTAGAATTTACATTGTATTATGTACAGGTAACCTAAAAACATTTAAAAACAGAGGGGAGAATCTGTAGAAGTTGTATGCAAATATCGCACCATTCATATAAGGCAAACGACTCCCATGGATACCAAGGTACTTAGAAAACACATCCAGTTAATAAAGAGTGTGCTTCCCAGACACACTGATAAAGTGCTGAGGTTACAGACTTCCAGTCATCAGAGGCAATTTAAGGAAAACTATGCAGATACTCTGGTCACAACTCAGATTTTCCTTATACTTTGTTATACAAGGAAAAGTAATTTCCTTTGCTATTCTTCTTTTTGAAGTGCTCTTCAAATTTTCAAAATTCCAACTTTAAAGAAATCCAATTAATAGATTTCATAAATGAAACATGTAGCCACTTAGCAGTGTTTCCAACACTGAGCTATGAAGGTTTATCTCATTAAACATTCAGTGCATTTCAAAGTCAGCTAAGCAACTGGTTCTGGGGGCTCATTACACAGCTCTGAGGCTTTCAGCTTCCATCCTCTCCATGAGGGACTTCACTCATCTTCTGGTAGCTAATGCTTTCAACAAGGGTCATGTGACAAGATGTTTAGAATTTTAAAATTGTATTTTGTGTAATTTGTGTGTGTGTGAAAGTAGAGTCCTAATCAAACAGACACACTTGTGCTTAAAACACAAATGAGTGGCATTGGTGGTGCATGCCTTTAATCCTAACACTTGGGAGCCTGAGGCAGGCAGATTTCTGTGAGTTCAAGGCCAGTCTGGTCTACAGAATAAGTTCCAGGACAGGCTGAAAGCTACAGAGAAACCCTGTCTCAAAAAACCAAAAAACCAAACCAATGCAGCACAGCAAACTAGTCCTTGTCTCACAACTGCTCTCTAGCTATGTGGCCTGGGACAACTGTTAAACTGGGGGATATATCAGTTGCTTCCTCACCCCAGCAGGGTAGCAATGCCACCCATTCCAAAACTGAGCCTCCTGAAGCATTGATCCCTCAAATGTAATCTCTTCATCATTTATCAGTATAACCTAAGCATTTATTAGGTAAGCAAACCCAGACATGGAGTTCATAAAAAATAATTACAGATAATGCAGCCCTTGCCCATGATACTACTGATTTTGTTATTGTCTTGGGTTTTTTATTTTTCTGCTCCCAATCCACTGGGTATGGAAATAGTCTCCTAGTAAGTAAATACCAAATCTGAGCCAAGCCTCACATTTTGTAGGGTTTATTATGTCGTGGTCTACATGGAAAAGCTATTACCTTTCAGGATTAAAGAAATTTCTGGGGGAAAAAAGAATAAAAATGCAACCTTCCTTGCCTATTGTTCAGACTTACTATTAAATTATCTGTGATCCTTTAAAAGAAATAGCCTGTCAGGCAAAGCCTGACTTGTTTCTAAAGAGAAGGAACATTCAACATGCTAGAGACTGAGCAATTAAAGGAAGGAGGGGCAGTAATTTATCTACCTGTAAGTGGGAATTAGTTACTTTCTCTCTAGAAGCACTGTTAAATATGATTGTCAGCCATACTTCATCAGCATAGAAACTAGATGACGATCTTATTGGAGGTAATTAAATATAAATGATAAACGGATTCTGATTGTAACAGTTATTTTAAAACTTAAGGAGAAAAATCACTACCCTTAAAATTCACCTGGACTCTGTCTCTACAGAAGAAGAACAAAGGCTAGCTTTTGCCTATCTGGTTGACCAGTTACTCTATTACATGGCATCATTAGTACCTAGTGAATTGCTGCTTCATCAAAGAAACCTATTTCTCATGAAATATGCCATTGTATGTTAGTATAATAGTTTAATTCATAAGATAATGATAATTTAGTAAGAACGTTATCTCTGAGCTCACTAGGCAGGTGTATCTAATTCAGGATGCACTGTTTGCTTCATTATCCTGGATGACAAAATTTCTGGGAACACACAGGATAATCTCTGTCTACTAGGGTCAGCTTTTTAGTCCCCGTCAGCCTATTTTTTGTGTTCTTCCCAGCTTTTCAGGATTCTTGGCAGAAAGCATTCATTAGACCCAGAGAAAGTAAAACATGCATTATAAAAGGTTTGCTCTCAGAGGCCAGAGGCTCATTAACACAGTCACCTCTCCTACTCATATTATGGATGGCGACCATGGAAGCAGGAGGTGGCTGGCACTCATTGAAATCCCAGGTAATAAGTGTATACAGCAATTGCTGCTGCTAACAATGCTTCTTCATTTGTACCTATGTATCCCTTTCATAAATAGGTTGTTTTACAATGTCCTCTAATGATATTCTTTAGAGAACATGAGGGTTTAGTTCTTGAAAATATTAAGATATTTTCAAGGTCTGCAACTATTAAAGAACCTCATCTATGATTCCTTCTCAGTAGCAATGAAAAAAAGCTGCCAATAAAAGCATTTTATATATGTGTGGTGCATGGCATACGTATTGGGCACAGGCACATTATATGGCATATAGAATTATCAGAGAAAAATGCAATCTGTTCTTTTTTCTCTCTCTCTATTCATCTTTTTTTGTTTGTTTTTTGACACTTGGCATATTTTTCTTATTTAAGCTGAATAATGTAATGTTTGAAACAGAAATGCAAGGGAATGTACAAGCCATTTCCCTACAGAGACTCAAATTTACTTTAAAAGTTAAAAATAAAACAACAGAAAAGTCCAAATCTTTTAAATTTATTTATAAAATGTCCATGACACTAAAATACCTTAATTAGTCAACTTCTCTTTTACTGATATCTTAGAAAAGCTTAAGGATAAAACTTGAAAGCATTCTAACCAAGGCAGAAAAATATTTTTATCAGATGCTATCAAAGTCATTAATTTGATTTTTTTAAGTCTGCTTAGGCTGTGTTGTGTTAGCACTGAACTGTTTCACTACAAAGGAATTTTTAAATACTTGTTATAAATATTCTAAAGAGAAATAGTAACTCAGATATTTTGTTCAAATACCCTCAGAAAATACCCACCCAGCCCACACAAGCACATGCCTTAGATAACTTTCTGTGGTGAATCTTCCTAATCTGGTATTGAGGCTCTTTTGGACAAAGAATTCTTTTTGTCTTTGATTTTTATTGAGTAGGATTTGAGCAAGACTATTTGAATAATGTGTTGCAAACTCAGTGTAAGAAGAACATTGCTTTACTTTGGTATTTTAAAGCAAAAAATTGCCCCTGTTCCCATGAATGAAAGGTGGAACAAAAAGCCATATGCCTTCAGTCATATGACCAACCTTTTGAAACTGTGAACTGGTCATTGGAAATGAAAGAAAAATAGAACAACAGAGATGTCATGAAAGGGCACACATAAGGTACCCATCACTGGGCCCTGTCCTCCATGTGAATCAAACACATTTTCCTCTCTGGTTTTAGAAGCCCAGCAACTTTTGTCATTTTGTCATTTTGTCATTTTGAAGAATCTTGAGCATTGAAATCAGGGAAGAGCCCTTGGTAAGTGTAAATTGCTAACACTCTAGAGTGAATGCAGTAAAAGTGAAACCAGGAGTGACTAGGGAGCAGTTGTGGGAAATGACAAGGCAAGTTGTATTCAGCCAATGGGAGGTCCCTGGCTGTGGTAGGCTTTGAAAACTGCACAGTAAAACTGCTTCCTCTAGACATGGCCAAACATTTAAACAAATCTGAGAAGCCCTGACAATATGAGAGACACTAATTATTCAGTATGTTGCAGAAACCAACTGTAATAGCTGATTCATTTCTCATCCCTGGGCATCTGCACTGCTTTTAATTGGACAGGTATGATCCAAGGGGCCAATTTCATATCATAGCTAACAAAGATTCCTTGAGACTCAAAGTTGTTAGATTTTTGTTTCCAACATAATGTTAATTTTATGCTTTTTTTATGTCTTCATTCCTTGAGGGAGAATTAATGGTGTTGCCTTGGAAGGCAGGAGTTGGCCATGAATATAGATCTTCTATACCATGCTATGATGTTTTTAATCCTACATCACTATGGTTCTGAGTACTAAAAGTGTTTCTTGCTCATAATATCAGACCTTCCTCCTAGTGTCATCATAACAGTTAGTGTCATACACTTATGTACTTTTAGAAAAAGGCCAGTTGATTATTTTTCCAAGATTAAAAAGAAAGCAAAGCAAAGCAAAACAAAACAAAGCAGGTGAAAGAGCTTACCCCTAGGTCATGAGAGAGACAAAGCTAGCCCTGCTCCTTACTAGCTGTAGCACACAAGAGAGCAGGGCCCTGAACCCCACCTGGGCAGCATACTAGTGTTGACCTTGTTGTCTGGTCACAGCTGAGCCAGCCTTGAGGGCATGAGGGCAGGAGAGCTTATCCCCTATCTTGGCATGCCCTCTACAGCAATCAGGAGAGAGGGCCCTGCTCCTTGCCTGGGCAAAACAATAGAGCTGGCCCTGGTGGTGTGAGTGTGGGAACCTAGGAACAAGAGAACTGGCCCTGCTACTTGCAGGCTGCATTCATTGGGTGAGCCTGGGTAATGACAATGAATGAAAGCTGGTGGGCTGACCATCCCAGCTATGACTCAGGCCCAGAACTAGGGCTATGAGTTGGCCCACCCCAACATCCACCAAATCTATGAACTGTGGAGTAGGTAAAGGGTATGAATCTACAGATCTAAAACAGCAGGATCACCACAGCACAGGACAGCAAAAGGATTATCTAAGAGGAGCCCCAGCGCAAACTCATTACAGGTGGCAGTGGTGCAGCAGAAGCCAGAGACCTTGAGCCAGATCAATGACTCTGGCAACTTGCAAACAAAGATAAATATACTAAAGGGTAAACTGTGTGTCTCAACAGGCCACACTACAGCTTCCGTGACAAGATTCTTTTTTCTGTCTCTGTCTCTCTCTGTTTCTTTGGTTTTGTTTTCGCTTTTTCTTTTAAATTTGGTTCTGCTTATTTGAGAGGAGGTTGCAAGGGTAGAGGGCATATGTTAGGGGCCAGGGAGGTAAGTGGGATCAGAATGCATGATGTAAAATCTACAGAGAATCAATAAAAGTTAAAAACACAAAGAGCTAACGGAAGGGGGAAATACACAAGAGTTTGCTTCAAGCTACCACATTGCTTCTTTCAGCTAGATCACCATAAAGGAACATCTTTTGTAGCATTTTGGGCCAATCTAGAGCTTTGCTAAGGAATTTTAAAATATTTCAGATATGAAAAGGTCTATGATCACCTTCACTATCAGGAGTTGATGGAATTTACTCATGTTCTGATAAAAACTTTAAAATGTACTATCATGAAAGAAGATTAACTCATGTTAATTGCAAGCCTCCTAAAATTGAGTCACTATTCTGAGACTGTATAATTCTTTAAAGCATAGACAATTTTCAGTCAGCCTGAGAAGGAAGAAAGAGAAGCCATTAATATTTTCAATTATAGAAGAAGACGACAGAACAGGCCTGAAAACTAAGAAAGGAAAAGGTATAAATGGGCATACTAATTATATAGGAAGGACATTCTCCTCAGATGTAAACTGTTATGCACAAGTTTAGTCTGGAACTCAAACATGACTATACTCAATAGTCACCATTTGCAAGATGATGGTTAGGAAGTGAGCTATCAAACAATACTGAATCCCAAGAAAGTATTGGACCTACGAAGGTAAATATGTTTAAAGATATTTTAAAATTTCACATGGGAAGAGTAATAGTCTTTGGTGTTTTATTCTGTTGTCACTGTTTACAAATAATATCCATGGTGGATTCTAATATGAATCATAAAGTGTTTAAATATAAATTATAAATATAACATAATATAAATTATAATATAAATTATATAATATAAATAATATATATAATATAATATAATATAATATAATATATAAATTAATATAATATAATATAAATATAATATAAATTATAAAGTCTGTCCATTTACTTTCAGAGAAAAACTAGTACTTAAGGCCCACAGTCATGTGTACAATCTCCTTGGATAGGAGGGGACAAGACAAACAGTTTTGAGCAATAAACAACCATTATTTGTACCTTACAGCTCTTATGCAACAGTTAGAAGAAATAGTTCTTCATAAGCAATATTCCATACTTATGTCCATAGCCTTTATAACTGCAAATATAGAGATACCTTGTCACACCATAAGCTCAAGACTCATGTCTTCATGCAACTTCCAAGCCTTAAGCGGGCACCATGAAATGCACACATATGCACATAGGCATACACTTGTGTGATTCTGTTTATGTTCAAGAAAAAATGATGCCATCACTCATTTCCCTTGGCGTGGAGTATTTTGATGGGGAAACAGGATTATACGTTGCTTCCAACATTCAGCTTGTTCTTACTAATTCAGATGCATAGTGCCTAACTAAATTTATCAAACATGAGTATATATCAGGTAGTGAAGACACACTCCATTTTATAGAGCCTGCGTATGACCACTGATCTTTATGAAGCAAAGTACTCATCTCATAAAAATAATTAGCTCATCCAGGTGTTAGTGGCACACGCCTTTAATCCCAGCGCTGAGTAGGCAGAGACAGGCCGATCTTTGTGAGTTCGAAGGAAGTCTGGTCTACAGTTCGAGTGCCAGGATAGGCTCCAAAGCTACACAAAGAAACCCTATCTTGAAAAAAATATTAGCTCTAAATCCATTTAAACAAACCAGTCATTTAAAATATTTCTTCCAATGTTCCAATTCAATAGTTCATATGATGAAGTATGGTGTGATTACCATATATTAACCTTTGGAAATTTGTAGTTCCAATTAGATTCAATGAGTATTAGTATACAAAGTTGAATTATTCACAATTCTAAGAAAAACATATATTAACAGAAATGTGCTCTTCTGGCCCTTTGTTTACCTTAAAAATATGTTTCTTACAAAAGCAAAAACATAATCGTAAGATCTGTTTTGCTTAATGGAGCCCTAGCTGCTCTTTTCCCACCATAGGCTTTTTATTAGGGAGTTAACATTGCACAGACTCTCCTGTGTTTCCATGGCTCTCTATTTTTTGAGTCCTGGAAATAAATGATAGCATGAAAGGAAAGCATGGCAGTACTTAATCAATCGAAGGATCCCCTCTCTAAGATCTGGAATTAGGTGCCAAGAAGGACCCATCCTGAATGAGCCCCAGTTCAGAGGCTGTTGCTGTGGCATTTTGGGAGAAAGGTCACTCCCTCACTGAAAGCCATGTTATCTGTATCTGGGACTTGAGGTGGCCATGCATTCTTGAGTACCTTACAACCAGTGCCTGTGTGGCATGTTGCCAACCACAGATTGTTCTTGGGGGAAAATACACAAACCACTCATTGGCATTCAAATAATACTAATTGGTATTGATAAATTGTCTTTTTGCTGAAGTTTTTTTTTTAAACAACATCTACTCATCATAATTTCTATTGGCATCATCTATGGGATAATGTGTCACACACACCTGCCTAAAGACACTGGACTCCCACTGTCGGCTTTGAATTCAGCTCTATTTGTTATACCAACCTGATATCTTTACACAGGAAGATATTTTCCTAAAAATACTAATTTTCCTCTAACTGCTGCAGCTGCTCCTGCTGAACACCCAACATTTCCAGGGAAATCACATCTACACATACATGTAAAATCAGGAAAACAAGCTGCTTTATTGCACGATTTAAAATAAGCTCAATCAGAGAAAAGAACAACTGCTACAATGTACAACTTGATGAGCAGCTGAAGACGAAAATACACTCAGATCCAGTCATAGAATCCAGGATGTATTTTATTCAGGGATGTTTGCATGAGGCAAAGGACACTTCTTGCCTCACTTTTTCTGAATCACAGAATCAACATGTAGGATTCATATGGCTCATATAATCTAAAATAGGCTTGGAAATGTTCTAGAATATCATCCCAAGGCTCTACTGGTAGGAAGAAAAGAAAGGCATTTCTCCTTGTAGATTTTAATTAAAAAATTATACCTTTTAAAATGTTCTACCGTAAGAATTTTAATGAGAACAATAATTATCCCATGCCATGTACTATCAACAATCACCCTGTCATCAGTGAACACGTGTCAAACCTATCGAAGAGCAAACATTTGAGTATAGACTAACAAATGACACAGATTCAACCAATCATCATTAATCCAATACTGCACAGGCCAAGAGAAAGAAGACCCTGAAGGCATGTGGAAAGAAAAGGGAAATGAGCCTTACTCTTGACAGTCGCTGTCCGGGTACAGTTGTAAAGAATAGCCAGTTCCCCAAACACTTTTCCTGGACCCATGGTGCACAGCTTCACACCTTCTTTTGTAACTTCAACCTTCCCATCTGAAAGAAGAAGGGAAGACATGTTATCTTAATTCTCTCCCATGCTATTTCATTTGTTGCATCTTCATTATGACATGAAGAATATTGATGTTGTTTAAAAAAATGCATCAGTGAACCAATTCCAACCAAGTTTTCCCCAAAGAATCATATGAGAAATGCAATTAAATATGTGTGTTAAGAATCTCATCTCTTAAATTCTTCACCGACAGATTTGGAGTGTGATTCAAAGAAAAGGCTGGGAAAAGATGGGGACCAAAACATGAGCATATGAAACTACTCCACATGCAATTTTAGCAAACCACAATAATTCCAATTTTAACATTACTTTACATCCAAAAGGAAATTCGAGTAAGTGGGCACATTTTCTACAGCATGCTTCAGACTTGAAAATTCTCATTTTGAGAAAGGCAGTTATTATAAAGAGAGAAATTACTCTGACCCTTGGGCATTATTTAATTGCAGCTTTGGGTACTTTTTATTTGGAAACATCCTATCAGCTAAGGCAAACCGTTTCTATGCTTCCTAGCCTGTGAAGTTGACTATCAGTCAGAAAAAAAAAAAAAAAAAAAAAAAAAAAAGCAGCGGTAAAGCACAAGGACTGTTTATGCTCTACAATCGGCTAGGAAAATAAAATGCTAAAGAAGGAAAAAGCTAAGGAAACACTATACACTGGGTACAAATTGCTGTTCACAAACAGGGAAGGCAAGAACTATTCATGGGGGAAATACTAATTTTAAAAAGTCATAGCTGTGTAGCCTAAAATTTCCATCACCCAATACAGCCAGAGGAGAAATAAAAAGCAACACACTCTATTCTAGAGATAATCCTCTACTTTTGCTATTTTCCCAATCTCTATGGTAGAAAAAAAACCCCAAAAACAACAAACAAAAAACCAAAAAATCCTTTCTACTGGCAAAAGAACGTAGCCATGATTGGTCATTCCCAGTGTTGCCTTAACTTCGGGCCCCATGCGCCAGCATCAGAGCTGCCTCTTTGTGTGCCTGTTTCTGTAAAAGCTCCTTTTTTTTTTTTTTTAAGTGTTGAGAATAAATTCATTCCCGCTTTTAAATCAATTGATTTTAATCTAAATACTCATTTAAAAAATTCTGACTTACTTTCATACACTTGTTGAGAAATAAGTCTTAAACATTAAAGGCGTTTTAACTATGCATCTGTGAGGCCCCATTTTGCCTGTAGAGCATATTCCCTCTGAGCCTCCCTATCTGAACAGTATCTGTGGGTAGGGGATTCGAGGATAACTGAGATAAAATACAGAATCTACTCACCATACTGGAACTGCATTACTCTGTATAAGTAAGCTATGAATGAGCAAATCTGATGATTCCATAGGTTTGGAACTGCTCAGATCAAACATTCTATAGCTTACTCATGCTCACTTACTGACTATAGCAAGGGAACACCCTCTTTCAAACTACATCAAAACCAGCCCAGGGAACTTATCTATTCATAATTATAGCATCCTCAATTTTTTTAGTGATAGATTTATTCCCTAGAAATTTCATGTGACACTCCAGAGTGAGACAGAGCAGATTATAGCATGGTGAAATTAATACATTGTCTGAAGTCAGACTAGGAACTTATTTTTCTTAGCTGTTCATTACCAGTCCTATGTCATTTGGTAAAGTTGCTTAGCTTTTCAGTAGTTTACTTTCTTCATTAGTAAAATCAATATTGCCACGATATCTATCTCATTCAATAATTTTTACATTTAAATAAGACAAGGAAAAACAAAATCCTTAACCCTGCAATAAATGTCTAATACATGTCTGCTCTTATTGCTGATGTAATTTTCATCATGTTTGTTTATTATTTAAATAGAAGTAAGAATTATTTACAATATATTCCAATATTATAATCAGCTACTTAAGGAACAGGTTTTCTGTTTTAATCAAATAATTTGTTTTTAGATTTATCCAATGAGGGGTAAAGGTGGTGAGGAGAAAACATTCCAGCTCAAATCTGTATCAGACCCAAAGAAGAAAATAGAAACCCAAGAAAATCACTGATTCACCTGGGAAAACGGGAGACTGCCCAGCCCTTGGACTTTTCTACATTCACTGTTGTTCAGACTATCTCTAGCAATACCATCCCAATAAAAGACAAGAATCAACATTAGGGCTGTTGTTTGAAGTGGAGATTTCTTCAAGTAAATCCTTGGACCTATGGCATCAAACCTAACTTAGGAAACCTAGATGATGATTCGTATAATAAGTTGAAAGTATCCAACTACCATTATGAGCATTACACCTGGTCCTGTAGACATCCTTCCCTTCTAGACAAACCATATTCATATAACCCATATCTACTTAAATGTATGAACAACTATTCTTGTAAGTGATTATCCCTTCAATTTTTATGACCTTCAGAAAGCTCCTCCCCTGAAAACTGTGCGACTCTAAGGTTTGAAATGTATGCACAAATCAATTTCTATCTCCAAATTATTTTCTTCATCTTTTTTATACAGAATCTCACTGTGTAGACCAGACTGGTTTTGAATTCACAGAGGTCTGCCTACTTCTGCCTCCTGAGTAGTAGGATTAAAGGTATGTACCACCACACTCAGTTTTATTTTCCTAATCTTATTTGCATAATTTTCTTACATCTAACTGAACTTTTGTTGAAAAATAGGTATAAATTATACATGTGCTAATAATTCATTTATATATTAATAGCTGATGTTGGCAACAGACATTTGTATTCCTTATTAATTAGAATGTTAAAATAAACTATTCGGTATTATACTTGATAAATACTAGTTTGGATCTATCTTTCCCAGGCTAATTTAAATACTGGACAGTCAGTAAGGTCACAAATACCGAAGAAGTATAAGGGATCTGATGTCATATGATATATTACACTTTCTTTTGTATTGCTTTTGTGTTTGTGACAGGGTCTCATGCAGCCCTAGATAACCTCAAACTTCTATGTAGCAGAGGATGGTCTTGAACTCCAGATCTTTCTTCCTCTACCTTCAGAGCACTGGAAATAGAGGCATAGGTCCCCATGTCCCACCTGGCTTAAAGCACAGGTTCTTGTTGGTGGTGTTATAGTTTAATGGACAGGCATAATTAAATTAGAAAAAGAAAATGATTATAACTTATTACCCTGAATCACAGTTTGGCTGCTTCTTTTGTTTCATACCTGTTGTGAGAATGAGAATAATTAACAAAGAGGAGGGACAGATCATAGACTCATATGACAGAGACATGCACATGGCATGAAGGAGAGCTCTTTCAAAGGCATGGAGAGATATCTTAGTTTCTAATAACTAAGAAAAATGAGTTATTGGTAAGGAATTGGTTAAGTTTACTTATTAGATTTCATACCAATCTTAAGTAAAGCCAGAAGCAACTGTGCATTTAAAAGTGGTTTTCAAGAATGGACTGTATATTCACTTATGAACACTAAGTGAGCCATCTTTCAGTGTCTACCAGTTATCAACTTGAGATATTTTCCTATCTGAGCACATCATTTGCATATCTGAACTAACTCTATATACCTAAGAGTTCCTACTCCCAAATAACCAGCTTGTTCTAAAGTATTGGGGAGTTATGAGATTATTTTTTGTTGCTACTTCATAACTGCAATTTTGCTACTGTTCTGAATCATAATGTAAATATCTGATATACAAATGGTCTTAGGTGACCCCTATGGAAGAGTTATTTGACCTTTAAAGGGATCTCAACACCCACAGGCTGAGAACTGCTGACTTAGACCTACTCATTCATGGATTTATTTCTCTTTCTATTCTACTCAGTGGCCACCTCTGAGAGCAGGTTAAGCTGACAGTAGTGAAGTCTATGAGTGATGATTTTGGTATGGAGGCAAGAGTAAGGTGCTTTTACCAAATGTAGAATGGTCTGCCCTGAAAGCTCTTCATTATTATGATTTTTAAACATAGAATGGTCTGCTCTGGAAGTTCTATAGTATTACAATATTTTAAATAAATTCAATGATTCATCTTGGTGAGTTCCCTTTAGGTCAACCATAATGAATATAACTTCTATTTCTTTTAAAACAAGGATGAAATTAATCATCATTTATTCATAACTATTTTAATACTTTAATTTGACTCTCAAATATTTTAAATTTCAAACCAGACTTCTTAAAGAGTAGCAGAAATGTAATTTTTCAGACTACTTAGTAATGTTCTATAATATTCAAAATGTTCCTTCCCTTTGACTAATCCCATGAGTTCCTACAGATTATCAGTATTTACCAATAAACCTAAAATATCTAGCTAATTTTAGCACTCTACTTTGCTCCTTCTCTTTTATTTCATTTTTTCATAACATGATACTCTCTTGCTATTGGTTTCACTGTCCTCTGGTCATCATATGATATACAAAAAAACCATACTAGTCATTTGGATTTTCCTAAATTGTGAACATGTTTTGCTTGAAATAAGAGGTTAAAACTGGTGGGTGAAAACATGTTCAATGTTATTTATGGTTTCATTTTTTCTTATTCCTGCCACCACCATGAATAATTGACAGCTGTATCACAGAATGTTGAATACATTTTTGATTCTACTTTAGATGCCTATTTGTGATCTGAAACAGGCTGAGTCATGTATCCTAAGCCTGACACTGTAGCTGCAATTGATTTGCCTTCTGCTTTTGGCACCCTTCTATGTGCATGACCCTGGGGAGACTCAAAGTGCTAAGAGAGCTATTAGGAAGCATCTATGCTTTTGTCTATGTTTCATAAGAATCGGGAGTGTCAATAAATAAAGAAAGAAAGAAACTGAATTTATAAAGAGACGCCAAATCCCCTGCTTTTGTTTATCCTGGGTTTTTTCCTACTGTAGGGTTTTGAGCCATAAGGATTCTCATGATAAGTAGAATTAGCTTAGCGATTTATTACTGCCAGCCAGAAGAGAATGGCTGTTCACAACCTGATTATGAACACTGCTCAGTTACAGCAATCTTGGTTGGCACATTGAGGACAGCTTCTTTGGCCATTAAAATAAAACAGGTATTATATCGAAGTTCCCATTTAGACCACACCTCCCTTCTTCCTTCCCAAACATTTTAGTGTGCACTTAATGATTTTGTAAGCTAAAGGCTGTAGCTACAAGATACTTGTTTTCTGATAAAGATTTCTGTAGTTACTAGACCTTTCAACATTCTGGTGTTTAAGCTGTGTTGCCATCAGCACAGATACAAATTCTTCTGGGAGAGGAGTTCATATCTGGTCTTCTTGCACAATCAGTTAAAGATTCTTTCAGCCCTAACTTGTAGGGTCATTTTAGATCAGAGGTGCTATCACTGGGGGAAGTGACAAGGCAGTCATAGGGCTTAGTAGAAGGAGAAGCCATACACTTCCCAGGAACAGAACACAGAAACCTGGCTTCTCTCTGTACTTGGCATTCACATCTTCCTTAATCCACGACAAGTAAAAAACAGAGAGAGCTTTTCCAGTAAGAGGTGAGTTTGTTATGAGGGAAGGCATGGCAGGGTATCAGAACCTATCTGGTACCTGTTCAAGATTGCTTTGCCATCCCAATAAATGTGGTTTCCCTGGATCTCAATTCCTGATCCTTAAATGACATGTTCTCCCTTCAAGAGATTAAACTTGATGATTTATAAAGCCTTGGTTTTGCCACTGAATAAATGTCTGTGTGAAGCTGCTTTGTTTCAATTCAGTATTATATATTTCTTTCAAAGTTTGTTTTAAATCACTAGTCAATTCTATATTTCTAATCAGTGTCTCATTAGACACACATACACACCAAAGTTTTCTTAAGGTATTTTTGCATTCATGGTTTCTATAACCATTAAAGTTCATAGAGTATTATTATGACAAAGCCTGCCATTCAAGGGCCCTCTTAATATATCATAGCAATATACATTTAAGATTTGTTTTTATTTTTTGTGTATGAGTGTTTTGCCAACAAGTGAGAAACATGTGTGTGCTTGTTGACCATAGAGCCTATGGTCAAGCAGCAGACGATTCCTTGGAACTAGAGTGATTGACAGTCGTGAGCTTCTGTGTGGGTACTGGGAACCAAGTAGAGGTCTTCTTCAGAAGCATCATGTGCTCTTAATCACTGGGCTATCTCATAGTCATGCTCCTTAAAGGAAGCATAAACAGTGCTCATTATCCAGTGTAACAGAAGCTCACTTAAAGCATGAGAGGCTTGCAGAGACTGGGGTTCCACACAGGAAGACTTCTGCTTTTGCTACTTCAGTTGGGCAAATCTGAGTTCCTACCTAGTCTCAACTACAATAAATATATTTGACTTACTTTTTATTGTGCTAAGTTATAAGATATTTCAAATATATTGCATCCAAAATACAATAACCACAACAATCATTAGTTTCAGAATCAGAAACATACATGAGCTCTGCAGAACTTAAAGTAGTTAAAAGTGCAGACAGGGAAGGCACACTCCAAGGTATCTGAACCCCATTTCTATTCTGCTTGTTTTGTTTCCAATTCCAGCATCATGTGGCACATAAACATGCCCCACCCCGTGGGAAACTGACTGACATTTGAGCAATTTGGATAGGTGGCTACAGAGTGCTGTCTGAGCAATCTGGTATTGCAGAATTTCTGTCCACAGAGACATGTAAGTGAAAGAAAATTTCTGGACCTATTACAGATGGGTCAGTCATGTACCTGGTCATAGACAAAGTCTAGAATGTTCTTCCCCAGGATCAAGATTATGGTTTTTCTACACATTATGCTTTGAAATCCTAGCAAAATACACAGAGAACTCAAGATAAATGGTTGTGATTTTTAACTTCTAGCCATGAGGAAAACTAAAGACAGGCAAGAGGAAAGATGTGCACACAAAGGGAAGCAAGGGGGAATAGAATATTCATTCTTGAACTCAGAGTTGGACAAGAGGATTTTCTCAATTCAATTAGTTTATTAAACCAGATTCCAGCAATGGACAACACAGTCTTGTCCCATTGTTTCTATAATACATGGGCATCTTCAATCAGTCAACACCGAACAGAGGCCTGGGGAGATGGATTAGGAAATAAAGTGCTTGCTGTACAAACATGAAGACATGAGTTAGGTCTTGTACACCCACTAACAGCCAAGCAAGGTAGCACATGCCTATCATCCCAACACTGGGAGGACAGGAAGACCAGGGGGCCTTATTGGCTAGCCAGTCTAGCCTCATTGATAAGCTTTAGATTCATTGAGGACTTTGTCTCAAAAAATGAGGTGACAAGAGATAAAGGAAGACAACCAGCATGTTTCTATGGCTTCCACAAATGCAGACACAGGCACATGATCCTGCATAACATATATATTATATATTCATGGAAGAGGGAAATCAATAAACAACTATTTCTTTAGTTCTTTACAGACAGAAAAATGACAAGGACACTACCATTGTCAGATTTTGACATAGTCATATGATATTCATTTGTTTTTCATTTTAATTTACCTTTCAAGAATTTGTGATTCAATGCAATGTTCCTAATGGGGGCATTTTTTACCTCTCAAGGAATATATGTCCAAGACTGGGGACATTTTGAGTTGTCATAACTGGAGTGATATCCTGCACAGATACCAATGATGCTTTTGAGAATCCTGTAATGCACAGTACAGCATCCTGCTAATTCAGCCCAAAATGTCAATGGTGGTTGTGAGTTGTGATGGTATTGAGGAAGCCCAAAATAAAGTACACACATGAATGAATAAATCCTCTACATTTGTGGGGAAAAGTTTGATTTTCATTGAAAGTCATTTTAACCTTCACCAGACACAAATTACAAGTCAAATGAAATAATAGCACAAGGTTTTATGCAACGTTGGGCAACAAGATTGACACCATTGAATGAAGCCATAATGATACTTTGCTAAATAAGTCTTCTTATCATGTATCACCTGAAAAAGCAAAAAGAAAATAATCCCAGATATTTCTAAAGAAGTTTCATAAAACTATAATACTAAAGTTAGGGTGGCATCATTTGTTTTACAAACATACTTGAGCATTTCATCCTGGCATACTGACTGGCTATGGGATATGAGGTTATCTAACTCATGATGCCTGAATTATCTCACTAGAGAGTTCACACAGTACTATGTTATATTGTAGGATTACAAGAGCTGAACTAGATGATACATTCTCTAAGATTAAAAAAACCAGTAAGTTAACAGTAATTTTTCAAGAGAAATTTCCTATATTTAAGTTAAAAACCAAGAAAGAAAAACAAACATACTTTGAAGTAGTTCTAAAGAGGAAGACCAGGGTGACAGTTAAGACTCCTCAATGACAGAAGTAAACAGAGACAGTGAAGAGAACAAGGGGACATGTAAGAAGCTAACATCCAAGGCTAACAGAAAGTCACACTGCATAAGCTGGAGGACTTTTTATTTTCTATTTTTACTTAAATTAGAAACAAGCTTGTTTTACATATCAATCCCAGTTTCCTCTCCCTCCCCTCCTCCACTGCCCCCCCCCCACTAATCCCCTATCCCATCCCCTTTCTGCTCCCCAGGGAGACTGAGGCCTTCCATGGGGGAATCTTCAAAGTCTGTCATATCATTTGGAGTAGGGCCTAAACCCTCCCCCCATGTGTCTAGGCTGGGAGAGTATCCCTCTATGTGGAATGGGCTCCCAAAGTCCATTTGTATGCTGGGGATAAATACTGTTCTACTACAAAAGGCCCCACAGATTGCCCAGGCCTCCTCACTGACACCCACATTCAGGAGGTATGGATCAGTCCTATGCTGGTTTCCCAGCTATCAGTCTGGGGTCCATGAGCTCCCCCTTGTACAGGTAATCTGTCTCTGTGGGTTTCACCAGCCTGGTCTTGACCCCTTTGCTCATCACTCCTACTCTCTGCAACTGGATTCTTGGAGTTCAGTTCAGTGCTTAGCTGTGGATCTCTGCTTCTGCTTCCATCAGCTACTGGATGAAGGCTCTAGGATGGCATACAAGGTAGCCATCAATCTCATTGTTAGGGAAGGGCATTTAAGGTAGCCTCTCCATTATTGCTTAGATTGTTAATTGGTGCCATCCTTGTAGATCTCTGGACATTTCCCAAGTGCCAGATGTCTCTTTAAACCTATTGCACTCAAGGACTTTCTAAAAGATGAGTGACCATTGAACAACCAATTGCTTGTTGCCAGAAGAAATGTAATTCTCCTTTCTCCAGCTCTTAGTAGTTGGCTTCATAGTAACAGGAAACTTTTGAGGAAAGGTTAAAGCTGGTAGGAAGATCCATTGCTCCGGATCAGTAAACACTAGAAGAGTCAAAATGTGAGAGAAACTTATGGCAACAGGAGTTGTGGGGCTGTCAAGTAATTATGCAATGATGTGGACTTGGGAATTTTCAGCCATTTTAGGAGAAGGTGTTTGCCTTCTCACAGAATGTCAACTGGGTACTTAATCTAATTTTCTCTCTCAGTTTCAAGGCTATGTCTCAAGTGATGTTTCTTCACTTGGATTATTTCTGTTTTTTCCTGAATCCATTTGACACTTCACTTAGATTTATACTGGCTCCCATGAGGCAAAAGAAAAGGGGACAGTTTTGAAGGCTGAAGTTCTAAGCTGATGTTCCAGGGCTCAGTAGTTTTGGATACACTGGATCTCTCTGCTCTAGAGTTCTGCTTCAGTGCAATAGAGATCATAACCACAACTCTACAGGATGAATGCATGAATTTAGGTGAAGGTTTAGGTATGTCAAAGCCTTCATGTAAACATACACACCAGGTGAGGAAGTAAGTAAGCAGTTTCTGGTATGTGGTTCTGAAGAGCTGGGGAATAGTAAACCCTTATAGATAAATACTGAGTATTAGTGACCCCCCACTGTAATCATTCTTATACTTGAGCTTAAAGGCTGCATTTTCATATTATTTACACAGCCCAGAACAAGAAAAACACCTGGCAGTGCCAATCCCTCTTTCCATTTACCAAAAACATATATGTACCATTACTGTACTATAAATCTCACAGTGCTAAAATGTGTTTCCTGCCACGGGAGTTTATATTTGACAACCTACAATAGCTGTATTTGAAGTGATATACACATTTTTCCCCTCTACACATGAATAGGATTCCCCAGAACACATAACAGATGTGTATCCACACTCACATTTCTTAAGGGAACAGATAAAAACAAGAGTAACTACACATTTCAAAATGCTCTGAATATCTACAAAAACACAAAAAGGACAGTCTTTGAACTTGTTCTGATCAGAGGTTGCTGGACTGGAAGTCAAAGGACTAGGCTGGGAAGCTGTTACACATTAAAAATATATATACATTTTTATCTTTAGTGCCACTGTAGGCAGAATAAAATCAACATGATTTTTAAGGGTTATTTTGATTTTTACTTATGTGTATGCACCCTTGTCTGCGCATATACCACATGTGTGCTGGTGCTGACAGAGGCCATAAGAGGGCACTGGGTGCTGAAAATTGAACCAGGTCATCCGAAGGGGCACCAAGTGTCCTTAACTGCTGATCCATCTCTCTTGCCCCTGAGATGGTAATTTAAGAATAATGTTTACAACAACAAAAACTGAAGGTGAAAGAGAATCGATGAACACTTATTTAGTAGGCAGTCAAAGAGAATGAAACCATGCAGTTTCATTAACCGATTAAGAGCTTACCAAAATGGGAAACGTTATTCAGTCATAGTAAGTTAAAAAAAAAACTGACACACGTTATAATATGCATGAACCTGGAAGCATAGTGAAAAACGACAAACAAAGTATGTATTGCATTGTTACTGCATTTATGCAAAATGGTCAGAGTATATTTTAGAGAGATGCAAAGACTAAGTTGCTGAAGATCTGGTGCTGAAAAAACAGATTTGTAAATATTATAAGAATTATTGAATTGAATATTTTAAAGAGGCAGATGGTATGGTGGTAAATTATCTCAATGAAGTTGTTAACAGTGATTACTGAATACAGGCTCATAGTGATTGCTCAGTGATAAGATTAGTGCACAACTCATAAATTTCCTCATGAGAATTTATGAGTTGGAGATGATTTGGCTTCTCACACTTCCTCAACAACATCTCTTCTGAATCAACACGTTCCACCAACTCTCTTCTATCTCCCGCATATTAATTTCTAAACTTTCCCTACTTCTCTCTGTGGAAAAGAGTACCCAGATCACCTTTAGCTAAGTCATGCGGCTGATGGCACAAATCCTTCTTCCTGTGGCTGGATTCCGTCCATGTGTTAACATGCATTCCTAGACTGAAAATCTAGTTTAAGCCTCTGCCAACAGCAATGAATACAGCTCCTTCCCCAGTTTCTCAAAGAGAACAGGCTCCATTCACTGACTATTATTCTGATTTAAAATCCCATGCTGGGAAGTTTAAACTGTTTTCTGGAGTCAAATTCTAATTGCTAGCAAAGATCTTCTAGTGTTCCCATGAGCTGGAATCTTTTCTAAATTAGGCTGAATCTGAATCCTTGTCATCCTCTCATTCAGGCTTCACAGCCTAGCTCGGAGGCACTTAGCTTGAAATAATTCATGGATCTGTGAACATGGATAAGAAAAAGGACAGGATGGTTTTACTAACCTTTAACCTAAATGTAGTATTTCATAGTAATAATTCACATTAACTTAACAGAAATTGCTATGCCCAAAACAGAAACATTTTCTTACTATATGACAATTATTCTGGGTATCTTCATACCCCCTATTGAAAATTTGTGATCATTATTAGGTACATTGTTATGTCCTATTACTTAATGTACTTGATAAAAAAAAATAAGCCTCAATTAGTGAATCACAATTCAGAAAATATTTTTTACTACTGATTGCCAAAGGAATTGGTTTGCTTTATATATTCTAAAATACTCTGTTTAAAGCATTTGCAAATATTTCAATACTAGCTCTCTAGGCATCAGGGTTTCTTTATTTTATTTTATTTTTTTTGAGACAGGGTTTCTCTGTATTGTTTTGGAGCCTGTCCTAGAACTCCCTCTGTAGACCAGGCTGGCCTTGAACTTACAGAGATCCACCTGCCTCTGCCTCCCAAGTACCGGGATTAAAGGTGTTCTCCACCAACACCTGGTATCATCAGGTTTTCAAAGACATCCTTGGCATCTTCATCCTTGAAGAAATCTCAGCTAATGGAATAATCCTCCAATGTTCATTTCACACAGCATTTTCACTGGTTAACTTGATTTGCCACTGTACAGAAGCATCATTAAAAAAAAAAAAAAACACAGTATCCCATTCCCATTCATCACTGTTGCTACTCAACTCCCTAAATGCACTGTGAGATCAGACCTGGAGGATCACACTTTCTACTTTCTACAAAACTCTTCCACGAAGTTGAAAGAGTTAGCCACAACTATGTATTGGTTCATGTTGTCTTTAGGTTTTTCATATATATATATATATATATTATATTATATATAATATATATATATATATATTCATTCCATTGGACTTTGTTCTCCTTTTTAACAGAAATTTATTTAGAAAAAAATCACTTCTTTGGGCCTCTTCTTGAACAATCTTTCCAGGGGATTAGCAAATTTAACTCATGACCCAGAATTTGTCTGAGAAAGCAGATTTCAAAAAACTTCAGTTTTCCTAGTTAGCTGAATTAATTCATAAGAGTTAGATATCATGAATTTTACCTCTCTATAATAAAAAATATTATTAGTACTTCTGTGGTCAAAAGGGATAAGGGAATGTTTTGTTGCATTATCACAAGTGTAGTGAGGAAGAAAAATTCAAGCAAAATAGATACACTACTTAGGAAAAGTAAAACTTAAATTAGATGTGACATGTAAATGAAAATATTAAAATTTAGCTTAGGTGTTGGGAAAACTGGCTTCTATACATTTATGTGAATAACTTTCACATTCAATTACTAAAGAAAGAAATGGTAATAATTTTTTAATGCAATACCATCAGGTTTAAAATATTCACAAGGATGTGAATTTCTTGAACAACAATGGATTTAAGGAACTAATTTCTGCTGAAAGGTATTATTCCTAACAACTCAGAGTATCCATGAATAATTTGTTCCTACCTAAAAATGGCCTAAATAATTTATCTTTTGATTCAATCAAATTTTAGTAGAATTACTTCTCAGATTTTTGTCTTAGTTCTTCCAAGTTTTTGTTCATTAACTGACTCACATCAAGAATTTAAGGATTTCTCATCTGGGGGACTGGTTTTCTTTGCTACCACAGAAGCAGAGAAGCAGACTTAATGAAAGAAACTTGTACGGAAGACAAGGTAGTGACTATTAACAGATGAAAAGTAAAACCCTCTGCACTTAAAGTTAATGAAATGTATAATTAATGATAGATAGATATTGCATTAAATTTGTGTTTCCATTCAATAATGTTTCTCATAGCATCAGGGTGAGAATACATAAATGATGTTATCAGAAAGTTCAGGTTTCTAATACATTAAAACTCCCAAAATAAATAATACCATAAAGGTTTCTATTATAGTAGAGTTTTCAATTTTGTTTAAATGCTAAGTAACTACATTCTCTTGTACATCATCAAAACTTGTACAAGCCATGGGCCTTTAGTTTTAATGTTGTCCTATCAGACTTTGAGGTTCATGTCTCAGTGGGAAAAGTGTAAAGTCATAAAAGATGTCAGTGGCTAGCAGAAACCTCCAGGATAATAACATGAAAGTAAAGTTGTTTGAAGTCAGGCGCTAGGGAAATGTCTGGAGATCTACAATGATGACACCAACTAACTAAGCAACAGAGGAGAGGCTACCTTAAATGCCCTCCCCTCATAATGAGATTGATGACTGACTTACATGCCATCCTAGAGCCTTCACCCAGCAGCTGGTGGAAGTAGAAGCAGACACCCACAGCTAAACACTGAACTGAACTGTAATCCAGTTGCAGAGAAGGAGGAGTGATGAGCAAAGGGGTCCATACAAGGCTGGTGAAACCCATAGAAACAGATGACCTGAACTAGGGGGAGCTTTTGGTTCCCAGACTGATACCTAGGAAACCAGCATGGGACTGACCCAAACCCCATGAATGCGGCATCAGTGAGGCGACCTCGGAAATCTATGGGGCCTTTTGTAGTAGTCAGTACTTATATCTAGCATAGGAGTAGACTTTGGGAGCCCATTCCACATAGAGGGATACTCCCTGAGCCTAGACACATGGGGGTGGGCCTAGGCCCTATCCTAAAGGATATGACAAACTCTGAAGACCCCATATGGAAGGCCTCACTCCCCTTGTTTCTAATTTAAATAAAAAATGGAGAGAAAGGAAAAAAAGAAAGTAAAGCTGTTTAGTAAGACCAAAGCAAAAAAGCTTGTATCAGTTCTCCACACTTCTCACATATATATTCATTTAGTGGCACAGCAAAATTGGAAGATTCTTATGCCAGATATAGGAGATTAACGTTGACATACTAATATTTAACCTATATTGCACAACACACACATACACACACACACAGGAAGACAAGCAAAAATCAAGATGCTAAAAAGAGCCACTTTTCATTAGTGAAAAGATTAAACAACCTGGGAAATTTTGTAACAAAAAGAGTGTTATCATAACTTATTAGGTTAGATGGTTTAATTAAGCTTAATTCTTATTTGTTAATAAAGATTTCTAGATCAGCGATTCTATTTTGGTCTTTTATTTTTAGATGTTTCATGAAATCTGCTCCATATGTGCTACTTTTTGTAGCATCAGCATCAAAGGATATTAACACGCTGTCATAAACCCCTTATCATTTTCACATAAATATAAGCAGTAGGGTTCAATAGTGGTTTGGTCCATGTGCAGTAACAGAGTATGATGAGCTGTAGAGTAAGGTGTCCAGAAGAAGCCTGGGAGGTTAGATTTATATAGGAGAAACACATTTATGATAAATTCCCTGGGACCTGTCCAGATATCCCCAGGATTCCTGTTTTCTTAAAGTATATTATTGGCATGAGTCAGTCAAAGGCAGGCTTTCAGCACACAAAGAAGTCAATAGCACAGACAAAAAATCTCCCTCATTTTATCACTTCTTTGTTGACCATTGAGAAAAGATTACATGGCAACTATTAATAAATATTATGAGTATGGATCAACATCTTCAGCTCCCCAGGTATGAACTCATTCACAGTCCTAAGGAAAAGCATTGTTGAGTTTGAAAGACATTGGGATAGATTGCAGTAGAAGGCCAGTTACAAGGTTGAGGAGATGGCTCAGTGTGCAAAGCATTTGACACACAAGCATGAAGATTTGTGTTTGGATCCCCAACACCCATATAAACCCCGATGCAGTGGCACATGTCAGTAATCCCAGTGTGCATATGGTGGCATGAGAGGCAGAGGGAGAAGTCCCCAAAGCCCCTGGGCTAGTTGGCCTGACATAAGCAGAGCAGAACAACAAAAGCCCCTGATGCAAACATACAAGGTGAAAACCATTCCTCTAGGTTGTCCTCATAAACCCACCCCACCATGTTCAAGTCTTCTTACAGAAAACACCTTCTAACCAAGAAACAAATGAGACAGAAGCAGATAAAAAATTTTTCCTGATGAGGTAGTGACGTGTAAGTTTCCCTTGAGCTTCCCAGTAACCAATGATATTTGGCAAATCAGTTCTTTCTCCTTCATTTTGCATTATCTTGGAGAGCGAAAATCACCTCTGCTGAACTAAATTCTGAGCTTGAGTGGTTGGAGAATTTCAAAATGATCATTATTGTGCAGGTGAGGGACTGTCAACAGCAGACTCTACCCATGCAGATTTATGAACACTCTGTTATGCATGACTAAATATCCACCTTTATTGAACTACTTAAATGAGAAAAAGTTGTAGAATACCATTAAGTTGAAAGAAAACCCAGGGTACTTCAATCATTCAGCATTCACCATTTGGACTACCCTTCTTCCGAGCAGGTGCAGTCTTGCCAAACATCCATCTCCAGTTGCAAGTCTTCAGCATGATAGTGAGAGACAAATGTTTGCTGATGAATGTTTGAATGGGGGTTTGAGGTTAATAGGAAGACATTTCTTCAGAGAGATGAGTAATTTTTTAAAGCGAATATTTCAATGTGGATGGAGTTACGAGGCTATTTTTAACTGGCTCATTCAGTTAGCAGAGCAGGCAGTTATAGTTGGTGAATTATGTGTCCAGTCACACAAAACATTTGAAGACCTATGAGTCTTCCCCAAACATAATGTTATAAAATGTCCTTTTGCTAAAAAATATTGGAATCAAGTAATTATCTACTTTTGAATTTTAATGAATAGGCCATCTGTTCTTTCAAATTGGAAAAATGAAATTTTTCTACAAATTAACTACTTGATGAGATGTCCCTTGTGACAAAATCTGCTTTTGCTGTTTCTACTATAGTTAACTTAAAGGGGACACATAACATATTATACCAAGCTGTGCTAGTGGTTGGAAAATGTTTTCTTCGATCATGTGATAATTACAGTATCTATTCCTCTGACAGGCTAAACTTATAGTTATCGAAGTCTCATTTCCATTAACATAATCAACAGAAACAGTATTAAAAGAAAGCATTGGAAAGAAAACCCTGCCTGGTTCATTTGTGATGTGTGTGACATATTTGAACTGTGAACATACATGTGTTTTGTGGGGTATCATAAAATCATGAATGACAATTGCTTTCAAGGTCTTCATTGCTCAGTGTCCAAAGAATTTTCTTTTTTTAACTCCCTCTTGTGCTCTCTGCTATAGGAGTTACTTAACAGAATGGCTATTTAAACTACATAAATTAACAAGAAATAAAATAGAAGAGCATCCTCCACTACCCATTTATCAATGTGCTCAAATGTTCCACATGGCTAGTAGCTACTCTATTGAACATTAAAGAAACTTTCAATCCTTTCAGAGAGCTCAGGTGACTGTCACTGTAAACCATTTCCACTCTTTGCCATGGTTTGAATGTTGTCCAGTCACTGAAAGGTCTTGGTACTTATTGTGATGAGAGAAGGTGATGAACTCTTAGGATGTGATGTCTTCTGGAAATTATGGGCATACCTTCAGATGGGTTTGTAGGAACAGTCTCTCTTTCACACCTTCTCTCAAAGTCACAGTACAACACAGAGAAGAGGCCCTTTTCAGAGTTGTGCTGAAGCCAGTGCCACAGAGTTGACTATCCAAAACAGTAGACTACATTCTATATACTTCTTTCAAATTCAGACTTCCTTGGGGATTTCATTGTCATAATCTAAAATGGTCTATGCACCGTAGCATCCTCCATCAAAAGCAGCATTACTTCCTTCAGCAATTCCACTCCAAGCTCATCTGTTCAGTTTCCACATGATTCCCAATATGTCTCTATCATTAGTTGGATGATCCCTTATGTCTTTCATTTTTTTAAAGTTATTTCAGAGGAGAAAGACAAACACGTGTGTACTTTTATGAAATACAAACCAAATGGGTGGTACTTTATCTACAGTCCATCGTAGCTATGTGACTTTAACAGTCCATGTTTTCAGCCTAATTAGAAATGAAAATACTGTTAAAGCCAGAAATTATATCTGACATCAAAGTGTTCACATGCTCTTCCAGGTGCAGGGAGTACTCAAGATGCTAATACTGAGATGCAAACTTACCCTGTTCTGTTTTCTTATCTAAAGATAAAAACAGGTCTTCAGCGACATGGTCCCAGTGAAGGATGAAGGAATTGCCTCACTTGAGCTCTATCGTATGAGATTCTACCCAGGCCACTGAGCTGGTGAGGGATGCCATGCCATATTCAGCTTTTGTCTTCAGATTCTGCCCTTGGTCTTTGCTTGTGACTTCCGTTTACCTCCACCCCACACACCCTACCTCCCACAACTACCCCTGCTTCTAATTCAAAGACCCCCACATAGCCTGCCAGCTTATTGCATGACATGTTTTTCTTTCCAGAGCCTACCACTCAAAAGCCTTCACTATTTCCTTGGAATCTCCCAATTTCAGGTAATTTCTAAAGCTAAATATTTCTAGCTATTACAATATACAACTAGTGTAAAAATTAAATCCTCTATTGCCTTGCCTTTTATTTTACCCCCAGGCACTTTTTTCATTCTCCTGTGACCATGAATATTTATGTAAAAATATTTTTTTCCTCCAAAACCACTTTGTCACCCACTAAAGAAAGAGGCATTTCTAGTAAGTACTGCATGTACCGAGTCTATTTTCTGATCAATTGAAGTGATTTCTTTGCAATAGATAAGAACTTTTATTAATTTATAGGAGGTTACCAAATGTTCTTTAGGCAGACTACACAGTGTTTCCAGTATCAATGCTTGGGACCTAGCTTGGGTTAAGTTAACCAAGATGTCTAGTGGGTGAGACCATAACACCTATGTCTTAAAGCATCACAGATAATTTCCACTTGTTTACAAGTTTGGCCTTCAGGATCACCTAGAACACATACAATATCCCATAAAAGCAAACTAAGCTCATAAAGTAAATAACAAAGCCACATTTGGGTTGGTGGGAATGGAGAAAAGGGGAAAGCCTTTGGACCCAAGTCTCAGAGAAATCGTATCTTGGCAGTAATCAACAGCTGTCTAATTGAACTTAAGTTTTGCTCAATGGTAGAGAATTCATGCCTGGTACTGTAAACCTTGCCAGCTGCCCATGGCTAGTGAGGCCATGGATCTTAGTGCTGAACCCACAACCGCCACTTTCCTAAAGCAGTGTAATTCCTAAGTGCAGTCTAAATGTGGATTCTTACATATGCAGGTAAGTGTAGCTCTCACTCCTCATCAAAGAAGCTTACCATTACAGGAAAACCACAACTGGTCAAAATATAAGGCACAACTGATCTTGGGGTGCTCAGTCTCACTAATATTCTATAACACAACCCTTAGACCTAAGGTTCAATGAACACTGGGGAAGTGGGAATGGAGATTATAAGGTCTAGAGGACCAGGAAGTCTGCTCTAATAAATTCATATCTTCTAGATATGAAAGGGAAGCTATGATTCTTCTACTACAAGTGGTTATGAGAAGAAGTAGGGTCAGGAAAAACCGGTTATGGCACTAATTTTGAAATAGATCCGCCAACAAAATTAGTGAAATGATTAGATATATTAACTTTAAATATTCACATTTATTTGACACAATTAAAACTACTGTTATTGATAACCAGGACCAAAAATGTGCAATGTTTCAAAATTGGACAAAAGAATAAAGTGAAATCTGAAAACTTGAGCACTCAAACACAAGCATTGACTTTGTATGTAGAAGATGCTCCAGGAGTGACAGTTTGACTCACTTGTAGTGACCTTCTACACAGTTATCAATCCAAAGTTTTGATCAAACTCGTGTTTATTCACACAGTCATCAACCCAGATGAATGACCAGTCAGGTATCCATTTGCACAGTAATTAATCCAGATGAGTGATCATACTACTTTCAATTCACATGGTAATCAACCCATATGAGTAACCAGACCAGTGCCCGTTCACACATCAACCACATGAATGGCCAGACTAATGTCCATTCACACAGTTGACCAACTCAGATCAATGAACAGACTAGTATCCATTTGCATGGTAATCAACCCAGATGAATGATCAGACCAATGTCCATTCACATGGCTATAAACACAGACCAGCATCTATTTGTACCGTAATCTACCAGGATGAGTGACCAACCAGTGTCCATTCGCACAGCTATCCATTCAGATGAATGAACATTTTTCCACTTTCTGGTGAAAATATTGAACGTTCTCCCTAGGTTTTAACTATAAATAACTCTAGATAAGTTCAGCTAGGAAGATTATTAATGTTACTGAAGTGAAGTCTAATGTGCTCATATGAATTCAGTGAAAGACAGATGCCGAAATCCAAAAGATTCTTGCCTGAAGGCAAGAATCAGGATTCTGGATACCTAAGGCTAGAGAGGAGAGAATATGGAGATAATTATAAATCTTGGCTAAAGAGGGATGAGAGGAAGAAAACAACGCAGAGGGGCTGTTCCCTCAGACTGTCTAGTTCTTAAGAATCATCTCTATTTTATAGACAAGAAAAATTAGGTCAGGTAAGTCCAACAGCTTTGGGAAAAACAAACATTCTAAGGCTGAATCTGAACTGGACCTCAAGTTCTATGACTCCTCTTCTTTTGGGCTCCTCCTCACCCCAGTGCTACTCCTGGCGGGGAGGCTTGGCAGGTGAATGCACTTGCCACCAAGCCTGACAAGCTAAGTTTGATGCTTGGAACCACATAGTAGAGGAGAGAATTGACTATGCAGAGAATTGACTCTGATCTCCACACTTGTGTGTACCAACACACACCAGTACATGTGTGCATATGTGCACACACACGCTAAATAAATGCAAAACATTTAAAACGCTAGGGACTAACAGTATGCTGGCATCCTTGCTGCTTTCTCAGATACAGACTAAGACAATACCTTATCCTCAGAATAGCTGACACAAAGTCAGAATCTGAGCAATTTTGGCTTTGTGCTCTGGGAGGGGAGTTCATAGAGCTTTGAAATGACTTTCATCTAAGTATGGCTAAAAATAAAAGGACAAAATCAAGCAGAGAAAAAAAGAGTTAAGAACTGAAGTCTTAGTTTGGACCAGCAATGATCCTCTTACATCTTTTCTCCCTTTCCCATGTTCAAGGTAATATATCAAAGTGAAAGCCTCACACTTTACTCTTCCTCTCACAAATGCACAAAATATCTGGGTGAAAGGTCAAAACACATGAACTTTGAGATGGTCCACTGAAGAATGACAACTGGATCTTAGGGTTTTCAGGCTTTAGTTCCTCCCTTCTTGGTGAACTGAAGACTGTGATGGCAAGCAACAACAGAGTAGAACAGAAACAGAACCCTTCTGTAGAGAAGTGTCTGCTGAATGATGACATAGGCAAAGCAATGCACTTTCATTAGAATAACAAGAAGGAAGGTCCAACCTTTGGCCAGTGTTGAAATGACAGAATCTATAGTAATCACAAACTAGTCCAATGTTGTAATTAGTTGCTGATGGTATAGAGTGGTATCAGATACATTTCAACCCAACCATGTTGCCTTGCTCAGGCTAGTGCTGACACCGCTCTGATATGCTGAGTTGTGTAATCTCTCAAAATACTTCTGTACCTGACTCTTAAGGCAGAAGAACTATGATCCTTACTTTACATTCTCTAATCTGAAAAGAATTCCGAATTTTCAGACATATTATTTGTACTTTACCCAGATTTATTTATTTTTTTTTTACTTTAAAACCTAGATGGGCATACAATGCAGCACTAATGATAGACTATCACACTCAATGTCTTAAGAATTTAATTTTTGTTCTGGCTTTGGAAGTAAGGAGCTGGCTGCATAGTCCTTTAACTTTCCACAGTTTCAGCATTCTTTGGAAAAAAGTGTTCCTGGGAAGTTTCAAGTAAAACCCTGTGATGACAATGGGTCTTAAATATTTACCTAAAAGAAACACAAAAATTCTTGTGGGAGTTAAATCTAATTTCCAGTATTTCATTTTTAAACGAACGAAGACTTCTTGAAGCCCAACAAAGACTTTTTTCTGTTATAATTAGTGGGATCATGAAGGCTAGCATCTTGCTTAACACACAGACACTTTCTTCACTGTTCCACCCAGGTCCCTTAGCTTTCCACTTAAATTTCACTTAAATGTGAATAGTTTGGAGTGGCTCCCTGGGTTCTTCACACTCCAGCATGCAGATAGATCTGGGAGAACATCCTGCCTTGGGAATCCCTGAAAAGCTGCTAATGCTATCTACAAAGATAAATGTGCAGCCAGTCTTATTTATTTATTTATTTATTTATTTATTTATTTATTTATTTATTTATTTATATCTGCCATCTCCCCACTCTTTCTTTTGTCTGCCTTGAGACTTCTTTTCTCTACTAGGGGTTTTTGACTATGGCCTTGCACTACTAACAACAAACAAACAACTCTACCATTGAGCCCTTGTCCTTAAATCTTTTCTAAATACAGAAATCAGAACATCCCTGACCACTCTTCAAATATCTCCAATGTCCTCTCCTGCTTTGATTTTAAACTATCACCCACACATAACACAGTGGCCTACAAAGTCTTACAAGATTAAATTCTTCCTGAGTTTCTGAAGTGCTGTCATTTCTTTCTGATGTCATAATACCCCTCTCTACCTGTACCCCCACCTCCAGTCACCATAAGAGCTTCACTAGCTAACCTCCATACCTGTGGACAACTTCTGCTTATTCAGCATCTTCTCAATGACCACACAGGCTACCCTTCTATTACAAAGGCACACAGGGTTTCTAATACCCATCAGACACTCCGTGTTTTCTCATTTCACATTTCTTCTAATGTTCTGGAAGGCCTCACTCTCCCTGGGGAGCAGAAATGGTATGGGATAGGTAGGGTGTTAGTGGGGGGCAGGAGGGGAGGGGAGAGAGAGGGAACTGGGGTTGACACGTACAACAATCTTGTTTCTAATTTAAATAAAAGATGGAGAAAAAATTTGATGCTCCTTCATGGGAGGCTGCATCCTCCCTGGGGAGTAGATGGTGGATGGCATGAGGGGGTTGGTGGGGAGCATGGGAGGACAACGGGAGGGAGAGGGAACTGGGATGAGTATGTAAAATAAGATTTTTTAATTTAAATGAAAAATTTAAAAAGTAAAAACAAACAAACAAAAATGACACTTTACCTGCTTCACCCAAGTTTTTTGTAACAGCTAATATTTATACACACTCAAGAATCTGGTAAGCTAAATCACTAAAGCTAATACAACATTAAAAAATTAACAAGATAATGTTCACTAAAAGCCAGTTATTTCTTGAGGGCAAACAATATTAATTTAATGTTCAAAGGAGAAGGAAATCGAAAACAAAATAAACATAATAAACAAGTTCTAAATACATTAGAACATTAGAAGAAATGTGAAATCAGCCAGTCTTTTGTTTTGGGGGGGTTACACCCCATAACAGCAGTTCCACCATTCTGGGTGTTTGCTTGTTATGGGGTGACTGTAGCAGTCTATTTTCTCTTGTTTCTCAGAATAACCGAGGCCAGGTAAGTTATAAAAGAAAGTTTATTTTGGCCCTTGGTTCTGAAAGTCCAAGAGCATAATTCTGGCATTTGCTCAGCTTCTGCTGAGGGCTTTGTGCCACTTTAAGTCATGGTAAAGTCAAAGAGATGGGTGAAAAGTGGGTCAAATGCTCTGTTACAGTCTACTCTCCGTAAACTAACTCACTTCTTTGAGAAC
Source organism: Cricetulus griseus (assembly GCF_003668045.3). Lineage (NCBI taxonomy): Eukaryota > Metazoa > Chordata > Mammalia > Rodentia > Cricetidae > Cricetulus > Cricetulus griseus. Next base: position 30,142,716 of record NC_048596.1, on the reverse strand, counting down.
TGTATTAATCCCTCTTGAAGACTCAGTCACTTCATAAAACGTCAACAACTCTCAACACTTATATTGGGGAGCAGGTCTCAGGATATGAGAAAGCAAAAAATATCCAAGGCACAACAGAGTCCCATAGATCTTGCTTTTGTGTAGAACAATAACCTGATATGCATAGGCTGGAAAGGAGTTTTCTAACTTGGAGCAGGGGGAGTACAGTAGGGCAATTCTACCATCAGAGAAGAGGGTCTCAGAAGACAAGTGTGGCTTCATTAGTATAGTGATGAAGCCAGTAGCTGAACAATACAGTAAGGCAAAAATTTAAAGATAAGCACTCTTTCTTATTCATTATTTTAAAATTTTGGGCTATTATGTAAAGACATGGATGTCGTTGTGAGCTGTGTGTGTGTGTGTGTGTGTGTGCGTTTCTACTTTACCCTTATCTATCATGCACAGTCTTCTTCCTCCCTGTTTTACTCACCTCCCTCCCACAAAGTTCCACTCACTTTGATATCACATGTATTCTGGTACGTTCTTTTGGTTTTTCCTCTTATTCTTTTTAGTCCTCTTACTGTGTTCTATATTCCTTTCATATTCATGACCCGCAGATATACATACTTATTTTAAAAGCAGATGTAATGTATAACAATACAATTTATATATTAAATTACATTATAATGTGATATATATATATAGACCAATATTTTTGCATCTAGGGGAAAACATGATGTTTTTTTTTTTTTGGTTTGGCTTACTTTGCTTTACATAATGATCTCTAATTTCATCTATTTTTGTGAAAATGTCATAATTTCTTTCATATTTATAGCTGAAAAAGTTTCATTGTATATATTTGCCTCATTTTCTCTGGCTATCATCTATTGAGGGTGATTTTATATCTGTGCTTTTGTGAATACTGAAGCTATAAACATGGATGTTCAGGTAACTGGGGTAAAAGCACTTTCTAATGTCTTTTACTTCATCTTAACAAAGCTGTGCAGTATTCACAATTACTATATAATGGCTAATATGGCATGGCTTTTACGGGGGAGGAGCTATGAACCATACTTTCAGTACCTTGAACATCTCCCACCTCATCGAAGGCAAAAGTTATGGTTTTGAAAGATAGTAAAATCATTTATGGAATTTTAAATTTGAACACAGATTATGCTTTCTATCTAATAAGTTTCAGAATTCATTTCTGAAACTGACAATTAGGTTGGTTTCTACTTCTTTTAGATTTTTTTGTAAAATTGTCAATTAGTTGTTGGCTCCAGGTGGTTCTCAGTGCTTTTGATTAATCTGCATATTTCCCCAGAGAAAAATTCAAGTCTACTGTTTAATCTGTGCAACTATTAATTTATAAGTTTATAATTTGAAGCTCCACATGTACAACAGATCTGGCAATCATAAGGAATAAGTGTTGAGAATTTCAAATGGAAAGACAGCTACTGAAAAAGAGCCTTCATTGGCTCTAAACGAATCTGAATTAGAGAAGGGGTGTAAGTGAATGTTGAAGAAATATGGTCTCGGATAGGTGATTAAGCTCAACTCAACAACAATGAATCATATCGTTGGCGTGCAGTTTCCAGGTAATATGATACAAAGGATGTTCCACCTCTGTGTTCTTCCTCCCCAAAACAACCTATCCTAATATGAAGGTAAATGTCAATCGAGGAACTTTCTATAAAATATATTTTTTCATTTCTTTTTGAGACAGGTCTTGCTATGCAGTTCAGGGTGACCTTGAATTCATGATCCTGTTGTGGCAGCCCCCATGACTACCTTTATGAAATACTTCCTCGATAGTTCTCCAACAGTCAAGGTCATCATTGTAAACAACAACAACAAAAAAGCCTAAGAAAATATTACAGTCTTTAGGAACCCAAGGAATCAGGAAAATTTAATGTCATGCAAAACCTTCAATGATATCCAGGAATAGGAAAAGTACATTATATAAACTTAATAAGTAATGGAAAATGAGTTTAGTTAATGATAATGTGTCAATACTTATAGCAGATTAAACTGTATAAGGACTCTCTACTATTCTGTTTTGTTTCTTTGTTTAGGATAGTGTCTTTTACTATAACTATCTCACCTTATGGACACCCTCCTACCTCAGCCTTCTGAGTTCTGGGATTATAGGATATAAAAGTGAATAACCAACTTTCTTCATTGCAAATATGAAACACAATCTGAGAAATAAAGAAAACTATAAATTTTCAATCTATTAATGAAGTACAAATCATCCTATTCCCTGTTAATTCAAGCCTGAGGACCAGAGTTTGATTTATGGAAGGCAAGAACTTATTCCCAGAAGTTATCTTCTAATCCTCACACACACAGGCTAGCAAACATACATCCACCTCTCTCTCTCTCTCTTTCTCTCTCTCTCTCTCTCTCTCTCTCTCTTTCTCTCTCTCTCTCAGATAAATAGCAATAATGCTATTAATAACAATTAAAAATATGAAGAAGGAGACTCTTTGGGAAGAAATCTTGTCTGCTGATTCTTTTGCAATGTTAAAATGTTTGCTTCATTTTTAACTTTTAGAAACATAATTATTTTTATTAAATTAAGTAAGTTGGAAGCTTCTGCTCATTATCAGTGTAGAATGTGGTCTTAAATATATAGTTTACATCTTCCTGGAAATTACTATTAAGAAAAATGTGTTGTGTAAGAAAAATACACAGGAAGATAGGAAACTACAGATTAGAATATCCACTGCTAGGCACTGCATTGACCAGGAAGGTAAGATTTGGTGTCCCATGCAATCTTGGACACTTTGAAGAATAATTGCACATCTTGTGATGATCTCATTTGAGCTTCTAAGAATACTTTGAAGAACATCAATATGGCTTAGGTAACATGATCAGTGCAGTTTACTTATAAAGTATCACTAAACAAGAAAGAAAGAAAAGACCTGATCAAAGCATTCTACATTATAAGCCCCAGGGATTCCTCTATATTAATTAAATTAAAGGTGAAAAATCATTCTCTTAGGTGGCTGATAAAGTAAAAGATAAGACCCCCCAATGAAAGGATAGAATTCAGGCAAACAGGGCAAACAGGGATAAAACAAAAATAGTTTAGCAAGTGATTGGCAGAGAGATGGAAGACAAGTCATGCCATCTGGTGACGCCCTGCAATTCCAGGTGAAAGGGACTGGCTTCTAGTGTCATGATTGGCAACTCCGATTCAGAGGACATCTGGAAAGTCAGTTGACTATTCTGAGTACTATGTTCTGGATTCTTCTGATATGGATAAAAGAATTTAGCTTAGGGTTCTGGAATGGATGTTTTATGCAGAAGTAAGATAAGTAGACACTATGTGCAAGTGAGAAGCTTGGTTGAGTTCATTATTTAACCTTATCTGTATGCAGCCTTAGGATCAGATGCAAGCAAACCAGTGAAACATGTTGGTTCTGAAAGCTCAGAGTAAGGTGTGTTCAAGCACATCCATATGGTCAAGCTGCTTTGAGATTAGTGGACCCGATGCTCCTCTATCTCCTTTTAAGAATTCATTAGCAGCCATTTTTCAGTGTGACAATAAGGGGGAAAATCAATTTGTAATGTCCTGCTCATGCTCACAGGATGTTAGTCACACAGTTTCCCAAAGCACCCTAGAAAGGAGAAAGAATCAACAAGCTGCAAGTATTTTAGAAATTGCAGAATGCAACAGTATATGTGTGAGAACTCTATAACTGGTCTTTACATACTCAGCTATACACATGTGATGCAAACACAAAAGCCTTCTTCCTTATGCTTGTCCTCCCAGACACAGGCAGCACCACCAATCTACGGCAGCGGTGATGACTTGCACCTGCTGTATGTCAGCACCCGTGATGGGAAACCCTTACAGATGGACTTTCTACACCCTCAAAGCAGAATACAAGGAGTTACTGCCTTTGTTTCACAGACCATTAGAGAGATTACATGCCTTGTTTATAGGCAGCAAACAAGTCCCAACCTTCTTACATTTTTAGTCTTTGTTCTGTATTCTCCAAGACTTGCTCACTGTCTTTAAAGGTTATTTCTATGCTAGCAACCAAGACACTGAGAACAAGATCTCAAGTAAACACCCTAGAAACATAAGTGGTATTTTCATAAGACCATGGGTCAAGAAAAGTAAGAGCAAGCTCAGGCATCCATGTATGTGCTCAGAGGCACTTAAAATGGCTTTAGATCACATATAGGGTGGTCAAGGTTGCTTTGAAGTGACCCTTAGAGCCAGTGATGCCCTGGCTTCTAGCATCTGCTAGGCACTAGCCATCTGCTCAAGGAGACTACATCTCACCTGTAAACATGTCCTATTAAAGTTCAAGAAATGCAAATAGAAGCCAGTATTTCCCTAAAGTCAAGAAATAAAGATCAGTGAGCTGTTAAAAAATAAATAAACCACTTAACACCCCTGCAAGCCAAAATGTTTATTGATTTCTCACACCCAAGCTGCCAACCACTGTGCAATAAATGGAAGCTGGGCTACATAAGGTTCATTTCATACCGAATTCCTTTTCAGGCAGTGTCATGGACATACCTACAATTGCCACCCTTGGTAAACACAGCCACAGCCACAGCCCAAGATATCCAGACACCTGGTTGGAATAAAAGGTCTCTTAAAAGAGTGATTACATTGCTTGCTACATGGAAATTAGAACTAATAAAATTTCATGATGTGATGTCTTACAAACAACTACTTGCTTTGTTAAATGAAACTTCTGTTTCAGTGTGTGTGAGGCAGGAGGAGTAAGACACAAATAGCTCAGTGGCCATGCTCTCTGCATCTTCTTAGTCCACCTGTAGCAGTAACAGACATTTCCAAATCCAAGGGGATTTTCCCCAGAAAATCAGAATCTGCAAACCGGCTTCATTTCATTTCCTACTTTGCATACATGGGTGTACAAAACCTGGACATTCCATAATTTCTAAAAATGAGATGAGGGAGATAAAGAGGAAAGAAAATAACATGTACCCTGATCTTCTGTTTACACAGCAGACTGTCTCAAGCTTGTTAAGCACTCATTCTATGGCAACATCACTAGCTAAGTATTAAATTTCAGCCCCATAAAAGAAACCACAGTGTAAAAAATGCTCTTTCTTTCTGAGCAAACATTTCACATACCACAGAAATCCATCCCAAAGTAGCTTCTATGTTCACTTAAAATGCATGTTTTGGCCGAGTGATCCTTAACCTGGAGCAATTTCCACTCTCTGCCTACTGGCTGCTGATACGTTCATCAATGCCAGAACAACACTAGTTTTCTTAAGGTGCACTTTGTTCCCTTTCAATCTCTACTTCATCTCCTCACTTTGCTGTGCACATGATGACCTGGCAGATACACCAGCAGATGTCAGCAATCTGGACTGGGAAGAAGAGAGATTAAAAGGTTGCTTGAGGTCTGTGATGTCGATTTGAAGGCACAGTGCCTCGAGGTTAAGTCACCCAGAAACACATTCTGCTACAGCTGTGGATTATAGCAGCCAGGTACCAGCTGCAAACCTTGACAGCCTTGTTCAAAAACATACTCATGTCTGGATGGGAGTTGTAAGGCACTTGAGGAAAACATTCTCAACTTGATGTCAGGAAAACCCTCTTTGAGGTACTGCTCTGCTAAGCACTAGCTATGGGACCTGTAGGCACCAATCATTTCCTCGCCTGTGCAGAAAAGGCTTTAACTTCTGTTTCAAAATGCATGAAGGAGAGAGAAAATGGATGGCTTCCAAGTGCTAGGACACTGTATAGTTATATTGGTAATCTTGTCCATGTTTTACATAGGTGACTTAGACTAGTAAATTAAGTACTGTACCTGAATATTCTATTTCAAAGAAGAAAGAAGATGCTATCTGGTACATTGAAATATTTTTTGTGTGTATTATACATGTACCCATGTTTGTATGAGCATGCACAGATATATGCAGATTTATGGAGGTGTTCTCCTCAATCACTTTCTATCTTACTTTTTGAGATAAGGTATCTCACTGAATCTGGAGTTCATCAGTTGTCTAAACTCTCTGTCCAGTGAGTTCCAGGGGTCAACCTACTTCCTCATAGTATTCCCTGCTTTACTTGGGTTCTAGGGAGTCTAACTTATGCTTTCATGGCAAACATTTTACTGATGAGCCAACTACCCAGAACCAAAACATTCCTTTATTCATGGTTCTTACATAGATGCTATAGAATTAAGACTTCTTCCCCTTAGTAAATATTTTATCAATGATTTATTCTCACAATTGCCTTACTGCAAATCTAGATGGTTTGCGTTGACTTTTTACTCAAAATCTTTAGACATTATTTTTGCTAAAAGTTGTGAAACAAACACAGATATTACTCTGGGTCTGCACGTGTTCAGGGTCATCAGTGTCACCATCATTTCCCTGTACATCTTGTCCCACTGAAATGTCTTTAGGTGCATGGAGCTCTCATTTCCTATGACAGCAATGCTTTTGTGTCCTGAGTAACCTATCTAAGGCTATTTTCCAAAGACTTATTCTAGAGCAATGAATAGAAAGTGTGGGGTAGTAAGCATGTAAGCCAGTACCATGGGCTTATTATCATTAAGAAATGTGTGTTATACATAATTGTTGGTGCTGTAATTTAATAACTCTCAGCACAGTAGGCTTGTTTATATCAGCATCTCCACAAACATGAATAATGCATCATGCCTTATTAAGAGGGCTGAAATACCACTGAACAATAAGAATTTTAGCTCCATATTAATGCTATGGGACAACACTCATATGTGTAGGGCATTGAATATTATTATATACTGCATGTCTATAATCCTAGGTAAACACGAATGTGTTCACCTTCCACTGTTCATACGGTAGGACTGTAGATCCTGTACCTTCCCTTGTTATAGGTGCATGGTATTTTGCCAAGTTGTGTATCTAGGCTGAGACATCACTTAAAAAGCTACATGCCTGTCAAGGAGCACTGATTTTTATCAGTCAATATCCCTTTGAAATACTTTATTTCTTATTTTGTGTACTGAATGCAGGGGATATATTGGTCTTTCTATCTAAAAACTTTAATTATTACCTAGAAAATAATTTTAGACAAGCACCTGAGGAACCACTTGAGTACCAGAAAAGCCAAGGCTAGTAAATGGGGCAACCAGAATCTAAATCGCAATTCATTTTATTTCAAAACTCAGGCTGGCATCATATATACACATAGTCTCATTCCATAACCCTGATAATAAGTTCAAGAGTCCACCTGGTCACAGCACCCACACCCATTCGATAACACACAACCTTACTCACCTGCTCTTATATTAACTGGAACACTACTTGTTCTAACATTAGGGATTTCATCTCAAGATTTCCTCCCTGACCACTTCAATTAATTTTTTTTCTTGCAGCAGCTCTTGCTCAGAAAAAGAATTTAAGGGGCTAAAGTAATGACTTGGAGGTATTGAGCACATACTACTCTTTTGGAGGACCTGAACTTGCTTCCCAGTACCCCACATCAGCTCACAGCTCTAGTTCCAGGGGATCCAATGCCCTCTTCTCGCCTCAGGGGACACCAGGCATGTACATGGCGCAGAGACATACATACTGGCAAAATGTTCAAACACATAAAGTAAGACTCTAATAAATAAAAAGGAAAACACTTCAGAATCAGCTATGGTTAAACTCCTTAATTTGATATTGTCCTTGGTTATTTTTATATTTAGAAAATGTCTATAGTATAACTTGGAGTATTTATTTTCTTCATACTTCAAAAGTCACCTTAAGATGGTGTATGTGGGGCTGGTGACATGGGCAAAGGTGCTTACTGCCAAGACTGATGACCTGAGTTCAGTTCCCAGACCCTCTACGATAGAAATAGATGCAAGTTGTCCTTTGAACTCTATACAGGCACCATGACACACATTCACACACAAAGTACATGTAAAAGTATTAAAAGAAGTTATACATTCTATTTTCTGAAGAAGTAGCTATTTTATCTATTTCGATGTAACATGAGTGGTTTTATTACTATCAAGATACATGTAACTCTTTGCTAATACAGCAAAAAGGAGGTAGCCAAAACAGTGTAGATGGGAAAGAAGCTGAAAATATTTGGCCCCAAGAGATGTGATGAGACAAGTGACAAAAACAAAACCATGCTTTGTGTTGTGGGGTGTGGCTCTCGTTTTAAATGCCAGTTACTACCCTCAACTTGGGATGTTGGGAAGATACCTATAAAAAGACCATTGCAAGTGACTTGAGCCTTGTCCACTCCCATGGTTTGTACCATTAGTGTGATCTGCTATGTTTCTATGTCAGGCAGTCTTCTTTGAAACTCAGCAGAAAAATAACAAGGTGCATTTTATCTCTGTGTTTAAACATCTGTTGGATTCTGTTGCTCAACCTGATTCTGTGCATGAATCCCTGGGCTTTGCTCACAAATCTCAGAAGTTGTGTGTGACATTGTGTTTCTTGCTCTTTTGTATGTTTCCTGATGTTCTATATATGTTTATTTGGCATCCATGCATCACCTGTTTAATTACACTAATCGTATTTTTGATATTATTAATATAGGATCATTTGTGGTTACCTAGCCTGAGGTGAGACTCCCCCATCTCCTCAGGAAATACTTAGATAAAGAAACAGGCTCATTTGTGAGGACACCTTTATTTGCAAACTGACCAAAGAGGCCAATATTCCCCAAGCTCTGATCTAATCTTCAGACAGGACCAGGAAAAGCAATCCATATGCCACAGTCAATCAGAAATGCTCAAATGGGACAATCTGAAACTGTTTATTCTGTACTCTGTTCTGCCTTCTGACTAAACATCTTGCATCCCATGAGGTTGTCCTTTCTCTTGGAAAATATAAGCAATAAATTACTCTTCAGTGGCACTGGCTTCTCCTCAACAAAAGTTGCACCCACAATGAAAATCCATGCTATTAAAATCCACTGGTAAGGGGTTGGAGCTATAGCTCAGTAGATAAAGAACACTGGCTGCTTTTTATAGGAGATCTGGGTTCAATTCCCAGACCCAACACAGTGGCTTATACTCATCTGCAATCCCAGATCATGTGTTTTCTGACCTCTGTGAATATAAGATATACTCATGTTACACAGACATACATGTGGGCAGAACAGCCATGCATAGAAAATAAAAACCAATAGATCCAAAAACACATTTAAATCCATTAATACACCATCATGTCATTGTCTATTCCAACTGCATATGACAGGAAGCTGTGTTAAGTCAAACTTACATAACATTTACACATTTACATGATCTACTATTTGGTGAATTTATAGAAAGGGGCAACTGTCACAACTGCAAGGACATTCCCATTACCACAGGTAAAAAAAAAAAAAAATCTCTTGTTCACTGTTCACTGTACTTGCAGACTGCTCAGCCTGAGGAGATCAGCAATAGGTTCTCTTGTTGTCTTTTCTGGATACTGTACATAAACAGAATCTGTAATTTACAGCCTTTTGCATCTGACTTCTTTCCATAGTGTGAGGCTTTGGAGATTCATCTGCACTGTTAACTTGTTATTTTTGCATGCTTTGGGATTCCATTGTCTTGCTTTGGATGTTTTGATTTGCCATTCACTGGCCAATAAGTAGATGGATTGCTGTTGGCTTATTCCCTGGGTAATAGTGCTATGAACAGTGTGTGAAACTCTTTATAGTACATGTAAAGTTTCCAATCTTTTCTATATAAATACCACAAATGACCCTGGAGAATGGGATTACATTCTAAGGTTTTTCACTTAAGAAGTTGTGAAAGTGTTTCTAAAAGTGTATGCATTGTTTTACAAGTAAGACAGCTGTCAGTAAGATAGAAGGATCTACGTTTTCCCATTGTTCTCAATGGCTGTCTCTGTCCTCTTTTATTGTACCAACTCTACTAGCTGCTTTTGACTTTCTGCAGTTGCATTATGATACACATCTGTGGTTATATGGAGTGAGGGGAGGTAATGTCCCCACTCCCCAGACAGTTCTTAGACATAGCAAGAGGCAAGTTTGTTAAGAAGCCTGGATGTTATTAACTGGCTGTAAGGTGCTCCCCACCCCCTATTGAGAGGTGATTAAGTCACGAGGGCACTAACTTCATTGAGGGATTAATCCCTTGGTGAGTTCACCACAGAATGGGTCTGTAGGAGGAAAGAAAAGCATCCCTGGGAGCAGGCCTCCAAAAGAGATGTCTTGTCTCTTTACCTTTCCCAACTCTTGCTCTCTGCTTTCTGATTGCTATAAAATGAGCAGTTTCCTTTGTCACACAGTCCTGCTTCTATGATGTTCTCTCTTGTCTCAGACCCAAGGCAACAGAGGTAGCTGGATTTGAATTGAAACTTATAAAACCATGAGCCCAAATAAGCCCTTCTTCCTTTTCAGAGCTGAGTAATGGACTATATGACTATTTGATAGAAATAGTATCCTTCCCTATTGTTCTCTCATCTTTTCTGGGGTTCCAAGTCTGTTTAGTAGTTGGGAGGCTTCAGCAGACCCTGAAGGTCCTCAAGACTCATTCATTTTATATTTATATTCATTTTTATTCTTTTCTTTAGGAAGAGTAATCTGTATCCATCTTAATGTTCACTGGTTCTTCCTTTTGCCACCGTGAATCTGCTACTGACCTTATTCATTTACTTATTTTGGTGAAAACTTGATGCTATAATTCAAATACAGTAATCCTTACTTATTTTTTTGATAATTGCTTGTCTCTACTCGAAATTTCTATTTGACAAGTTATTCTTGTCATCTTTATTGTGATTCCGTAAGACTTGTTTCCTTTTAATTATTTGAACTTGTTTTGCTGTTACCCCAGGCTGACTTCAAACTCAAGATCCTCTTAGCTTTCTCTCCTGAGTATTAGAATCCAGACACACACTACCACAATTGGCCTGCTATTATAGTTAGACTGTCTTTTTGTTAAGTCTTATTTATGTCTAGAACCCTTAGAAATAGTTTCTGTCAACTTTTAACTTTTTCCCCTTTCTACGGATCATACATTTTTGTTCTTCACATGTTTCAAGGCTTTTCTTTGCCTCCATGAAGGATGGAAACTGTAATCATACACCAAGACTCAATTCTGATTTTCCATGAAGATTCCTCATTCTGATATTCTGATATTGGTAGTGATTTCCTTTGTGGCTTTCTTCAGTTAATTCAGTGATTTTTTTTCTTTCCCTAAAATGTAAATGTCTCTATTCAGTCTTTACCAGTGCATTCTTTACTTTCAAATTTAACTTCTTGATTATTATTGCTGTGTAAGGAGAGTCTAGTGGTCAAGTAATTAATCAGGACTCACATACAAACATGATAGGCTACAATTCTTGAACCTTTTGCAGAGAATCTGTTCAGAATCAGAAAACACATTCAAAGTCCAGGCAGTTTAAATGTGTCCCAAGCTTAACTTTATTTCAGACCCTCTATGTCTCTTTTTCACTTGCTACAGGGACTCGAGCTCAGCCAGGAATGTGTGGGTAGCAGAGACCCTCTACAGCTTTCGACTCTATGTGAAAGTTTTCACACATATACAGACTTTAGACCTACAGGGATATATGAGATTTTATTCAAGGTACACTAGATTTCCCTGTTGGAATTTTGGCCAATTTGCTATTGGTTTGGTTTTCCTAGCCATGATCATAATGCTGTAGTGTTAGCTTTGTTTGCTTGTCACCAAGATGCTTTTTATCTGAAAATGTCTCTAGGCATGGGGATTTTTCCACTCTATGTTTCAGATTATATCAGCCCTCTTTAGTAATGATGCTCCATTTTCAAGGTATGCTGTGTACTCATGGGATTACTGCCCATATATATATATATATATATATATATATATATATATAATATATAACAACACAGGGGATGAGTGCTACAGGGTACTTCTGCTAAAACTGAGGGGTCAGTACTCTTCATAAAAGCCTCTCAAACTGTCATCTACCTTTAGCCAGTTTCCAGATTCTCAACATGGTTGCTTTACCAAATAATTGTCCCTCCGACAGATTTTTGAGAAGAGGCATTGTGCAGATCCTCAGTCACCACTCTAGAAATCTCAGTATCTCTTTTAAAAATAGTTTCATCAGGAATTAAGGACAGCATTAATATTTTGAAATCCAGCTGTCTAAGAAGCTATACCTTTGCATCAGAATGAGCGGCTGGATCAGGGATAAGTTTTAGTATTTGGGGCTTCTTCAGCCTGATAGGAATAAAGATGCCCTCAAAATTTCCCAGGCTAATGAGAATTTTTCTACAAGTTTCAAGAAAGCAGGGAACAAAAGCATTAATCTAAGCACTTTAAGGAAGTGTGGAAAATGGAGAGCTATTCAGATGTAGTCACAGTTGCAGCATCCAGGAAGCAGCTCCCTCTCAGCATCCATTTTCATGGACTGCCCTCACCCTCAGTGCATGTGCCCTTAGTGACTGTCTACATCTACCTGGCTCTGCCTACCCACTAATGGAACTTTTCTCATATTCATTCTCCTCCACAGACTCCATCAACTTATGAATTCACTCACTGTCTATTTAGTGTTGTCTTTTTATGCCTCTCTCTTTCCCACCTGGTGTTTGAGACATTCTCCATGCTGCACACTCAGGTTCCCCAGAAAGGAGGAAATGATTAAGTCTCTCATATGACAGTAGTCTTTAAAATTTAATGTGCACATCGATCACTAGAGAATCTTTGTAAAATGAAGGCTTTTAAGGCTGAAAATCTGGGGATAGACAAGAAGTCTCAAGGTGGCACCAATGATGCTGGGGGAAAAAAACCATACTTTTGGTAGCAAAGTATTTATTTAGCATCTAGAAGTGGATTAAGCACTTGCTATGGGTACCCTTCAGGTTGCACTCTGCCTTTGGATGCTGGGTTTTGCATTTAGGTGGTGGTTTGAGCCACAGGGATCTGTGCTATATAACACAGTGACCTCTGTTTTAAGGAAACCTTGGAAGGAACACCAGAGGTGCAACACTCTAAGCAGTGTGTCAAGAACAATTGAGATTGTTTTGTTTTTTGCTAAATGCCAGACTTTTGTCTTTGTTGATTGATATACAGAGCATCCTAAAAATTGACTAGTGCACAAAAAGTTTTTCTCCATATCTCCAAAATTACCAGTATTTCCTGGGAAAGACTGTGGGCTCTATGGGCTATCACCCTTCACTAAGATTGGCATTACAATAGCTGTAAGTGCATATCACACCCCCTCTCTCCAAACTCCTATATTTTGCACTTGAATCTCTCTCTTATGTAAAAATGATAGATTATCAGACTCATTTATTCCTCGTTATAACAGCCATAGAGGAAAAAAAAAACAACAATATTCTGAAATCTACAGGACCTAACAATGAAAGAAACAGGAACACAGATGCAAATAAACCAATTGAGGTTTCAATAATAAGCAGCCAATCAGAGAACAAGCACAAGTTGAAGCAAGACAGGAAGATTAGTGAGACTAGCAGAGGGAATGGAGAACTGAGGAAAATGAAGCCTACAGGATGACTATCTTCACTCCTGTCTGCCTCTTGTTTCTCCACCTTGCCTTTTAATACCTGCTCAGAATGAAAAAACTCAATATAGAACAAAACAAAAATCCAACAACAGTGGATGATTTACGTAGATAATAAAAACATACATGAAGTCTTATTTATTTGTGTGGATATATATGGGCATATTTGTCTTTTAGGAATATAAATGAATTTGCAATCCTACCTCTATTTTGTCTATTTAATTGGTAATTAGATCTCTATGTTTTTAAGCTAATTAAATCAAATACCTTGCAAACCATTTGATGTATAATCATGTCTATTTCTTTATTCATCTGTATGTCTGTCACTATGATTCCTAATGACCTTTCATCTTTCAAATTGATTAGCTTTATAAGGACAGTCAATGACAGGCCAAACATTGAACCACTGAGTAGAGAAATATCTCATTGCTATTCACTGGCACCTTCCTGGTGTCTAGAGTAGGGCTCAGCTGCACACCTAGCATAGCTGTGTGGGTCTGACTCCTCAGCCTATCACTCATTTATAAACAAAGAGCCCAGTCAAGACAATTCCCAGGTTACTTCCTCTTCCTCATTACATTTAAAAGGCAGATTTAGCTCAGAAGTTGAAGCAAATTGACAATCCCCCTTAGAAACACCATGCACAAACACATCCAGCTCAAGTGTCATTTTCTGTTGGCTCATGGATGCAAGACTGACCCAAATGCTAAGCATGTCTTCTGAAACCTCAAAGTCAGAGAAACGCACACCCTCACTGTGTCTTGTGATCAGCAGGTATGAGGCTGGCATGCTGTCTTCTGAATCCAGAAAGTATTGGGAACCACACTGGGTTTGGCAGAGACTGAAGCTAGCTCAGGCCTGGTTGTAATCATTTACAGCTGCTTTCCAGCCTGTTGCTCTCCTAGCAGACTCTAATGAACCCCAAGCCAGGCCTGCCTGCTGTGGCTATGGAAAGGGGAGGAGGCAGCAGCCCCCTCTATTAGATCAGCTTCTGAGTTAGTGAACGGGAATATTGTTGCTGAAGTGCTCTTACCAAGTGTAACAACTAAGGCAAACCTCTCCCACCAAGTCAACTGGCTTCATTATAGGCAGCACTGGTCTCATTGAGATAGACACAAAAACACTGAACAGCAGAGATGTACGTTTTTTGTGGATAACTGAAATTACATTTTTTCTTCTTTTTTTCAACATTTTTTTATTTGAATTAGAAACAGGATTGTTTTACATGACAATCCCAGTTCCCTTCTCCCTCCTGTCCTCCCCTACTACCCACCCCCAACTAAAACCCTATCTATCACATATCCTTTCTGCTCCCCCTGGATGGTGAGGCCTTCCATAGGGTGTCACCAGAGTCTATCATATCCTTTGGGATAGGGCCTAGGCCCACCCCCGTGTGTCTTGGCTCAGGGAGTATCCCTCTATATGGAATGGGCTCCCAAAGTCCACACCTATGCTAGGGATAAGTACTGAACTACTACAGGAGGTCACGTAGATTTCCGAGGTTTCCTCACAGAAACCCATGCTCCTGGGGTCTGGATCAGTCCCATGCTGGTTTTCCAGGTATCAGTCTGGAAAGCAAGAGTTCCCTGATATTCAGGTCAGCTGTTTCTGTGGGTTTCTCCAGCCTGGTCTGGACCCCTTTGCTCTTCACTCTTCTTTCTCTGCATCTGGGTCCCAGTTCAGTTCGGTGATTAATTGTGGGTGTCTGCTTCTACTTCCACTAGCTGCTGGATGAAGGCTATAGGATGGCATATAAGTTAGTCATCAATCTCATTATCAGGGGAGGGCATTTAAGGTAGCCTCTCCTATGTTGCTTAGATTTTTAGCTGGTGTCATCTTTGTAGATCTTCAGACATTTCCCTAGTGCCTGATTTCTCTGTAAACCTAAAATGTCTCCCTCTACTATGGTATCTCCATTCTTGTTATCAGTATGGTGACTCCTCAAGAAAATGGGAATCAGTCTACCACAAGATCCAGCAATTCCACTCTTAGGCATATACCCAAGAGAAGAACATTCATACAACAAGGACATCTGTTCAACAATGTTCATAGCAGCACTATTTGTAATAGCCAGAAAATGAAGCAGCCTAGATGCCCCTCAACCGAAGAATGGATAGAGAAAATGTGGTACATTTACACAATGGAGTAAAAAATGGAATCTTGAAATTTGCAGGAAAATGGATGGAACTAGAAGAAACCATTCTGAGCGAGGTAACCCAATCACAAAAAGACAAACATGGTATGTACTCACTCATATGTGGATGGATTTTAGACAGAGTAAAGGATTATCAGCCTGCAATCCACACTACCAAAGAAGCTAGTAAACAAGGAGGACCCTAAGAGAGGAATACATGGTCCCCTGGAGAAGGGGAAAGGGTCAACATCCCATGAGCAAACTGGGATCACGGGAAGAGGGAGGAGGGAGCTAGGAGAATGAGAAGGGGAGAAGAGGAGGGATGCAGAGGACAAAAGGGAGCAGAAGGGTTGAGTCAGGGGAAGAATAGATGAAATTACATTTTTTATAGGCTTGAGTATAAGTTTTGTTTTTTTCTCAACTGGAGCAATTTAATTCATCACCATCTTTGAGGATAATATAAAAAAACACAAAGCATTTGGGCTTCAGGATATTTAAGAAATTAATATAAAATCAAAGGAAAATTTATAAACTTTCAGATGTAACCATAAATCCCCGCACAATTCTAGAAGTTAAACATCAACAAAATTAACACCTATGAGACCATATTTTTCAATCCCAAAAAGTACATCTTAAAATTATATGGTCACAGCAGGTACCAGATGAGTGGATGATAAGAGGAAGACAAGGAGACACAGGGAGGAAGAGAAGGAGAGAGGAAGGGAGGAAGGAAAGGAGGGAAGACAGGCAATATAGTTTGTACAGTTTTTTAAGACTATTAAAGAACTAACCATAATATTAAAGAATCAATTTAAAATATAAACAAGGTATTAATTAATGAGGAAATAATTTTTAAACAGATAATCATTATGAGACAGTGTTTCTTGCCTGGCTTGGAGCTCTCTATGTAAACCAAGCTAGTCTCTAACTCAGAGAGATCTGGCCACCTCTGTCTCCTTTGTGAGTGAATTAAAGACATCTGCCACCACACCTGGCCCAATTAATTCATATTCCTAATTCAAGATTGAACTCTCATTAAAAAAATAACCGGGAAAATAAATTATTAGGAAGGGAATTAATCCTTGACTTTGCTTGAAGCATCCAGTTGCTACTGTGACTAGTCTAATGCTCAGGAAGAAGAAGAAGAAGAAGAAGAAGAAGAAGAAGAAGAAGAAGAAGAAGAAGAAGAAGAAGAAGGAGGAGGAGGAGGAGGAGGAGGGAGGAGGAGGAGGAGGAGGAGGAGGAGGAGGAGGAGGAGGAATAAAAAAAAGGAAGGCAGCCTGTGAGATGGCTCAGTTTGTGAAGATGCATGCCACCAAACCTGAGGACCCAAGTTTAATCCCTAGAACTCACATGGTAGAAGGAAAGAACCAACTCTCATAAACTGTCCTGGAATCTCAATACATGTGTTATGGCATGTACATCCCCTGACACACATAAAATAAGTAAATAAATGTAAAATTTCAAATAAAAAGAGACAAAAACATGTTTTACCTTAAAGCATATTTTAAGTCTAAGTGTACTGAAATTGGTGTATTGAGAGAAACCTGTTTTATTTTGTTTTAATCACTTATGATTGTCAGTTGGATCTTCTTAGGGCCTGTTTAATTGTTCAACAATTCTTTTAATTTAAATGTTTTATCAAAGATGACACAGAACACTCTTGAAGCAATACACAGCAAATGCAATCATGGACCTAATGATCACTATGGTCCAACTTGGTCTTGCCTCAAGATAGTTTCAGACAACAACTGAAATGATGTTAACATAGGTAGGTATGTTGCAACTGTAATGGCATAGTTACCTTTTCTTTATAAAAGCATCTTTGGAGAATATAATGAAGAAAAATGCTTGGAAGATATCATGAATTAGATAAAATATGTATGTAAAAACATAGCATGCAAATGTATTGCTCCATATATGTGAGTATAAATAAAATGAATGATGTTCTAGAGGCTTTACAGTCCTGAACCCCACTCTGGATGAGGCAGAGCTACAGGACCTCTGTCAGAAGTTTGCTTCTCTATTCCCAGGGTCTTCAATACCTAAGAAGGAGGAGATATACTCCATTCCTTCTAAGGTGTCTTGCAATACAGCTTAGAAGGAATGTCAGCAAATGTCAGCAATTTGATATTTTAATTTGGGAGCCATAATAGTACCCAAAGTAGCAGTATCAGGTTTTGGGAGAGGGCAGACTCTGAACAGATGTAGTTCATTGAAATACCCACAATGCCAGGGCTCCAAATGGTACAAACACAACACAGTCATATAATTTGATGACCATAGTGAAATTTATACCCTATTTTTACACTGAGAAACTATTGCTGATTTATATCCAGACTCTTTTGGGCCAACTACTGTAAATCAAAAGCAGCTACGGAATGCTAAAGATCCCAGTGAACTCTGTGAACCTCTGTCCTAAAATATTCTTGGCCTTGAGAGAAATTTTCAAGAGGACTAGAATAAAGCTCTTTGTGATTATAATATGGCTATTGTTAGAGTGATATGACCCAGTGTTAATTGTTGTTTTTTACAGGTATCCCAAAATATCAAGATTCTCAAAATAAGCATTTTTTTCTCAAAAATTAGAGAATAAATTCAGTCCATTTGATTCACTTAGAAGAGAACTGCTGGGAATCTTCATGGAGAACAGAAGGTTTTGTGGGAAGAAAGCTAGAGAAAAACATCATAAAAATAAACCAGAAATAGGAAAAAAAGGAGATAGGAGAGATGCTTATTTTTGGAAAAAGGAGGAACAAAGAAGACAATGAGAGACAAGAAAACAAATACCTTTTGTCGAAGTTGCTAAGACTACAGTAGCTAGCTAGGTTTAGTTTTTAAAGGGATGACTACTAGCAGATGCATACAACTTACATTTCAAACTAAAATTCAGATGTTCTGACCAATAGATAGAGAGAAAACCACTGTTGAAGCCCAGGCTAAGGGTCAACAACCAGGATGGTTGATGACCAAAGTGGTGACACTTGGGACATCTCTTCATGTAGAGAGGAGCGATGTGCCCACAGTGACAAGAGAACTCCAAGTGCTTCAAGTGGGGATTTTTTTTTTCTCCTTGGCAGTCCTGGCTTTGTCTTTTCCAGATAGCCTTCCTCTTCTTGAACTTTAGAGGCATTGGGCAGTGGTATTTTAACAACTAGCATCTAAGATACTTAAAAAAAAACAATTAGTGTCAAGAGAAATTGTTGGTGTGTAAAATTTGCTAACACATCGTCACTGAATTGCCATCCATTCAGCTGGAAGTAGGGCCTCAGAAATTCTTTGAAATGCATTCCAACCTAGTTCAATGTGGATCAAAGATAAAGGCATTCATGAGGTTATGGTGTTTCCACTAGATGGCAGCAGCAGGCATAAGTGTGCCCTCAGAAATGCCAGGTCACTGGACTTTTTTTTTTGGGGGGGGGAAGGAGGGCAAAGGAATTTCAGAAGCATTACTGCAGGCAGGTGCCTAGAAATGCATAAGATTCCAGATAAAAGGGAAAAAAAAACAATAGAGTTGAAACAAAACAATTACACCACTTGTTGAGTTGAGGCATCTGAAGTTGGTGGTGACAGTGTACAGACTCTCCCAGTGGCATTTAAATTCACATCCCTACTCCTCAGAGCTGTCTGGAGATATATGCTCACAAGGATTCCTGAGTTCTGGAGTGCAGAGTGCATGGCATCAGCTGACACATGAAAGCATTTGAATAGATGGGTAGATGTCAGTCTGGTACAGCTTCCCTTCCCTGTGTACCACCGTCCTGCATGGATATGGAGTTTACTAAGACTAACCAGCATCCTACTCAGAGTTTATATGACATTGATGTTAACTATGGAATCAAGCAGCAGAAGCAAGCCAGTCTTTGTCTCCTGCATGCTTTTTTCCCCTGCCTTAAATCGGTGTTTCCATGGGAATTCTAAAGTTAGTGAATAATACAGGCTAAATTTTCCAATACCTTTGCCATATCTGAGTTGAGAGCTTAAAGAGATAAAGGGGAAAAGAGGATTACACACTATCCATCCATAAGCACATGGTTCTTACATGAAGGCTGAAATATACATTGCCCCCAAGATTCAAACAAGAGAGATGGAGCAAGTGATGGCTGAGCTGGGGTGACCTGGTATTGTGACACAGAGCACGCTGGCCTAACAGGTGGCAGCTGGAAGAAACAGCTGCTTCAAGAAAGGGGGTTTCATATGTGATCTTCCAGTGCTTGTAACTGTAAGATGAATTGCAAAACATTGCACAAAGCACATCCACTTGCTTGTTATCCACCTCTGACTTAAAAGGTGCTGTGGTTCTCTACCCCTGGGTATGCTCATGTCTGCGGTGTCTGCCCCTGGAGCAGGATTTTCTAAAGCTCCCAGTTGGATCTATTGACCTAACAAGATCAAGTCATGACTGAAGGAATCGCTGTCAATGTGGATATCAGTTGAATTTGTTCAAAATGAGGAATCTTGATTTCCCCCAAATTCTGGTGATTTTGAGATCATACTTATTCAAAAATCTTTGTTTGAGAAATCCCGAGAAGGTTCAGAAGAAACTTGAGGTTCTGTCAGCCAGCTATGCTTTTGTCTTCCAGTGGCTCAGCTTTCACATTTCATATTATGAGTAGTCAACAGAGGCACTGCCAAAGTTAGGGTATGCAAGCACTTGGGCTTTGATAGATCAGAGTCTTAATTATGCTACTACACTAAATAAATAGTGCCTCAGGGATTCCAGGAGAAGATGGCTGAGCAAAAAATTAATCCCAAACAAAAACTCACACAGTATCATTGCCTTTCTCTGGTTCATTTAAAGCCCAACCTTTGGCTTCTTTTATTCCACATTGCTGCTAACTTTATTATGTATCTTTTTACCCATCAGCTATTTACAGCATATAAGTCACTAACTGTCCCTTATATCAGATAATCTCTAAGTTTAAAAACCCTCTTCCCTGCTCAGCGAAGGCAGCTTAACATTCTTCTGTCATCTGAAAGTCCCGACTTCATTAAAACTGCTTACACTGCACTGGCTTCCCTTTGGGGAGACCTCATCTCCATTTATTTGTTCCTCCCGAGAAAAAAAATTGATTACCCCTGATTCTACCAAGGCAGCCAGTCAATAAATGTTCAAATACAATAATAATAATGACCAGAGAGCTTCGTGTTCTTCCTTATCCATGAAGGTTGCCATGGTTACCACTAAAATCTTGTTTTGTTTCACCGGCCTTTCAATTCTTTTACATAAGACTCCCTGGGGTTCACTGTTCATCCTCTCTGTCTCCCATCAATTCACAGAGGATCTGTAGCTATCAGTGACACAACATACCTGTACTATAGATCTGTAGCTGCTTGAATCTGAATACATCATTTCTCATGAAGTTTCGATGCCAAATTATAGAAACATGATTGAATGATAGAGTGTAATAAACATGTTCAATAAAAACCACAATACACTACTTTTCCAATTGAGTGAAATTGTAAAGTATGTGATAAAAATAGACCCCCCCTGAAAACTAAGCTTTCCTTAGTTTAAAAATGTTTGTGTTTTACCAGAAACATAAAAAATTGTTACCTTCATCCCCTTAACAATCTAAAGAAACCCCTGCCTGTGACTCTAAAGAATAATGTCTCTTAATTCATGAAAAATTTCTCTTGGATGACTACCCTGGTGGTAATGGATCTTAATGCTGTGTTCCTAGGGGCATCATGTCTGTCTTCTAGGTGGTCCAATAGTATTTTCTAGCAAATAGTGCATTGGTAATTGTGCTTGCTTGATTGAATAGCCTATCACATTTTTCTTCTGCCAGGCTGCAGCTTGACTGCATCTTAAAGTTGCAATCCTATGTTACTTTGCCCAGCATCTGTGAGACACAAGCTCCTGGCTATTGTCTCACCCATTCCTTATATAAACTCAGGCAGAGATTTGGCTAACTGGCCTCTATCTCATCTTTGTCAATTCTGTTCATATGTGACATTTTTCACATAATGGTATTTCCAAGAACAAGATATGATACATGCAGTTAGGTCCAAATGAAGAGGCAACTGATGGCATGGATGAACAAAAGGGAAGAGGAGTTTCTGAGTGAATTGTGGTGTATTGCTAATGCCCTGAACTCTGCAATTCTATTTATAGGTCTAGGTTTTGAAACCTAAATCAAAAGTAGGAAATGCTATCCTATTCCTACTTAGGTACACTGCTTTAGAAATGGCTGCATGCACTGTGAATGAACTGTAGTTTTTCCTGCTCGTCCATCTGGACCACACTTGCTAGAAGGAGTCAGGGCATACGAAGGAGTCAAAACCACAGTCATTTTCCTACATAACGTACAAAGTAAAGAAGACAGAATGGTGAGCCCAATGGCTCATCCTTGGGATGGTGGCAGTGTAATGTAAGTTTCACACCATGATCTATCTGCCTTGTTTCTAATTGGAGAGTTCATTTGTTATGATGTACAACTTATGGAACTGTATTTTACATAACCAAAATGAGGACACACAGAGAATTGATTACATATAAATAAAATGTCAGACTGAACAACCACATACTGGAAACAGCATGGTAGAGATGAGGAAACAATAATATAGGGAGAAGCTGGGTCTAAACCATTACCTCATGTTTAATAGTGACTTTTATTAGTCAGTTTCTTGTCACCATGACAAAACCTGAAACAAAATGACCTTAAATGAGGGGAAATTTGCTTGGCTTCACCCTTTCAAAGGACTCAACCTACTATGACTTTATTGTTTCTGGGCCTGTTGTGAGGCAGAATATCTTGATAGTGTTACACAATAAAGCAAGGCTGATCACATCATAACAGCCAGGAAGCAAAAAAGAAAGGGCAAGACCAGGGTCCTACTTTGTCCTTCAAGGGCACAACCACACCCAATGACGTCACTTTCTTCTCACTATAATCTTTCTCCTAATGTTCCTCCCACCTCCCCGTAACACCAAGGGGTGATATACAAATCTCTAAGACATGAGGCTCCAAGGGACATGTGCAGATCCAAACTATACTAATGATGTATAGAAGATCCAGTCCCAGTGTGCTTTATCATTCTTCACTCTCAAGTAAAGTGAAATCAATTCCTCTGATCTAGTTTATCATTTTGTGACCTTAATTACAGACATGATAGAGTTTACATTAACTATTCTTCCCTTATCAATTCTCCACAACAGAGTATGATATATTGCCTCTAAGAAGTTGTGTGTCCCTTGACATGTTACCACACTCTCAGCCTCAATTCTTGTTTTATTACACATTTTTTTAATTTTAAAATGATCTTTTCTCATTTTACATACCAATCCCAGTTCCTACTCCTTCCTCTCCTCCTGCTCCCTGTACCTTCCCCCATCCCACCAACCACCCACTCCTCAGAAAGCGTTAGGTTTTCCATGGGGACTCAACAAAGTCTGACATCGCTTTAAGGCAGGACCAGGCACACCCCCCCCCCAGCATATCTAGGCTGAGCAAGGTTCCTTCCAAAAAGAATGGGCTTCAAAAAGCCAGTTAAAACACTAGAGATAAATCCTGGTCCCACTGCGAATGGCCCCACAGACTGCCCAACTCACACAACTGTCACCCACATTCAGAGCGCCTAGTTTGATCCTATGCAGGTTCCGCTGTGGTCAGTCTGGAGTCAGTGAGCTCCCACTAGCTCAGGGCAGCTGTTTCTGTGGATATCACCAAAGAGTTTTTGACCCCTTTGCTCATATTATCACTCCTCCCTCTCTTTGATTGGACTCTGGTAGCTCAGCCCAGGGCTTAGCTGTGGATCTCTGCATCTGCTTCCATCAGTTATTGGATAAAGGTTTTATGATGATAATTAAGGTAGTCATCAGTCTGATTACAGGGGAAGGCCAGTTCAGGCACCCTCTCCACTAATGCTTAGGCTAGTGTCATCCTTATGGATTCCTGGGAATTTCCCTAGTGCCAGGTTTCTCCATAATGTCTCCTTCAATCAAGATATCTCTTTCCTTGCTCTCCTTCTCTATCCTTTCAAACAGGATGGTCAAGATGGGGGAAGCATGTTCTTTATCTTTAGCAGGGAAGAGCTGACTGATTTAAAAGCTTGAGTCCAGTGTGTAACTAAGGTTAATTTGAGAATTCTGAATCTGGGTGAGAAGCTTTGTGATCAATTCCGTTTATTTGTGAAGAGTTGGGAAGAGTGCACTGAGCTTTTGAAGAACTTGGCAAAGGATGTGTTTGAGATTTTATTCTGATTCAGATGTCAGCAAATCTAGGGGTAGGCTGCATGGTGTGAAAAGTAAGAGTGTGTTCCTCATCCAGAGTGGGAAACATTTGTCAGCCCATGTAAATGAGTTTCTTTTGGGTCGAAAGGAGATTTTTGGTGGCTGCTGCTCCTTGTCTGACTTTACAATGGTTGTTTGTGACTTTTAAAATATGTGAGTTCCCTGAGTAAACACAAGCACAGAAAGAGTTATCACTGGATAACAATTAGAAATATTTTCTCTTTTTTTAATGGTGTCTCATTATACTAAAGTTACATTTATTTGTATTACTCATACAGTAAATGTTCATGGTGGAAAATAGTAAAAAGGAAGTTTCCTAAGTTGAAAATGCCAGGTCAATATTTGTGTGTATTTACTTCAACAGTATTGTTGTTGTTGTTTTGCTAAGTTTTTGCTTCTTTGGCTAATTAAGTAATCATTCTTACACTTACACCACAAGGCGTGCTGTGAATCTTCACTGTGATCTATACTGACTATGAACAAACTAGTCACCTCTGAGGCCTTGGTTTTCATATTTGAAAAGGGGGATAAGAACATTCATTTTCGCTGGGCATTGGTGGCGCATGCCCTTAATCCCAGCACTCGAGAGGCAGAGGCAGGCAGATCTCTGTGAGTTTGAGGCCAGCCTGGTCTCCAGAGAAAGTGCCAGGATAGGCTCCAAAGTTACACAGAGAAACACTGTCTCGGAAAAAGCAAAACAAACAAACAAACAAAAAAAGAATACTCATTTTCCAGGGCTTTGTATTGCCTTGGTGGAAAAGTGTAAAACTTCCATCATTCAGTCTGGCCTCCAGAGCAACACAGATATCATTCTCTTCTCTTTTTCAGAAAACTGAGTCACAGTGGTGAAAATAAGAATGATAATTGGGCCAAATGGCAGGGTCCAAGAAGGAGATA
This sequence comes from Cricetulus griseus, assembly GCF_003668045.3. Classification (NCBI taxonomy): domain Eukaryota; kingdom Metazoa; phylum Chordata; class Mammalia; order Rodentia; family Cricetidae; genus Cricetulus; species Cricetulus griseus. The sequence continues at coordinate 30,118,012 of NC_048596.1, read as the reverse complement.
TTCCTAGTGTGAACTCTGGTTCTATCAGCTTCAAATTCTGAGGGCTAAAACATCACATAAAAATGATAATAAAGTGTCTACTTAATTGCCACACAGAAAGATGAGTTAGTTCATGTAAAAATTTTAATATAAGCTCACAAGAATTTCCAATTATGGAAGGAGGTATAGATGATAGATTGTTTTGCCTGAGTAACTAGGGTCACGACATTTTCTGCCTTCTAGCTGTGACCCACAGGGATCATCCCTTACTTGTTTGCCCTTGGATTTGGATATCAGGATGCTCAGAATTCACAGGTTGTCCATGTGGACGACCTACACCCATGAACATATGAGCTGCACTAAGTGGATTCAGTGGGTTAAAAATGATTAAAAAAAAGAAATTTAAAAAGAAGACATGCAGTTGGGAGGAACAGTGTAAGTTGAAGCATCCTGGAGTAAACTGGAGGTGGGCTGAATACAATCAATATACATTATATATATACTTGTATGAAACTTTCAATGAACAAAAATATTATTTTGTAAAAGCCACATAGAAATATTATTTAATCTTAGGGAACAACAACACTAATAACAGCGAGAATAAAATATGTCTCTTAGAATTCAAATGGACCATGGAGAATGGTTTGTTAAAAAAAAATTAGTTGTCAATTTAAAGAAATCTAAAATGATGGGTATGTTTCAGAGTTTGAAGCATAATGCCATTTGGAAGGAATTTGCAAAATTATTTCTGATTTCTCATGGAGAACCACTCCTTTGCTGTTTTGCAGACACTGGTCACTGCACTTTTCACCTCCTTGTCAAACCAGGCACTTTTATTGGCTCAGTACATTTCTAGATTCTAAACCCCACTTGGCTGAGTAAGCACCACTTATCTCAGCAATAACTCCACCGAAACCCATCAAGTGTGGTCTCCATTTCCTCTCAGTTGTAACTTTCTCTTCCCCTCCTTCCCATCCAGCAAAGCCTCCTGCTAGATGCACAAGATGGTCCACGTACACGGTTGAATCAGTAGATGAAAGGTAGGCATAGATGTCTCGTCTTCATTCTCTCTTTCAACTGTTTCTCAGCCAAACTGCTTTCCAGTTATGCGTTGTATTTCTCCACACTCTAATGTCTGCTCTTACCCTCAAGGATCATTTTGGGTAGCTTAAAAGATTCATGGATAGTTTTGAGCATTTTGATTGACCCTCTTTTTCCCCTTGAGGCTTTATTGACTTTTTAAAAAGAATTTTCTCTTTCCTTCCTCTCTTCACTGCTTCTCTCTCAATCAACCTTGGATAGCCAGTGCTTCAGTGTAAGTTTAAGCAGGCCACGTATAAAAGTATTTCACACTGTGATAAAAGGCGTACTGTCATTTAGTTACACAATCTTTCACAACCCTAATAAACTGATAGCTGGGAAACCAGCATAGGACTGATGCAGACGCCCTGAACGTGGGTATCAGTGAGGGGGCCTTGGCAATCTATGGGGCTTCTGGTAGTGGATCAGTATTTATCCTAGCATACAAATGGACTTTGGGAGCCCATTCCCCATAGAGGGATACTCTCTCAGCCTAGACACATGGGGGAAGGCCTAGGCCCTGTTCCAAATGATATGACAGACATTGAAGATCCCCCATGGAAGGCCTCACCATCCCAGGGAGCAGAAAGGGGTGGGATAGGGGTTTGGGGGGGGGTAGAGAAGGAGGGAAGGGAGAGGGAACTGGGATTGACATGCAAAACAATCTTGTTTCTAATTTAAATAAAAAATAGAAAAAAGGAGCAAGATGTTAATTCTAAATCAAAACAAAAAATATATTTCATCTTATATTTGTATTTGATTTCAGTGCTCCCAGGAAGCAATATTTTTTTCCACCAACAATGCAGTAATTGCTTTCAATCCATGTTCTTCCTTTTAAAGCACACACACAACAATCAGATTCCTTGTTGTGCCCTATTGCCTTAAAATGGTCATAAATACACAAGGGAAGCATATGGGCGAAGGGCTTTGTTCTTTTAAGCACAAGGGAAAATACTTCTAACTGTTCCCAGCCTGAAGAAGATGACAAAAAGGGGATCAAAGTTATGAGTGGAAGCCTACTGAGACTGTGCTAGTGTGTCTAGAGCAGAGGGCATTATCAGACACCAATGGCATGTTTTTCTTCTACCTTAGGCACAGCCCCAGATTGTCCTTTATTCTTATTGGTACAACACATCCGTACACCCCAAAGACAAGTGGAAACATTACTGCAGTTTTCTGTAATTTTTCCTCAAGTTTAATGACCTCATTTACTTAAATGTGCATAATTCCTGCCTTTTCACCACTGCCTTTAAGTGAGTGGATTAAACCCTTTTAAATTCAGTTTTTCAGCATCCAAACTTAGCTTTCAAAATAACTACCATAATTCTCAAAGGTAAGAAATCACTAAGTATAACTTTTCACATGCTCTTTACAAAAAAAAATCTGAAAAATTCAAATATTGAAGTGTTTGTATTAAAAAGTTAAGTCCATTCATTACACCTGAAGCCTTAATTTCCATTTTTCTATGGTCTGGGTTATCCTACTTGTTTTATTAGCTGTGATATGAATAATGTGACCCCCTCCATCTGAACACTCAGGATATGAATCTGTTGAGGTCTATGTAGAAATAAATTGCTGCCACATAAACATATGAAAAAAAGGTGGGACTCAAATCCAAAATCTAATGCAGTGCTTCCATGGTTTTGCCAAGAAACCTACTAGTTAACACAATGGGGTCCTTTGAAAGCAGCTTCTCCATAAGAATTCTGGTTCCGGACAACTAAATTAATTCTTCCTAAGTGGGTTTACATAGAAACAAGTCCCTAGTGGGAACTACCTATCTCCAATAAGTCAAGGCCTATCCAGTCTGCTCCAGCATTACCCAGGGTTGTCTACCATTTACCACTACAGTGACTTAGTAGGACAATGAGGAAGCCTATATGATACAGAGAAAAGAGTATAAAATTCTAACAGAGCTATCCAACTCTGTCCTCACACACCTGGACCACAAATTGCTTCCCCAGGAAAGGAGCTGGAAGATCTATAAAGTTCTCGAATGAGTGTGGAGAGGAACAGCTGTCGGCAGCAAATTGATTTCATTGGTTGAGTTCAACAGCAGCAGGCAGGAAGCCTAAGGTTGTTGTTTGCTGCTTCAGGGACCCACCAGGGTAGTTAACATCATTAAGACAATTTCAGAATGCCTAAGGAGAAATGGAGACCTAGGAATACTGCAGAGGAAGAAGGGCAGAGAAGTGGAATTCTGATTGACAGGACACTCCAGGAGTCTCAAACAGAGAAAGGAACAAACAGCAGGGTAGATTGCAAAACACCAGTCGCTCCCTGTCTTTATGACTGTCCTGTTGCCAGATGAGAAAACGATCTGGTCCCTTTATGTTGAAGTGTGCAGCTTTTCCAGTACACTGAGTTCACTGTGGAGTTTGTGCAGCCCTCCACAGCTCACAGACCTATGAGTAGAAACCCTACTGCTTTCCACATCTATTCACCATGTGCATGGGAACACAGGAATTCCACATCCTTCTGGATATTTTTTTTAAAATGAGAACAGTGTGGCCTAATGTCAACACAGAGCCAAAGAAGCTAGATGAGACATCAGCACAGGAACTTGTCATCTGCAAGAACCAAAAACTTAGATCCCAGATAAGGTCGTCAAAGGCCTCATGGCGTGAATGGATGTGTTAAATATGAATGCAACCACATTTATGATATGGCGTTAATGGAATCTTCAACCTGTATGGTTTACAAATCTCAAGTGGCCTATGAGGACAAGAGGGAGAACTCCTGGTGTGGACATCCTTTTCTAGTTGGGCTTAGGTGCTGCCGGAGCTCTGCTTCACTACTTTCATTTGAACTAAAGCTGTCTGAATAACCAAGCACAAAGTTCCTTGTGACAGAAGAAATTAAGGCACGCACCCTGTAATCCCATTGCTGTCCTCTCTGTGATCTAAGGTACAAAGGGCTACACATTTAGCACCACTGTTTAGAATGCTGGTTGGGTGGCACAGACAAAGGTACCTTCACAGAATATAACCTCTAAAAGTATAGACATTGCTGTTGTTTTCACCTTTGGGGAAGACCTTATAACAAAACTCAAAGTACTGACCTGTCCCTCTTGTAAGAAATTAGTGAATACTTCTTGTTTTTTTTTCCTCACCTTAATTTTGCCTTAGCAAGAAAATCAAAGTAAGTTGTTGTGATATGTTGTTTATGATCTAATAAAGGTTGCCTGAAGATCAGAATGCAAAGCTAGCCACAGCCATAGTGGCCAGTCTGAACATTGGTAGAGGTGAGAACTCTCAAGTGACTGGCTGCTTTGCTTCTCTGGTCTTGACCTTTAACCCCAATATCTGTCTCTGGGTTTTTATTATTTCTGTTACAGTCAGTGCATTGCCATGCTGGCTCTATTCTTCAGCATAATGGATGGCTTCCAAATCCACAATTTGTCATAAATACCATGCAAGTTAAGCCAATTTAGAGGTAAACAGTTAAAGCATTAGGAGAGACATCGGCTATACATACCCAAAAATGTGCATTCAACATAAATATACCCTTCTTTCAGGATTCTTGTATATGTTCAATGTTGAACAAAGCCAGGTATTGTTTGTGGTACCTCAACTATACATCAGGTATGCTTGACAGCGTCACATTGGAAGACAGATCTTCCCACAACTGATTATTTGTTCAAGTTTCTGGATATAGAGATGTTGTAAAGCAGCACTTAAACCCAGAGTGTGCTTGATTCCAGAACTGAGTAACCCAGTACTGTCATATTGACTTTCTCACTCACAAGGCAACCTTTTGTCCTAATATCACCCTTAGGTAATTCACATCTCCACTTCAGTTCCAAATTAGGTCTGACAAATTGACTCACTCTGGCTAGGGTTTTTTTTTTTTCCTCACTGGTGACAATAAACACTCTGCCCTCTGCAATAGACAACCTATAGACTTGCATACCACCCTATCATTTCTTCATGATCATAAATCTATAGATATAAATACATGAGTCAGGCAATGAATTGCTCTCATACATTCATATACTCAGTTAAAAGAAGATCTCCATAGCTCAAGCTTGCTAAACATGGCATCAACTTTATTTAGAAGAAATGATTCTGCCTGAAATACTGCTGCTGCAGAGTTGATATTGTTGGCTTTATTGAGATGGCCGATACTTCTGATGGTATCAAATATATGTAAGGGATATATTAACTGTTGGCTACAACAGTTCTTCATGAACATTTTCCTTTTAAAATATTAAGAAATATTCCAATGTATGAGATAGAAAGATATAGACTACATAAAGGTTGCAAAAAATTCAAGGGTTCATAATACTATACTTTCATCTCTTTTCCTACTTCTGTATACAATGTTTCATTTAACTGCTTTCAGAGATACTCTATCCAGTAACTGATGGAAGCAGAGGCAGTGATCCACAGACAAGCACTGTGCTGAGTTCTAAGAGTCTTGAGGAAGAAAGGGAGGAGGGATTGAACCAGCCGCCAGGGGGTTTTGATGGGGGAACCCACAGAGATAGCTGACCTGAGCTCTCCAGAGTTCATGGACACTGGACCAACAGTCAGGGAGCCTGATTGTGACTGACCTAGGCTATCTGCATGTGTGCAACAATCCTATAGCTTAGTCTCTTAATAAAGCTCCTAACAGTGAGAGCAGGACTCTCCCTCATGCTTAGCTGGCTTTTGGTAACCTGTTCCCCATGCTGGATTACCTGATCCTGCCTCAACTTAAAGTGCCATGCATTGCCTAAGCCCATGGGAAGCCTGTTCCTTTCTGAATAGAGATGGAGGAGGAGTGGACGGGGAAGGAGGTAGATCAGAAAGGGGAGGGGACATGAGAAGAGGAGAGAGGGGAAACTGGTTGGTATGTAAAATAGATGAAAATGTTATTTAAATAAATAAATAAGAAATTTTTTTATAAAAAGAGCTTACTCATGGGAAGCTACTCTTCTAGAGAAATAGTAGGGAAGCAGTTAAATAATGGGGCTTATGGAAAAGGAGACCTGGGTTCAAGTCTTAGCTCTATCCCTTACTTAAGTAGGTCCTTGAGTATATTACTGAGCATCATGTGCTTTATTCTTTAATAAGAATTATTTGTGTACTTCATAACAAGGTTGAGGAGTATATTGAATTCATTGGTGTTAATACAGTGTCTTTCATAGAGTGAGGATCCAAAAATGTTAACTGCTACAATGTCCTATATGTGGGCATTATCAACAGCTCGTGTGGCTAGCTTAGTCTAGACATAGAAAAGCACATTTAGCATTTATTCAGAGACACCAAACGCAGCATGAAATTTAGAAATTAGGTATTTCTGAATAAGAGAATTAGTATGCCATATGTAGTTTGCATGTCATATTTCTCTTTGCCAAGTATTTAACTTTGTGATTCATTTGGTGGCTTAATCATGAAGTCAAGCCCTGACATCCATCACCATGAACAGCAAAAGTCTGTTCAGAAGGGACTAGAAGTGACTTCTTTCTTCCTAGGCTATCAATCAAGAAGTCTGATTGCAATTCAGGCCATCATGTCCCAAGCAGCACTTTGGGTCCATGTTCTTGGCTTATGGTGGCTTGACACATTCTCTCTGTTCTCTAGGCATGCTGTTTTACAGATAAATAGCCATTTCCTGTGTAAGCAGTAGTAGCTTTCCATTTCTGTCAATCAGAAAAGTGCACAATAGGTTCATGTGGCTAGCCTAGTGAGATGTGAGCATACAACAAAAAGAGCCCCTGCATAAGTCCCTTTCCTTAAAAAGAAAAAGAGCCGATCGTGCATTTTTCACCAAGGGAGGAATATTATGTACAATCTCCCAAACAAAAATAGTACAACTAGGAAGGCATTTATTTTAGTCTTTCTTCCAGTACTAAGAATCACCTATATTTCAAAGCCAGAATTTTCACCACAGAAGAACTGTAAATGCAGGGATCTATTCTTCAGCCATGTGACTAGCAGGACATTCTGGTATACAGTGTCATCCTTTGTCATAGACACAGTGCACTATGGTGATATATTATTTATGACTTATTATAAGGATTCAAAAAGCAAAGTCAGGAGCCGGGCGTTGGTGGCACACACCTTTAATCCCAGCACTCGGGAGGCAGAGGCAGGCAGGCGGATCTCTGTGAGTTCGAGGCCAGCCTGGTCTCCAGAGGGAGTGCCAGGATAGGCTCCAAAGTTACACAGAGAAACCCTGTCTCGAAAAACCAAAAGCAAAGTCAGTCACAAGCCGCAGAAGCCAGACACATACTTTTAATTCCAGCAGCCATAAACTAGGAGGTGGTGGTACACACCTTTAATCCTAGGACTCGGGATTAAGAAGTAGATGGATATCTCTGAGTTCAAGGCCACCCAGGGATACATGAGATTGAATCATCGGAAAAGAGTAAGAGATCACACGCCTTTAATCCCAGCACAAAAAACATAGGAAGGAGTATAAAACATAGGAAGGAGTAGGGTCTTCAGAAGTCAGTGTTAGGAATTCATTCTTCAGCCACACTGAAGAGAAGCAGCAGTTTGAGGCTTGGTGAAGAGCTCTTGGATCAGCTCATTCAGCCTGACGTAGTAGTAAGAGCTAGTGGCCTACTACTTTGCTTTTCTGATCTTCAGCTTAAAGTTTGAGCCCCAATATCAGTCTCTAGGTCCTTTTATTTTCGTGTTACAGTGCACAGCTATTTTCTGCATGTGGCTTGACAATAAAAAAAAAAAAATCAACAAACACATCTGATCTTATTCCATTCTTATTCAAGGAGCTGAAGGAGGTCTAGGGTCCCAAAAGGTACCTGGATGGCTCACAGAACCATGGTGCCCTCTAAGGCAGACAGTATTATAATGACCCTTTTGCTGGTTTTCTACACATATTTTGGGAACAAGTAATTTTCAGATAACTAGTATAAGTCACAATTGGTAGTTTGAATGTTTATTGTGGAAATAATAACTTTTGCCTGCTTTCCAATACCAAGGATGTGACTGACTGAGTAATATATGACTGGCAACATAAATGGTAAATGGAGACAGGGACTATGTAGGTTAATGTCCAATTCACTTAAGGTATCTGTTTTCTTGCATGTGTCAGAAAGACCGAAGGATAAACAGAGGAATCAATGGCCATAAAAGCAGTGGCTATATTTGTTTCATTATTTTATCGTTTCTAATACTTCTGCTGCATTAGGGTAAACAAAAGATGGGAGTTCTCAAATTATGGGTATAACATAGGAAAGGTGATGGTGCCCAATAGAACCAAATTGCTTTCATCAGTTGCAATGATGCCCAAAGCTCATTTTGGGCACAATGTTTAGGTAGCTGAGCAGAACTAACATTATGCTAAATGCAAACTATCCAGTGTTTCAAGACTAAAAAATGTTCACATAGAGACAGAACACAGCCTAGTGTTTTGATTTTTATGTGCAAAGCATTATAGGAGGTTATGTCAATTCCTTTTATAAAGCTTTAATTATGGGAAGAAAGGGGGTATCCACAATGAGATTGTCAGGATCCAAAAGGGTTCATTTTGATTTCAGTGTCTCCTTCTTTAACTGTAGGATAGGATGATATACATACATACTGACCTTCTGAAACATTAAAATATTCTCACAAGGGGTGGAAGTGTTTTTATTTATATTTCAGTTTCTTTATCCATGTGCATATGTGACTTAGAAGGGTTCTAAATATCTTCCAAGTTGGAACTTGCATTATTTGTAATCTAGAAATGACTGTTATTCCCACCCATGATTTCCTATTCTCTAGTATACGTATGTCTTTCCTGTCACTGAAGTCTCCATACAACCATCTCGTCCTCATAGAGGACTTCTCCAACCACAGTTTCTGGCCCTTCTGTCTCTTTATCATGCTATTTATATTTTATTTAATTTTATTGTGCTTATATCATATTGGTCTTCTTTGCTTATATTCTTTATTTCTTTGCTTATATTCTTAACTTATTTACCTTACAATAAAGCAATTTTCATGCAAAACTGCCTTGCCTGCCACGTTGTCTTCTATCAGTCACAATTAGAAAAGTAACACTGTACAGTAGGCAATGAGCAAATGTTAGAAAGGCTAAAGAGACGATGGCTCAATGGGTGCAGTGCTTACCGCACAGTGTGACAGTTTGAGTTTGAGTCCTTAAACCCATGTAAAACTAGGCACAGTATCAAATGTCCATTATTGGGAGATAGAAAGCAGAGATAACCTCCCCTCTAGCCTGCAAACTAGCCCCCAAGTTACTGGGCATACACAGAAGGACAAAAATAACAAACAAGAAATCCTGTTTCAAACAAGGAAGGAGATTAAAATGACAGCTCAAGTTGTCCTCTAACCTCTATGCATTCACCATGGCATGCACACATCTATACTTTACACACAGGAATACATACACACATGGGGACATGCATACACACACACACACATACACATACATGTATATACACACACAAACATATCACTCTCTCTCTCTCCCCCCTCTCTCTCCCTCTCTCTCTCTCTCTCTCTCACTCTCTCTCTCTCTCTCACACACACACACATACATACAAAGATTTAAAGAAAACAAATACCAGGTAAATGAACAAAAACTTATTCTTACATATTGACAACCACCAATGACTAGCTAATTTAGCAAAACCTGAATTTATGAACTAACATATTTACAATGACGACTGGAGAATCAGATCAGGAAAATTTGAAGAATGAAGATGACCAAGTATCAGTTTATAGCCCTTCATCCCAATTTGCACCACAGGCTCCTTGGAAAGAGGGTGCTTCTGCGCTGGGCAGCCAGCATTGCACACTCTTATTCTCCTACTGATTGCCGGCACCACTGCAAATAGAAAAGAGTTGCCCCAAAGTTACCATTGCCATTGTTGCCCTCATAAATGAGGGAGAATTGTCATTTGAACCTTTGCCAAAGGAAACCACAGGAACCCTACTTGTCTGTGTCACAAACTCCATACTTAAAATTCAGAAATCAGGGCGATCATGGTGAATTTCTGACTTCCTATGGACAAAGGCAATGAGAAGCTACTTGATTTTTTCCCCTTCAAAATGAAGAAATGGGGTTCCACTTGCCATTAAGATATAGGAGGCAGAACTTACCCACAACATAAATTAAGAGGCTCAGCTGTTGTGAAGATTCCCCAATAACAAATGTTCCCTATAAACTTTTACCTGCTGCAGATGCAACAACCATTCATTCTTTTTATTTTCTATTGCTGAATGCCATACAAGTTAAGCTACTTAAACTGCTGTGAATTTCCATATGATAAATAGTATTCTATATTAACCAGCATTCTTTGGAGAAATAAAACTAACAAGCTTTCCACATAGAATATGTAATATACTTGCATATTAAATAAGACACAAAGAAATTTATTGGAAGAAAATATTTATAGAACCATACACATCACAATGTCTGTAGCTGGTATAGTGGGGACCCAGGAGCACAGATGGGGTAGCTCCAGTCAGAGTCCAAAGGCTTGAAAACTGCTGCATTCAGTTAGCTGCTATCCAGAAAACCAAGAAAATCTACTGTTTCGGCTCTAGTCCAAAAGTAGCAAAAGCCTGATGTCCTAAGGTTATCAGGTAGGAAGATCAATCAATTGTCTGATTTATGTCTTCCTTGATCAGATGAGGCTACTCTGTTAGGGAGTAAAGACTCAATTTATTGATTTAAGTGTTAACTTCATCCCAAATACCCTCCAGGCACCTAAGTATCCTGTGCTCCACAGCCTAGTCAAGCTGAAATCATACAATTAGCCATTATACATACCTCTGTAGGGTCAACAGTTAATTCTTTTACACCTCCAAGTCTAAACACCTGCCAAGGTTACCCTTTGCCTCACTGTTCAACAAGAAGCCTGATACTTTTGCACTCTGGTTCCTTATGGAGGGTTCCCCCCCTTTTCTGATCTGTTTGTGAATATTTTATTTTAAAGGAGTACATTATGGATGCGAGAGACATCAAGTTCAGGTGCAGGGCTGACCCTGAAAAGCTCAGTAAATATATATCCAGGGTCTATCATTCTGGTTGATGTATCAGCTGCTCAAAAAGAATGACACAGAAACCAAACACTTATTTGTAAATTGAAATGTGATGCAAGCCCCCAGTAAGAGACACATTCTGCCTTCGAGGAGGAAAAGGACATCTGATTCATGGCAAGCCCAGTCAAAGTACAGCTGGTCGAGCCAAATGGCTCCCTGCCACTAGGCCCAGGAGAGACAAGAGAAGGCAGTTGCAGGTTAGGTGAAAGGATAAAAGTCTTCTTATGAAAGGGCCTGATTACTGCTGTGAGTTTAATTATACTCCCTCTGCCTGAGTCCAATCAATATTTAAAAGCAAGCAAGAAAACAATTTCCTGAGATTGTTCCCTGTTTTCAACATGGTCAAAATTAGCCTCCAGAAAGTAGTAAAGTAAGACAGAAAAAGAAAATCAAGTTTGAAAACATGAACACAAACAGGAGTACTAGTGTTCCCTTTAAATCTCCAGCAAGCCAAAGCCCAAGTCAGGGACCTTTAGGAAGGCGGGAAGGAGCTTTGTTTGTTTAATGAGGTGTCCTGGAGCCAGGACAGGAGAGGGTTAGGTTAGCATTGCTGTAAGGGCTCAGTAACTGCACATGACTTTGCAGTTGCAGGTTGTTAAAAGCAAATCTTTGACATTTGAAAGGGTACACAAAAGCATCCCAACAAACATGTCTGAGCATGATGACACCAAACATCTTGGCCAGGTTTGAGATCTAAACCATTGAGTTTAAATACAAATAAACTCCATATGCAGGAGCCAGGATAAAGGATATTAAGTGAGGTGTTCATCCAATCACAATAGTTGGGAAGGTGCCATAAACAAACAAATATCTCCGTAAACAGAAGACATATTTTGGTATAACATGTTTTAAAACATTCAAACATAGCTCCGAGGTTAGCTGCCTGTTCTTATCAATAAAATTTTATTATTGAAACCAGTTAAACAAGCCAGAGATAACCTCTGTTAATTCAGTTTCTGGTTAGCTCTTTGGTGTATTTATCATGGCTATCTCTTGTGCTGAATTTTAAAATTTGACCTGAACATAAAATCTATCTTGTATACCAGGTTTTGGGAATCTTCCTGAAATCACCACTCACCTGATTTCACTATCCTTACTCCAGGACTGCCCCATCTATACCCTTTCAGGATTAAAACTACTCCTATTGTTGTCAGCTCAAAATACACAGCAAGGAGCTCATGACAATGCCTATGACTGCAATTTTCCTATTTTACAGCCGAGCACCCTGAAGATGAGTAGCCAAGATAATACAGCAAAGCCAGAATGGATTCAGGTTTGCATGCACTTCACTATCTGCTGTGTGACTTGGTAACATACCACTAATTCACTTCAGGATTTGATATGCTTCTGGGCTTTCACTGGTCCTGGTTTCATGTTTCCATATACTTGAGGAACTTACTTGCTTCTGTTTGCAAGTTTACTGAGTAAACAATTTTTTGGGGGGGGCAAGTGTGTGTGTTCACATATGGACAGGGTCATGTGTGGGTATATATGCATATGTGTACAGAGGCTAAATAAAAGCCAACTCTGGTGTCACTTCCCATGAACTGTCCAGTTTAGTTTTTGTGACCAAGTCTCTTACTGGGAGCTGAGGATTAAGTTGGCTAGCCAGTGAGTTTCAGGGATCCCCCTGTTGCTGTCTCTCTCATGCTGTGGCTATAAGCCTATGTCAGTGTATGCAGCTTTTTTTTTTTTACATGGTTTCTAGGGTTGGCATCGAAGGACTCATGCTTGTGCAGTAAGAACTTACTGACTAAGGTAATTCTATAGCTAAAAAAAATACTTACATGTCCTTCTGAAAGTATCAAACATTGATGATCATTATTATGAGACACCTTTACTTATACATGGTAGAAAACATGTTGATGAATATAGTATTTTAGGCTATTAAAATGAGTTACCATAAAAAAAGGCAAGGTGTTGGTCACCATCATTTCAGCAATGTGGAACAAGTTGGTAATGTAGGAAACACCAACCCTAAAGAGGACTAAGATGCTGCGATCTGTACAGTGATGGGAGATCTGGCATTTTGATTGGTAGGATTACTCCTCTGCTCTCAATAAGCTTCCTGCTAAAAGGGGTATCTTGCTTTGGTGTCAACCACAATATGGACTCACCAGTGGCAGGACATGGTCAATACCTTCACTACATCTCAACACTGTTGCCCTGAATGGCCTACTGCTAGGATTATCATGCATCAGCAATAACTTGCAAAATCAAAACATACTTTTTCTCAGCTCTGCCCTTACTGAACATTTTCTGCTTAGCTGATTAATCTTATTGTATCTTAATTATAGTTTAGAAGTCATTGCTTTTCTGCCCAAACTTCTTTGATGCACCATTGTCCTGTACAGAGATCTGATTAAATGAATACTGTCTTCAGATGAGGTCTCTCAGTCCTAGCTATACCTATGAGTGTGATTCTCTGAACCATAGTGGCATGAGGACTGAAGACAGGGAACTTACGGAGTAAGCATTGGCTCAAATTTACAACAGAACCACTAGACCCCCATCCTTAAGAAGGAACTAGATCTAAAAAATAACCTAGACAGTGTGGTTATATACTGAAAAATAAGTGTAAGTGGTCATTCCATGGGGAGAGGCTGTGGCAAACTTAATAAGACATAAAGTTAGGCAGAAAGAAAACTGCAGAGGAGGGAGAAGTCTTAGTGAGAAACCCCATAGGCTGTGAAAAAGGAAAAAGAGGATTCAGTACCTTGTCTTCCTTTTGCTCTTGATCAACCCAGTTTGATCTAAATATATTTGCATGACAACAGAATTTCCCTCAATACAGTAAAGAAGAAGTAAAGTTCTAAGGTTCTTGCTGAATATAAAACTCCATTGTCATTATCTGTCTCAACTCTACTTTCTCAGGCTCCTTCCTCCTCCAGCTTTACTATCTCCAACCCCATTTTTCCCAGGCTTATTCTTCTGAGTCCTGCTTCTTCCCGGCCCTATGGCTCCTCTTCCTTACTCCTCCCAATCTCACTTCTGCTTTCCAGTCTTACCTCCCCTGTTCTTACCTCTCCATTCTAAACTCTTCTCAACCCCACTGCTTTGCTTGATTTCATCTTTTACTTTGATCTAATGGTGGTCATCTTTATGTAGGTCTCTTTGCCTTTCAATAAACACATTAAAATGTTGCTTGGTGATTTTCACTTCTTCATTCCATTTGGATAAAAAAAAAATAGTGTAAGAATTCCACCAATAGATCCCAATATTGAACCTAACAAATGATTTAAAACTCAGGATAAAACTTAGAAAAGCAGAAGTTATATCTCACTTTCTCTTTTTTGGAGGGAGGTAGATTTTTGTTTATGCCATTTCTTACTTTTCATTCAAATATTTACCAGGAGTTCATACAGTGGGGTTGGGGGGTAAATCAAAGCAATCATAACTTTCATGGGCAAAGGAAAACACCCACTGGAGAAAATGAGAGCATTTATTTTTATCCAGACAGAGTTAGACATGATTCAAAACCTGTTGAAAACACCACCTCATATAAAATAAATTATCCACCATGGCAAAGGAGCAGTCAGTGCTCATGTCAACAAGAGACCAAAAATATCCAGGGAAAGTAAACAGTTTTGAAAGTAGCAAATGATGAAATTCTATTATCCCTTATTTCTTTTTGACTGGCAGGAGAAAATGGTAGAGCAGTTGTCTGCCTTGTTAGCTCTGGTGAGCCCCGATCTTTTCTTTGTCTCCAGCATACCACATAAGGGGAAGAATAGAGGAGAGCAAGAAAAGAGATACCATAATAGAGAGAGCCATTATAGGTATAAAGAGAATTCTGATATTAGGGAAATGTCCAGAGATCTACAAGTTTGACCCCAACTAACAATCTAAGCAATAGTCAAGAGGCTACCTTAAATGCCCTTCTCCAATAATGAGATTGATGATTACCTTATATGCCATCCTAGAGCCTTTATCCAGTAGCTGATGGAAGCAGAAGCAGACACCCACAGCTAAACACTGAGTTGAACTCTGGAATCCAGTTGCTGAGAAGGAGGAGTGATGAGCAAAGGGGTCAAGACCAGGCTGGAGAAACCCACAGAAACATCTGACTTGAACAAGGGGTTGCTCATAGACCCCAGACTGATAGCTGGGAAACCAGCATAGGACTGTTCCAGACCCTCTGAATGAGGATGTCAAGTTTGGAGGTCTGGGAAATCTATGGGGCCTCGGGTAGTGGATCAGTATTTATCCCTAGTACACAAATGGACTTTGGGAGCCCACTCCACGTAGAGGGACACTCTCTCAGCCTAGACACACTGGGGAGGGCCTAGGCCCTGCTCCAAATGATATGACAGATTTTGAAGATCCCTCATGGAAGACCTCGGCCTCCCTGGGAAACAGAAAGGGGTTGGTTAGAGGTGGGGGGCAGGGGAGGAGGGGAGGGAGAGGGAACAAGCATTGGCATATAAAAGAAGCTTGTTCTAATTTAAAATTGATCTAATTACAATTATAAAATGAGAAAAAGAAAAAAAAACACCCACCACACACATGCACAAATCATAATACCCTTTAGTGATCATGTGCATGAGCCTAAAAGGTAAAGGGTGGATATTCTCTCCTGAAAAGGAGAAGCTATCAGTCTCTCCTGAGACAATGCAAGCAGGGACTTAAACACATCACAACCACAAGGGAAGACTTCAATGAGGACTGAGAGAGTGGCCGGTTGGCAAACCTTCCCACTCACATAATGCCAGAGTGAGCAGTTCTAATGGCCACCTAGAGCCCAAGCAACAAACGATTAAAGTCTATCCTGTAAATAGCAACATTTTTGAGGACACTCACAGAATAATTAATTGAGGCTACAGCACCATGTGCTATAAGACAAAGTGTTCTCTCCTGACTCTGCCTTAGAAGACCTACTTGAACATTAAGACAAACCTACATCCCTCATAACCTCTGGATCTTGAATAACCCTTTGACCTCTAACTGCTACCATTCATGCTTCTGTAGAATGGAGTAACACTACAATCCACATCACATGTTGTTTCTGAAGTAACAGCTAAATTACTTTTGTACAGGACTTCTCAACAATACTATGGTCACATGGGCATGGATCATTTTTGTTACATATAACAGGTTCCTTGACTTCTGTCCAGTAGATATAAGTAACAATATAAATTCCTATAGATAGTGCCCATAGTCAACACAGCAAAATTATCCAAGTTGATAGCTATTACCTCAGTTCCTAAAAGATGGTCACTTCTGAATACATGTGAGGTTTCCTGCTCTTCATTTGGTTTTTATCTGTTATAAGGAAGGCACCTTCCCCTCATCTCTAGAATGTAAACACCATCATACTAGCATAATGATGAATGGAAGGGAGTAATTGATGATTGTTACATACTTCTCCAGGGGGATTTACTTGTCTTCATTAATGTATATAACATTCATTATACAAGAAAGCCAATGTGTAACTTTCATTCATACTAGAAAGCCAATACCAGCTTTTGTTCAAAGTGCTCATTCATGAAGAGACTGCTGAACTGGTGATAATTTTAAAACCCAAAGTTAAAATGTACATAAACATTTTTACTACCATCTTGAAACAAATTTCAAAATTCTTATGACATTGTATCATATATGTGTGCTTCCCTGTATTTAGGCAGCTTGTGGTTTCTGGGATTGTGAACCAGTCTGAAACACAGGACAGCACACAATCTCTAGAATCTGTACAGTCTCTGCCAAGAGCCTCTCTCAGTGATCCCTCCAAGCCCTCTCAGATATAAGAACAGGGTAAGAGGTTTCCTGGAATTCCTATCTGTTGGACTTCCCATGGAGTTGTACATTAGAATGTGTTCTGCATTTCTGTCTTGAATGTCTGATGTGTGTATGAAGCATTGACCTGTATTAACATGGTACACTCTTCTGAATGTCTTGCCTGAAAATATCTCCATTTACCAGTTACTTTTTGTCTGGGCTCAAATCCAGGAATTAGGAAGAATTAAATTTATGCCGTATTTTGAGTGCAGCAGGTGGACTGGATTATGTAGGGACCACATAACACTTATCTGGAGATGTTGGAATTCTAAATATTTGGCAGTGTCAAAGCAACTTGTTGCTTATCCTTTATGTCCATCCTAACTGGGATACAGTGCTCAGACTGGAGTGTTGATAGAAAATCTATTGAAAGTGATGTATCTTCATTCTAAAATTTTCTTATAGCCATATCATTTCATGTATGATCCAATAATCTATCCACAGGATTGAGAAAAATTATGACCTACTCTAGTATTTTAACTCTATATGTACGGCCTAAATTTCATTAAGTATTCTATATTATCATTTCAATTTTAGAGAAGACA
The DNA here is from genome assembly GCF_003668045.3 of Cricetulus griseus. NCBI lineage: Eukaryota > Metazoa > Chordata > Mammalia > Rodentia > Cricetidae > Cricetulus > Cricetulus griseus. The sequence goes on along the minus strand of NC_048596.1, from coordinate 30,100,629 downwards.
CTGAGACTCAGAGAGAGCTTAACTAACATGGCCTAAGACCAAGAATGAAAGTTCAAATCTAGAACTCTCTGCCTGCTCTTGGATGCTTCTTGATGACTAACTGTTAACAGGTTTGGAGCCACAGTGTGATAATTTTAGGAGTAACCAGCAGAGAGAGGATTTAGTGCTGTGATGGTACCCTTGAGGATAGCAAAGGGTTACCAGCCTCAGGACCATCCTTCTATGTTCACAACCCCTTTTCCTAAGTATGACTGTTTGCTTGTACTCCGTAAGCTAGGGTAGCAGGATAGGGGACAGAAAAGTCATCCCTTAATGAATAGAATCACACCTTTGCATGAGATGACAATATTAAACAGTGTCATATGAAATGGAATTGAATGTTTGGGCAAATTGATCATGAGGAAATAAAAACAGACTCTTAAAAATGATGCTCTGTAATAGGTCTTTCTTGAAAAAATATTTAATCAGAACTCTTGTTTCCCAACCACATCAGAGGCAGCTTATCCTGCAAAAGTCTCATAATTGGCAATTACAAGTTATACCATCTGGTCAGTACAATTATCCTGCATCCCCAGAGCACACACTAAGCAGATAGTTTTAAAAGAAAAATATTTTGATGCTAATAATATTGTAATTTGGAATCAGTTCTCACATTTCTAAGATTCTTATTAGATCTCTTTTCAGTGGCAAAGAATTCACAATTTGCCTTTACAGCAAATGCGTCTCAGTGTTTGCTGTAGCAACCGAAACAAAAGCACTGTGGTGGGGAGGATGCTCCTTTTGGGAGAGTCCTTCAAGACTCAGCTACACTATTTTCATCATACACTTAACTGGATGTGCACCTACTGATGCCTTTTGCTGGGCAATCTGTTTTATAAAATATATTACACAGCTAGAAAATTACCAAAACAATCTAGTAACATGGCAGTTTGTTAGGAGAATTTAATCAGAAAAGCAGATTTTTTTTTCCAGACATGACATTGAACATTGGAAAACATTGTTGCCCTTTCACTGAAAAGCTAGCATTTCCCCCTAGATTTCTGATTTTCATATTCATGGGGCCCTGGAAGGCTAAACTTTAACTTCAGTCTCAAGGCTATATAAATATTTATCATGAAGAGAAAATTAAAGAAGAAATCTTAGTGAGTTTAGGCATCAAAAGAGATTTGTGGACTGTAATAAAAGCGTACTGAACCCCAATGCTGGGGATTTGCATGCTGTCTTGTGTACCTCTCTCCACCTTCCTCCACTCTATGCTTTTACTGAACAGTCTTGAACAAGTCCCATATGCCTCTTTGGCATCAGTGTCATTACTCACCAAGCACAAATGTCATATTATGATTCTAATATTCCCTACACCACCACAATGTGTGATGGTAATAGAGAAAATTATAAAACAACTGACTATGCATTATGAATGAAAGAAACTATTGCAATTGAAAACACTAGGATAGAATCTGTCTTATATATAACATGAAGCAAAACTTGATTTTAGGGTTCAGTGAGTTTCAAAACTACTCATTTCTTCAGCTCTTACATTACAAAACTAAACATTGAACACTAAGATAAACAAAGGAGCAAGAAGAGCGTATGTACTTTTTGTCTCTTATTTCCTTGACTTCAAAGCTGACGTGCTTAATTCAGATGGAAAAAAAATTGGTTTAGTCAGAAAATGATTTCAAACATGTGCTGAGAACTAAATGAATGTTCATTATCAATAGTAAAATACCTCAATAGTAGCTATCACTTTTAGACAACCAATGCATTTAGATAGGTCACACAGAGTGACATGTATCAGAACATTGTGGTGGAAAACTGAAATGCCTCTTAGTGCAGAAATGAAAATACAATTGAATACATTTATAAGAAATGAAAAACCTGAAGGGGCCTGATAAACTACTTAAGAAGGTTTTGTGTCTTATGTGCCTTCTAACTAGGCAGAAATCTAGAAGCTGGTTTCTCACATATTTTTCCATATGAAAGTGACAATCAAGAATCAATACAGGTATCAAACTCACCCATGTGGGATAAGCCTACTACACCAAGAGCATGCCATAGGGTTGGTAATAAGCAGGTACTGACTATTCCTGGTGGGGTTATTTTAGCAGGGGAAATTATATCTCTTGGAAGAAATATTTCAGAGTAGAAGATTTATAGTGAGAGAGATTTGTCTGGGCACATAATTTGCAGAGCCTAGCATGAAGTATAACTGCAGGTGTAGGGGATAATATCTGATGGTAAAGTCCTTGTCTAACATGAACAAGACTCTAGGATCAATAACAAATATCAAAGTGAAATGAAATAAATGAGACTGAAGGGCAACTTATTTAAGAAAATAACAAAACATTTCAGGAAGGGCTGGGTGGATATTTCGGTGGGTGAAAGCACTTGCTGTACAGCCTGAGAATCTAAGTTTGAATCCCCAGCACCCAGATAAAAAGCCAGACATGGCTGCATATGTCTATAACCCCCAGTATTAGGGGCCAGGGATAACAGATTCCAAGAATTTCATAACAAGCCAGCCTAGACCAAATGGTGAACTTTTGGTTCAGTGAGAAAGCCTGTCTCCAGAAAAAAAAAAAGATATAAAGGCAGACTGTAGTAAAAAACAACTGATGTTCTCCTCTGACCCCACATATATGCCAATGAAACATATATCCACACATTTGGATTCATGCACTATACACATATACAACATACATCACTGTTATAAAGCTCATCCTCATCAGTAATAATACACACACACACACACACACACACACACACACACACACACACACACACTTTCAAGGGGGCATGTAACATTAAATGGAGAATCACAAGTTCTTTGTTTCTACATAGGCCTCACATTCATGGGTCTGGCCCCACAGGGAATTCTGCTTATTAGCACAATAGGAGACTTTAAGCCAATCAATTCACTGCTCTTGTCTCTAGGGTTTTCATCCACAAAATCATTGAAGTAATAAAAGCATCATCATGGGTCCATTGTAAAATCATACTAAACAATCCATACTATGTGCTATTATCATGGGGTTGAAGGTTAAATCAAGAAAAATTAACAGTGATGGCATGACAATTTCAAAGAAGTTAATCAAGCTTTATCCCCAGAAAAACCACTTGATTTTTTTTCTGGTTCTTACTATAGTTCTTTCATATGACTTGTCATGGCCTGAATGTGAAATGTCCTTCACAGACTCACATGCTTGCATACTTGTTCTCTAGACACTGGTACAGTTTAGGGAAGCTGTGAAATGCTCAGGGCTATGTATGGCTTAGCTCTTTAGACTTTGCAGAAAGGGATTGCTGGGAGCTTGGGTCCTGAAGCTGGCACCTGCTTCTGGTCCTCCTCTCTGCTTCCCAAGCGGCCAGGATGTGAGAAGACACTGCTTCACATTCTTGCCACCATGAATAGGGCCACTCCAGCTTACCTTCCTCATCATGGTAGAATAAATCTCCCCTAAACCATAAGTCATAATAAATCATTCTTTCCCCAAGTTTCTTCTGTCAGGTGCTTGTCAAGCATCAGCATGAAGAAAGGTGACTGGTGCACTGTAAGAATGCCAGCATTCTTGGTGTGAGAGAAGCATCAACTCTGCTTGGATCTAAGGTCCATCAGCTTTGGTTGTGACCTTGTCTCCCAGTTCTTCAGGTCCTCAGGCCTCCATACTCAGGGTGAAATTCTATCATTGGCTCTCCTGGTCTCCCCCTCATGACACACATGTCTCAGGGACTTCTTAGCCTCTGTGACCTTGTGAATAGATTTCTTGATACTCTCAGGGAAGCCTTGATGATTAAGTGGTTAGAAGTACAGTCTTGTTCGTATTGACACAGGTCCCTGATTTTCAAAAGTAGGAAAGATGCTTCCTCCTACATTAAGAAGACTGAACATAATATTTTGTTGTATTCACCTCACTATGGGATCTGGGGGATTGAAAGATCTGAACAATGAAACTAGAAGCATTCTCCTGGAAAATGAGTTCTAATTTGCTTGCAACCCATAACATATAATTTTCAAGAACACAGGGCATCGATACTTCTGTGTAATAGTAAATTTAACTTTTGTTTTCATCTATGGCTACTCCATTTTACTCCAACTTAAAACCATTGAGAAAACTAACTCATGCCCTTTCCTAACACCAAAGGTGGAGATTTCTGAAGTCATTAAACTCAAGGGCCATCACTTTCATATACAGACAACTTCTCAATTTTCAACAGTTAAAACAGTCCTAGTTATATTTTTTTGCATTATGAGTATGCAAAGTAAATTGGACTAGTATAACCTATGATTAGAAATTTGAATTTCAGTCTTTTCCTGCAGTGGTGATATGTGAAATGAAACACCACAGAAATGCTAGGAAGTTGCTTCCAGTCAGTCAACAGAGCTAGTGGAGAACAACAAATGATGTTGGTCAGATCTTGGGAGAAAACCACACTCATAAGCCTAGGGATACCTGCAGATGCTCTTTTATGACAGCAGCCAGTAGAAAAGGAGAGGGAATTTGAGAGGGAACCCATGAAGAAGGAAACAGCCAGCTCCAAGGGCTTTCCTTGGTTTGCTTACTTGTTTTGTTATCCACTCAACTTGGGGTGTAGTAACTAAAAAAGGAGTAAGTAGAAGGGCAGAAGGGCCTTTCTTAATTTAAACTATCCAGTGAAAACCCCATGACAAACTGAGGGTGAGGCCTCCCTATAAGGCTGGTGTGTGAGAGGCCAATTCTACCAACACTGGCTTGGATTCAGAAGTTCTAAACCAAGTGAGAGTCCCACTAATGGGATCAATTCCAAGGACATCTGAAGTTTAGGACTCACATGTGGGTTCTCTTAATTTGACCCTCAGAAGCTAAGAAACCACTTGGTACAATGCAGGAATGAAATGTAGCATTGTAGATACATAGCACCCACACATACAGAGTAGCTAAGAAGACTGCTTACTCACATTTTAAAGCTGGGGACATGGTCTTCCCCACATAAGAATACTTCAACTGGTTATGCAATACCACATGGTCAGCCCTGAAAACATGCAGTGAATTTGAAAAAGAGCCAGGAGGAATATATACCAGGATTTGGAGGGAAGAAAGAAAAAATTATGTAAGTATATAATAATCTCAGAAGATAAAAGGAGTGATTTTTAAATTCTTGATACATGGATTTCTTTACCATACTTTATTTAATGTATATGCTAATAGCCATTTTAACAGAGCTCATATTCTATTGTCTCTTTCTCTCTTTACTATGGGATGAAAGTGTTAAATGGGAAAGAGCAGATTCTATATGGATGCTTTAATTTCCCAGTTACCTGAAATATGAACTTTTCTGCCAGAACAGTATTGCTTTTTATCTGATAACAAACAATGTACTGTATTATCCAGTAAAAGTCATTTCATAATACCTTCAGGCATCATTTTAAGCACTCTTGTGGTTTTATTAATAATTTTACTATGTACTAATGAAACAGGCAATAGAAAACTCTAAAAAAACTCATTCCAATGTCACAAGGCAACAAGTTTCAAGAAACAGTCCATTACTTATAGCATTTATATTATATATTATATGACATACCATTTATTATATATTCATATATGATATAGTATTTATTATACTATATTTGTAATATTTGTTATTTATAACATTGTATTTATATTTCTTCTTTTGTTTGATTTCTTCGATTTTTGTCTTCACAATTATAAATTATGCAATACCAGAGAGCTGGAGTATGTTGGGCATGCTAATTCACTCTTCTGTCATCTGGTGTTACTCCCCAGGTATTTCATGTGCACCAGGCCTCATTTTAAGAACTGGTGAGAAAGTGGGGATTCATAGTTCTAGCCACCGCCTTTAACTAGTCTCTAAGTAAGGAAGCAGAAAGGACAAAAGGGGTGTTAGGAAAACAGGCAATGCCAAGAACAGCCTGACAGACTGAAGAGAGTTCACTGGAAGTGGAGGGATGAGCAACCTCAAAGCATGAACAGGAAGATGGACTATCATTTATCAGTAAGACTTGAGAGATGCAGCATCTTAAGTAACACTCAAATTCAAAATGTGGTCCTCTAAAAACCTGTACCAGCAGCACACTGCATTCCAGAAACCCCACCGCTGATGAGAGACTGAAGATTGAAGAATGGGCATTTTTAAATCTCTCTGTCTCTCTTTTCCCACCCCACTTTACTGGGAGACTTTCCTTGTACAGTCCAGGGTGGCTTGTAATCCTCTTTCACTAAAGGAAGCACTAAAACCAGGCCTCTTGAATCTAAGTGTGTCAGGTCACTATCTGTAAATCCCTCAGTCTTTAAATGCATGCTAGTGAATCTTCCTACTCTTGGGTATGACTCTGTTTAGAATTCTAGAAAATGAAAGTTTTAAGTACCTCCCCTTTTTAAAACCAAGTATGTCCTTCTATACTTAATAGAACACATTAAGGCTTGAAGAAGACTAGCTTCTAAATTCAGATTGCTCTGCTGAGTTGGGCTTTGTCATAATTTCTGATGCTCTGGTGAATCGGCTCCTCAAGCCTTCCTCTATTCTTTGAGGAAATATGATAAAACAAAAATGAAAATATGTTCAAAGAGAATTCATTTAGTGCTTATATTGATGTCTTGATCAAACAGAATGAAGTTCTTTCAGGTTGTGTCTTTCCTCTTTGTTAATGTCCCTCATTTACAAGCCAGACACTCTCAGCCCATGCTGCTCTTCCTGTCATCACCTCAGGATCATTACAGTAAGAGATAATCACTAAGGAACATCAACAACCTTTCAGGAAAACTCAAGATTTTACAGACATGTCATTATAGCCAGTCAAACACAGCTGCCAATCCAAGACAAAGTTCGTCAGTTCCGAGAACATCCATTGGCCATTTCAAGTCCAGATAAGCTGATGATCTGTGAAATCTACAAAGTAAGAGATTAGCCTCACCAAGAAGACCAGATACACTAATGGGCCAGGGTTCTATCTCAGAGTTAAGCTAGGAGCTTTGATGTCACACAGGTCAGTCACTTTAGAGTGCTTAAGGCCATGTGCTCCAGAGCTGTGGGGATTTTCTGAATACAAATTGGAGAGACTCTGGCAAGCATGGTTCCAGAAGGCCTTGCCCTTCCTCCCCATCCCCCCTGCCTTGCTCAAAACCATTAGATTACATTCCTAAAGCTACCCACCGAGGTCTATTCCCTTACTCGGCCGCTTCCTCCTCCTGATGCTAACTACCAAGGTCCAGATATCAAAATATTAAACTCCAGAAATCAAAAGCTCCCTAATTAACCCAATCACCTAAGTTAATATGCATAATCAAAATATACCACCATATCCTAGCCCACTCTAATACTGACCTCCTCTTTTTTTCTCGTCTTAAAAATTACTCCTGCAAAGTCATTTGCTGCTGTTTTCTGCCTGAGTCAGAAAGCAGCCACTTTTAGTTTTCTGTATAATAAAGGATCTCTCTTTCAATGGAAACAGGTTTTAAGTGTGGTTTGTGCCTAATCTGGGGTCTTGGAGGGAACTCCTGATGTGCAGGGGGTGGGGGATGTGGGGGTGTTCCTTCACAAATCCTACTTCCAGGAGCTTCAATTTGGGTTTTTGTTCAAGGCACCAAGCCTTTGTGTCTCTAGGATTTTTGTTTTGTTTTGGTTTTGGTTTTCCTGAGACAGGGTTTCTCTGTGTAGCTTTGGAGCCTATCCTGGCACTCGCTCTGGAGACCTGAGTTCGAGGCTGATCTCGAACTCACAGAGATCTGCGTGCCTCTGCCTCCCGAGTGCTGAGATTAAAGGCATGAGGCACCAATGCCAGGTGTGTCTCTAGTGTCTTAACTGTAACAATAGCACCTACTTCTTGGGCTTATAACAAAAATCAATTCTCCAATTTCCATTGTTTTGGAACATTCCATTGTTCCATTCCACACAGCCCTTAAACAGTGCTTAGTACATAGCAGAATACGATTCAAGAGTTCACTGCCCCCATAGGTCCTCTTCCTCCTCCTTCTCTTTCTACCTGCTAGGCCTTGGTCAAGATGATGAATGTCTTGTTTCCCTAGTTTCCACAACCAGGAACTCAGGACATTGAGTGATATTTAGTAGTTTCTAGTCTATTCAGCACCCTCTCTGTCCTTTCTCACAAGATTTTAATGTTATCCCAGCATCTCTCTTTTTACATAGACACAGGATACGGTACACTCAAACTGAAGCCACTGGCTATTGCTAGTAAATCTTGATTGGTGGGCCAATTACTGCATAGCTAACAGATCTAAGTTGAGAAGTATAAGGCTTTTTTTTTCTAGAGAGAGATTTAGTTCCAGGTATGGTAGATGGTTCTAATTTCCTTAAACATACCGAACAGAAGGACATTTTTTTCTGAATGGATCTTTCTCTCTGGATACAAACAACACTGCATATTACCTAGATCCACTCAGCAGACAACACTTGATTAAATGAGAAATCAGTGTTGACACATAGGAAAAGATACAGCTAGAAACAGGGCTGGCACACCAAAAAGCACCAAAGAAGCCACTGAGGAATTACCGAGGAAAGAAAGCAGAAAAATAACCAAAGTCCAACCTGGATGGTCTGCCTGACTCTGGCCTATGCTTTATTTCTGAATGCCAATCTTCCTCTAGGAAGCAATCTCAGACTTCATGACACCAGGTTATGCAGTTCTCAGCACCAATATTGCATGGCGAACTTTATATATATAATGTAACTATGGAAAATCAGGTAAAAAGGTAGGAGTCACTCTTACTTAAGGTGACTTATAAATACAAATCTGAAATTGGGAAAGTGAACTCAAGCTAAAACATTTACCTCCCCTATCACATGCAATGATTTTTTTTCCTTTCTAGGCATCTGTTTATATATTTTAGCTCTTTTTTCATACTAAATTTAGCTAGAATTTTTTTTCCCAATTGGTTCAAGGTCAATGATCCGAAGAGGAAGCTAGGGAATTTCAGCCTCCAGTCTTGATCTCTAATTTCCATGAGCCCCTATCACATGAGGGCCTAGTGAAGTTCATTTACCAATTAAGATCATCCATCCAGTGGTGAGCCTCTCGGTGCACCATGAAAGGAGAGATGATGAGTTTACCCCCGTGCTAGGGTACTAAGTGACTCCTGCTTGCTCACTCACTCACTCACTCAATTATTTCCTCACACACTCATTTAGAATTCCAACAAATATTTGCAAGTCACTTTTCTATACCGCATTGAATAAAACCAAAGTCTACTTTCCTATGATGCTTCATTTAATAGGGCTGGGGGGAGGGATGGTGTCATGGTGATAGTAAGTCATCTCTTTGGGGAAAAAAGGACTTATTTTAATGGTATTACATTTTCTGTGATATAAATATTCTACTCCGCCTAACTCAACAGCTTACCAAATGCCTGAATATTTAGCAATAAACCCTTATCAAGTCAGTGCAAGAAAGCTCCATTCTGGTGGACGAATTAAATAGGGAATAACTGAAATGTGAAATCCGAAGGCTGGAGTAAGCTCAGTGGAGGAAAAGGGGGTGAGGAGAGGAGTCTTTGACAGGCAAGGAGAGGGCCTATGGCATGTTGGCCATGGATAGAGAAAGCACTCACTAATAACTTGGAGAAGGCAGGCATCACTGACAAGGCAGTGTCTGACCCCAGACCTGACAGTGGAGAAAATGAGCCAGATAGCAGGAACAGCAGTGCCTCTGAGAATCAAACAAGACATTCACCATGGATGTCAGTCTCGGTCAAAACTTTCAGACCATTGTGCAGTCACTTATGTATCTTGTCACAGGTAGTATCTGCACACAAGTGGATTAGACTGAACAGGATGAAAATATTCACTTCCTTTAGTTTCAGCAACATGCCCCTTTGCCCATCAGAGCACACTCCCGAAATTTTCATACCAAGTCTCTAGAGCTAGCCTGAAAGCCTCCTTCTCTCTTCTGCTCATATATACCTGTCATGTGAACAAAAGGCGATGGAATTCATTTCAGAGCTAATACAAAGAGGCAGATGATATCTTATGTGAAATTGTGAATGGTTTCCAGACTTGCATTTCACATTCACCTCATGGTGATCTGCAAGTGTCTACCAAGAGAGAGCTGGAGAATGTATGTGGGTACAAGGGAATTAGAAGGAATTAGAATTAATAAGTAAAATTAATTACATATATCTAATTATAGCAAATCAGAAAGATATTCAATTTATTAATGGTAACCACAACTGTAGGCTCTGAGGTGTTTTGATTTGTATGTCTTAATTCCTTTATCTATAAAGTGAGAATATTAAGGAGCATATTTATTGGTAACTGTGTGGTTTAAATAAATTAATCTATAAAGAGGCAATAAACCAATTAATATTAAATTTGTATAAAATATAATCCATTAATAGAGAGCATGGGATAAACATTTGCTTTTCATTTGTTACTGTTATTGTCATTGTGATTTTGTGTCGGATACTATAATGGCATGCTATCATTGTCGCCATCTGACAGATAAGGTAGAAGATTACAAAAAGTTTAAGAAAGTGCCTTATGCTCCAGAGTTAAGCTGTGACATCAAGATTCAAAAGCAGACATTGCATTCATTTGACTAATAAAACAAAAGTATTCCCATATGCTCTAGAAGGTTCTCTGGTCCAAGAGAACTGGAGATACATGGTTTTAAATGTTACTAAATAGTAGTCCTCTATTAGACTCATCACTGTGTTCTTCCCAGATATGCTACTTAGCTGCCAACCCTAAACTTAATGAGGAACAGTTATATGTCAGTTTTCATTAATCCCTTTGGTATATGTATCAAGGCTGTTGGTTTTATGTGAATATACAATAGCTTCCTCTTCTGTTAATTACAATTTACAAGTAAGAGTGCAGTGGGACTATGAAGGTGGGTCCCCAAAAACCTGAGTCAGTTAGTCTAGTTACAGACCTCTTATGCTACCAAGTACTGGGAAAGCAGTGTTCTGGGGAAACTGTAGGGCTCTGCCATGAGATAAATCTCTAGGCTATTTCTGATTGGTGTTGTGCATGATTCATGAAACTGGGGACATGAGAATGGGGAACAATGGCTTGAAAGCAACCCCAAAGATTAAAAAGTAGCTTAGTGCTTCTAGCCTAGGATCTCTGCTGCCCCAAAGCAACCATTTTCCATCTTTAGAAAACCACAGATAGCTTTAGACAGCTACCAGTCCTCCTCATTCTCTCACTTTCCACTTCTTGCAGAGTAGAAGGATGTGTGTCTTTGGCCTGAAGGCTGAGTCTAAACAAACAGAGCATCTCTCCCAATGAGACATCCTGGAGCCTGGTAAGTAATGCACTTGGCTGTTTAGTGCTCAGCAATATCACGATGTCAGTAAAGCCTCAAATAACAGACTTTCATTAGTGAGCTGTGCAGTCAAGCATTCTTTACAGAAGTTTCCCCACGCTTAGGGGTCAAGGTCTCAACCACAATGCTAATGGAAGAAAAATCCAAGTTTTCTAGAAGCTAGGAGGGAAATACAAACAAATGAAACAGCCAGGGTGCAAATATCAGGGAAGGTGTCAGATATGTCACTTGAAGAGTTTGGTTCTCTTCAGTACCTTTGAATGAAAGCAGTTGCCACTTGGCTCTAGCTAATGGTTGCCAAAAGCAAAGTAGCCCATCTCACTGTATCTTTCAATTATTTGTATTCTACTCAATAAGACAGCAGAAGTCCTATTGGTAAATGCAGAAAAATACAGTGCTAAGGGAATAGAGAGTTATAATTCTCATTTTTGGTATATGACTTGATTACAAGCATAGAACCCCCCCCAAAGAATTTATTTGGAAACTATTATAACCAGCATAGTGACTTGGCAAGTTTTATGTTTATTTATTAATAACATGAAATTAGGACAGGAAATTTAAAATACTGTTTATGAAATCTCAATACACTTCAGAATAGAATTAAATCTACAGAATGACAGGCAAAAGTGTTTTTCAACAACTTATCAACTTTACCCCACTATAAATAAGCAGTTTCTCTCACATAAGACCATTGCTAATAACTAACAATTTTATTAGAGTTATGACAGCAGCCACAACCAACATGACATGAAATAATAAAACATATGCTCAACTATTCATTTATTTTCAGTATGTTTAACACTCCAAGAGTATCAGAAAGTGGAAATGAAGCAGGTTGTGCCTTTTCTTCAATTTCTTTCACTGGCAGTCTCTATGTGTTGCCTAGGAAACTATTACAGCAGGGGACAAGGCTGTTGTGCAGTCACCCTGAGTTGGGCATAGCTTTCAGTAGTAACATGTCAGCTCTGCGCCCCAGTGAAAGGGCCCTTGTACAGATCACTGGGCACCAGAATCATTCACTTTCAGGAACCAGTGGCTGTGTGTTTTGTTGATCGCTTCTAGCAGTAAGCAAGAAGAGGGTGATAATGCCAACTAAGAAATAAGAAATAGGCAAAAACTAGCAAAAGTGGCCCTAAGATAAAAGGTCAAGAAATCACAGCATAAGGAAAAGATGTTTACTTAAATGACCTTAGAAACCAAAGAAAGTTCACCCCGGGGTACTGCTGGCAGGTGGCAATGTACCTGCTATTCACTAAAGAGTCTTGAGAAGTAACAGAGAGAGGGCAGAATTGTAACTCTTATGTGCCAAGAAGCATGGTGCTGTATATGTTTACATCGTTTTTAATTTGTTTTGCATTCAGAGGTAACATAGAGTCTAATGAAACTTGCTTCCTTAAGATCACTTAACTATCTAGCAGCAAAGTTGTGGTTAAATCTGAAACAAAATCTATTATAATTCATTTCACATGATTCATAAAGGAAATGCTTGCATAGGCCTTTAATCTCAGCACTCAGGAGGCAGAGACAGGTGGAGCTCTGAGTGTGAAGCCAGCCTGGTCTACAGAGCTAGTTCCAGGAAAGCCAGAGCTACACAAAGAGACCCTGTCTGGGAGAAAAAAAAAAAAAAAAGACGTGCTTTGAGACATGAGGAGAGTAAAAGGAGGCAAAGACTATTTATTGTAACCACTGTATACATAGGAAGACAGAAGTCCTATACTCAAGAAATTAACTGGTAGGGCTGTGATGACGATGTAGGAAATAAGAAGCTAAAAATAAAATAGAGGACCGACCAGCAATGAGCTGTAATGCCAAACCAGTGAAGTTGTTTTTATTCTGTAAGTAGCTGTCTAGTACAGCAGCCATGAAATATAGCTATGTAGGTTATCCCAACTGAAGCTGGACACAGTGTGAGTAGATATCTAACACTTAATATACAAAAATTCCTGCAAAATATCTTGACAATAATTTCATATTAAAACACATTGACATAATATTTTGGATATACTGGCTTGTGTCTATTTTTAAGATAAATTTTACCTTAGTAGTAATTTTTAATGTGGCTTCTAAAAAGCCAAAATTATATATGTGGTTCATATTTTATTCAAATTGGTCAGTGTAAAATGTCATGTGATGGGGCTACATAAAGGATGGGGAAAAGAATGCATTGAACCTCTCTCTATTTCTCTCTCTAACCCATATTGTCATTATTTTATTTTATTCATTTATTCTAATACATTTTAGCAACAGGCACATGGGCCTCACTCATCGTAGAAAGAAAGAAAAGAGAGAAAGGGCATGGGAGTGGTTTTATTGAAAACTCTACCCAGAAATGAAGATGGATTTCTTCATCTGAGAGGCTTTACATCTTACAAGAAAAAGAAAAGAGAAAAAAGAAGGACGCACCTGTAGGGAGCAAACTAATAATGGTGGCTTTGTAAGAAAAAATGGGCTTTTGGGAGTTTTACCCCCCTAGAAAGAGCAGTCAAGCAGGGAACGCCTATGGGCAATCACAGTGAAGAGCAACCACAGTAGCAGTCACCCTGTGACTCACTCTTGCTTGCCATATTATGCTCCAACCGACAACTCTGACCTTGGTATTTCATATGGTCCTGAGAAATTATTCACCTCATCATCAAAATGACAATGACCATAACATGGTAGCCTTTCTAAGCCTCTGTGGCCTCAGCTGGCTTGTGGGAGGGTTAGTGCAAGAAAACGATGGACAACAAAGCCTTGGCTTGATTGCTCTTTGGGATATTCCATTCTGGTTGTGCTTCATTCCTTTAGTGTACACAAAAGTCTCCGGGGCACATGTGTATTTTCCACTGACATTTTTATTAAGGCACAGATGGGACATATGGTCCAGAAACATCTTGGAAAACCTGACCTGGACCTCTATTCAGTGAAACTGCTGAACATTTTCAGGGGATGGAAAAGAGTCACTAACTGGACAGATGTTAAGTAAACGGCATCGGGTCAGGCAACCAAGAGATCCTGATTCCAGCTACGACTCTGGAGTGAAGAGGTTTGTGTAGACTCAGGGAGTTTCTACCTGTCCAATATCTGAGCATCAAATAGAGACTTAATAAGTCCATAGCTCTTGTCCTTTGCCTCTATTCTGGCCCACGGCAGATGAAGTACCTCCTCCTACTCACTGAATGTCGGTGTCCGCTCTCAACCCATGTGTTGAAATTTAGTCTTGAATGAAAAGATACTAGGAGGTGGGCCCTTTTGTCATGAAGGCAGGAATCCTGTCTTAGAGCACTCTAACAGAGAACTCTCCGAGACCCTTCTCCATGACAGGATGTAGCATGAACACATCATCTGTGAACCAGGATGTGGGCTCTCACCAGGCACTGAATCTGTTATTCTTGGATTTCCTAGACTTCAAAACTCCAAGGAGGAAAAGAGTCTATTGTTTACAAGACACTGCAATTCTGATTTAATTTTATTCATTAAAAGAATCACCATGTAAGGAACTAGGCATCATTATGGCATTTTCAAATACAGTGTATTTTAGTAGCTTCTCCTCACACATCCTCTAGCTCCAACTCCCCTTGAGAGTCATCTCCAGCCTCCCGTCTGCTTTCCTGCCACATGTGCCATTACACCCTCTTCCCACCAAGTCTGAGAACTCCTCTTTACCCTCTTTAACCTACTTTTTAAGGCTTTATCCACATTCATATCCAATTATATACACAAATGTAGGCACTATAAGCTAGCGTTCGTATATGAGAGAGAATATGTGTTAGTGTCTCTGAAGTTTGAGTCATCTTTCTTAATATTTTGCAAATATATCCTGTTTCCTGCAAATTTCACTATTTCATTTTATTTTACAGCTGAATAAAATTCCACTGTGCATATGCACCAGATTTCCATTATCTACTTATCTATTGATGGCTATCAGGCTGAGCCCGTTTCCTTGTTATTGTGACTAGGGCTGTGATAAACATGGATATACAACTATATTTGTGGTCTGATATGAAGTCCTTTGGGTATAAGCCTAGGAATGGTACAGCTCTAGTATATGGCACTTTCAGTTTTAGTTTTTTAAAGGAACCACCACAGGGATTTCTATAGAGTCTGCCTCATTTTCACACCCACTGAAAATGAACAGGAGTTCCTCTGTTTTCCCTATGTTTTCGTTTGCTATCAAGTTTTTATATGATAGCAATTCTAACTGGGGCGAGATGGAATTTCAAGGAAGTTTTAATTTCCTGATGGCCACTTTAAAAATGTTTATATGTTTCTTCTTTTGAAAACTATGTTTAATTCGTGTGCCCATTTCTTGATAGACAGTTTTATGCCATACCCATGGATTTGCACAATTAATATTGTGGAAATGGTTATACTACCAAAAGTAATTTACAGATTAAATGCAACATCATCAGAATTCCCATGACACTCTTCATGGAACTTGGGAAAAAACATCCGAAAATTCAAAAGAGCACAGAGAGTCAAAGCAATCCTAAGCAGAAAGAATCCCACTGGTGAGATCACAATGTCTGGCTGGCCTCACACTACACTGTAGAGGTACAGTGACAAAAAAAGCATTGTGTCAAAAGTAGCAATGATAAACATGGATGTATAAGAACCTCTGTGGGCAGAGGCAAATTCTTTGGGTATAGTCCAGGAATGGCACATCCCTGTTATATGGCACTTTTAGTTTCAGATTTTTAAACAATCTTTTAAGAAAAGAAAGATTTTCATATTGGCTACATCAGTTTACCAACCCACCAACAGTGAACAGGGATTTCCTCATATGTAGACAAGAGGAATATAAGAGATCACCCTAAGTAAACCCATACAGATATGTTAAACTAATTTTTAACAAAGGCATCTAAAATACACTGGCTATAATGGAGCCCATTCAATAGATTGTGCTGGCAAAACTGATACCCATTAACAGAAGATTGACAGTAGACCCACAGGTGGTTGGAATTTTCTTTGGGCTGTCATCTAGCTCCCAAATAGTTACATGGAGACTGATTAGTTATGAATGCTTGGCCTTAGCTTAGGCTTGTCCTACTAGCTCCCTGAAGTTAATTTATCCTGTTTCTATTTATCTATGCTTTTGCCTTTGGTCTATTTACCTTTCATTCTGCATATCCTAGTTTCTTGCTTCTTCCATGGATAGGACCTGGCATCTCCCTGGCATCTGTTTTTCTTTCTTTCTCTAGCCTAAATTCCTCCTCCTCCTTATTCTCCCTGTCTGGAAGTTCTGCCTATTCCTCCTCCCTTGCTATTGGTTGTTCAGCTTTTTTATCAGGTCAATAAGATGCCTTAGACAAGCAAGGTGAAACAGCAATACATGTTTACATTATTGAACAAAAGCAATACGACTTTACATAGTAAAACAAATATTCCCAACACCCATACCTCTTTCCCAGTATGGACTTACCGATCAAGTCATTTAGAAGTGGATCAAAGAGCTTAATTAAAAATCTGACACTACACTATCTTCAAGATGAAGATATCAGTAATAACTTTCTTAATGGAAACACAACAGCATAAGAAATCACAAGAATCAATAAATGTTATTACATGAAATTTCAGAGTTTCTGTATAGCAGAGAAAGTTACCAGCAAGGTATACAAATATCTCCAGAAGGGAGATCTTTGATAGTTATACTTCATAGAGGTGTTTAACATATAGAAGACATAAAGAACTGCAAAAGTTCAACACTTTTAAATGCAGCTAACATTTTCTAAACACAATTTTCTATGTAAGCTTTTGAGAGGAACATAAGGCCAAATATAAGAATGCCAAGAGGCACAATAGCTGAAAGAGCTCAGAAAACCTGTGCCCGAGGTAATATAAAATTCAGCTTCATTCTAAACTTAAAAATTGGAATTTGGCTCAAGTTGTGATAAGTTATTGTCTACTAGGTCAGTGGCTATGGAAAGGTCAAGAGAAGCTATGAACTTTCTTTTTCTTAGCAGAGTCTTCTGTAAGAAAAGCATAATACATTTCAATCTGGACATAGCCAAACTTAAAGCCTACATGGGTCTCAAATAAAACATCAGCCTTAGAAACCTGGGCACCTAGTATTTTATATAACTGTTACATTATGAAAGAGTTGGTAGATAAAATATGTGAGCTCTTTAATGTTCCTAGAAAATGACATTTGTTTGATTTCTAGAAAGAAGTAAACATTTGGAGGGGAAATAAGACATTTCTGTAACAGGAATTAACATCAACAAAACACAATAATCAAAAAGGAGAAGGGCTCCTTATAAAGTGCTTTGCTCACTACTTTCTAGGGACACAAGAATTCAGTTGAAGTGACTTAACCAATAAAATAAGAAGGAAAATTAACAACTAGATATTGGAGGTCTCAGAATATCAGTGGGAGAAATCAATTCTTGTAAGTGAGCAATATTATCAAAAGAACACAGCTAGTCTAAATAATTCTGGGGTTAGACTTCTGCTGAACTTATTATACACATTCATTTTCTATGCCTGTTTCATGTCCATGAACTCAGTCAACTGCAGATCAAAACTATTCAAAAAGCAATTTTGCCTGGAGGGAACACATATGGACTCTTTTGTTATTATCACCTAAACCATACATTGTCTCAACTATATAACAATTTAATAGCATTTACATTGTGTTGGGTATCATAAGTAATCTAGAAATTATTTAAACTATGCAGTAGTTATGTGTAGTTATACAAAGGATGTGAATATCTTAGGATTTTGGTATCTGAAATAAACTCTGGTATAAACTGGAATAAACTGTG
The DNA here is from genome assembly GCF_003668045.3 of Cricetulus griseus. Taxonomy (NCBI): domain Eukaryota; kingdom Metazoa; phylum Chordata; class Mammalia; order Rodentia; family Cricetidae; genus Cricetulus; species Cricetulus griseus. The sequence continues at coordinate 30,082,608 of NC_048596.1, read as the reverse complement.
TGTACTGAGAGACAACTGGAGGTCAGGGAAACACGTTTTTAATTTTATACTCAATAGAGACCTTGGGATGCTTGTATTTAAAAAATAGGCTTTGCTTATTTTGGATGTTAATAGGCCAAATATTACATGAATGAAATCAACAATCAAAGTAAGGGGATAGATGGAGCAAGAGAGAAAAAGTGGTATCTATCACTAATAAGACGCTCATCTAGTTCTCATTGCACTACTTGCTCAGTCCACAGAAAGAACACCTCCAGCCTTGAGCAATGCAAAAGATGTTCCCTCACCAGCACTTTGTTAGTTCCTCCTGTGGCTCCACAAACTTCTTGTAAAGTAGACATATCTGTGACTACTAAGCTCTCTTTCAGTCAGGTGCCCTGTTCCCCTTGCTCTTTGGGGAATTTTAATGATTTCTTTTAAAGCCCTTTTTACTGGTAGACGAGATAAAGTTCTATAAGGTAAGTGAATTATGTGCAGTGTCACTAACTCACAGTCTCCCTGGGAGAAATCTGTATAGCTGAAAATGCTTTCTTCCTACCTTGTCTGGCAACATGAAGATAAAAGTCGTCATCAAGCAGCATTGCTTAAAGACAGCCTGAGACCGGTAAAGTAAACCTCAAAACCCCAACTGGGCTTCATGAATAAGAATGAATGAAATTTAAGTTCGCCATCTAATTGTTACACAAGCTACTTAGTGTGGCCCAGAATCCAAACAACCACTATTTCAGCATTCCAATTTATCCCTGATTCTGGGCTTTAAAGTACAATGTGTGTTTTATCTCTGTAAACAGCAAGGCTTAATAAAACGTGTGGAAGTTGCATCCATTAGCTTTTACTGTAATAGTGAGAGACCTGCTTCAGAATCTGAAAAAGAAAGAAATTATTGAAGAAAACTTTGATGTAAATGTTGGAGAATTTACTTCTTATGATCCTGTCTCATCCATCTAGTGTATGCACCCTAAATATGTAGGGTCAATACTCCTTGGGATGTATATGATACCTTTGAATACAAACATTTCAACAGTGGGTGTCTTTGCTCTACAAATCTGAAGAGCAATAAGGATATCAAATTTGTTTATATGGAGGTCCATGTTTTGGTTTAACAGTGAATATGAAGATAACTGTATCTGTGTATTGATATTTTATCTGTCTTAATTACTCATACAAAGTAACATGTAAGTAGAAGCTTGGCAGGCTATAGAGAAATTGTCTCCATGAAGAGATTCAACATGTGGTTTGAAACTAGCCTTGACAAAAACATTTCTTTATGAAGACCAAACTCATTATGGACCATCATTATAAAACACTGTAGCATCTGCATGGATTTGAAAAGTAACTGAATATCCACTTATAAATGGCTGCAAACACAGATGGACTCCACTTTCATTTAAAAACACAGAGGACTCAGATCTTACAAGAGCAATGCCGTGTCCCCAGCCAGCCTGTGTTAGACAGCATGGGGATTACTTCAACAGGATTGATGGATAAATTATGTCAAAAAATAGACTAAGGGAAAATGAAAGATTCCAAGGAGTTAGAATGGAGATGGGATTTCCAATTCAAGGATATGGAATACAAATACTGGAGTGTGAATAAGTAAACTCTAGAAGTGATTTGAAGAGGATACAAACCTATCTTTTCCCTTAAATATAAATGAGGCCACCTGCCATTTTCAGAATTGGAGTGACAGTATTTTTAAACAAAGACTTGGGGAGAAAAATATTTCACATAACAGTGTTTTGGGGTTTTGTGTAGTGATCAAGAACAGAAAAAAGAAAGACATTTATTATAAAGCAATGCTTGGAAATAATGTTAGTTGAGATAAGTTTACCCTGCTGGATGGACACTTGTCTGTTCATTAATACAATGGATGAACTGCGTCCCTAAGAGAGACCAAAGCATAGCCTAAGGTGAATCTTCAAATCCTCACTTGAGTCATCTCAGAATCGATTTCAATGTGGATTCTGATTCGTCAGGCCTCTGATTAAGCTGTGGCTGCACTTTTCTAACAAGTCTAAGGTAATATTAATGTTCAGAGTCCTCTTTCCATACCTTATATGAAACAAGCAGAGACAATGAGAGTGATTGGGAAAGTCATCCTGAATAAATTAAGTGATTTACTGGGTATGTGCAGCAGGATCCACTCCACGGAGAGATGAATGTAACAGGCATCAAGCCTTAGGAGCCATAAACAGTATCAGGTTGATTTTCTCCACATAGTAATCACTACTGAATGTTTTCTGATTAGAATTTCATTTTTCTTGCATGGCTTCCTCTACAGTGAGCTGTGCAAGTTGACCAGCACAACCCTAGCAGGCAGGCTGATGCTTGGAAAGAACTAGGCCCTGAGTAGGAGCTAATAGGAGCTATTTGATATATTGTTGTTAATGAGTAGGCAGAATAAAAGTAGGATGGAAACTAGCTATCAACAACAGGGGTTTAATGGTAGGATTTCTATTATCAGATACTGCGCTTAGGCACTACATATAACAGATCAATCTTAAGAGTTGCTGTGGGTGGGCTGAGCTCCCAGAGTTCAGTTGAAGAGAGGAAGGAGGGTTATATGAACAAGGGGGATCAAGAGCATGATGGGGAAAACCACAGAGACAGCTGACCCGAGTTAATGGGAGCTCACAGACTGTGGACTGACAGCTGGGGAACCTGCATGGGACTGAACTAGGCCCTCTGAACGTGGGTGACAGTTATGTGGCTTGATCTGTTGGGAGGTGGGAGAGCCCTGACAGTGGGACAGGGATCTAGTCCAGGTACATGAACTGACTTTATGGAGCCCATTCCCCATGTTCAGCCTTGATAAAGGGGGGAGGGGCTTGGCCCTGCCTCAATTTGGTATGCCAGACTTTGTTGACTCCCCAAGGAAGACCTTACCCACTTTGAGGAGTGGATGGAGGGATGTAAAGGGGCAGGAGAAGGGAAGAGAGGGGGAACTGGGGTTGGTATGCAAAATAAAAAATAAATTAAAAAATTGTTAATGTGGTCACCCTTGTGGTACAGATGAGGCTTTAGAGTGGGGTTAGGACACAAAAACCCATCACTGTCTGGCTCCGAATTTATTTTATTTTAGTTTATTTGTTTGTTTTGGCTGATGCATACAATTCCAGGAGGTGAGGAGATTTTCTGTGACAATTATTATTAAGGTGGACACTTTGTAAATGGTAACTACTTGTTTTTGTTACCACAGAAGCTTATATAGGTGTTGACATTGTTTCTTTTGTGCATTTGGGTACCAGGAATCTGACATCATGAGTCTTATCAACATGTAATATTGATTTCTTGAATCTAAAAGCAAAGGACTAAACTCCTAATTATGGTAAAGCCACTGGGGGAGTCCCCTGATCACTTACTTTTAAAATCCAGCTCAGATAAACAAAACATTTCTGACACAAAAACACTCTCAAACTGCCAATAGTTCTATTGGCCTTCCTAGAAACCTTTCTATTTGATGTACAAATTGGATATTGGCCTGATAGTTTCCTTATAAAGTAAATTTAAGTTGTTTTTCCCCCATATCCTTCCATCATAACTTCTAGGACAATCATCCCATTTCTACTGTATGCCCCATAGAAAGTGAATGTGACAAAAAGTGAACTGCCAATGGCATTAAGTACACGGTACTATGGATGTGGTAAATGGCCAAGCTTATAGGTTAGTAAAGATCATGTCATGACATTCATGCTAGTGGCCTCCTGTGATTTCATGTACCTTAAGGATACTGTGTGCCAAAATCAGATGCTTGGACACTGAGGACTAGGAGTGGCTACATGATTCCAAGCACATACCTAACTACCAAAGAGCTTCATAAAAGATAAGTGGCAAGCTAGGTGAGTGTTTAGTTACAAAGAGAAGCTAGTTTTGAGGACACTAATCAGAGTACAGAAAATCCAGATGGAAGTAAGATTCAGTATGGATGGTGTTTTCCCCTTGACCATTTAATACAAAGCGGCAGTGATTTTAATCCAATTCCCATGCTCAGAAGGAAGAAGTAGGTCCTGGCAGTCCTCAGCCCAGCCCAACAAAACAAAGGTTAATGTTTTCCTGACATTCTTGTAATCAGATGCAATTGTTTGGCTTGGCATTTTCTAAGATTTCTTCTCAAATTTCCATTTGTACAAAACACAACTATTTGATTTATTTTGATTATTCTTTATATAGTATGCATATTCTGATACTCTGGAGAAATGTGTAACTCTTAATTAAAAGCTTCTTGCCCCTGAAAATAATAATAAAAACCAAAACCCTTACATTGGCATGGGTTCAGAACAGAGGGGGGTTGCTGCAGAGAGAACTACATGGGGCTGACTAATGAGGGTCATGGGATTTATGTGCCTTGACCTTTACTAATGCAGCCCAAAAGACAGAGACAAGTTGGGAAGACCCATGAATCCCACTCCTATCACTCAAAAGTCCTCTTATAGTGGAACAAGAATAGTTATCTATGGTGATGATCTAAATTATAAAGAGAAGGAGCAGAATTAGCCAATGGTGAAATTATTCCTACACTCAAGTGATGAAGACTGGAGCCAATTCCTGATATTATGGGGCACCTCCATTCCATTATACCTATATCTCACGTTCTCTACCTTGTTTCCTTTTGATGCATTTTTGCATTCTTCATTCTGAATGAATTAGATTTTGTTCTGTGAAGAAATGGCTCAGTTGATAGTATAGTCTTATTCCAACAATATCAAATCATATACAGATAACCGTTGTCACCCATAAGAGATTACTTCTAGATCCCTTATGGATACAAAAAAACGCACAAATGTTTGAATCTTTTATATGAATGGGTGTAGCACTTTCATTATGACATATTTATATACTTCCTATATACTTTAAATCATATCGTCACTGCTTATATTATCAAATACAATATAAATACTCTGTAATTTCTCATTACATGATATTGCTTAGAGAATAATGACAAGAGAAAAGAGTGTGTGTATGTTCAGCATGGAAATGTTTTTATTATAAATAAATATTTTTGATTTGTAGTTCATTGGATCCATGGATGTGGAATCCACAGATAATGGGGGATCACTATGTAACCTCAGGAGACTTGATGGTGATAATAAGAGAAAAGAGTTGAAAAAACAGTAAAATAAAATAGTGCAAGCAACTTGGAAGGTGGTTTGGTGATCATCTTAGATTTAACAAGTCATTTAGCCATTCCACTTTGACAGGGTACCAGAAATATTTTTGATCGGACTTCTATAGTTCTCAGAAGTGTGTATCTCCTTTTGTCTTTTCTTCTCAATATCTGGGAATACAGGCATGTGCCACCACACCTGCAATGACTGGAATTAGTTAAACCTGAGCAGTGAAGGTGTGTCTACTTCAAAGGGTATAAGATGGGCAATAGCACACGGAGAGCTCCTGATGACTTTTGTTGATTTGGAATGGCTTAGGTCAAAATTATTCTTTTTTTTGGGGGGGGGGGTTGAGACAGGGTTTCTCTGTGTAGCTTTGGAGCCTATCCTGGCTCTCGCTCTGGAGACCAGGCTGGCCTCGAACTCACAGAGATCCCCCTGCCTCTGCCTCCGAAGTGCTGGGATTAGAGGCGTGTGCCACCAACGCCCGGCTTGGTCAAAATTATTCTTTTAAAAAAAGCCCGCATGAGGATAGAGCTGAATTGGGCAGTGTATGCCTCGCATGTGCAAGCCTTCTGTGTGCCCTCGCACCAGGGCCCCACTACACAACAGAACTGATATTGGAAAATATGCAGTAATTTGAATTTGAGAAGTACCTGTATTGCCATAATCATATATCAGGTGAATTGGTAACTGGGCAATATCAAACTATTTCTGCTTCAGCACACACACACACACACACACACACACACACACACACACACACACACACACACACTCCCCTACCTCAAGGTTTTCACTATAGAACTGAGGTCTCTCAATAATTTAAACAATAACATTTCAAATAAATCTCATGAATAATTTCATTTGTAACACAAACTATGACTCAGGAAATGGGGTGATTCTAGCTCCGGTAGGTGATGTTTGATTGTTGTGTGTGTGTGCATGTGTACCAGTGAAGTGATGCTGGGCCAAGAATTAGCATAAGTGAAGCAGGTATGTCTACAGCAATGACTATAGTCGTATGACCACACCACTGAACAAGGATGAGTAAGATAATTTATTTGAAACCCATATAGCAGACCATGTCATGTATAAAAGGCTGGCATTGCTGGCCATGTCAATTCACCTACAAAGCAGGAAGAATACTTTGGGACTGTCATCTTTGATACCATGTACCCCCCCAAAGAGAAAATAATCTACACACTTTCAAATGCAACAACCCCAAATTATATTTACTCATTACCCTTACCTAAGTAATATTTTATTGGTATAGAAAATGCTTTAAAGGAAGTGCCCTTATATATCTTATAGTTTCAATGGCACATTTTTCTTAACTTCCTTTTTTAGTTAATACTTTTACTGAGCTACTATCTGTTATTCATGGGTGTGTTTAAAGGGAAAGGTTCCTGGAGTGATTAGTTATTTTGCTAGACAAGGTAGGAAGATTTGACCAGAGGCAAAACTCACCTGCATGTTCGTAACCCACCTAGAAATGTGTGCCTGGCTCAAAATCATGAGGACTGGGTGAGAATATGCAAATGGATCTGTAGTTGGTTACTAAACAGTAATTATAAGTTAGAGCATATAGTCCAGTAATGGCAGCTATCTCTAAACATAGCTATGATCCCTAAAGAGGCCAAAGTCTACAGTTTCTGTTAGGAGAGTAGTAATCAAGTGCTCTGCTGTCTGGAGGGAATTGTACAGCTCAGAATGATCTCTTAACTTGTTCATTAGTTCACCTTCTCAATAGCCAACAATATCTATCTCTATGGATAAGTGAGAACTGAGCAAACAGGAACACAGAGATTTGAACTTACTTAACCTGGATTGACTGGGTTACCTAGAGGCAAAACAAGAATCTAGAAAGAGTCCTGTATCTAGCCCAATATTCTCCTTACATCCACTGATTATATTTAAAATGACTGCTACTGAACATTTCACTCTCTGTGTTGGAGGCTGATGTATTCCTGATATACTTTGTATCTTTATTTATAGAGTTGGAAAGCCCGTATGCATAAGCATACTTCTGTGAGGCAATACACACAGAAGGAAGGCAGAGTCAAAACTGGGTTTCTGTTCCACAGGCCTGGGGATGTATAATATAACGATGGATTCTTCTAGCTCAGTCCTCATAGCTTGGTTCTCAGCGTGTGGATTTCTGGCTTCCTCACCACCTCACATAGCTGTGCTCCCATGGCTCAGATTTATAAAATGTAGTTTGAAAAGTTTTCTTTCCAAGTGCCAACTATCTATCTAATGAGAGAGAGGGGGGGAGAGGAAAGGGGAGAGAAAATAAGAGAAGAAAAAAGAGAAGAAAGGAAAAGAAAAGAAAGACACTACCCTATTCTCAAGTAATATCCTCCCACATCATAGGCTGTATGTAGTATTTCCCTCAGGACATTCTGGCAACAGCTAAACACCTCTCAAAAGTTAAAAAAAAAATGCTTGTGGGGAGAAGCAGTGTTCCAAGATGGAGGGTTGTCCCAAATCTTGAAAATTCTGCATCAGCTCTCTGGTCTAGAGCCTAAATATCATGTATTTGCATTTAAGAACCACTTAAAAAATTATTTTGTTCAGGGGAAGTACAGATATCCCTCCCATTAGGTCTTTATAGGTGTTTGTCTTTATTTTATACAGCTGTCCCATAGTTCATGCCATTCATTTTCCCCGTCAAATTTTAGGTCAAGCTATGATTATTCTCAGCAAAGAAAGCCCTGACCAAATGCTAGCATAGATTCAGACACAATGGCAGAAACCCAGCATTTCTCTCTTGTTTGTTTGCCATGCATGCCAATTCCCCCCACCTCTTTAAAAATCAAACATGGCCTACTTTTCTTCCAAATAAATCTGATTTCAATGAAGTAAATAAATTACATTCCCTTTGCTTGACCTATGACTGTTACTAATGGTCACAGGTCCTTCATTCATCCAAATAGTTGGCTAAGTAATAATAGCTGGTCACATAACCACCCAGTACACAGGGACTTCTGGAACTCCAATTTGCCTTCCCTTCAGAGAACACAGTGTAATGTAGTGTGGACTGACAAAAGTGGTCAAGGAAAGCAGTTAGCCCTTTTCATTTTAAAGCCATGTAGAGCTAAATTTTTAACTTAAAAACTTAAACTAAATAATGCAAGTTAGAGTAGAATTACAATTTTAAATAATTTTATTTGGAGGAAAAAGCAAAATTTGAATTATAATATATACTAATTCAAAGAGAATCTATTTTATTGAAAAATTCTATTGCATTTTTATTTATTTATTTTTTGGGGGGTGGGCATACCACAGCATACATGTGGAAGTTAGAGTATAACTTACAAGAGTCTGTTATTTCCTTTTACCACATGGATCCCTGGGATATAACTCAGGTCATCAGTCTAGGCAGCAAGTATCTTTACCTATTGAACCATCTCACTGCCTATCCCTTCAAAAACATGTTAAAATTACAACTATGAATCCCTTTTTAAAAAGTAACATACAGAATGTTCAGGCCATAAAAAAATCTTAGTTGCTATCTGTAACCAAGTGAAATTTTAAACTACCCAACTAAATTAAACCTTGAAATCCTAAGTCACCCTGTAGTCATGTAACTTAGTTCGTAGAATCCTTGGTAAGCATATACAAAACCCAAGGTTGTTTGCTATCCAACATCTCATCAACAGACAGTTAAAACTATGATATTCACACCCCCTCATCCTGAGTCATATGAAGGTCTAGGTCATTTAGGTCTAACAAAGTCTTCCCTGTTTCATAAATGTTATGCCTTACCCTGGTACTCACCAATGCTTCCAAACCCCCATACCTTCCCTGAGATCCTATTGAATTAACCCTTCCTTATTTTGATATTTAATTCATCTATACTTTGGACAGTTTCATATATACATATAATATATTATGTATGCACTCACCTCTCCATCCTCTAGTGTCCCCTCCCTGTCTTCCAACCCTCCCAACAATCTCCCACTATCATGTCCTTTTCTTTTTGTTTGTTAACCTACTAAGTTTAACCAGGGCTACCCATCAAGAGTATGGGTGCAAAGTTAACTATCCACTAGATTGTGGTTAACGCACCAGGGACTACATTACTAAAGACAACGGCTTCCTCTCTCTTTTGTTAATTCTCTGGCAAACATAGTCATAACCAATCAAAACACTGCAAATGAAATACCACCCTTGTCATGCTCACTTCCTTCCTGATTGTTTCTCTGACATTCTCTTTAGCAAGAAGCCCATCAGTGTGTACCAGCAAGGGCATTTAATAATCCATTCCCATGCATGTTGCTCACAACGATTACAATTTGTTTTGTGATCTGCATCAAGGTAGCATATCATTCCACACTACACAGAAGAAAATGGCCTGGCAGTTCACTCTGATTTTTATTCTGAGGCCCTCAGCCTCAGTGAATCTCTTTTCACCCACACTATGGCATGTGCAAATGATACTACCATAAAAACCCATGTCATACAGAGATCATGTAACTACTCGACTCAAGCTCAGCTTTAGCTCTGTCATGTCAGAAATTGGATGCCAATTTGTGACACAACATTTTCTTAGGGATCTGGCCATCTATTCTTTCTTAGATAGGGAATGAATGACAGACCAAAGACATGATTTCCACTGGAGTGCAACTTGGTGACTCAGTGAGTTTACCAGCCTCACATACACAAATATTGACAAGTTATTTACAGTAGCATGAGTGCTTAAAAAGTGATGCCTCACAGGAAGACTCACCTTACCATGGGTGAGATCATGGAAGCTGCATCATCATAACAATGCTTTCTGTTAACCTCCCATCTCCTATAGACTGCGCACCTCCCAAGATCATACGTAGCTGGGAAATCAGGACAGAATAATGGGGAGCAACCTGTGTAAGAATGCTGTGATTCCAAACCTGGTACCAACTCCTTGTTCTCGAATGTTAACAGTTCCATTACTATTACTGTAGATATAATTGTGTTTTTCTGCTTATTTATTTCCATGACTATGGAGCCTAGCATTTTATAAGTCACCACTGACATTGGTTCTCTGATGGTTTGATGGCTGCGTCAGGACCAGATAAAACCACTTTATTTCAACACAGGACAAGGCAAATTTCAACTCTTCCATTCAGTAACCTTCAACAATTCCAAATGGTTCTCTTTTCTGAGCTTTTAAACCTTTGGGTCACAGCTTGTAAAATGACCACTAATGCCTTTCTTTTCTCATTCTGCTAGCCCATAACCTTTCTGAAATAAGGTCATATCCTGTTTACTACTTAGCCCCAGAATAATGGTTTTCAATTTCACTCTTGGCCAGTGTGGTTGGCTAAATTTTCCAAAGACAGATATGGCAATATATATATAGCAGGACATCTGCTCTTACTACATGAGATATTAACACTCTTCTGACAATACCAATCATTTCGGAGATGCCAGTGCCTATTCCTACCATTTACTCACCCCTAATGTGAATGAACATAAGTAGCTGCTTCATTCAATAAAATATGATGAAAATAACAACTTATAGCTTCAGATGCTAGGTCTTAAAAGATGTTAGAGTAATCCCCTTGATCTTTGAATAAAGGCCTCCATAGAGGGCAATGAGACTCTCAGATGACAGAAGTAATTTGTCACATAAATGAGTTATGCTCAAATAGATCCTCCTTCTCAGCAAAGCAACTGGATAAATACTTCCCCAGGTAACACCTGGCTACAAATACATGACCCTTTGCATCAAGAAATTCACAAATTCTCTACCCAAACAAACAAGGAAAAGTCACAAAGTCTATTGCTATTTGAAGTTGAGGATAGTTCATTTTTTAAAATGGCAAGTAATACAGTAGTGCCATTCTTTCAAAACATAAGATCCAGGGATAACTAGTATAGAAAATAATTTATTATGCACAACTGAAAACTCAGCATGGAAAAAAAGTGCCTTGGATATAGCATGGGATCCAATTTCTTTCCAAATTTTAAAGCCCATTCTAAGAGTGCCAAAACTTTCTTCTATGTAACTTCTTTCAGACACAGTGCTAGATTTGGGACTCCTGTAAATCAATTGCATAGGTCAACATTTTCCTCATTAAACCTGTAGTGAAAGAGAAAAGAGTGCTACCAATCGTGGGGAATGACTGTTGCCCATCTCTCACGTAAAGGCTATCAGTTAAAGTTTCGTGTTCTCGTCTGTGAATAGCAAGTGTCTGAAAGGTGAAGTAAAAGATTTTGTCTGTAGATAACTGTGGAGAATTTTAAGGTGAAAATCAATAATTGCTCTCATAATTGGACTTCCATTCTTGACAGTGAGCTGACAAGGAGGGTGCTTTGCCAGAGGGTTTAGAGAATGGTTCCCAGTCTCTTCAATGGCTACACCAAGTCTCTTTGTCTGAACTATGACTGATGAGTCAGCCATGCTTCCAACAGAAGATGAGTGACCTGAAATAGAAGCTGCTTCTTCTCACTAACAGGTGGAACAGGTTAAATCAATCAATGATGTTCCCTTGGTTATGGATTTTGTAATGGAATTTAACCCAAGGGGTTTAGATCGTTTGCATAGTCTCCAGAAAAGCTCTACACATAAACACACATTTGGTTACTTACCACACCCAAAACTCTTTAATTCCTCACTCCCCGTGCCTACTGCTCTCTCTCTCCCTCTCTCTCTCTCTCTCTCTCTCTCTCTCTCTCTCTCTGTCTGTCTGTCTCTCTCTCTGTCTGTCTGTCTGTCTGTCTGTCTGTCTCTCTCTCTCTCTCTCTCTCTCTCTCTCTGTGTGTGTGTGTGTGTGTGTGTGTGTATCTATTACATTACTTGATGTCATTCCAATGGACAGCAGTCTGATTGAAAATCCAAAGCTATATCTAGTCCATACCACTTTTAGGTACCATATTATAACCTGGGCATCATGATGATTGCAACAGCCTAGCGATAGCAAACTGCATGTGGAGCATGTACAACATGCTAGGTACTGGGTACAATGGTGAATAATAATCATTTTGTGGAATTTATAGTCTATAAATTGAGAAGAGACAGATGCAACAATGTCATTGATGCATGAGTGTGTGCCTGGTGCAACACCTGTCCTTTGATATCCCTGGCCAGAAGCTTAGGAAGGAAGGGTTAAGAAGGACTACCAAGGAGAGAAAGACATCTACACATGGATCTAAAGTTCAATGTTAGAGATTCTTGTGCAGGATCCAGGAATTGACCAGAGCTGAAGTGGGGAGGGAAATGTCAGCCAAAGAAATGACAGATGATGTGAGTTGCATTTTGAAGCACAGAGAGAAGTCAGCCTGGCAGAAGAAGCAGAGGAAAGAAAGGGAGTTGGGGAGGGGAAGACATTCTTGGGTAGAGAAAAAACTCAGAGACATCTTAGGGCTGCTAGCTCTGAAGAATGATTTATTGTTTACAAGTAGCCTTTCCTAGGCAGGCGAGTATGGCACTGCTGTATTTGAGTATAAACCACAAGCTGATTTCCCAACTGGGATCTTGTAGATTTTTCTTCTAGAGCATGAACAGTACATGATTGTTTAATTCAGGAGAGTGACATTACAAGCTGCTTTCTATAAAAACAAAAGAAAATGACAAAAACAAAACAAAACAAAAACCCCATCAAACAGAAAACCAAAGTGAGAGAAGAGAATGAAAAGGAAACACACCCTTGCTTTAGCAGTAGCCCTACGAATGACACTGGTTCATTTACATCTCCCTCCTATGCTCCCATCTTCCCCTTATAGTGGTCTTTGCTACCAATTCAGTAGTTGAAGCCTTAAACTAAGCCTCCAAATATGTACAGTGTGCACCCTCTGCCTAATAAGCAGCATTCTATTATGGAAAAAAATGTTATTTCACAGAGAATACAAGAACCCAAATGTGCAGGTTTAGCAGGATCTAGCTATTGAAAGAGGTGTTTACATTGTCAGTTTTAGAGCTCAGGGCTTCCCGCCTATTTTATCCCCTGCTGAATGAACCTGAAATTCTTTCACTGTGAAAATAGTGGTGTTGAGAAAATGCCATTTACAATGTGAATGTCCTCGTGGCATCCGAACTCTTCCCTAATACTTTCATAGGGAATGTTTGCAAAGATAATGCCAAGCAAAGACCAGTGCCATTGTGATTCCTGGGAAATTGTTTCCTAATCTTGCACTGATAAAAATAAAATGATGGTCCACTTTCCAACTTAAACAGGGCATTGTGTTTTAACCAAAATCTTCAGGCTATGTCACCAAGTTAGTTGTATTGTCATTGAGCTTATTAGCTTTCTTTTTCAAAAAGAAGAAAAGAAACAAGAGCAAAAGCTTTTATCTGATTAATATTTCAACATTGATTTAATTTTAGTATCCAGGAAAAGAAGTTTAGTGAGTTAGACAAAAATACTAATGAATACAAAGTTTATTCCTATTAATAAACTAAAGAGTAATCTTGGACAAGGTGTCACATATTTGATTCTAGATTATCTTATGAAAAATATGAAAAGTCAACCTTCAGAGTGTTAGTAATAAAAGATTAGTACATATCACTTTACATTTCTAGACTATCCTAAAAGAATGTAAACCAAGCTAGCACAATTGAGGGATTCTTTAACTGTGTATTGATTTTTCTTTTAAGTATAAATAGAAACATGACTTATAAAAATCAGAATTTTATTTTTAGACCTACTGTGTAACATACACCATGGTAAACACTTTATAAGTACATTATTTTTAAACAATACCAGGTGGTATGGATGTATACATATGTGATAAACAAAACAAAACTAAGCCTTATTTATATTACAAACCTGTACAACAGTCATGTGAATAATAAGTTAGTGAGTCGTATCTCAAATACCCTAGATTTACTGGAGACTGTGTAACTACTCTTATGCTCAGGCATTTTCTAACTATGCTCAAAAGAAGGGTCCCTTGAGCTTTCAAATTCCAAGCCTAGAGTGCCAATGGAAAGATGCTCTGTGTCTTTCTCTGATACAAGTGACCAAAGCCAGTAAGTCAAAATTGTTCATCAATAACCTGGCCCAGCAAAGACTTCAATTTATTCAAAACAAATGATCCATCAGCTCTTCCCTTACATAACTCAGGACTGGCACCCTTTCATTTAACAAATACCTGAAAATATAACAGCTTTGATCAGGGCCAGGCACTGATTATTCACCATCTGAAAGTGACATCGGAGAGATTAAAATTATATAACATTCAGAATAAATTGACACATCCATCCAACTGGAAACAGGGCATTAAATAGCCTCACTAGAATTAGAGAATATAGTGATTCCTATGCTTGGCATACTAAACCATTTGCCTTTAGTCATGGATGTCAGAAAGAATTTTTATTTCAATTAATTGATAAGAAGTATATATTAAAATGGAAGGTATTTAACATCTCATCCAAGTTTTAAAGGTAAAACTTGCCATCCAGCTCCAGCCAATGCTCACCTCATATTTCCTATAATCAGCACTCCTTCATTATCTATGCCAATGAGTTTGAATATGTGTGTCTTTAATGGATTCCTCAATCTTTCTTGGTGAGAGTGTAAGATGTGTCTGAGGTCAAGAGAGTATGATTGGCTTGATTCATACAACCAACTTGCTTCTACCTGTGGAGGCCAGAGCACTCTTTGTTCTTCATCTGAGTTTCTGTGTCTGCACCTTGATCAGATAGAGGGAATGAACACCTTCCAAAGTTAAGCAAGTGATGAACTCAGTTCATAGCCAACACAGAAGTGTTCGAACTAGATTCATGGTTGTTCTTACAGGACCCCGAGGTTGATCTTTCTTTTCCTTATCTCCATGGTATTTGTGTTCCTTTAATAATAATTACCTGGCACCATCCTGCCATTGCCATTTCATTGGCAATGAAGTTCATTTAGAGTAGAGGTTGTGAATTATAACTTTCCAACATTACCTACCCAATTTAGTAGTTCTTTGTGTATCTTCTGGACAAGAGTCCTTAGAATGAATCCATCTTAAAATGCACACATACACATTTGAGAATGTGAACTCAAAATAAGCAGTTTCCTGTTTTCTTCATATAAAACACTAAAACCCCTTAGTGGAGATTTGAGAAAGAATTTTTGTCTTAATATTCTTTGCATTTATAATTAGTCCAGAGATGATTCAATGGAGGGAGGGAGGGAGGAAGGGAGAGAGAGAGGAGAGAGAGAGAGAGAGAGAGAGAGAGAGAGAGAGAGAGAGAGAGAGGAGAAAGATCTTAAAACTCTCACCTTGACAACAGGTGGGTGAACACATAGTTCGTTCATAGTGTTTCACTGAATGTAAGAAACCTTAATATGTAGTTGTCCACGTGAACCCGAATTAGCCAGAAGTCATGATCAGCAGATACAACAAAAACATTTCATGGAGAGTAAGTGTTTCAAGGGTGAAAAGACAGTGCTTGGATTATGTAGGTGCAAGTCTGAGTTTTGGACAGCAGGCCTGGCTTTGATAAGAAATGATCATCACTGGGCAGTGGTGGCACACATCTTTAATCCCAGCACTCAGGAGGCAGAGGCAGGGGATCTCTGAGTTAAAAACCAGGCTGGGCTACAGAGTGAGTTCCAGAACAGACAGGGCTAAACATAGAAACCCTGTCTAAAAAACAAAACAAAAAGAAAAAATCAAAAAAACTAACATTAGTCACCACAGCATCAAGTGTACTGCTGCCAATTGGAATAATTTATACCCTTCAAGTTCTGGATCCTTCTCACTGCCAAGGAGTAAGTTGTAAGGTTCCCCCACCCCTAATAACTTCAAAACTAAATCTTTTTTTTTTCAGAATCACATTTGTAATTAAATTCGCATAGCCATTGTTGAGAGCAGAAAGGTATTATCCCTATAAAATTTGAGGAAGCTATACTTCCAAAGAAATTCAATCTATACATCCTCTATGCATTTGTAGTTTTTTAATTTTCTCTTAACGTCATCTTTTTTCTTTCAGATTTTTATTTAAATTGGAAAGAAGCTTGTTTTGCATGTCAATCCTAGTTCCCTCTCGCTCCCCTCCTCCCCTGCCCCCCACCAGCCCCTATCCCACTGCCCTTCTGCTCCCCAGGGAGGGTGAGGCCTTCCATGGGGGGAATCCTCAAAGTCTGTCATATCATTTGGAGAAGGGCCTAGGCCCTCTCCCATGTGTCTAGGACGAGAGAGAATTCCTTGGTGTGGAATGGGCTTCCGAAGTCTATTTGTATACTGGGAATAAATACTGATGCACTGCCAGAGGCCCCATAAATTGCTCAGGTCTCCTGACACCCACAATTAGGGGGCCTGGGTAGGTCCAATGCTGGTTTCCCAGATGTCAGTCTGAGGTCCGTGAGCTCCAAAACTAAATCTTAAAGGGGGGAAAGAATGAACAGAGGAGCTCTGAAACCTCTACACAGATAAAGGAAATTCAAAGGATGTAACAAACAAGTCACTCTGAGAGATGACTGCAGCACACATCACTCAGCCTTTCACACTGATGCTACATCAGAATAAACTGCAGTTTGGGATAAACAATGAGACAAAAATCAGGTTCCCAGAGATTTCTGAGGGCTTCACTACCTGTCAGGGCTAGAATCAGGAGAAGATAAAATGAGACTTTTTGTCCTATGGGCACTGGGCAAAGTGTGGGATTCCCTAGAAAGCTTGGCTTATGTTTCTGCTGCAGGTTTTATTCCCAAAAATGAAGACAAGAGTAAATCCCCAGGCACTCAGGTTATGACTAGATTATGTTAAATAGTAGAGGAAATTACTTCTTGGGAAAGTTAATTTTTGTTGTGGAAGAGTATAAATATAATGTGTTGCACAGTTTAAGATTCCACTGAAGCACTGTCAATAAGGAAGAGAGTGTTAGATAATGAGTAAATTTTGTGTAAAAAGTTTAACACATTGTTCTTTCTGATGAGATGTGTTGATCGAATTTCAAATATTGATTCTAAATGACTTTCTTTTAAGTCTTGCTTTCTCTCATTTGGCTTGCATGTTTTTTCAAGATGTGTTAAACAGAACCAGTGAATCTTTCTGTGTCTTGTGCTACCACTGAGAGAGTCCCAGGAGAACACATACAGCCAGGTAGGGACATTTTCATTTTGTACCTAGAGATAGGAATAAGTGAGTTTGAGTGAAAACTTGGAAGCAAGACAGAAGAGCCCCTTGAAAGCCATTGGTGACAAACAATTATATATTCATTAAAAGTGTATCAGTTTGTCTTCCCTACTGTGGGATGTACTGTCTAGCTGTTCTGATTGTCAAGCAAGTCATTCATGAAGTCAGGTGTTGTTAGTGGTATCAAATGTTTTGAAACTGAAATGTTTGAGATATCTGCTCTTAGGGAGAACACTGTTCAGAATCTATTGACCCCTGCTACCTTTCATCATCCTTATTAGTAAAAGATACTTGATATCTTTATTTAATGTATGTGCATGTGTGAATACATGTTCATGTGCATGTGTACACACATACGTTTGGAAGCTAGAGGACAACTTCAGATGTCATCCTTAGGAATGTCACCTACATCCTTTGAGACAGGATCTCTAATCATCCAGAAGCTCACCCACTAGGACCAAATGTCCAGGGAACTCCAGAGATCCTTCTTTCTGCCTTCCAACATGGAGATGACAAGTGTGTAGCATCGTGCCAAGCATTTCTCATGGACTCTGTGGACTGACCTCAAGTCTCTGTGTTTGCAAGGTAAATGCTACACTTATGGAGCTGTGTCTCTAGCACACAAGTGCTAATGTCATCAGGGCACTCATGCCATCTACCCAAACCTGTTCAAATAAACTCATTCCTCTTTTAGATAGCCAGTATTAGCATGCCTCTGCCAACAGTTGGATCAGGGGTGAGCACAGACTCTAAGTTCTCTTGGGAGTAAAGACGGTTACTCTTCCTGCATCTTTCCTTCACAGGAAAGCATGAGGTTTCAAGAGTTACCAGCAATCATCAATGCACATGAAAATAACAAGACGAGATGTCTTTGTTGAGAGAACCAAAATAACCTGGTCCTTGGCAGTATCATCCAGCTGCTGACGTACAAAGTTTGAGGCCTACTGCCTATCTCGAAAATAAGTTTTCTTACCGGACAAGAGATTTTGCCACTTTGGGCTAAACTTTTCAATTCTTTCCTGGAGGAAGAAACCACAGGGGAGAGCTACAAAATCTTAGAAGATACCTCAGGAATAGGGAGGAATCTGGCTGTGGCCAAGATATACATGTGTCATCTGGCCACTTACTGAGCTTTACTGTAACTGTTTCCTTGTCTGATATGTGCAGTTGCTCATAAACTAGAGTGGCTGCCACAGAACACATGATCACCAGTAACTCCAAGTGAACAAGTAAAACTCAAGTTCTTATCAAGTCCCTGAAGCTCTTGCCAAAGGTAGGAAAGCTCACTTTGCTTCTTTGCCTATCTCGTGTTATTTGTTCCAAAGAAGCCCAGCCTGAGACTTTCAGTGTGGCCAAGATAGGTCAAGGAATCCTCAAGGGTGGTTGTTATGTACTTAAAACTGCAAAACGACTGCAGGTAGTTGCTTATTTGCTCTCAAGTGAGTGTCCCATTGCTAACTGTATTTCTTAGGGTTTGGTTTTAGGCCAGAATTACAGTACCTATGACAATGTTTAACCCACTCTGTTCAGAAGTCTTGATTAGCAATTACTGATGAGTTAAAATAGACTACTTAGGTATTACCTAGGGATTTTTGCAAACTGAAGGGCCATATAGAGGGGGGAAAAAGATGAGTCTATAGTAACAAGACTTGGAAGAACTAGATGACTCACAAAAGTAAGAAGTTTATTTTGATGTTAGAAACTGTATAAAATAGGGTCATTTAGTACAGCTTTTATTGAAAACTTTATACTCCAAGATTTCACATACTTAACTCTGTCACCAGCTCAATGGTGGTATTCCACCCAAAACAACTATTTTTGTATTTAAAGCCACCAAAAGGAAACCTTGAAGAGGTAAACTAGGGTATCTATTAGTTTGTAACCATTAAAATAAGTGTGTGCATATATGCACACATATACATATATGTATATACATTGGCAAAGGAGCTCAATAAATCTCAGTGTTTTTATTGTGCATGAGTTCTGTAGACCAATTAGTGTGAAATGCAATTTGCACTGATGCTTCAGGGCCAAAGGGAGCACACAATTACCTTGACATGTTAATTTAGCATTTTATAGTAAATTGCTCATATTGAGTGTTTCTCCCAGTGGTAATAATACTCCCCCCTAGGAACACAAACTAGGTTGTAATATCACAAACCTCTTCACGTCTTCAATTTCCACAACATTTTAAAGATTGTGGGGAAGAAATGAGGACAGCTTGTACCCATGTTAGTCACTAGATCCCTGTAGGCATCTTATAAAGCTATGAATGACGGCACCCTTTTGACCCCAGTTGGTTATGCTAGCATCCTCACATAGGTAAAGCATCTGGATAACTCAGAGTTCTGATACAGATTTAGAATTCTTACAGAAATTTTCAATTGGAAAGAAAACTTCTTGATCCTGACATTCATTTTAAAATAGTTCATTTCAATTTGTAATTCCACCTTTTTAAAAGAGTTCAGTAACATTGTATCCTTTCTGTGATATTTCTCTGTCTAAAAGGTGAAAAGAATAAAGCCGTTTCTTTTTAATCCTTTAAACCCTCTCTCTATAGTATTGGGTTTTCTAATCCAAAAATGATAATCCCTTGTAAGGCAGGTTGGATATAGCCAGCTCCTGTCACACACGTTCATAAAGCTCCTCCCTCACATCTTCTGTTCATCCTACCAGTGTCTAGTGGGAGTCCACGTCTTATCCAGGACAAGACAGAGCATTTACTGTGTATCCAGGTTATGACTGGGTTGAAAAGGTTTTCTGCAACTCTGTTTACTCTCACTCTTAAAAACTGACACTGCCCCATCTGCCCTTGGCGCTTTCCTATTCCTTCTAACTGGACAAAGTTCTGTGCATAATACTGAGTACCTGGAGAGACACTCAGCACTCAGCATCTTAAAATCATTTATAGCTCTAACCATTATATGTGAATTGGAGACATACTTCGGATTGTGAGCTTTCAGAACAGGTATTTTAAATTGCCAGCTGTGACAGCTGCCTAGAGATGGGAAGACATATGGGAACCTCTGAGGGGTCAGACACAGAAGGGGACCGACACAGAGGTCAGAAGAAAACGACCTTTGAAGAAACAAACATTACTGCTGTCTGCTGTGTATGACACACTTGGTATTTGCTTACCATGGGATGTTAATTTTCTGTTGAATTTTACAAATATAAATCTCAAAAACAAAACAAAACAAAAAAACTTTTTGTCTATTTTTCTAAGTTGGAAGATGGATATTAAGAAAATTATCATTGAAACATAATTCTTATTAACCAAGTAATATTGTCAATAAAATTAGTTAGTACCCTCCCCCTTCTTTCCTTCTTAAACTTCAAGGCACGTTAAACACTAGAAAATACACTGTGGCCATAATATAAGGATACTTAATGAGAATCAGCTCAGTGTTTCTCCAAGTGCATGATGTGAGGCTCTGGGGGAATGTATATTCTGAATGAGTTAATGAAAAAGGTACAGGGGTAATTTTCTTTCTGAATAAGCTGTACATCTCAACACAAGATATAGAGTAACTTACAGGGAACATTGTTATTCAACCTTCTTACTACAGATACCGTGCCTTTAATTGAACCACCCTCTCTGATTGTCTCATTCACCACGATTCAGGCATGTGTTTTTAATGTGACTTTGGACCTCCTCTGTGCTTTTCCATTGACTATTATGGCATTGAATTTTGTAAAGAGAAAAACCCTCCAGCTATTTTCCTAGGCATCTCAATGCACAAAGTCAGGAGTTCTCTGAAATCATACAGCTTTAACAAAATGATGAGAAGTGTATTGGTTTGGCCCAAAAGTGTTTTGTTATAGCAATTTCTTCTACTATAGAGTATTATGCCTGTCTTATGACCTGAAAGTGACTTTTCAGTTCAAATCCAAAAGGCTTTTAGTCTCCGAATATCCATGTATGTTTAGCATGCCTCACAGTAGCAGGTATTTTAAAATGCAATAAACATTTGTAGTCACACAAAGAGCAAATTAAAATACAGTCTTTACATAGATTAAAAAAGAGGAGGAAAATGACTTTAAAATATTAAATGACTGTAACTGAATTTGGCAAAGACACTACTTTGATTATCAGTTGAATACAACAAATTTGACTCTTTAAACAATCTTTGAAATCGCATGTTCATGAGGGAAAAGCATGTCAGAACAGTAGTTTGTCATCCATAGAGAATGTTAGGATGCCATAGGGTTCTCCACCATATAATTCTTGAAATAAAAAAATGGCTTTAACCTGACATAACAAAATGAAGGCTAATATTATGAAGTCGGTCTGAAACAACTGGACTAGTTCAGAAAGCCAAGGGATAATTTCCCTAAGAGCAATTCTTCTGTAATACTGTTAGAAAGCTGTGCTGTCCTGGCAGCAGCTTTTAATCCACTGAAAAATAAATAAAGCATTTCCACATAGTGCCGATGGAAGGAGAAAGTGCCAGAAAAAAACCTGAAAGAGTAATAAAGTCCCACTCAGTGAGATTTCTAGGATAGATCCTTAGGAAATGATCACAGATAACTAGAGATTGATCAGTTAGAATATTATTTAGGTTTCTAAAACTAGCACAAAAAAAAAGAAATGAAAAAAATCCAGTGTTCGGTGGGATGACACTATGCACATCACAATGTTTCCTTACATGAAATTCCACGCGTGGACTTTAGAAGTGTGACACAGAGGGCTGCTGCATTATAGTGGAAGATGTCAGTGTTATGCTTCTGGTAAGAAATCAGCTCTACTCATTATATGCAAGTGAGTACATGCCATATTAACTCACTATACACAGTGAGTACACACACATATAGAAAAAGACTATGAGGCTATACACAGGCCAAATATTAACGGAAACCACTGGTGGTGGTACCAAAGTGAGATGTTTATTTAATTATGTTCCTATCCAAATTAGCTGTCAGACATGTATGTAAGGATCGTTTATTTGAAAACATTTGGCTCTCTCGGGATGAACTACACGTTCCAAAGCCATAGGTCAGACTTTATCTGAGCTACCCATAAGAAGGTTCTCAAAAATGAACATCCTCCAAGGCCTTACATAAAGAGATAAAGTCTATCTATCAAAGAAATTATATTTCAAATGCTAAGGATTTTAAAACTATTATATAGAAATAGGGCTTAAAATTAAACTGGGACAAAATTTAAGACTCCTTGAGGGAACTCCATTCCCCTAATTCATGAGCAGTTACGTATGCCAGTGAGAGAGCAATATGCCGCTCAGGGCTTTCAAACCCTGGCCTATTACAAGGCTGCTCATTTCTCAGGGCAGTCGTATTTCATTCTGACACTCCTCAGTTACTCTCCAGGACAAAGGAGACATTACTCTACATATCCTTTGTAGTCAGTTTGATAAGATCATTTTACAAAAGAGGTAGGGACTAACTTCTGGACTCCATTAACATTTCAAGGCTAGATCTTTTTCTGACTATAATTTCTAGCTGAATCCTAACATCATTAGTCAGGCATTCCTCAAGCCCCAGCTTTGTCTGAGAGGATGAAGCTGAAGACACACTAACAATAACTTCCTTAAAATAGGGAACAAAAATTTTCCACTGGCCATTTACATCCGTGGTAGTGCTGTTTGCAAGCATTTCATTTTGCAGAAATGCCCAGTGAGGGTTTGGGTACCACTCTCACAGCCACTGATCCATGCTCTTAAAAAGTGACTGTTTCTATTCCCTCTCTCCCACTAGACCTAAACATCCCTCCTGCTTTGTTTTCCACCAAAGCTTAATTGTTTGGGCCAATGTCTGCTGCCAACCTATGTCCCACTAGCACCTTCAACATTCTGCTCAACCCTTGAGCCCTACCACTTTATGTTTGCATCCAAATAGCCATCATGCTGTAGGATGCTAAAAGTAAGTGCTATCTCTATGACAGCAGTACAAAGAATTCTTCTGTTTAGGGCACAAATGGAAGGGCAATCGATGCAGAAGGAAAGCCCCCCCCTTAAAGATGTACCCAAGGACCAGAGAAGATTCAGCAAGTCATTGTTTCTTCTTTGTTCTGTCCCATACCCACAGTTTCTGCTTCTGATAGAATTTGTGAGAATTTGAAAGCAACATTTTTTTTTCAAGTCAGGGTTTCTCTATGTAGTCCTGATTGTCCCAGAACTTTCTATGTTGACCAAACTGGCCTCAAATTCATAGAGATCCACCTGACTCTGCCTCCTGGGTGCAGAAATCAAAGGCATGCACTACCACGTCTGGAAGAAACAACTTTTTATTTCAATCACTTTGTAATTTTTCTCTGCTTGATTTTTGGTATTTCAGCATTTATTCTTACTCTATTTCAAACATATCTTGCATTTATATGAGATTAAATATGATAAATCTAACCATTATTTGTAATGTTATTTCTGTGGGAAAATACCTCTGGATTTACATACAATTGACTCTTGCAAATGAATTCTAAGAACTTCCCCCATTCATAAACAGAAGCCTGAATCCATGATTTTTATAACTAACCATGGATCTAGGCATAAGCTAACTACTCCATTAGCTTGGTTGCATAACATGAAATTACAGAGAGAACTTGTGCGTTCCTTTTGAATAAGGTGGCATCTGTAACTCTAGAGAAGTGCATTCTCCACTTTGTCATTCTAGCTATCAGGAGCATCAGATCAAATCCCTACTTCTGCCTTTAGTACCCAGCAGTCCACTTCAAGCTTCCAACCTGTTTCAAAAGATCAAAGGGAAGGACTGGACCTGAAATGAATGTGATATTCATGGCTAATGGTAGGTGCTCTGTGGACTAAGACTGCCAGGGGAGAGTGAGTGTGAACTTGGTGGAGTTGGCACTACTGCCTGGTTAGAGGCAGGGAAGGAGAAGATGAAGGAAAGGAGGGAAGTGGTATGCTACCACCCCAGCATAGAAGGGAAGGGACAGCTATTTTCCCTTTTTCTTACCCCTTCTCTCCTCTTGGCTTGTGTGTGTGTGTGTGTGTGTGTGTGTGTGTGTGTGTGTGTGTATACACACACACACACACACACACACACACACACCAACACAGACGCAGAGAGAGAGAGAGAGAGAGAGAGAGAGAGAGAGAGAGAGAGAGAGAGAGATGCTTCAGGAAGGATCTTTTCCAGAGCTCACTGGCTATGCTAGGTTGACTGTCTGGATACCTACCTGTCTCTGACCCCTCAGCACTGGCACAGACGTGCACCAACACACCCACATTCTACATGGGTGCCTGGGACAGAACTCAGCTTCTAAAGCTTGCACGGCAGGCACTAACTACTGAGCCATCTGCCATCTCTGTAGCACTTGCTACAGGATTTTGTACTGTACTTACTTCTCTTTTATGTCTCTCTACTTCCTTTTCCTACTTTTGTTTATAGCTTATCCCCCTTTACTCTGTCATTCCTCCTTCCCTATCATCCATCATTTCTTCCATTTCTCATCTTTCAATGTCCTGCTCATCCATCAAAGACCCCGCTCTTCTGCCTTGTATCCAGTCTGAGATGTGGTTACAAGGCATCAGTCACTGCCAGTTTGGCATAAAGCTATGCAAGCACAGCATCACAACAGCAGATGGAAAGCACTGCTGTCCTGAGACTAACAGGGAAATCTCTACTCAGCTTCCCAGAAATGCCTTTCCTAGACCATGCAGTCACACATGTCTTTCATCCCTTCATTTCCTTAAAACAATTGTTTGCACAGTTTTAAAGCAAACGTATTCCTTGTCTTCTTCAACACACCCTTAGCCTCAAGGCCACTAGAGTACAGTTTTAACTTCCTGGCTTGTTTCCACATGGTGACACTCACATCAACTTAGATTCTGAAGTCCAGTTCCCACTCTTCTGCTTGGCTTTCCCCCCTCGCCATACCTAGATCATCTCCTGGTGCAAACACTCTGAACCAAAAACCCATTTTCAGGATACACTTTAAAGTTGTCTTTCCATCTGTGCCCCACTAAGGGATCTACAACTGCACACGAAATTTCATTTTAATTTTTAACTTGAGAATTGGGCAATGGTTTCATTTTGATAGAATTTTTCAAAGCTATAGTTGTAAGGCTACTGTTTATGTTATCATGATTTAGTAATACATTCATTCATTAACTTACATTCAGAAATGGAAATTTCAATAAATAAAATGCTTTGGAATACTCAGAAAACACAAATTTCTTACTTCCCCAAGCTTTTCATATTTGTTCTTATTCATGTGAGTTTTAATCAACTACATGTGGTAGGTAGTAGATCTGATGAGATTTTATGTAGCTCCTACTTGTATTTATTGAACAGTCAGCAAAGGCTCAAATGATATACAAATCAAGTCAGATTTCTTAAAAAAGAGACAGATGTGTGTGTGTGTGTGTGTGTGTGTGTGTGTGTGTGTGTGTGTGTGTGTGTGTGTGTGTGTGTATTCACATGTGTGTGAGTGTATGTGTGCACTGGTATATGTGTACATGAAAACATGTATGTGTGGAGACCAGAAGTTGGTATGATTTCCCATGATGACTTTCCACTTTACTTGCTGAGGCATGTTCTCTTGTGAGCCCAAAGCTCATCAATTCAACCACTTTAACTAGTTAGCTAGCCCTGGGAATCCTGTCTCCACCTCCCAAATACTGGAGTTACAGGCGGGCCATCAGACTTTCTATGTGAGTACCAGGGATCTGAACTCTGGTCCTTATGATTACACACCAAGCACTTCACCTATTAAGCTTTCTCACCAGCCTCATAAGTTTTCTGTAATGACAGAAATACTACTACTGTACCTTCACCAAGGCAACTGTTATAGGAGGAGTAAATGACCGTTTTTATTCATTGATAGGGCTGTCTAATTGTGTTCTGGTTTTGTTTAAGGAAAACTCTAGGAATAGTTCAAGTCACCCTCCTGCTTCTGTGTGCGGATGGAAGTGTTTATGTATGACATACACTCCTATAGCAGGGTCTGAGGAAGTGATCTGTCATTGAGTGAGGTTGTCATCATCATCATCTAAGGACTTCCTGTAAACACAGACGAGCTTTCTGAATTTGTAAAACTAGAGGTAGGACCACCGGTATCTGAATTCTGTGACCCTGAAGCCTACTAAAGCCTGGGTGGCTGTGTTCTATTTGTTTTTTTTTTTTTTTTTTTTTGTCCTTGCTACCTGCATTTAAGCAGTGCCTCATAGACTCCAGAGGGTCCTTGAGGGTGGTCAGTTTCAATTTCCATCACAGACTGGATTGTTTTGTTCTTTTTTCCGCAGAGATCATGAAGCTAATTCACTGTTCTGCAAGTGTTTCTCATATTTATTAAATCAAAGATTCAAAGTTTATTCATTTAACTTCTATTAATAACAACAGAAATTATTTAGAGTTCTAAAATGAGTTAAAAATAACTCTTTTGATAAACAGTGCTATTTAAAAGTCAACCAAGGAATGTGATTATGAGTGTTGAAGAAAGTATTTTAATATAGATATCTAAAAGTCACATTAAAAACTTGAACAGCCTGAATAAATATCAAAACATTTGGTAATATTTTAGAAACATTTAGTAATTCAGTTTTATCTTTAGGTCCCACAACCCAGGAAATCTTCTATTATACAAATAAAAAATAACAAAATAAAAATATAAAGATAGCAAACAATAAAAACTGAACAGCCATAGACAAACAATGGACTAACATTGCAGACCTGGATTTGGGGCTCACAATTTAGGGGTTAAGAAGCTTGCTTGTTGGGGCTGAATGGACTGCATGGTGGTTAGGGAAAAGTGCAGTGCAATCACGAGGACTAGAGTTTGCATCATAGCACCCATGCAACAGGCTGGCAGTTCTAAACAGATGGTCACCCCAGCTCTGGGTTAAAGAGAGAGACAGAAGAAACACTATTGCTTGTTAAAATGCAAATTCAAGAGTCCTGGCCTCAGATGTCTTGGCAGAGAGTAGGAGAGGACATCACTCCATGCTGTCTTCTGCTTCTGGCATACACAGGCTCACATAACTGCACACACATATGTACACACACACACACACACACACACACACACACGTAATAAACCTTTAAAAACTGCCCTCCATATGCAGGTGTGTGTGTGTGTGTGTGTGTGTGTGTGTGTGTGTGTGTGTGTGTGTGTCAGCGTGCATGTATGTGGGTATGTGCATGCATGTGTATGTGTGTAAGCATGTGTGTGTGTCCTTAAGCATTCATGTCTTGTTTTAAAACTACACATCTTTGTTTTCTTAACAGAAAGGCAAGCATTCAGGCAGTGGGTATGTCTAAGCTCTCAGACATCTCTTAGTTCCTGTTCTCTTTGTGTCCTCCAGTCAGAGGCACTTTAGTCTTCTGCTCAGGTTTTCCTTGAAGCTTTTCTAATCCCACTATTATTTCTGTGAAAACAGGATGATTGTTTCTGCTTTCTCCCTTAACACTTTGTCTGCAGGAACATCATAGTGGACATAGCCCCATCAAGGTTGGCTTTCAGAAACAAGCATAGTGGCACAGGGGGAATTCTGAAAGAAGGTACTTCTACTCCAATTTTCTGAATTAATAATTTCTTCATTCATTCATTCACTCACTCATTTTATTTACTGAGTGTCTTTCATGGGTAGCTTTAGCTACCCATCTAGCCTCCCAAGTGGCTTGCATTTTAGAAAAATTCAATTTCAGGAGACTCCAAAGATGTAACTATGGAGACATCTGATTCAGACTTTCTAGAGAAGATGAGCATCATGCCTGGCAATGATAAGATCTAAAATGTAGTAGAGAGGCCACCCACTGGGGCACAGCATGGAGAGAGGATGGATCTAACAGGCAGACCTGGAGGTCATTTCCAGAGCTTGAGTTCTGCCAGGTAGGCGCTCTGAAACAATGAGGGCCTTTTGTACTGGTATCCGGGGGAGACAGAGTAACAAGATTGGTTGTTCAGAAAAATAACTCTACAATCTGTTAGAAATGTGTTTGAGGGGGATGGATCAGTTTGAGAAGGGAAACTATTTCTAATTCAGCAATTTTTTTTCTCAGTCAGAAACCCAAAGACAAAGGGATGAATGCTTATAGAAACTGATCTGTTGCAATGTTGGGAAGAACTGATTTCATGAAAGTGCTCTGGCTCTGAGCCATGACCCTGGTCCTATGCAAGTGCTATGAAGGAAGAGGGTTAGATACTCACCTCACTGAATCCCAGACCATCAACTTGAGGCATTTCCTGTTCCCTCTAGAGTAAGGATCGAACAATAAGAGGCTATATAAATCTGGATCTCATGCACCATTTCTTGCCTTGGGCTCCTTCCATTCAGCTAAGTTGTCTATATTGATTTCTTCATCAAACACTGCGAATGACTACAATAATAGTATCTACACTGTGGCCATTTTGTAAAGGTATCAGTTTAATTCATCAAGTGCTTGGGAAAATGCCTGATATACTGTAAGTATGAGATATTCACAGTTAGGAAACCAATAGAAGAAGGTGCTATAGATCTAAAGCTGAAGATTGACGAGACAACTAGGGGTGACATTCTGAGTCCACATTATGTCCAAACTTTAGTCTATTTTTTGCTTTGTCCTTAGCCTGGGCATTGCAATGGCTTAGATGGTGACTGGACAAGCCTGGAGGTCTCTCTCTGTCTCTGTCTCTGTCTCTGTCTCTGTCTCTGTCTCTCTCTCTCTCTCTCTCTCTCTCTCTCTCTCTGTGTGTGTGTGTGTGTGTGTGTGTGTGTGTGTGTGTGTGTGTGTGTGTGTTTGTGTGTGTGTGCATTCCCTCTCTCATTCTCTGTCTATGAGTATGTATGCGGTGTGTCCATATGGATGCAAGTGTGAGTGGGGATATGTATGGACTATTTGAATGGACACGTGGAGGTCAGAGGTTGACATCAGGTGCTTTTCTCTGTCACTCTGTGTCTTGTTTTGGAGACATTCTCTCACTGACTTTGGAGTTCATTGGCTTGGCTTCCCTGAGTAGTCAGCAAGTCCTACCTCTGTCTCCCCACTGCTGAGGTTATGGTCATACCTCACTGTGCTAGGTTTCTTACATGGCTTCTCAGGATCCAAACTTGGGGAGTCATGTTTCTGAAGCAAAATTTACTCATTGAGCCATCCTCCAGCCTCATCCCTGAACATTTTATACTTCCTCTTTAGCAGAACATTTTAAAATAGCCCATTAAGCCACCTCATGTGTAATAAAAATTAGCTCCCTTAACAAATGGTTAATTATTTGCTTTAAGAAGATCATCTTGTTTTTATGCTTAACTTTAGGACTGAAACATTGATGTGACTTTTCTAGGGTTGATATATATATTTCTTTATGTTCTGTATTAGAAGCAAATACTCCACAGACTCCTGTGTAGTTGTGATTTTGTTTGGTATTTTCCTGTAATGATTCAGAATAAAAACATTACTTTCATGAACAACACAATAAACAAGAGATGAACACATATTTTTGCAAGAAAGCTTGGTAGGTATAAAATAACCAAAAATGCTTATACTTTTTTTAACATTCATGTATTAATTAAATTGCTAGGGGGAAGGGGGTTTATTTTTTGGACGAAAGATGGCTGTGCACATATCAGCTCAGAGCAGCTGTGGTTGCCTGCATGAGATTAATCGGTATAAATCCCAGCATGGATAGAGAAGACAGCCCTGAGACCACACTCCACCAAAGGAGCTACTGGCAGTTCAAAGCTTCTGAGAGAGACAGAGTCACTCTCCTTTGGGGATGCAGGTAGGTTGCTAATGGCCCAGTAGATGGTCACACACCATGTCTAGATGGTCAAGATTAATTGGACTCAGAGGTTATTAATAATACCAAAAAAAGAGGAAATGAGTAAAGACATCGCACAGGGAGGGAGATGAAGAGGGAGGCACAAAGGGGAGACAGAGGGCGATAATGACAGATGAATATGGTTAATATATTGCATAAATGTTTTATGTTTTCAAAGAATAAAATATTATTCTTAAAATGTGTGTATCTCATAATACAGACCACCTCAAACTTATATTCTTATATTCATTAACTTAAATAATTTATGATCCCAAGATAAAACACCGTGAAAATTATTCTTCCAACTCACCTGAAGGCAAATGAAAGCTTTATTTATGACAAAAAGTGATCTGATTTTGTAGGGAATTTTTTTATCACAGTTTGTCTTGTTGCCCATATATCAAGAAAGTAAATGTTATGTTTTAAAGGCAAAATTTGGAAATTTAACATGCATCTTGAAGTGTCTCTGGAGAAATTACTTGGATATTTCCTTCCCATTAATTTGATAATTGCAGGATATTAATAAAGAAAATTTTCTTCATGATTGATGGAGACATGTCCCAGAAACCTATTTACTGTCATTTTTCATAAACTTCAGAAATGTGTCTGGAGACATTTACGGAGTCCCAGGAATGTCAGACCTCAGACCCAGATCCTGTTGATAAACTAGTAACTCCATTAGCTGATGAACTGTCACTTCAAAAAATATTAAAGCTGGCTTGAAAACTGAAATGGGGTCAGTAGTTGCATTTAAACTTTTATCAGTTTCCTCAACTAATTTAAATTATGAATAGCAAACTAAATTGAAAATTTACAGACCATCACATTACATATTATGGATCTGCCTCATTTAATAGAAACATTTTATCATAAACCCACTCAACTGCTCAGGTCCCATGTCCTTAGACAGTTTCAGGGCTTGAGATACCTAGTGCCAAGGTGAGCAGCCCCCACACGTCATGAGAGGGCAGTCAGCCACTGGAAAGGGTTACTGGGTACTCCTTTAACATCATACTTGACCAACATTCACTTCTGTTTTTTAGTCTTTAAAGCTGAAGGAAAAGGGCTCTTAAACCTCGTGGAGCAAACGTTTTAGATCCCCTGTGCAATGAAGGGAAGCAATTTTCATGGCAATCATTCGGCTGAAAGCATAGATCAGTGGTAAAAAGCTTATCCAACATGCATTTAGGTTCTACCTGGCTTTCATCTCTAGAATATAAATAAGCACACAAAGAAATGCACAAATAGTTATTGCTTTAATAGAAAATTACTTGTGTTAAGGTCTTTCTATGCCTCAGCAATGCTTTAAGTGTGCCACACCCGTTCTCTCTCTTGGTGCTCCACTTTTTCCTTCTCAATTATTATTACCACTTTACAGAGGAGGAAATTTACATTTAAGGAGTTAAACCATCTGTTTTAAATGAACTACTTAGTGATTATTCCTTAAATTTTATGTGTTATTGGGTGTCTGAAAGTACATAGGTCCACATATCATGGCACACACAGGACAAAACTTTTTGGAGTTAGTTCTGTCTTTCCCCCTTTGTATAGGATACAAGGATGGAACTCAGGTCAATAGGCTTGCACAGCTAGCCTATTATACACTGAGACCCCTCACTGAGCCTAGCTGGCAATTATTAGAGCTAGAATCTGAACCCAGTTTATCTGATTTTTAGATTACTTGGTAATAAGATATGTACAAGGGATTTTCAAAGCTTGAGTCCTACTCTGTCAATTAATATTTTCATAATAAAGGGTTAGATTTTGGTTGGATATTATCTTCATTAAGCGACTATTTTGCTATATATAGGTGAACATAATAATGTCTAATTTCTAGATTTTTGTGTAGATTAAATAAGATAATATATAAAGTATTTCTATCAATTCCTAGTACATAGTATGTCCTTAATGAATACATACAAATGATTTAAAACTAACAGTAATATCTATTTATTGGGAATAGTGTAAAGGAAAGTTGACTGCAATGTGTCTGAGTTTTACTGAGTGTGTGTGTGTGTGTGCGCACGCGCACGTGTTTGTACAAATGCACCAGAAGACAATGTTGAGAGTCTTCCTATATTGCTTTCCATACTTTTTGAGAAGGGGTTCTTCAATGAACAGGAAGTTTCCCAATTAAGCAAGAATAACTGGCCAGTGAGCTCCAGGGATCCTCCTGCCTCTGCCTCCCCAGACCTAGGATTGCAGGCATATACCAGTTTTGCTTGTTTGTTTTGATACAGGTTCTGGGGAAGCAAATTCAGTCTTCACATTGCAAAGCAAGAGCTTTGCCAACTGAAACATCTCCCCAGTCCTGTTTGAATTTAAAGAATATAAGAAGAAAGTGGCTTTTAAGAAAAATCTGTCTAATGCTGTCTAGCATTCAAATTAATGCTGCCATATCTAATATGCTTCCAAGAAATAAAACTTGACCTTCATTTTCAAATAATCCTCTAAATAAGTTGTTTTGTTTTTCTGCAAAGCCTTAAACAACCCAATTCTATTAATGTGGATGATGCATATCTAAGTAAACCATTATTGGAGCATGACCTGCATAGCATGCTAGAAAGTATGCTGTTTGTAGTACAGCTGTTCAGTCTGTTACTGCTGCTCTTTCATCAGCCTGTGTTTTCTTTGCTTTCTCAAGGCTATGATACGAGAGCACACTGCTGCCTCAAAATAAGTTCTTGGGCTTGGGAAATCGGTGGAATCAATTTCAGGCACTAAGAGCTTTGTTTGAGTTTTCATAATCTAGAGAGACTGGATTCATGTAAAGCTGCAGAAAGGAGTTCTTCCAGATTTACACAAGGGCACAAGAGTGACTGACCATGCTTGCACATGCTGGCTCTTTCGGGATGAGAGATGCATGTATAATTTCTCTCCTTCTGCAACAGAAAGCTGGGCTGTTGGTCACAGCTTTGGACACCGACAGAAAGACCCAGAGAGTCTCTTTTTCTAGCTGATTTCATCTGTAGACCAGGTTCTCAACTTGGAGCAGGAAAGCAGCACTTAGCCATCAACTGTCTGCTAGGGAGGCTCCTCTGAGCTCTTCAACACTCAGAGTGAGGCCAGTCCAACTGAGGCACTACAGGAGCAAAATGTGCTTTACAAAGGATTCATATGAAAAAATGTGATCTAAGAATCTCTACAACTAACATCTGCAGTTGCCCAGAGTTTCTACCACACCACTATGATTTGATTAGGCTCCCTGGAGCCCATAATGGGAATTCATTTCACCAACTTTATAGGTGATGATAAGTACGGATAGTTAGTGTGGGCATCCATGTGCCAGGCCCAGCACAAAGGATGTTTCATTCATTATCTCACTTAATCTCCCTCTATAAAAAGTTACACTATTAACTCCTTTTATAGATGCGCCAACTGAGCCTTGGATAATTTCAGTAACTTGCTTAGGATTTCAGAGCTGAAGCCTGGTTATTGGAAAGGGTCTGTGTTATTTACAAGAGCTTGAAGATACTCGATTATTTCTAAGGCCATCAAATTTCACTAAAATTAAAACACTAAACAAAATGTTTTTTAAAAACTGCTTCTAAATCTCTGTGGGCTGAAAGCATGTCATGTTCCAGATAGGAAGTGCCCCTGGAGCTGTTGACCTTATTTAATTCCCAGAAAATGCAGTCAACTTGCAAACAAGACAGCACAGTTGCTTCTTTTATCAAATGCAATAACTTGGGTCAAATTGTACCTACAGTCACATAGAATCCAATTACATTTGATTTAATGTTAAATCACTTATGCCAGCAACTGAATCCGTTAGAAGAAAAGATTAATTCCTAAGTATTAAAGGGTATGATATTGAGTTATAAAATACAGTTTGACTCATTGCATTCTGAAGTTCTTTATATTTGTTTGTCAGACAGCAACCTTCTTCCTTCAATATGGTAAATGTGCAAGGCTACGGATGGCTGAAGCTTAAATCCTTTAAAAGAAGTAGTGATTAGAGACACAGGTAACAAATTTTGGTGAGTCGAAACCTGAGCAATAAAATCCCAGACTGATGCTTGAACACCATCTTTGCAATAAGCTTTTTCTTAAAGTGGATATTTCTGGTTACTGAGAGCAAAGAATCCAATTTCTGTTCATCAGTTTTATTTGTCTAAAACAGCATTAAATTGACAGTGGTCCAGGAAGCAGGAAGGAAGGACAAGCAAGTAAAACACAAGCAAAAACCATGACAAACTGAGCAATAGCACAAAGCAGGTCAGAAATTGTTAACTAGGTCAAAAGAAATCTCCTTTCTTTGGGGGATCTATAAAGCAGTTAAAAATGTCATTTCTGGACATCCTATCAAGCCCATGTCAAGCTGTACATTGTCTCCCTGGAGGAATGGTGCTTGGCAATGATTCTCATTCAGCAAGTGGTAAAATTGAAACAGAAATGAGTGAACTGAATTGACCCAAGTCAGTTAGCACTTGTAATAGTCATTCAAAGCACTCAGACTCCACAGCAAAAAAGGCGGCACAAAACAGAGTTAGCTTTAAGTATTAGAGGGAGAAAACCCAGAATCCTCTGGAACTTGGTAGGAAAAAATTTTGTGCTATGTATTTGATCAACAGTATAGTAAAGTCTCATGGTGCATGCTTATGAAGAGAAATGGCAATGATCATACGAGACTTTTCTGTGGTTCTACATGAGGCATTATTACAGAAATTAGCTGTCATGGAAAAGTCCTGAAGGAGATAAAATTAGAGCAAATCAACAATGCAAGGATTAAGCCAGTAAAGTGATCCAAAGAAATGAAAGCTCAGATTCTAAGCAATTTGTCAGAAAGGCCTCTAATTTAAAATATGTCAAACTTAGCACAGAGGAGAAGCCATCAAAATATTTAAGAATTTTAGCTCATTTTTTTACACTGTTATCAGGGTTCTCCTCAGCTAAAGAAGCTCAGAGGATAAGAGTTTTAACAAGACACATCTTTACCTCTGTCTTCTGCCATCTCCTCTATCACTGGGAGTTTCCCTGATTTTTCTCTCTGACAACCAGATGCTCAACTCTGTTATCTCCTCACAGGAATTGAACCTGCTTTTATTTTATTTTTAACATTTTTATGTGTATGGGTATTTTGCCTCAACAAAAGTGTAAGCAGCAGCTCATGCATGCAGTACCTACTGAGGCCAGAGGAGGGCATCTGATCACCTGGGGCTAGAGCCACAGAGGGCTGTAAGTTACCATGTGGTGGTGGGAACTGAACCCCGATCCACTGCAAGAGCAATAAGTGCTCTTAAACACTAAGCGCTCTCTTTATTCCCTGACTCTGCTTTTATGTGACCCACTTCAGCACTTCTGTAGAATTTATTATCTTTGCCACACACTAATTTCAAGTTTTAGTTATTAAGAATCTTTAAAAATATGTAAACTGAAAATACAATTGTCTTGAAATGATTGGTTAGTATTAATGGGGTCCTCCAGGAAGTTGAAATCCTGTGCTAGTTGTTTTGCTGTGTTAGCTTACAAAGCAACAGGTTTCCACTTGGGATTTTCACACTCATATTTCATTTTGGTTAATCCCCTGCTCCCACCCCTTCAGCTTGTCCCCCTTTCCCTACCTTACTTTTATACTCTCAGTTCCCCTTTTCCATTCTGTTCTGTTGTCTTAATCCCCTCTTTAAAGCCTCTCATTTTCCAGCCTCATGAGCCCCTTTCTACTTCCCTGGCCATTATCAACATATAAAAGGAGCCATCTGACACACCTAATAGAGGCATGGATCCACACATCAGAGGGGCCATAGAGTATTCAACTTTGTGAGCCCACGTTACTTTTGTGAATAAAATTTTACATGCTTGATCTCATGTAATCCCCACAATGCCCCAGTAAAGTAAATGCATGTTAAAGAGAACTGGCAGGTACAAAATCCCATGACAGAGGGAAGGCTGCTTCATTAGAAAAGCTAGATGAGGCACCCTACAGAGGCAGAGAGTTGGGAAACCTTAGGAAAATCCTGATTAAAGAATGCAGAACCTACTGTGAAAGAGAGAAGGTGATATTGACAGGGGTGGTGATGTTTAAAATGCAGTCTGGTAACCCTTGACTGTTCTATGACTTAGATTCATTCATCTTCCTGTCCTTGAACTCTGGCCTGCCTGGGCTCCTCCAACCCTGCTTCTTTTATGTTCTTTCCCCCACAAGCTAGTTGCTGCTTTCTCTCTCATAAAGCATAAACACACCATGACTCCACTCTGTTTAGGGTTCCTTTACTCTTTCCTGGTAGTTAAACATGCTGAGGGCCAAATTCTCATCTGTGTACAACTAGACAAGTCAGAGAAAAAAGATGAATAATTTGTAGCTCCTGCCACTTCAATAGAAATTGAGTTATTAAATTTTTAATCTTAAAAGTTGATATTGCTGCTTTTTTTTCTCTTATATCCTAAATTGTTCATAGTTATACTGGGTTCTCAATAAACTTCTAAAATATTTTTTGGCATTTAAGTTGCAATAGGAGGAAGAGTTCTCCTGAAAGTTATATACAAGAGCACATGGATTTCATATCCATAAAAATAGAGAAATTAGGCACATAGTCAGTGGTCATTGTTTGCTACATAGAATTTTGTGCACAGTGATATCTATTATCTATAAGCCAACAGGGAGATAGACAGAATTATCCCCTTGAGGCAAAAGGACCTTTACACATTGGTTAAATTGCATGCCACAGGCAGATACCTCCCACTGCCCTGAGCCAGGGGGATCTCTAGTTTCTTCCACTCACAGCAGCAGATTGCTTGTGAGAAGATGGGTTGGCTGTCAGATAAAGGCACGAGTTCATTTTATGTGCCCATCTCAAAAGACATTTCCCTATCCACTCATTCTGCCCAAACCTCATCCAGAATGAAAAGGCCATGACATAGTCAGCAACTGCTATGTAAAGTTCTCTACAAAAGGACTCAAGGAAAATAAAAATTCTGAATTGCATCAACACTTGAGACTAGCGTCTGCTCAATCCCCAAACACAACCAACAAATGATGACAATAGTTTATTTTCATCCAGCCTTGCCTTTTGAGAGAATGGAACATGATTTATATGATCTAAATCCTTCTTACTATAAAATAATAAACTACATATTTGCCAGCTTTAAGGAAATAAACCATTTTCATTTTGTTTATCATAGTTTTTTTTCTTTCCTTTATCCAACCATGATAGTAATATCTCATATATCAGTCCTCAGACTCCTGTACAATTTTATCCCTAGGGACATTTGAAACAAAACCTCCACAGGTGCTTTAGACTTTCTGCATTTTACTTGAGATATCCCCAAATTCACTGAAGCACAGTCTGGCTATTTCAACTCCCTGCTCTGTTTGGCAGTTTGTAAAGGCCCTGTGAACAATACTAGTTAATACTTACCAGCTGTCTTGTTACTTGCCTCTTCTATCCATGACATGGAAGGAAAACTCAATTACAGCAAATTTCAGGGGGAAATCAAATTAAGTGTGATATGAATGGGTTGCAAAACCCTGAAGATGCTGATCAGGTGAAGACAAATGAGTTACTCAACAGGGTGTATTCATCTTCCCATGTAATTTTATCACTGTTGCCCCTTGACTGAGATACTCATCTTTATCTGATTGTGAAGCTTCGTCTCAGGTCTCTGTGTATCCCTATTCTGATATCTAATCCCTCCTAACATCATGTGTGCATGCCCAACTTCTAGGGCAGTATAAATATCATGGAAATTGGCTCACGGCAGTGAATATGATCTTTTCTATGTACTGCCTGTGTGACCTCAGGCAATTACTTATGTAATTCAAGCTGTATTTCACATTTCACAACAGGATTGTAAGAAAGATTAAATGAGATGTAAGTTCCTAGGCTGACTTTAAAATATAGACAAAAGCACAAATAAAATAAAATATAGTCAAAAGCTCAATAAATGGATCTTCAGCAGCAATCAAATTCCCTATTAGTGATCAAGATGCCCCAACCTTCCATGAAGACACATGGTCATGCAGTCATTTTCTTAAAGTAATTTATTCACTACCAACCTTTGAAATGAACTTATTTAATGCCTGCTTTATTTTATTAAAGCAAATCATACCTGTTACATTCTCTTATTTGTTCGGCTTCCAACTAGAGTAGCCAGTCATCTGTCACATAACCCTTTATAAAAGTCAAATATTGACAGCTACAGGGCTGAAGAGATGGCTCAGCATGTAAAGTTCCTTCCTGCCATGTAAGTATGGGGACCTGGATTTGGATCCCCAGAAGTCATGGAAAAAATTGGGTGTGGTGTGGTGTGGTGTGGTATGCCTGCAACCCCAAGGTTGGGACAAGAGGATCCCAAGGGGTTCACTAGCCCTAGCTAATCAGTGAGATTCTGTCTTAAAAATGAAGGTGGAGCAATAGAGCAAAATAGGCAACATTGATCTTTGACCTCCACATGCATGCACAATTAAATTAAAAATAGGCAAGCAAACAGTTCCAAAATCAAGACCAACCCAGACAATTTAAAAATAATGGAAACTATGACTTGCTTGCAGATCAGTGATGTTTTTTTTTAGAAATCTAAATGAATTATTTTCAAGTATGAGTTACTCACAAATCAGTGATGATTATTTCTTTTTTAGAAACCTAAATGAATTATGTTCTTCAATTAAACTCTTCCTTTTGTTATGTATACTAGTGCACACTTGTAATAACAGCCCTTGGAACACTGATCCAGAGGGTTATGAGTTTGGAGCCAGCCTGGATTACATAGCTGGACCCTGCATACAAAAGCAAAGCTGTTTACTTGGATATTGTTTTGAAAGCACATATCAGAATATTAAGGACTAAATTACTCTTTTAATCTTAATTGCTTCAAACAGCAGTGCACAGATTCTCTCATGCACACACACACACACACACAAAATCATTCCTATTCTGCAGTGTGGCTTGGAAATCCTGTTTCACTCAAGTCGTGTTTGCTCATTTGATGTTTTTAATAATTAGTTGTTTTGGAGAAAACTGGCAAGAGTAGGAACCAACCCAAATTCATAGATGGTAGAACCACTGAGGACAAATAATGTCAAGTGCAGAAACTGATGGAGGCATGCTGGCTACTCTCCTGGTGAGAACTTAAAG
Organism: Cricetulus griseus; assembly: GCF_003668045.3. Taxonomy (NCBI): domain Eukaryota; kingdom Metazoa; phylum Chordata; class Mammalia; order Rodentia; family Cricetidae; genus Cricetulus; species Cricetulus griseus. The sequence goes on along the minus strand of NC_048596.1, from coordinate 30,043,663 downwards.
GCAACTTCAGTTCAGACACCGTGGAGCTTATAAGGACTGTGAACTCTACATATTCCTTCTCTTTAGAAAAGTCAAGGACCAACTCACAAGCACGATGTCACCTTCACTTCTATAACTTGCATTTCAAATGAAGGCTCACACTGTGAAGATGGCAACTAAGAGAAGGGGGCTTAGAATTATTCACACAGTTGATCCAGTGTGCATTTAATTAACCACATAATTGTTATTGTATTGCTTGGTAATTAGGTGTGAATGATAAGTGGATCATGCAAATGAGCATATTGCAACAGTTATCAACACAGAAAACTTAATGTAAGGTCTTATAATTTACAGACTGCTCACATATATTATAACAATTAATTAATTTTACTTTTCTATTTTTTTCTTAGCAACTTTGGTGTTCTGGTGGTCATCAAAACAGAACATACTGAAGAAAGAGGATTCCATGAGACTGGAAGGGGCCCAAATACTCCCTGAGTATTTAAGAAGACCCAAAAGAAGCTCAAAATGTATGACAATCTGGGTTAGAGTCCAGTCTCCACCATGGCATTGCTCAGGGACCCTGCAAAATACCTTTACATTTTCAGGGTCAGTTTTCTAATCTGCAAAAGGAGCATGGGTAGGGGTGAGGATGAGGTGTGGATCACTCTGCTGTGGGTCAGGTAAGACTAACACCATACACATTTTTCTCCAGCCCTTACCAGTTACTCTGAGGATTGAGTACTGACATCTGAGTCACAGCCAAGAAGCATTTGTCTTCTCTGTTCCACCCCAGTCCTTAAACCATAGGGGAGATGATGCTTCTGGCTTGAATTGAGAGTCTATGCTGTTTATTCCAGGTTCATGTCCCTCAGAAGACAGTCCACAAATAGGAATTAAAAGGAGGCCTTGCTCTGTGACACAAGGAAAGTGGGCATTTATTCTCTTGAGTGAGATGCAGCCACAAAAATGAAATGAACTTGGATGGGGCAGGGAGAGAAAGGGCAAGCAGAAACAGAGTGAGTTGTTGCTCATCCAGAAAAATACTAGGGAAGTAAAATGAAGAACCACCATAAGGGAGTTATCTGCTGCAGGCCAGAAGTAACTCTCCCTTTCTCCAAACACCACTTAGGTAGAAACTTTGCTCAAGGATCCACAGATTAGCATTTAATCTAGGTCATTGATTGTGTTTGAGAATGCTCCGCATTACTCACAAACTACCCCCTACATATCCTATAGTCTCTCTCTCTCTCTCCCTCTCTCTCTCTCTCTCTCTCTCTCTCTCTCTCTCCCTCTCTCTCTCTCAGGCACACACATACACCACACCCTTTCACATAACTTAAGCTACTGGAAAATATGCGTACCTCTAAATGTCTTTATTGATGTGAAATAATGATATCCATCAAGTCACAAAGTCTTTACAAAAATAGACTGAGATAATAAAACATTTCGATTACCAACTGCTAAAGGAATACTGCTAGATAACATCACCCATCAATTGAACTTCACCATATGGCTTTCAGATTACTTCCACACTGCTGAACTTGCCAACATGTTCCAACAAAGCAGATGTTTTAACAGTGGGGACAAAATTGTGTGTTCATTTTCGGGAGTGGAAATAACCTACTAGTGAAAGCTAAGGCACCAGATAGGAGTTTGTAAATAAAAGCATATATTCTCACATGTAAACACACATATCCATCTCAACTTTGCCCAGATATCTCTGTTCTCATACCTCTTTACATAGCTATAGATTTAAAATGTTTCCAGCTGTTTCTATTATCCTTTCTCACACAAATGCTCCTTCATTTGGCATAAAATTTTATATATCATCTCTGGGTGTACATTAGTCATATTTATAGTCTATATTAAATGACTATTTCCACTCACTAGAACTCCTGGGTCATCTTTGCAATAAGTGGGCGGCCCCAACCCAGTGCTACTTGTCATAGCAGGCAGTCTTTCCCTAACTGTTAATTCCAACACTATGGTAAAGTAATCTCAGATGAAGAGTTTCAAAGTTTTCATCCCATAATTATTTCCAATCGAATCCTAGGCCCCAGGGAATGAGTACATCATGAGAGAACATGCAGCTAGTTCCTCAGTACAGATGGTGGGGTCACTTATGCTATTGCAAGCAGATCCAGGACACAGGACTGGAAGCTCGCTGGGTGTGATATTTACCCTGGCCCTCCTCTCTAGAAATGCTTAACTTTAAAGGCCAACTCTGTCTAAGTTGTCCAAGAGTTTGTGCTGGTAACACCCATCTTTTCCTTGTAAAACACCATGCAAGGGCAAACTGAAAGTAAAATTAAGTAACACAATAAAGTTAGCTGAGCAGTTTAGCTTCGCGTTTCTGAAACTTTGAAAGAGGTAGCCTGTCACAGTGATTGGTAGAGGCCTGAGATACAGGTCTCAAATCCCACACTGCTGGACCGCTCCCCAAGTGGGCTAGCCTGTATCTCCTCACTTGCTCTACATACATCAAGTAACCACCAATCACCTCTAAAGCCAACTCAAAGTGCCCTATAAGTGAAATAAAAGAACAGTTCATTGAATGAGTTGTCTTACTAGTAGCAGACATAAAAGTTTGCTGCTCTACTCAGCAAATAGTTGATAGAACACACTCAGAGTTACAAAGACTGGTAGGAGACAAATCCTAGTTTCTAGAAACTTTCCCTAAGCTCAGGTCACTATCTTTTTATGGAATTGATTACAAGCCACATCAATGTATGTCAGGAATAGCAAGAATACCTAAAAGCTGAGAAAAGGGAGCGGCCACTTCAGATAATTAGTTAAGACAGGTTTCGTGGAGGAGGTGCAATCTGAGACTAACGATGCTTCAGGAAAACATTGGGACATCTGCACCCCCTTTCTCAACACTCATACTGATCTCCCACTTATTTTACATGGACAAGATTATCCCTCTCCTCCTTATCTGTGTTCTAACATTTACCTATCATTTCCCAGGAAAACTTCCTGAGTGCCCCCCACCCAAACTAAATTTGATTACCTTGTTACCATAGTATGTTCAGCCACCTTTCCATGCACCAGACATGATTAACAGTTCACATTACTCTGGCTTTTCATGGGAGCTGCTACCCATGCTGGCCTGCAGGATCTAGGAGGTGGTCATCTTTAGCATCAGCTCAAGTCATACATAGGAGGCACACCTAGGTGTGACAAGGCATCCAAGTGATGACATGAGAACAATATCAAACTAGAAGTATAGAAGATGTATAGGAAATATTTATATTTCTTAGGCAATGGAAATAAAGATGCGGAGTGGTGTTAAGTCAGGAACTGTCTGTTTAAATGTCAAATCTTACCTATCTTTGAAACTTCTGAACCCTACCAGTGAGAACACACCTCCTTCCTCCAGAGGACCATCTCCTGCCTCTCACATGGGATGGTTTGTGTTTGCTTTGGACCATGTTAAATTGTGTGAACACACAAACATCTTGTTGATATGTTCATGTGATCAGAGAAATGTTTACAGTAGTCAAACCAAAAGCTATGTGAGCAGGGGAAACCTGTGCTGGTAACTAAGCTATCACCCCTCATCTCCAAACCCAGCTCTCTGCCCAGTTTTCTGATACTGACCTTGTGATTTATTCAACAACACATACCTGTCTTTTGCCAGCTGCAAGCCAGTTTTCATTTGGAATGAGAGGTCTGGGAGAGGCTAGCAGGCAAGAAGAGAGAAGTGGTGCCTATTTCTGCCTACTTGTTTATTCTTTCAGGGTGATCACTCCTTGTAACTTTAGCTGAACAGATCTTTTGCTTCTGCTAATCAGCTTGTGTAGATGCTTAAGATCAACTTCATCATACCTTCAGCACCAGGAGCTTCACTCCTTCCTCATGGGTCTCAGATACTCACAGAAGCCAGATGGTACCTTGTCTTTAGACCTCTAAGTCCCCCTCTGTTATGAGCATCTAAGTTATAAACCCCACACCTTCCTTTGAATTAACCCTGAATGTGGGCCTGTTTCTGAACCTATGAGTTCAGTATTCATGCATAAGACCCCTTTCTTGGCACATCCAAAGCTGCTTAGCCAATTTCTATATTAAATTATCTCTATTAAAATAGATTATATGGTACATTTGCAGTTGTATACTGATAGAGCCCTGATGGCTAAGTGAGCAGTTGTAAGACTAAGACAAAGGCCACAAGGATGCTCAGTGTCTTGGCTGGCACCTGTGGCCTTGTAGCTTTTCAGGAGCCACTACTGGAGTCATGCTGATTTGTTTAGCCTGTGCTGATACCTGAGGTCATGGTGTCATCTATGCCTGAGCTACTGCCAGGGACCCATGTCTGGGTCTGTGGCCCTTTAGCAGCCAGGGTCTGTATTAATGTCTGTGGCCCATGCTACCATTAAGGGCCATACAGAAGTCTAGGGTCTGGGCCTCAATCTTTTTGGTGTCTGCAGGCCTTGCTGCCACCAGAGCCATGCCAGTCTGGGTGACCTGTGCTATCACCTAGGTCTATGGTGTTGTCCAGGTCCTGGCTGCTGCCAAGGGCCATGTCTGGGTCCATGGCCCTAGAACAGCCAGGGCCTAAGCCAACATCGGTGACTCTTGTTGCAACCAAAGGCTATGTAGTTGCTCAGGGTCTGATCAGCCCGTCTGGGACCATGTTGGAATCTGAGGGCTATGCTGCAGGGAGGCCGTGCAGTTCTGAGTGGCCTGTTCTGCTATCCAATGCCATGGTAACAGCTGGACCAGCTGCAGCTGAGGGCTGTGTCTGGATTCATGGCCTTACTACTGCAGTGTGTTGGATTAAGTCCATATTTGGGTCTGAGGTCCAGCAGTAGGTGGGATCTGTGTTGATGTCTGGGACCTGTGTCACCTCAGAAAGGGCATAGGAAGCATGCCTATGAAATCAGAGAGCCATGCTGAGCTGGCCCCACCCTTTGCTGGCCCTGGAACACCTGGCCACTGCAGCAAGAGAGGTGGCTACAACCCTCACCTCAGGTGAGGTAGAACTGATCCTGATGGCATGGGCTTAGGGGAGCTGGTTCTGCCCCCTTGCCTGAGGCAGACTGTCCTATGGTCCAGACTGACCAGCTCATCTGTTACCCAGGCCCACAGCCAGGCCTTAGGTTGGCCCACCTTAACATCTATCCCATATAGGTTTTGCTGGAGCTCATGAAGGACTGGTCCTTTGGAACAATACATGCAGGATCTCTATGACTCAGGGCATCTGCCGGATGCTCCAGAGGAGTTTCAGTGAGGATTCAGTGATGATGGTGTACCAGAAACCAGAAGCCTTGAACCAGACCAGTGACTCATTGCAATGAACATTTGCTAGCAAAGCTGATTGTACAAAAGAGTCTACTATGTAACACACTACTCCCAATGCCAGCAGAGCCAATGAGGAAGTGTTGGAGAGGTGGGAAAGAAGGATAATTGAAGAGGTCTTTTTGGTGTTTCTTTTGGTTTGGTTTGTTCTTGCTTTTGTTTGTTTGCTTGTTTAGTTTTGTTTTAGTCTGACTTAAAAATATTTTCTTGGGGGTGCTGCAGGGGTGAAGGGAGGATATGGGGGGACTTGGAGGTGAGCGGGATTGGGGTGCATGATGTGAAATTCCCAAAGAATCAATAAAGAAATTATGTTAAATATAAGATTAATAAGATCCTAAAGCAGCTGGGATAGAAGAAGTAGGGAGCAGAGAGTGGGATAGACCAAACACATAGGTTACATGTTGGAAGCACTCAAAGAATAAATAACTATTTACTGAAATAATACTGTCAGGTAGACTTTATTGAGACGTGCTAATGTAAATGAATCCACAAGAGCCCATTTAAAGAGGTATCGAGGATATGCACTACATGCTAATATGCTTTTAAAGTATGTAATTTAATAAGACCTCTGTGAAGGGGAGAATATGATTAAGTCCATTTGTATACAAGAAAATTAAAGCATAAAAATATCAACTTACACAGTATTACCAGAACACAAATTGAAATACAGACCTGCTTATACCTGAAGCAAAATCAATAAATGCGTCAACCCATCAGTACGTAGTCCTCTCATCCAACCACTGAAGCATCAAATTGCTCCTGAAGCAACAGGATGTCTGTGCCAGGTGAGGTAACAGAGCTACAAGGAAGGTGGAGGAGGGTGCCTGCAAGCCGCAAAGACACAGTGACAAAGGGAATGCAAAAAAGGTGCCTGAATGAACAAGTGTATGGATGCTCCATATTACTGAACGACCAGAATGCCCAACCGCTCATTGTTTCCATCTGCTTATTTGTGCTTTCTTTCATTTAAAAGGGAAATAAACTAAAAGGTGCAGCTGAACAGATAGAATCTGCATTTGTGTGTATTTACAAATGGCTTTAATTTTGACAACTTAAAAACCCAGTGGAACGAAGTGAATCCAAATCACCCTTCCCTCTAGAGTTCTTCTTTCCTTGGGGCTGTGTTAATATGTGATTAGCACAGAAAATGGATGCTCTGAAAATCATTCTGAGCATCTCCAAGGCCCAGCACAACTTTATTAAAGTGGTCAATGTAAATACAAACAGCACCTTTCAGGCTCAAGTGTTGTATTACCCCAGGTCCCTATATACTTAAATCAAAGGTTAAATAAAACCTGGAGACCAGAAGCTCAAAAATAAATAGAAGCAACCAAAAAATGTCAGCTGCATGAGGAACACTAATGCATGAGTGTCTTTAAATAGACTGTCCTAAGTGTGCATTACTTTTCCAACTTTAATCATTGTTATCAGAAAGATGGGCAAGTCAATAAAACATAATGGTTAGTAGCACACACTTTGGAAGAGATCATCTTGGGGTTAAACGTGGCATTTGTGAGAATACCTACATGCATATCAGTTATATATTACACTAGTAGATTTATATTAATATATAAGTTAATACAATATCATTTTTTAAAACTATCAAGTTCTGGGGTTAAGAAGATGGTCCAGTGTATACAGTGATTATCATGACAACATGAGAATGGGAGTTAGGCTCCCAGGAACCAAAGAAAAGGCAGCTGTAGTACAACACACCTGCAGTTCCAGCATGCCTGTGACAAGATGAGGATAGGAGAATATGCTGAGGCCTATGGGACAACAAGCCTGGTACACTCAGTGGTGAAGAACAAGACATCTGCTTCAAAAAAGGGGATATTGGCCCTGACATCAAAATTTCTACTGACTTCTACTGGGATGCACCTTGGCAGCTACACATTCACATGAAGTACAGAAACAGTATACACAATATCAAGTTCTTATTGAACTCACAATATAGGTATAGATGTAGGCATGAACACATATACACACATTTGCCCATTCTACAGAGAAGCAATAAGTCCTCCATTGTCTTCAACATGATCAATTTGTCATGATTCCCATCTCCCTAAAGACAAAACACGAGGTTATCACTTGCGTGCTACACATTGTATAATGTCTTTACTGTACTCACTTCACAGTCCAGACACTGGGAACACACTCCAGAAGCAGGGGAAGCCTACGTGCAGCTTTCAGGAAGAGAGTTTCAGGATGGATGTGCCCATCTTTATGCCCTACCTCTCACACACACATGATGTATGAGAAGTTAAGTTACTCTACAGGAGAGCAACCAAACTGCACTGAGCAAAATTCTAACTTTTCATGGGAACATATGTTACAATTTCAATTTGGCATTCCTGAAGTCTAAAACTCACTCTTGAATTCTCAGTATATGGAATTCTAATTAATTCCTGAATAAAAATGAAATTTAAAAAGAGATAAATCTCACTAGGCCTGGTGGCTCATGCCTATAAGCCTAGCACTCAAACGACTGAGGCAGGAGGATTTTCATGAATTTGAGGCCAGCCTGAGTTACTTAAGGAGATGTTGCCTTAACATCCCCTGTAGCAACAAGAAAGAAAAAAAATATAATGAACTATAAAATGTGGTACAAATGGCATATTGTCTCTATAATGTACTCTCTATGCCTATTCAATGTGTTGCAGTGAAAAAACACTGATTTTAATGAAGACTAAATCTGGTTTTTGTCTAGGTTCTCCTACTTACTGTGTATTCTTAAGTGTGTCCCAAATCAACTTTGCTCTAGCATTGTCATTAGTCTACCTTTCCAGCTGTTGTGAGAATCAACCTCCATAATTATGGGGGTGCCTTGTTTAGTATCTATTGATTAGAGTGAGCACAGGCCCTGCAACGTGATGACATAGACAACATCCATATTTGAACTCAAAAGCTGAACACATTTAACCTCTTCATCTCCTAAGGTGACGAATACAATAGTTATGTTTTAAAGTCACCTCCATAAGGAAAAGGATATTAATCAACAAGAGACATGCTCAATAAGTCAAATTCTCTAAGGAAAAAATGTACTTATCTAGAAAACTACAAAACATTATACCTTGCATAGTTAGATAGCTGTGGTGAGTTTCCTGAAAGCTGGAACAGGTTAAAAAGGAATCTTATTTGGGTGTGGGCATGGATGTGAGAAAGATGCTGAAACCAGCAGAGCCTCCAAAATTCAGGGAATGCCAGGGAACAGAACATTCTGCCCACATTACTCTTGAGTGCAAGGGAAAGACTTCTACAAAGTTAACAGGTTTAGAAAATTTCAAGAGTTAGGGTTGTTTTTTTAAAAAATATTGTTTATTGATGCATTTACTTTAAGAGGGCAATATATTTTTAGCCAATTAGCCTCTTCTAAGTTAGATTTATAACAGTAAATCCACTAGCCAGCCATCAACTGTCTTATTGGAAAACCAGTGTTGAAGAAGCTTTACAATCCAGACAATGAAAATATACATGCAATTTGAAGACTTTTCTGAAAATCTGTTAACTAGAATTGGGTGTTATTCCCATAAATGTACTAAGTTATTTCTAATCTAAAATTCTTTCTGTTGTATTAGGTTACTTTCCTCATTGCTGTTGGCAAAATAATGGACAAAAACCACTGTCTTAGTATCTTTTTCTGCAGCTGTGACAAAATATTCTCATCAAAGCAACTTAAATTTTTGGCTCACAGTTCAAGCTACAGTTCATCCTTGAACTGCAGGAACTTAAAACTGCTTGTTGTATTGCCTCCAAAGTCAAGAGAAGAAAGCAATGAATGCATATATGCTAAGGATCAATTTGCTTTACCTACTATACAATTCAGGATTCCCTTGCCTAAGGAATGATTCCACCCAGAGTAGGCAAATTTTTCAACTTCAGTTAAAGTAATCAAGAAAATCCCACACAGACATGCCTATGAGGAAACCTAATCTAGACAATCCCTCATTGGAATTCCCTTCTCAGGTGATTCTGGAACTTGTCAGGCTGACAGTTAAAATTATCTATCACAGCAACTTAAAAGAGGAAGAGTCTGTTTTGGCCAGAGTTTGAGGGTACAGCACCAATCATAACAGGGCAACAGGAACAAGGGACTGCTTACTAGTCACATTGTGTCCACAATTAGGAGATACAAGGACATGAATGCTACTGCATGATACATTTTCTCTTCTTTTTCTTCCAGTCTGGGACTAAATAACTTGCTCACAGATGCTGTTGGGTAACAGATCCTGTACAATTGTCAGTCAATATTAGCAACCTAAAGTGTAATGGAATGTCACTTTGTGCTTTGAAATCCTCAGATAGATAGGTTCCCACCAAGTAGTTTTCAATGGGATGCAAACGCTGTCTTGTGCTCAGTGCATCATCAATTTTTAAACAAAGATCTGTAAAATAGGAGATGCCTAGTGGCTAAGTGCCCAAAGCTTCTGTATGCACAGATGATTAAGTCTTATTTCTGTGTTAAGAATGGTCAAAGCTTACCAAGTCCTAGACTGAAGTAATGACTGGAACAACTGTATTCCTTATAACTTTTCTTTTTCCCATTATTCAACTGGAAGACAAAATATATCTGGGTCTTATAACGTCTTATCTCTGATGAAAGAGTAAAATAAATTTTGTCATTCTTGTCAACTTAATTAGCATATTAGCCACTAACTGTTTTCTTTCTCTCAACCTTTATATTATTCTAAGTCATGGTAAAACAACTTGATTATTAGATGTGACTGAATAAAATTTACTATGTAAAACTTTACTTATTTATATTCATCTATCAAAATGTATTTGATATACTCATGCATTTATTTTTATTATATAACTCCTGTAGCAGCTTTGCTCCCATGAAAAATTCTGATTTGGACCCTTGAAATCCTATCATCACTTAGGATGCTGAAAAATATTTTGAGATTTAGTTTTTATTTTTAAAATGACAAAAGAGCCTGTGATATCTTGAATAGGAATTACATTACCAAAAATTATCTTATTTTGTGTTCCCATTAGAAAAAATACAATAGTGTTGGAGAAAATATTTTGAATTTAAAATTACCACCATCTTCAGAAAGGACAAAAGTACACTTATACTTTCCAACATATTAAAAAGCAAATAGGATCTCTCATGTTCACTAGGCTGAGAATTACTGAACAAATTTAAAGCAACACCTTCTGGCCCAGCAGTACTCTCTAATCATGAGATTGAAAGAGTGCAAGAGGCTGATTTTCCTCAAACCAGCAGGAACCTGGGGCACTGCTCACAAATAAGGCATGACTGTTGGCTGAAGTCACTGACAGCTCACACAGGAGGACTGTCTTTATGAATAGGCTTGTTTGATCCTGCTACATGGTGACTCATATGTTGACCATTGATTGCTGTGCAGATTGTTGGGAACACTTAACTCTCACAAAATCCTCGGAGTTCAGTGAAACGGTAGCTCCTTGAAGAACACTTTATATTATTCAGATGAGAAAGAACTTAAAGAGGACACTGCACTGAAACTAGGGGAGTCCTTGAAAGACCCCTAATGGGGGAGGCTGTACCTTTCCAGGATTCTAGTACTGGACAGGAGACTCTATTTTATTACTATTTAGCCTTTATGTTCTTACAGAATGGTTTTCTTTGGTATATCTGAGAGTGACTTTTATATGCAAGCATAACAACCCTAATCAGCTTTTGAGTTCCTTTTTAAGTGGCATCTGCTCTCTGAAGCTTATTTGGTGCACTTCTTTCTCTGGTTAGAGTTAATTTCTCTGTTGTATGGTTGTCCACAGTTGTTGTTCTACAAGTGTTTTCACTAAATACAGGCCATGAGATTCTGGGTGAAACACTTATCTCAAGAATATTAACAGAAAAAAACAAACAGTGCTTTAGTCTCCCAAGGGAGATGGCTCAGCAGTTAAGGGCATGTACTATTGCCCTTGTGGAGGACCTGAGTTCAGTTCATAGCACCCATTTCAGGCAGTTCACAACCAGCTCCAGGAGATATTACACCCTCTTCTGGCCTTCTCAGGTATCTGCATACTTTCTCCCCCTCCCTTCCTTCCTTCCCTCCTCCCTCCCTCCCTCCTTACCCCTTCCCTCCTTCCCCCCTCTCTCTCTCACACAGTTAGAAATAAATCTTCAAAAAGTATATATCTCGTAATAGAACTAGTAGATTTATGAGACCTGAGGTCATGTTTCAGCTAATCAGTAATCAGCTGTTTCTTGAAGACAGCTTGCATGTTGTGAGCACTACAAAGGAGTTAAGAGTAAATAAGATGCATCTCAAATACCACCTCCTGCCTTTATCATTTATTTCAGCCTGGAAAATTTGTCCAGAAAAAAAAGAGAACATCTTCTAATGTCTTTAGGTGGCCAACTACACCCCCTTTTTGGTAGTTAGTTTGTCAGGTAAAGAAATGGTGCATGAGTTTTATTAAGATGTAATTATTATTAAGCAAATATTGACTTTAAAGATAAACACAGATGATTTTTGTCTTTTTCATATGTTCTTTATTAATTTCCAGGTCTTAGCTAAATCACTCATGCTTGTGATACACTTAATGAGTAGTGCAAGTGTCTATAAATATAGTGACCAATTAGATCTTTATCTCAATATTGTCACCTCATTTTTTATATGAAATGGCACTCAATTTCTACTTCATCACATTGACTAAAATGTTTATCAATTTGATGTTATGAATTTTACACTAGAGGCTTTACATCACTGAATATTGTTGAAGACATTTTGCTGTAAGTCTTATTTAAAATGCATTACTAGTCAGTCAATAGGTTTTATTTGTGGACTGGTAGTGCCCAGTATCAGGCAGGGAGCAAATATATTTGAAAATAAGTAGAGGACACACCCTCAAGAAGCTTAAAAGCTGGAGCCAGGATAGAGCTTACATAGCTCCAAACCAAACAATCAACAATTAGAGTGAAGATACTAGTGAGAGGCTGGAGTAAGAGCAGGAGAATGTCTCAGGAATGGCTGTTGGAGAGTGAGGACTCATACTATTGACAAGCAAAAGGGAAAGCGCATACATTTACCATACTACAAAGCTCATAGTCATTTGCATGTATCCACCACACCAAACTCAACTGAAATGCTCTAACTACGAAGACCAGCTTCCAGAATGTCACACCTTCAAAGTGCTATGCTAGCAAGGGGCAATGGGACCTCTGGAGAGGGCACAGTTAGAGCAGGGTTTCTAGAAGAAGGTGCACCCCACTCTGGTCTTCAAGAAAACATTCCACACACCGATGGAATCAACTTGCTTCCCACCAGCTGGCACCCTTGGCTAGACTTCCCAGACCACACTGTGACCTATTCACAGTCCTTTGGTCCTTTCCACATAGGTGAGAATGAATTGGTGCACTCCATTTGACTTAAGTGCTAGCTTGCAAACAAATATAAAGGAGCTCTCTGTGTAATTTGAAGTGACTGGCTAGAGGCTTTAATTAAAAAAAAAAACTGATTTTTTTCCTCAGAATATTTTGAATATCTCTTTGTACATCTCTCTAAAATGACTAGGTGGGTTATATTAAACAGGTCTAAAGGAAGGCACTTTTCTTTAAGGCTCTTTTTTCCCCTTGAGTTCCTCAAGCATTTCATTACTGTTTCATCTCTTCTGAGGCTATCCAGAAACTTGGCCTTACATGACTCCCAAACATACCAAGTTATTAAAAATATTCTTCAGCCAGAATTAAGGTAGGGTCAGTGAAATGAACTGCACATGAGGCTTAAGCTAAGCACAATGACTTCTTTGACTTAAAGTAGGAAACGGTGATGATTTTGGACAGCTAGTCTTTTTTTCTAATCTGTAGCTCTCCTGGGCATGAATGTTTCCCTTTGTCAGAATTCTTAATAGCTCTCCATTTTGCTGGCTCCCAAACCAGGAGTGTTAGTTGGAGAAACCAGATTTCATCTCACCTTCCTTCTCTCCCACAAAGGGTCAACATTCCACACCAAGATAGGCACTTTCTATGGACATTAAGAAGGAAAAGAAAAGGAACATTAGCATCCATGAAGTTTATATAGTTAACACAAGCAGACACACACTTCAAGTGGCTGCTTGTTGTATTTTAGTTGGATTGGAACACTCTGAAAAGAACAAACACATCCGGTGTAGGTAACAAATGAGGAGGGGACAGTCACTGAAGATAATTCTGAGAAGAGAGACTCAATTCTGGATGACATAGGTGTCCAGTGCCCAACCAACTGAGAAAAAAAGGGAAGTTGTTTTGAAAAGGAAAGAACCTTTGTTGGGGTCAGCAGAAATTGACATGCTACCTCTGAGGGAGACTTGTGTTTAACTGTGGTTTTCAGATTCAATTTGCCAAATTGGAATTTGTTGCAACAGTTAGTGGGACTGAAGAATTAACCAAATTCACCAGCAAAACTACACCTCTGCTAAGTAAAACACAATCTGAATAAGACTTCATCAGCAGTGTTTCTTACCAGTAAAGATAAACTACAGTAATCCACTGGCATTCACAAGGAGATTGAGTCCTAAGAGAAGTCCCCAATTTGTGACACCACTATAATGCATTACTGCCCCAAATAAAGCAGCCATGAAAACTCACAATAGTTACTACATAAGATGGAAAATTCAAGGAAGTAAAGACTGTGTACACAGGAAGCTGCTTGGCTTGGTTGTGCAGGGACTTGACCAATTCTAAATTGAGGCTCAGCAAAGTGGGAACATGTCACCAGCTGTAGGGTCATTTGCAAGTAGACAACACTCTGACATTCAATTAAAGCAAATGTATTTATGATCATGATCATCATCATCATCATTAATTTCTGAGCAGGTAATTTAGTTAACTGTGGCAGTTACATCACCTTTTGAGGAAGAGCAGTTTCCTTTCACAATTTGATGCCCTTCATACCCTGTCCCTGCAATCCCAGCTGGTAGGGGTAAGTGGTGGCAATGTTAGGTTAAGCAGAAACACAGTATCTAAGGAAGAGTGAATAGCACCTGGAAACCATCATTCAATGTTATTGTTTTCCTGAATTCCTTCATACATTGTCATCAACATTTTCAATAAAATTCACTCTTGATTTTAATTACAACTTCAAATAAGAGAATTTTATTGAGTTCTTGATATTGGAGAGTGTTTGTGTAATGTGAATCAGGAGGGACCCAAAAAAGCAACATGGGAAAACACCCAAACCTCTAAAGAATAATACATAGTAAAAAGCTGGAGGTGTTCCAGCCTGGAGAGGGCCACAGACATGCATTACAGGGTCACTGCCTCATTCTACGAAGTGTTTGCTCTAAAGATGGGCAAAGAGAAATAGTAGTTAAGCAGTGAACTGTGCAGAGGTGAAGGCAGGCATGCTTCCAAAGCTTTAAGAGGTCATTAAATGGACCAAGTTATTTATTCAAAGGGATTATTTTGTGGCAAGACTGAGAATCAAAGATGGAGTAATACTCATATTTCTCTTATTATTTTACTTTAAGAAACATAGCTAGCAACATATCCTATGGAAATACCCAGAAGGCACCTACTAAAGAACATTATTGATTTACTTAGGTCAACCATAAAATATCTTAGGAGTGATCATTGCAACCATATAGCCAACTATTTGTTGGATGCCTACTGTGTACCCAGAATTGGCCTCATACAGAATTCCCTCTTATTCCTTACATTATGCTTAAAGATTCCTAGTCATACAAGATATGAATTTGTTTCACCTCCACAATGTTCTTCTGTGTCCAATGCCCCTATGTTAGCAGAAACCACAATATTTTTCAAATTAGGGTTCTACATTGTACCCAGACTCTAAGCACATTGCAGTCTAGTGAAACTCATCCTTTCCTTCCTTGGTTAGAAAGAGAGGAATAGGTGGCACTGATGGCTCCAGGTAACATGCATTAAAGAGAAACAGGCACACTGTTTGATGGGCTTCTATACAAAGCTGCTTCAGCGATGGCTCACAGCAGCGTTCTTGAGAAGAGAAAGCTGGAATATTGAAAGACTAAATAACTCCCCTAGGGTTCATGCAGTTAATAGATGATAGAGTTAGAAATTTAAACTGCTCCCACAGAATCTAAATCTTTTAAGATTAAAGAGTGAGTCTAGTCTCAATATTTTATTCAGCTGTGCTAGTTTGCCTATAAATTATGGCAATGTTTTGAAGCAATGGTGCTCTAGGGTCACATTGTGCGGGTTTGCATTTCAGCTGTACCGCTCCAGATGTGTGACCTTGGCAATGATCATAATAGCCTCAAGCCTTTAGCATTTATGAAATAGAATCATAGTATACAAACATTCATGTATGTGTTCAAGGAGATAATGTCTGCAAAATATCTATATAGAGCCTCATATATAGTACACCATTAATACGAGTGGGTGACACATTAAAAGTAGAGAAACTGAGGGATGGATTTTTCTTAATATATAACACACACACTCAGAGAGAAAGAGAGAGAGAGAGAGAGAGAGAGAGAGAGAGAGAGAGAGAAAGAGAGAGAGAGAGAGAGAGAGAGAGAGAGAGAGAACCTTCATAGGTAAGACACTTATACGATTCCCTTAATGTTAGGGTTAGAAAGTGTTTATAGGTAAGTGTGTGTGTGTGTGTGTGTGTGTGTGTGTGTGTGTGTGTGTGTGTATGAGAGTCTATATAAATGTATATGCACATGTGAGCTTATGAGTGTGTGAGCATTTGTGTATGTGTTTGAGTGTGTCTAAGTGTGAGATTGCATGTATGTGTGAAAAAGTGAAATTTTGTTTATGTAGGAAGTAAATTATGCTGCAAGAATGCTTATAAAAAGTTCCTGTAGTTAGACCTTTTCATTGTTGTGGTGAAACACCAGAACTAAAAGCAACTTGGAGAGAAAACATTTATTTCAATCATATTTCCATATAACAGTTCATCATCAAAAACAGATAGGGCAGACCCTCAAAATGGGGCAAGAATCTGAGGACAGGAGCTGATGTATGTGCCATGGAAGATTGCTGCTGACTGGCTTGCTCCAACATCTTGCTCATTTAGCTCTCTCATAGCACTCTAGACAACCAGCCCAGGGGCAATACCACCCACAGTAGGCTGGGTACTATCACATTAATTACTAATTAAGAAAATGTCCAAAGGTTTACCTACAGCTTGATCCTATGGTGGCATTTTCTTAATTGAGTGTCGCTCTTCTCAGATGATTCTAGCTTGTGTCCAGTTGACATAAAAACCACCCAGGACAAAAGACTTACTAAAATGAAGATAGTGAGTGTGTCCTTATCACCACGCTCACTCTCATTATGATCTACTATAACACATACCAGAACTAATGGCAATGTATGTATGAGGCAATACATCTAAAAGAAAGAAACACAGAAAGGGCACAGCCCTTCAGTGTTCAGAATGATGGGCATATGTAGTTTGACTAGAATGTTCTGCCATTCAGTTCCATGCAGAAAATGTGCGTGGTCAAATGTAGCCTTTCTGTTCCTCTCTACTTCAAATTTTCCTGAACGCCTTGTTAAACCACATTGCACACTTCCACATGTTAATAATTTTATTTTAAAAGGCAACATCAATTTCCTCTTGATCCTAGTTTAAGGTGAACAGAAAGTCATAGTATAAAAATCTAGGAATCCGTATGTTACTGGGAGAAATAAATTAGTACAGAGTCTCTTGGAGCAGATGCTGATTTGGGAGCTAGGGAAATACCTTCTATTTCACTCATGACAGTTGAGCTCTACAAGGCTGCTGTGTAAATAGACAACCATGAGTTAACTATCAAGAAGTGGCATACTACATAGTGACTGATTTCAGAGGACAAACTGCTTCTCAGTGTTCAGTATCTTCAAGGCCACTTTCCTCAAATGTCTGCCTTCTCCACTGTGCCCTTGTTCTCCTTAGTAAAAATCTGCCATTCTGACTACTTTGAGAGCAAAAGAAGATGATTCACTGAATCTGCCTAACAATGCTATGGCCAGAGAAGAATTGCTTTCTGTCCCTGCTTTGGAGTTAATATATTGTATTTAACATCCCAGTATTGTATGGGGGGGGTAAAGTTACTTATTATGAGTTCTTGGTGCATTGGTCTTATAAAAGTGCCAGACCTTTAATGACTCACTTTGCAAACTGAAAATGTGACAAAATACAAATATAATGTTAAACTGGAAACAGATTAGGAAAAACATGAAAAGCCAGAGGAGATGATGTAACTAGATTGTTTTCAGGATAAAGATAAAAGACAGCATAGTAAAGTCATAGGATACAGCAAAAACAGTACAGAGAAAAGTCTCTCATTATGAACACCTCCATTAAAAAATCTTCAATAAAACTGTAGCTTTACATATACTGGAATAAAAAAGATCAATTGGAAGTTATCAGAAGGAGAGAAAAATAAAAGTGAAGACAGCAACAAAGCAAATGTAGAATAAAGCATAATAGAAGTAATAAAACTAATATCTAATTCTTTTTGTAAAAGGCAAAGTTAGCAAACTTTCACCTCAACCAAGAAAAGAAATCCTGAAAATGACTCAAATTCAAAATTATAATGGATGCCTCAGAAATGAAAAAAAAATACACACAGGAAGTATTGTGAACATTTATATTCCAGCAAACTGGATCACCCAGATGAAATGAATACATTCCTAAAAATACAGAACAGACAAAGACTGAATCAAGAAATTGAAAGCCCAAACAGACCACAAACAAGTCAAGAGCCTGAATTAGATGATAATCAAAAGCTCTGCCCATGTAGACAAGCTGGGGACCAGATGGCTTCAAAGCTAAATTCTAACGTTCAAAGAAGAATCAATAGCAATCTTCTAGAATTATTTCAACAAAATAGAAGAAACAAGACCAAACCCATGTTATGAGGCCAGCATCACTCCAAACAAAATCATCAAAAAAAAATTACAAAAACCACTTGGCCTGTCATCTTGGGTGAACATGGATGCGAAAAACACAGGAAAGCATCAAAAGAATCATAGTCCTTTAGCTTATCAGGCAGATTTGGGGGATGTGGGGATGATTTAACATAAACATATCAATAAACATTATACACCCCACACCTACGGAGACAAAGAGCAAACATACTTATTTCAGTGAGGATTAGAAATGCAGATACCAGAGAGATGGCTTCGTGATTGAGAGCATCGACTCAGTTCCTAGCTCCCACATGGCAGCTAGCAACTATCTGTAACTCCAATTCCAGAGGATCTGATGCCCTCTTCTGGCCTCTGCAGGCACTGTATGTATGTGATGCACAGACAGAAAAGGGGGAAACTATGTAATGATGTTATACTAGCAAAAATTAAAAGGCTTAATCAAATGCTTGAAGTGCAATAGGCAATGAAGACAAGTGCAGGACATGTATGAGACGTTCATAGCTAACATCACAATGCAGAGATTGGAAATTTCCCTCTAATATCTGATCCAAGCTAAGGATGCTCACTGATGCCATTTCTACTTAACATGGTACTAACTAGAAGTCCTATTAGAAAGAATTATCTGTGCATGACAATGACATGTTCATATATTAGGATATGTGTGGGATATCTTGGCTCAGTTGATCAAGAACTTGTCTAAAACTTTCAAGGTTCATTGTTTCTTCCCCAGGACTAAACACACATGATGCAGAGGGGGGTGGTGAGATGGGGAGAGGAAAGGGGGAAATAGATTAAAACTTAGCAAATTCAATGAATCAAATCTATGTACAAAAGTCATTCTACTTCTACAGCTAAAAAACTGTCTGAAAAGACAATGTGTAAAAAATGACAGCAAAATATAAATTAGCCTATTACTGAAAAGGCAGAAGATGAAGAGAATGGGAAGAAAACAGAACAATTGTCCAATTTTAGTGGGAAAGTAAATGGTTACTGTCACTATGGGAAACAGTAAAGTAGCCTCTCAGAGATAAAAATGCAACTTCCTTATATGCAAATCTTACTTCTAGGTATATACAGAAAAGAAATGAAATTATTATGCCAGTAGGACTAAGCGCTCTCATGTTCATTGTAGCAATATTCACAAAAGTTTAAATATGGAATCAACCTGTCACTATATGAATGGAAAAAAAGTGTGGCATATATGCACAAAGGAAGACTATTCAGCACTTTTAAAAGAAGGAAATCCACCTATTTATAGTGACAAAGATGAACCAAATGAGCATTATGTTAAGAACAATGCCTCATATATTTTTGGTTGTGAGCCTAGCCCAAGCGCTGGGATTAAAGGAATGTGCCACCATGCCATGGATCTTTCTGTATCCACCTGACCATGCTTTGACTTCTTTGAAGTTTTATTCATGTATTTTTCCTTCAAACTATACTTCCATGTCTAGTTCTTGAAAGTTGAATGTATGCATTAATCCTTACAACTTTACTTGGCTTTTTTCTATTAGAAACATCAAAATTTATATAAATACCTAGAGAAATTATGTTGTCAGTATCTATACCTTTTGAGAGATATGTGCTGAATGATCCTTCCAGGTTTTAAATTGTTTTGTACATGTTATTTCCTGGAACTACTTAGCAGTAAACCTAAAACTGCTAGAGGAAAAAGTGTGGAATACAATTCAACCGATAGGCACTACAAGTGATTTTTTAACTTGGGCTATGGTAATTGGAAAATAAAATCTCATGAAACTAACAAGGTTCTGTACAGCAAATAAAACTCTCCATCTAGTGAGTAAGATAGCCAATATAGTAGGAAAAAAATCTTTGCCAGTTATATATCTTGCAGAGGATTAGTGATTAAAATACACAAAGAATTTATGGAGCGAGCCTTAGATTCAATTTTTAAAAGTGATTGATTATTCCATTAACATCTGTGGTACTAGACTTTACACACACAGAGAGCCCTTGGAACACACAGCTCTAAATGTGATGTCTCCATCAAATCTCTCCCCTCAGAGCACACAGAAACCCGTGAAAGAGGAGACTGGAGAGGGGAGACAGAGAGAATTGGGACACTGGGAGAAAAAGGCCCTCTAAAAACAATTGGGCAAAGTTCTTATGAACTCAGAGAGACGAAAACAGCAAGCATAGAGCTGGAATATGTCAGCATCAGGTCCTCTGCATGGATGCTATAGCTTTCAGTTTGGTACTTCTAGGGGACTCCTGAATGGGAAAGTGAGTGGGTCTCTGATCCTTGTGCCTTCTCTTGGGATTTTTTTCAAATTTTCTGTTGACTTGCCGAACTTTAATATGATTGTCTTTGTTTGATATTATTATATTTTATTTTGTTATGTTTGGTTGTTATATACTGGAATCCAGTTCTTCTCTAATGAGAGACAGAATCAGAGGAGACCTGGATGGGAAAGGAGGTGAGGAGGAACTGGGAGGAGTAGAAGGGGAAGAAACTGTATTCACATGAAAGGAAAAATTTTTAAAAATATTAAAAAAAACAAAACCTTGAGTCTTTCCTTAAAAAATGTCTCAAGCACATAAAGATGAAAAAAGGTATAATTTCTGTATTAGACCTTAAGTAGTCAAATTCATAGGCATTGAGTCTTGAATGGTTGTCTTGGGTTGGTAGGAAGAGCAATATGTGGATATTTGGCAAAGTGTACCGAGTTTCAAATTCAGTGACATGAACAAGTTCTGGAATGGGGAATATAGTTTACATGCACACTGATTACAACACTAACTACATTGTGTTCTTGAAATACAGTGGATCTTTAGTGTGTGTAGGAGGAGCAGGATGGGGGAGACAGAGGGGAGAAGAGGAAGAAAGGAGGAAGAGAGAGAGGCAGGAGGAATGAAATAAGGCAGACAGGCAGGCTTGGTGGTGAGGAAAGTAAATAATGAATATGTAATCAGCAAATACACTGCAATGTTGGGTTTGTCATGGACAAAGTTATACCTTTGTCTAACGTTCTATATTTAGTGCGCTTCATCTCTCTGGCTCATTGGAAAAGTAAGTGAGCATGGGAAAGATCCCTGTAAGCATCAAGTAGATAAACAGTGTGTTTCTAAGGACAGAATATAATCCAAGAATGCAGACAGGATAGTGAGGATCCTAAGTATATCTGTGACAGATGTTGTACAGACAAGGTTCATAAACACCCACAGGCATATCTAGGAAGGGAAAATACATTGTAATAGCTAGAAATACAAAATTTCCCCATATGTTTCTATATCAATGGAAAACATCTGTTGGAAGAAACCAGTATGTTTTTTAAAAAGTACTATTGTGTACTACTGACTAATGCAAAGGAACAAAATCTCATCCCACTTAGACTAATGGGCCTCACTTTAAAAATAAACATGACCTAATACCAAACAGGATCCAACAGTATTTTGTACTCTTAATCACCCAAAATAGCACTGGGGTGAACAGTTCTGATAAACAAATGATCATGTTTTTAAAAAATGTCCTTTCCTTGTTTATTTAAATAGCAACCTATCTCGTTCATTTGCCCTAAAAAAATTGAGTGAGTCTCACCTATCCTGTAAGCTGCAGCAGAGCAGGGAGAAAGGGACTGAGGTTTGTGGAAGTGAGACTTTGAGAGTCCATAGAGTGGGGCTGTGAACAGTATTCTCTGAGGCCATGGAGGATGTTAAGGCTAGAGCAAAGCTAGCTAGGATTTGCAACTCTTCTCCAGTGCTTGAGACACAGAGAAAGAAGGTTCTGGATCAATGCTATCCCAAGCTTCATATTATGTATGTTTCTCATGATTTCACAATAAGGTGTTAACTGAAAACAGAACTCAATGGTTGACAAGTTACGGTTCTGTTTTTTCAGCCTTCTTACAAGAAAGGAGATTGATTTTTAACAACATTCACTAAATTCTCAGTAAGTTGGCTCTGTGGATTATCAGGGTGCCTTAAGGGTTAAGACTCTGAGAAGTACACAAAGAATGTCCTGTGGGTGACTTCTAAGGGGAACACATAAAACATCCCACAAACTTTATGTTTACAGTAGCCAGATAATAAGGGGCTAGATTTCTCTTGTGAGAAGTCATACAATGGACCCTGCATTAAAATCTCAACAACTTAATATTTATAACAATATGAACTCCCAAGAACCTGTTTTGAGAAATACACTAATATCCATCTGGCATAGCTGTATAGTAGTCTATCCACCTTTTAAAAAAAGTATTTGTTCTTTTAAGGTGGCCATCTATTATTCCTGCATAAAAATTGTTATTTTGTTTGATGTAAGTGCTTTGCACAGATGTATGCCCATTCACTGACTGTATGTCTGGTGCTGGAATTACAAATGTTTGTGGGTATCGAATGCAGGTCTTCTAGAAGAGCATCCAATGTTCTTAACTGTGGAGTCATTCTCTAGTTCCACTTTCCACATTTTTGACACTGGTGGATCAGTTTAGTAGGAGCCAGCTAATCTTGTCATTGCTTAGTGAGTAGGTCAGACACAGGTACATGAAGAAACTAATGACAGTCATAAGAAATTTTGTTTGTCTTCAGAGAAATAAATTCTCCTTTTTCTATTAAACCTCAACAATAGATTTAGGGTAATGCCTACAGTGTCTACCATCTTACTACTATGTGGAGGCACAGAAAGAAAGGAAGGAAGGAAGGAAGGAAGGAAGGAAGGAAGGAAGGAAGGAAGGAAGGAAGAAGGAAAGAAGAGCTAAGGAATTTCCAGACACAGGAAATCCACTTCCTTTTGGTTGTTTTGAGTCTTCAGTTTCCATCTTAAGTTTGTGTGGGCTGGATTTGCTTCACTTATGCCTGACAGAGGCCTAATTGACCAAGAAAAGAAATATTGCATATTTCTTTTAAGGACTGTTAGCTACTTAAGACAAACCAAATAACAATATGCAGTATAGCTTATGGCATACATTGAAGCATATATCATTTATATGAAAACAAGAATAAAGGCACAGACTGACAATGTGGAATTTTGTTTTGCATTGTTCCTGTATCAGCATAAAACATTTGAACACAAACAGGGAATTAGTGGTAATGCATGGTGATTTCTTCAGTAATTATTAGCCCAAGGAGGTAAAACTACAAACTGGAAACAACATAAATATACATCAAAAGGAAAATAGAAGTGAACTGTTACATTCTCAAGTGCAGCACTCATCATCCACATAACAAATGCAATATGCACACACCTTTATACCTGGATCTGGAAACATCTTGCTGGGTGAAAGAAACTAAAGGCAAAAGCAACTCCTGCTGCATGATCACTACAGACTTACTCTGCATGAAATTCCAGGAAAGGAGACACTGGTAGATGTCTATGGATATGTGACAGTAGATCTCTTGGCAGTGCTGTTCAACTTTAAAATGTCTAAAGGAATTTTCTGGAGTAACAGAAGTATTCTACAGTTAGTAATGAATGTTTGGGTATAAAAATGATAGAAAAAACTTACAAAGTTGCAGACTTAGCATTAAATTTTAAATAAAATCAAGTCTCTATGACTTTAGAGGTCTAAGCGTGTGTTATTTGGAGGGATCACACTTGAGAATGGAATGGGATGACTTTGGCACAGAGTCCTGGGAAATATCACTTGTGTTTGACATTTTTTTTGTATGTAAGTATGTACACATGTTCACGTGAAGTGTGTATCTGTGTTGAGGCCAGAGAACAACCTCAAGTGTCATCCCCCAGGTAGCATCCATCCTGCTTTGAGACAAAGTCTCTCACTGGCCTGGAGCTTGCCAAGTAATCTAAACTCCTTGGTCGGTGAACCCAAAGACCTGCTGATCTCTGCCTTCCTAGGAAGTTCTTGCCACAATGACAGGCACTTCTAGTGTGGGTTCTGGGGTTTTAAGCTAGTTTGGTGTGTTTGCAAGGCAAACCATTTACTGACCAAGCCCCTCAGCTTTGTCCACAGCTTTTTTTTTTTTAATTTGAGGGTTCAGTGAGAACAGCAGCAGCACAGGACACCATCCACGATGGGAGGATCAGTAGTCCCTATTATCTACAGCCCAAACAACACAGAGAGCTAGGCAGAGGCTAGGAATAATGGAGCATGTCTGCTTGGTAGTATAAATATCTCTGAGGCAGCCACCCAGGGTGTATTGTCAATAGTGTCAGCAATACCAATTGTTCAGCACACAGCACCAGAATCACCAGCAGACACAGCTTTAGGGCAATTAATGGCTGTAGCAGCAGCAGAGATGTGGGTGGCCCCATTATGAGTTTTCACAGTGAGAAGTCACCTCAGTGTTTGGTAGACTGAAAGAACATAGGGGGTGTTTAGTAATTCGGTTGAAATACAAATTCCAGCCTTCCAGAAATGCCAGGGAGACTCTAAAGGGGAATAAAGGTCCAAAAGCTGTTGATGGAGCTGAGAGCTATAGAAATACCAGTTTCAGACCATCTATATGACTCCATTTTAACTCCTGTGACACAGCACAAGAAGACAGTTTATTCATTCCTATAAAGTCAACATCTTTTTACAAAAGCCTTTAGAATTGACTTGTTTTATGTGTATGAGTGTTTTGTCTACATGTATGTCTGTGCACCAGTGCCTAATACCCATGAAGGTCAGAAGACAACATTGGATCCCCTGGAACTGAAAATATGAATAGTTGTGAGCTGTGATACTGGTTCTGGGAACTGAACCTGTGACCTCTGCAAGTCCAGCAGGTGCTTGTAACCACTGATCCAACTCTCTAGCAGCTGTATATATATATTTTTTACTCAAACAATCTTTATTTACTTTGCTCATAGAGAAATGAAATGATAATTATCCTATACCTTGAAGTGAACAAGGTTTAAAAGAATGGCCCAATCACAAATTTCAGACTAAATGGATCTTTACATATTAAGTCAGACAGTGATATTTAAAACTGGCCTTCTCTCTCACTATTACAACAGTTTTCAAAGTTCAACAAGCACAGAGTCATCCAGAGGACTTGTCAAATCACCTTTTAGCTCCTAACACCATGGTTTATCATTCTTCAGGTTTCAAGTAGGACTTAAGGCTGAAAGACATTTAAGAAAGTGCTCAAAATCCTTAGCCATCAGAGAAATGCAACATAAAACAACTCTGAGATACCATCTTACACTGGCCAGAATGGCTAAAATCAAAACCATCAATGACAATCTATGCTGGAGAGGATGTGAAGAAAAAGGAACACTCCTCCATTCCTGGTGGGAGTGCAAACTTGTAAGGCCACTTTGGAAATCAGTATGAGTTGCTCAGGAAAATAGGAATCAGTCTACCTCAAGATCCAGCAATTTCTCTCTTGGCCATATACCCAAATAATGCATGTTCATACAATAAGGACATATGTTCATAACAGCATTGTTTGTAATAGCCAGAACCTGGAAGCAACCTAGATGTCCCTCAACTGAAGAATGGATAGAGAAAATGTAGTACATTTACACAATGGAGTACTACTCTGTGGAAAAAAGCAATGGAATCTTGAAATTCGCAGGCAAATGGATGGAACTAGAAGAAACCATCCCGAGGGAGGTAACCCAGTCACAAAAAGACAAACATGGTATGTACTCACTGATATATGAATTTTAGACATAGAGCAAAGGATTACCAGCCTACAATCCTCTTCACCAAAGAAACTAGAAAACAAGAAGGACTCTAAGAGAAAAATGTATGGACCCAAGAGAATGGGAAGGGGCAGGATCTCCTGAGTAATTGTGAGCAGAGGGGTAGGGGAGAGGGAACTGGCAGAATGAGAGGAGAAGAGGAGGGGAGAGGAGGGAATGGAGGAGCAGAAAGGTTGAGTTAGGAGAAGAATAGAGGAGAGCAGGATGAGAGATACCATAACAGAGGGTGCCATTGTAGGTCCAAGGAGAGATCTTGCACTAGGGAGATTTCCAGAGATCTACAAGGATGACACCAACAGACAATCTAGGCAATGGTGGAAAGGAAAACCTAAATGCTCTTCCCCTATAATGAGACTGATAACTACTTTATATGCCATCCTAGAGCCCTCATCCAGTGGCTGATGGAAGCAGAGGCAGACACCCACAGCTATACACTGAACTGAACTCTGGAAGCCAGTTGCAGAGAGGGAGGAATGAAGATCAAAGGGGTCGGAACCAGTCTCGTGAGTCCCACAGAAAGAGCTAGCCTGAACAAGGGGGAGCACAGGGACCCCAGACTGTTGTTTGGGAGGCCAGCATGGGACTGATCCAGACCTCTAAATGTGGATGTCAACAAGGAGGCCTTGGCACTCTATGGGGCCTCTGGTAGTGGATTAGTATTTTTCCCTGGTGTAAGAAGGGACTTTGAGAGGGAAGGGATGCTCTCTAGGCCTGGACACATGGGGGAGGGATGATGTGGTGGAATTTGGGGAGCCCTGTGAAGGACCCTACCCTACTTGGGGGGCAAATGGGAGGGGGCTGATGGGGGAGGGGAGGGAGAGGGAGAAGGAATTGACATGTGAAGCAAGCTTGTTCCTAATTTGAACTAATAAAAAATTAAAATTATAAACAAAAGAATTTTCATTTTTATTCAAGAAGGTGTTCACACTGCTGCTCTGCAGATCAGATTTTGAGAATATTCCTCTATTCCTAGTTGAAAGGAGCAAACATTCTTTATGGAAAGAAAGATTACAAACTAATTAGGGGTCCATGGTATGTTCCAGGTTCGGGATTACATTTTATTGTCCCTAATTCCAACAATGATACTTTGGGAACCTATTGCTTTCCTCCAGTTCATAGATAAAAGAAGAGTGGCTCATACACAGTACATTACTACAAGTAAGAAGATATCAAGAGTCAAATAGTATGCCTGGCTCCCTAGTCCTTATCCTTCACCCTCTACCACAAAGAAAGGACAATCAGGGTATTGGAAGATGGGTCAGTCAATAAATTATTGGCTGTGTAAGCCTGAGGATTTGAGTTCAATCTAAAATGTCCATATTAAATGCTGTGGATGTGAGTACATGCTTGAGAGTCTCAGCATTGGGGAAGCAGAGACAAACAGATCTCTAGAGCTATCTGCCCATCTAATCTATTCAAACCAGTGTTCTTCAGTTCCAGCGCCTTAACTTTTCTCAGAAAACAATGTGATTACTGAAAACAATCTTGAGGTGTCTAATGACCTACACACACACATACACACACACACACACACACACACACACACACACACACACACACTAACATGAACATGTACATACACATAAGAGGAAGCAGGAAAATAAGCAGTCATGCTTCACAATAGGAATCAGTAGCCAAGACACCCTAGAAAGCTGAGGAAAGTTATAAATTCCCCTGTTTACTATGGAAGTGGTACTCTCAGATACTTACCTTCATAGAGTTTAGAAACTGGCCTTTCTACATTAATTCACCTCCAATGGAAACAAACCAGCACAACATCTAGATCATGCTGAGATTGATAGTGGGAGTTATCTATCAACCTTTAGGTCTCTCCTTCATGTGACTCTCTGTGGACAATAGTTACAACCTGTAACCATTGATGGTTTCCTTTTTAATTACCTGGCTTCTAAAGGCTGGGCCACTCCAGGAACAGAATCACATCAAGTGGTGTGATGTGAACACCCTGGTATCCACATTTCCCAAAGTTAATAGCCAAGTTCTGACCCTAGATTTATCCCTGCATCACTTGGCAAAAGCACATTATTAGAAGGCTGATCTTGATCCTAGTGGTTTCTTAAAGGATATCTATTTTAAAGATTGACCCTGGAAAAGAGTAACTCTAAGCTTTGCTTCAAAGGTGCAAAGGGACTGGAGATGCCCAGAGTTAAGATGCTCAAAGCTCATTTAAGTTTTCCTCCCCAAATATGGTTTCAGGATGCTGTTAGGCTTTTTAAATAAACACTGGTTTAAGAGCATTCTCCTGGGCTGGGACTTAAAGACTTAGGTAAAGCTAAGGAATTATGTTCCATCCAAGAAGAAACCTATGTGTCTGATTTCTACTGGGTTAAAAATAATGACTTTCCTAATTTGGACAGAGATGTTCCTTAAGATGCAAAGGGCACAGAGAGAACAGAAGTCATAGTTACATTCAGTCAGAGATGGTTGTGTGTTTTACCTGCTCTGAAACTTCATGGCAAGTCACCAGTGGTAACCAAAGAGGGGAAACAAGATGTAGTGCCAGAAATGGAAGCCATTATAGCAATAATAGCAATCCCACCAAGAACTGGGGGATTCCAAAATTTATTGATAACAGACAGGGGTACCTGCTGAGATGGACAACAGCAAGACTAGGAGATATTTACCAAGTTCTGAGTAACTCTAAACTAGCTGAGTATGTTTTATTTTAATATTTAATTAAAAGTAAGTTATCTACCATCAATTTCCTCTATTTACAATCATGTTTTGTACTCTTCATTTCTCTGTAATTAAAGGCTCAGAGCAGTGTTACACACGTGACTTTGCTTCATGCCCTGAGCACATTATTAATCAGGGAAGTTTTACATCTCCTACACAACTATGCACAAAGCAAACAAGCAAAAACCAACAAGTTAGTATTTCATGTCAAACTCTATTTTTAATTACAACTTGATGGGGGATGTCCTTTTGTATGCTGTAAATATGTGTTTATCTTATTGGTTGATGAATAAAGCTATTTCAGCCAATGGACAGGCAGGATTTAGCCAGGCAGGAAATCCAAACAGGGATAGAGAAAGGTAGGAGGCAGAGTCAGAGAGGTGCCATGAGGCTACTGGAAAGGTAGGACTCTAGGCATTCTCCAATAAGCCAAGACCACATGGAGATACATAGATGAATAGAAATGGGTTAATAATTAAGAGAAAGAGAGCTAGCCTGAAGGAAGTCTGAGCTATCAGTCAAACAGTTTATAATTAATATTAGCCTCTGTGTGTTTATTTTGGAACTAAACAGCTGTGGGACCAGGCAGGAAACAAACTTCTGTCTACAACAACTAGAAGGCTCAAAACACAAATATATAATATTGTAGAGTAATTACACAAACATTTTTGTTCCCTATTTATTCTTTTTTTCCTTTGGCACCTTGTGGAACTCATTACCATTCTAGTCCAACTGAGTTCGTTGAAAGGCATAAGCCGTTATCTATTTGTAGTTACATAACCTCACAGCCAAATATAAAATAGGTTTCATTTCTTATGCAGAATCTTCTTCAACTATCATAATGATCAACAACTTTGAATAATGAGAAACTTGGTGACTGGAGATCCTGAGGACCCAATTTCCTTTATTTTTGCACTGAAAATGAGTCAATTTTCCACACCTTTCAAGTAGCACAATTAGGGAACCTCAACAACTAATACAAATGCATAAAACCAAGGTGTAGTAGCATCCTTACCTATCACTGCCACTCCTAGTATTTATAAATATATTACTCAGTCATGTATGCATTCCCTCTTTCAAATCTTAATAAGAAATTTAAGATCTTCATACACACAAATACTTCATGGTAGCACCACTCATCTGATTTTATGTAAGCCTAATAAAAAACATCCACTAGCAGTGTAACTGGAATTCTATTACAATTGAAATTAAAAATAACAGATGAAGAATAACAAATCAACATATGCTACTTTAATTATCTGCCAGTGTAAAACATGCAGAATCTGGAACTCTGGCTTATGGCACACTGCATTTCCTTTGACATCTGAAGTACAGATGATTAAAGCTCGGTGTTAAAGACATCTAGCCCAATTCTTTCATGCTGTGAGAGGAATGATTGAATATCAAACAGATATCATATCATTTTAAGTCTCATAATGATTGTTATAAAATAAATACAGTACATAGTAAAATCAGTTGCATTTAACCATTGAGGAGAAGCATGGTTCAGACACATACAGCCTGTAACTGGTGGGCTGCATGTGACTAGGGCTACAAGTGAATGCTGGTCAACACAAACTTGCAAGTATGCTTAAAATGTTATAGGATTCTTTATACAGAATTGTTTTCCAATCTCAACTGTGCAGTTCTTGAGCATGAACTTGGTAGATGATAATGAAATGCCACATGTCACAAGGTTTTAGATATGTCTGATGGTATCTTAGCCCTGCTCTCCCTTTTTCTAATGCTAGTCTTGTATGAAATGCTTTCCCCAAAAGGCTTTCCTGACCTTCCTCCCCAAGCTGGTGCCATCTAGGCCACTCCTCTGGATTTATCTTAAATCACCCATTTCCTGTTTGTTCACTTGTCTCTTAAACATAGGCTCTTCCTCCCTGAGTTCCTCTAGAATTCATACTCCATATAAGCAGGCTCCTCATGTGAATTGTCAACAACTCTCCCTGGCTCTTACATTGGATGGAGATGGTCAATAGATCATAGGAACTATTAGTGGTGAGACATTATAGAGTCATTGTTCCTTCTATGTACAGAGATATCTTTTTAATTATTTCGGAAAATTCAGATATTTTCTGAACCCAAACCAAAACCTGTGGTTAGAAACATCAAAAAGAAAACCCATGCACCTCCGGCCCTGATGGCTACTCTACAAATGTAAATGAATGAATGAATCATGGAGACCAATCTAGACTGTGTAATATCACGTCAATATGTATATTAGGCTATCCATGTATTAATAAAATTTCCAAACTACAACTTTCTTGGTTAACAGATTGGAAATACGCCTTCATCTATCCAAAGCAGAGGTGGGGGGAAGGGAAATCCCCTCCATTGTCTAAACCTGACCCTTTTTTGTAGCATCTAGAAAAAAAATGCAGTACTTTCTTCACCTCCAATATCTGCATTTTGACTATTTGTTTTTAATTGTCTCAGTCAAATGTAGTGAGTATAATTATTTAGAGAGATAGAAGTCTAGAATTATGTATATTTTATCATACAATGTCCTTATCAATGTTCTACCCAGGTTACAAAGCCCTCACTCTGCCCACTTCATAGTTAAACTACATCATAGGTATGTATACATGAGAAAAAAAACACAGTTCATAGAAGGTTTAGTGCTATGCACTGCCTGAGGTATCTATGGGAGTCTTGGGACATATGTTTTGTAGACGATGGCGACCACTGTAGTTATTATAAGGATTAAAGGTGGGACAAATATGCCCATGCTGTTTCCAGTGAGCCAAGTGTTAGAGAACAATTATCAGTTCTCACCCACACACTAGTCTATCTATTTAGGGTAAGGAACAACAAAACTGGATGTGGGAAGACAAACTGATTAAGGGAGTTAAGGGGGTGGAAGACAGGAGGGGTTGGCCACCTGGAGAATTCTTGTCCTCCTACTGTTTGAAAATATATCGTAGGTCTTTGCTTTAGTTCCACTTTCTGAAAGAACTTTCCTAATACCGTATCGAAAACATCCATGGCCAATGCTACCACCCCTTAGCAATCCCTGACTTTAATTTTAAAGATCTCAATTCTTTCTGAATTTATTACATTATTTATGTTTTCCCTGTCTACAACATAAACCCCATAAGGGCATCTTTGTCTTAGACCCCTATGTATCCAGTTGAAGAATGATATACATGGGTAGTATTTGCTCTATCTGTATTCAGCTCCATCCCTTCCTTTACCTGTGACACTCCATTGGCCACATCTTTTGGATGGGAGATCCCATCACCTCTAGAGATGGGCAAGTATACATGCTCATAGCCTCTATCTACAGCTTACTGACTGAACCACTCTTGGCTCACAGAGACAAGTCAAAGAGGGGAAATATAATGAGGAGACTGAGAAGTACAATACAGAGCTAAGTTACAGGGAATGTGGAGTAGAATATATAAAACTTGTCAGGGAGAGGCGAGAAACAAATAAAAGTTACAGATTTAAAGAAAGGCAGAAAATAGAAAAAAAGATGAGGACCAGTGGAAGGCCTACAGGAAGGGAGTGGGGAGTTGGAATGTCACATTGCTGTCTATCCATTTTTAGTCCTCACTTTAAATCAAGCCTGTGGAAGGCTCCTGTCTTCCTCAGTCAATGCTCCTTTCACATCTGGCAACTTTTCTCAGGTCTATGACATTTCCAGTGTATTCAGACTCCCTTCCCTTCTCATAAAAGTTTCCAAGCACCTGCACTCTGTTACACCTGTACTCTGTTACACCTGCACCTTGTTGCACCTGCACTCTGTTACACTTGCATCCTGTTGCACCTGCACTCTGCTGCACCTGTACTCTGTTACACCTGCACGCTATTGCACCTGCACTCTGTTACACCTGCATCCTGTTGCACCCGCACTCTGTTGCACCTGTACTCTGTTACACCTGTATCCTGTTACACCTGTACTCTGTTACACATGTATTCTGTTAACCATGCACTCTGTTATCACATACACTCTATTGCACTTGTACTCTGCTACACCTGCACCCTGTTGCACCTGTACTCTGTTGCACCTGTACTCTGTTACACATGCACTCTGTTAACACATACACTCTATTGCAATTGTACTCTGTTACACATGCACTCTGTTGTACCTGTACTCTTTTTCACCTGCACTCTGTTGCACCTGCACCTGTTTCACCTGTACTCTGTTACACCTGCATGCTGTTGCACCTGCACCCTGTTGCACCTGCACTCTGTTGCACCTGTACTCTGTTACAAGGCACTCTGTTGCACCTGCATCCTGTTTCACCTGTACTCTGTTACACATGCACTCTGTTGCACCTGCACTCTGTTTCACCTGTATTCTGTTACACTTGTACTCTGTTGTACCTGCACTCTGTTGCACCTGCACTCTGTTGCACCTGCACTTGTTTCACTGTACTCTGTTACACCTGTACTCTGTTACACCTGCACTCTGTTGCGCCTGCACTCTGCTGTGGCTGCATATCAATAGCCACTCCAGGCAAGGCCAGGACTGAAGAATTCTCCACTCTGTGTAGTGCTCTGTCAATCCTTTCTCAGCCTCCTCTGGTTACATTAGTAGTTGCTATTGTTTCAATAGCAAAAGAGTGCACTCCCCTTCCTATTGATTGTCTCCATGGCCCCGGTTGGTTCCTCTTACAATTCCCCTCCTGCATTCTTAGTTTCTGGAACATAGTGGGCTCAAGCATTACAGGGCAGAATTGACGCATATCATGCAACTTGTATAGAGACCCATGCGTTTGATGGACAAGGGACTCTTGATGGACGGCCATAGCTCTTCCTGTGGGTGGTTAACACATCTTCCTAGAGAAAAGGGTCCTCTCCAAAGGGCTGAATGAACCATCATGGAATTATTACTGTGAAAAGCTCAGGAGTTTTAGGTTAGCTCTTTACTAAAAGAAAGAAAGGAAAAAAGAAATAAGAGAGATGAGAAGCAAAGGAGACATGGTACTAATTCTGTTTATTTTTGTGCTAAATCACCAATACTTTAATATATAGGGAAACACTTACTGAAAAGAACACATCATTCAACTAGAAGCCCGATGTTCTGTACAATGTAAATTTAGCAAAGCTTTGATAAAATATTAAACAGTGATAACAACAAAAGCTAACCAAAATGGAGCCACACTAGAACACAAAACAACATATTTTGCCTGCATCACAAATCACATTGCAATTCTATCAAAATAAAAATTAAAAAGCTCTCTTAAAAATGCCTTATTCTGCCGGGCATTGGTGGTACACACCTTTAATCCCAGCACTTGGGAGACAGAGGCAGGCAGATCTCTGTGAGTTGGAGGCCAGCTTGGTCTCCAGAGCAAGTGCCAGGATAGGCTCCAAAGCTACACAGAGAAACCCTGTCTCGAAAAACCAAAAATAACAACAACAACAAAAATGCCTTCTTCTATAAGCATGGTCCTGCCTCATGAACTCTAAACAGAAGCATGACACCTATCTAAGGAGCTAGTATTGCAGTGATAAAGCACTATGACAAAAAATCTTGAGGGAAAAGAGGACTTATTTTTCATACACTTCCATATTATAGTTCATCACGGAAGGAAGTCAAGGCAAAAACCTGGAAGCAGGAGCAATGTAGAGGCCATGGAGAAGTGTTGCTTACTGTCTTGCTCCTCATGGCTTGTTCAGCCTGCTTTCTTATAGTACTCAAGACTACCAGCCCACAATGGGCAGGGCCTTCCCCATCAATCACTAATTAAGAAAAGACACTAACCACTTGCCTACTGTCAAATATTATGAACACATTTTCTCAATCAAGGTTACATTTTCTCAGATGCCTCTTATGTCAGGTTGTCATAAAAACCAGCCCACACAGTACCCCTGCAGTTTGGTTATGGAACCACAATTAGCATTTTTGCTTCCAAGCAGATAATAAGAAGCTCAGCCTTAAAAACAAACAAAAAGCAAAAAGCAGGGAAGCATTGTACTTAGATTTCTTTTTCTAGTACATGTCTTCAAACAAGTCTCAATAACAAAAATTACAAGTGTTACAAAGAAATACATTTGTAAAATGCAACAAAGTGGTGGGAATAATTTGTGATCCACAAGGGGCAGAACAGCCAGATCTGCATTTTAGTTCTGGCTGTTTTAAGTACTAGTTTTGTGTCCCTAGGCTAATTACTTACCCTCTCTGAGCCTGGGCTTCCCAGCATGTACAGTGGAGCTAATGATGTCTCTACAATGTCGCTGGGGAAAAACTCATCTAGCATCTGACATGAAACATAACTCCCCTTTTCTCTGTGAAGCATTTAAAGTATTTTTGTTTTGTTAGATTTTCTTACTGTAGAACAAACAATGTGGATTCCCATAGTTTTGAGTGGCTTCATTTGTAGCTCCTGATTTAATGTGGTGGTTAGAAAAAGGCTCCTTGTTTGTTGTTACCTGTTATAGAATTTACAAATATTTTATTTCCAAATCCTTAATATTATAGTCCAGCACGGTGGCTAAATCTCTTTATGTCTCAACAATTTTATATCAGTGCATACATGTCTGGCATAGCTCTATTTAAAAACACATTATGCTCTAAAATATGCTTTTAAATTGGGTTGTTAGATCAAGAATTCAATTCTTTATTGAATGGCTTGCTCAAAATCAGTTAGAGTCAGGTATGATGTACAAATACCACTAAGCATATGTTTCAGTATGTGTAGATAATGAAATTGTGATTTGACAGACATTGGAGTCTTGAATACAGATGCCATACCAGCCCATGGTGAAGTGTCATAAGTGAGTCATACGTAGACTTTTGTTTAACTGTCTCAGTAGAGAAAACACTCTAAACTATCAAGATTATTACAGTTAATTTAATCATATTTACACACATAAATACCATCCAGAACTTTCAAGATTCCCTTTGTCATCAGTTCTAAGTTTTTGTCCAGGAACTGTTTCTCAATTGAAGTGCCCAGCCATCTACACACTTCTGCAGAATTCTCAAATGACCAAGCTCTACTTTGTCAACCAGTCTGCCCCCTGCCTCCTGCCCATTGATTGCCATTAAACAGTACTAAGCAGGCAAAAGAATCCAAACAAAGCCCCATAGTGGCCAATAGCCCCAAGACTCTTACACAAATTTTACTTATTTCAAAATGAGATGCTACTCTTGCCTACTGAAAGGATCTAGCTGGTAGAATTATAGGCAATCTATCAGGCAGGAGACTGTTGGTTCTGTATGGAAAAATACTGCTGAGCAACGAGAAAGATGTTTTGTCTCATGGTAGACTAGACTTGTTAGAACTCCATCACCCCCAAGGTATCTCTGACCCTGCACTCCCTCTGTTTCCTCACCTTTTAAAGCTGAACATTTTAATTTGTTGGTTCATCTCTAAGTAAATGCTTCTAAAGTGGAACTAGTCTTGGATCTGGTAGTTGGAACTTTGCTTTGGGGAAATTGCAGAGTCAGAATGGTGAGCAGGGAACTAGAA
Source organism: Cricetulus griseus (assembly GCF_003668045.3). NCBI lineage: Eukaryota > Metazoa > Chordata > Mammalia > Rodentia > Cricetidae > Cricetulus > Cricetulus griseus. The sequence goes on along the minus strand of NC_048596.1, from coordinate 30,007,827 downwards.
ATGGCTACTTACATTATGAGTCATTATGGCTAAGAAAACTTCATCAGTTTCTGTTCTTGTTGTTTGTTTTCTTTATTTTAATATACAAAGCGAATTTATCCTTATAATTCAGCTGGACAGAACATAAAAGCAGAAGTTACTTGGTTGAAAAGTTTTGTCAGCAAAATAAGTGCCAGAGGACCCAACTCTCTCTCTCTCTCTCTCTCTCTCTCTCTCTCTCTCTCTCTCTCAGTGAAACAGCATCTGAATGTTATGAGTCTTGTAAAATGCAATGACATTCATTGGGGAATGTTTGCTTAATGATGTACAATTGATTTTAAGCTGTGGTCTTAAGTAAATCATTAAGTTTTTCTTATTACTTTTCACAAATGGGCAAAAAACAAATTCATGTACAAGATGACAATTAATTCGGACGGTGTTCAATTTGACTCTATCTTGATGTCTTTTGCAAGCCCTTTTCTCCTATGTTCTTATGGTGGTTTGAATGTGAATGGTCCCCATTGGCTCATATATTTTATGCTTGGTCCAAAGTTTTTGGATCTGTTTGAGAAGGATTAGGAGGTATGACCTTATTGGAGGTGTGTCCCTAGGGATGAGGTTTGAGGTTTCAAATATCCACACCAGTCCCAGTTAACTCCTGCTCTCTTTGCTTTCTGCTTTTAAATGAGATATAAACTCTCAGCTACTGCTCTATTGACATGACTGCCTGCCTGCATGCAGTCCTGTTTCTTGCCATGATGGTCATTGACTCCAGCCCTCTGAAACTGTAAGCTCACACTTACACCAATCACCTTGGTCATAGTGTCTTTTCACAGAAATTGAAAAGTAACTAAGGCAGTTCTTAAAATTTGATGGCTTTAGGGGCTTAGTTATTTCAGTGATTTCTATATCACAGAATTTACACAGAAAAGAGAGCATATTTTATTGAACCCATGGCCTCACACATGCAAAGCAGATGTTCTATTGTAAGAACCACCCATCAGGCACTGTCTACTCCTCATGAGCTCTTGCCTCCTCCTGAGCCTTCAGAGTCTAAGATATGCTGGTGAGTCTGCATCAGACATGTGCAGCTAATAGCCTTCTAGATATGCTTCAGAGAATTTCAGACTCAACTAGGGGGAAAAATCCTGTCTTTTCCATTAAGCCATAAGCTTGTTATAGTTTCTACTTTGTTGAGTTGAATCCCCATTTAGTCCCTGTTCATGGAACTGGAAACCTAGGAAACAGCCTCACTGTCTTCCTCTTCCCCTTTTCCAGCATCAAAGCATGTTGGGTTTGCAGCCTCATGTCAGTGCTTGTGAGCCTCCAGTTCAAAGTGTTGGCATTCTGTCACTTTACACTCTGCCTAATAACATTTTGAAGAGTGCTCCTCAACTAGCTGTGTGTTAGAAATCATCTAGGGAGATTTTTTAAAAAACCGAATGCCTGGGAACCATTCTGAGAAACTTTGATTTAATTAGTCTGTGATGGGGTCAGTCATGGATAGTGCTAAAAATGTTTCCAGGAAATTCTAATGAGCAGAGATTTCGCTGCTTTAGAAGCTATACACTCCCTCACCATGATGTTAGAATTTATACCTGATCAGAAAGACCTCTCACAGTTTGGTCCATACAATTTTTTGCAGCTCTGGCTTTGCTTCCCATCTCCCATCCATACTGACAGGATATCGGGTTGTTTAAACTGATATAGCTTAGCATGCTTCATTCTTCTTTTAGTACCTTCCTAGGTTCTATTCCCTCCGCCTACAATATTTGTCCTTTCTTCCCTCACTTAGATCATCATCACTTGCTTTTCCTTACCAAAAGACTCCTTTCTCAATGTTATCACAACCAGCCGACCATAAAACACACAACAGTCTCTTGAATTGGAAGTTTCCTTTCAATGCATGGGTTCTACAGTTTCCTTGTCTAACTGGTTTCTGACAGAGTAGCTTATTTTTCTGTGCTCATCCAATGTTTTATGAATATTTATAGGGATATTAAATGTAAACTACAAATTTAAATTTAATTTCATTTAGAAATAAAATTATATGTATAACTTTAATAGTTTATAATTTTTCATCACTTTCCAATTCAGTCCACTGGGTTCAAATTCATTCTCTTTGCACCACACCAGAGGAAGAACAGCTACTAATGATATGCAGAGATATCTTCCAAAAGCAAAATTGTAAATTTCCCCATTTATTATTAATGTTTAACTTTTTGTAGAAAAATACAAATAGCATATATTGAAGAAATAAAGATAATTTTCACACTTTGACTTTTTTACTACACAATAAGATGCCAAATAACATAGTGTATGACTTAAATTGAACAAGATAATGGTTGACAATAATGGGAAGTTTGTAACATGGGAACAAAACACATATGTCAATCTTGACAAATGCAACCCTCGGAAGAGAAAGGATGCTCTGAATATTACTTTATCCATTTCTACCTTTAGTTCTACTTCCAATCCCAAGATGCCTACTGTAAATGTGGATTTCAAGTTTCCTTTCAAAAAGAATAAGTCATGAAGTGACTTAGACATAGATTTTTGAGGCTGAATGATGACAAATGTCATACAACAGTAGAAAACAGCACTGGCTACCATTGGCTAAAAGCAGCCATCAGGGAGCACAGTGCGGAGAATCCCACCACTAGGGATTCAGTCATGTAGCCTAGGCAACGTGTTGCCTATCATCTGCTTGTGCTAACTTTTTCAAAGACAACCATGCTACCAAGGCCATTGCAATCAGAGGGAACAAGTGTGAGTGGCGTGAGCACTAGCGACCCTTTAAGCTTGACCATAGTGACTTTTCATATGTAATTATCATTGTCACTTCTCCATTTCTCTTCAGTCTCTAAGAATTATTTTTTCATACTTTTAAGATAAGAATTTGAGAAGGTGTCAGTCACTGTATAGACAAAAGCTATCTTGTTGTCTCTCTAAGCATTCAGTACTCCCAAATGATTGCAAAGTCATCCACATCATTTAGCACTATCACCATGGGTTTATTTCTTGCTGTAGCTGTTTCTGCTGCTCTGAGGGTGAAATTGCTATCGGGGAGCCCAGAGAGAAAGACCAGGGGACAGGACAGAATGGTTCAAGAATCATTAGAACATTAAATTATTGCTTTCTTCTCTTAATTTTCGTGTTGTGGCAGATTTTCAGTTTCATGAAACAAATTAAAAGAAGTCCAAATCAAAGGAAAATGCTACTTTAATAGAAATGAAAGTTGTGATGTGGTGTAAGACCCATTAACAAGTTCTCAGAAGTCCACAGGATGGAAGGCAGGTGAGAGCAGCAGTAGTTCTTGAGGACAACTGGGGTGTTTTGTCACTCAAAGTGGAGATTGCTTTGAGGTAGTAGTTTCAAAGAAAACTTGCAAAGTTAAAAGTAACAAGTACTGTCACTTCAGTATCAACAGCCAGAAAAATATGATACTTGGAAGGATCATGAATATTAACCAAATGCTTCATTGGAGGACAACATTGATCTAGACTTTACATGTGTGGTATTCTATTTAAAACTCTTGACAAATGTAGAAATAAAATGATCTTGTTAGTGAATATGAATGCGAAAGTTACAGAAGTTTGGAGATCCCTGTCTATTTCTCCTGTGGAAAAGGAAAGGACTGCTACCGAATGGAAGATGTTGACATGATCATGTAGCCTGTGATTGTGTCCAGGATTCAAGGGCCTAAAAGATAAGATGGGTATTGGGATAGTCAATTGCCAACTTGATTTGAATTGAGAAGGAGGAGGTGGGACCTAGTGAGAGGATGTTTTCTGTATCCTGGGCCTGTGGGTTGGCTTTATTGGTTGATGAATAAAGCCGTTTCAGCCAATAGCCAGACAAAATGTAGCTAGGCAGTGGGACATCCAAAGATGAAGAGGGAAGGAAGGCAGAGTCAGAAGATGCCATGTAGTTGCCAAAGTAATAACATGTTGGAGCATCACAGTAAGCCACAGCCTTATGGCAATACATAGATTAATAGAAAAGGGTTAATTTATAAGAGAACTATCCAGTAATACGTCTGAGCCACTGGCCAAACAGTTGTAATTGATATTAAGCCTCAGAGTATTATTTCAAAAGTGGTTGAGGGAACTGACAGTCGGAACAGAAAACCTCCAAATACAGGTAACTGAAGATGTGGTCTTGGGGGCTCTATCTTTCTCTCACCCTACTTGAGCGCTTCCATTCTAATCTTTGCCTGCCATAGTGAAAAACCGTCCCATCTTCCTAGGCATGATACAATGACACTTTTGAAAGCTTGAGCCAAAATAAATAGTTCCTTTTAATTGTTTTCTTGGGTATTTTTGTCAGAGCAATGAGAAATGTAACTGACAATAACATGCCTGTAAAGGAAACCAGAAGGAAAACTGTGCCTTCTAGATATCCCTGACCTGCCTGATTGAGGGGAGCCAGGATCCCTTATTCAGCCAGCTCTTCTCATACAAGAATAAGTGCCTGGAGCAATATGCCCAATCTAACCCCCATATCCAGGATTTTGAAGATAAAAATCTGGGATTCTGCTTTGTAGATCTGGCGATTAGTTGTGTATAACTGTCAAGCAAGCACATTTTGAGGCTGCACCAAGTCTAATGGTGCCTGTTTGAAGCTTCTGAGTTAATAGTGACTAGTGTCTTCACCAACAGGGAAGAAAGCAAGAATCCCATGAAACATTTATTACATCCAAATGTTAAGTCCTTATGCTTAGTGAGACTCCAAACCCAGTGAAATGGAGACAAAGTACATATATATATATATATATATATATATATATATATATTATATATATGTAAATAGAAATATAGAGAAAAAAAGTGAGTAGCAATTGTAAACTTCCTGCCTCACTGTTTTAACACTTCAGGATAATCTTTGTAGAAGAGGGTTGGTGTAGAATATGATGAACCAAGGGTTGTCATTCAAGTCATGAACAGATCTGAATTATTTCAGAGTTGTACCCAGAGCAAAATCAGTACCTCTGGTTCATTGTCAGCTGGATCCTATTTAGCCTGCTTTTCTTGGTAGAAGGGAGGAGATTATCCCACAGAGACACTAGAAACAATTCCATCTAATTAAAACATGGCTCACCCCCACAGAAGCTGCCAGGGCTGAGGCGAATTTCTTTGCCCACACCATTCCAGATGTGCACTGGGCTGGGAACCCAGGATAACAGCAAATGATCATCAGTCCTGTCACTTGGTTTCTTTTTCTAGCAATTTTCATTCTGAAAACTTTTATTAATAGTTTAGAGTTGAGCAGTGCCTCTGGCTAGCCAAAACCACTCTGAAATAAGCACAGAGAACACTTAAATTAAGATTCGAACATTGATCTAAATCCTTGAAAATAAATATCATCTACATGTAAAAGCCCAGCTCAAAGTTCATCACTACTGGTAAAAATCTATATGTTGGTCATGTATCATATATCCATGACATTCCTAACATAAATGCATCTCATTTTACTAGCTAAAAGAACTTTCCACAAAGTTAGCCACAGAGATTTTCTGTAAACAAGCTCAGTTTTCCTGTGGCCTTCCCTTACAGTTAGAGCTTTGTATCCATGGGGGTGGGGGTGGGCAGAGAGGGAATCAGACTGATGGAACTAAACATTTGTGGCAAGCAACAAAATTATAAATGACAGCCAAGCTCATATGAATTGCAAAAAAAGTCAAATTTCTTCTTGAGTGAGACAATAAAACAACAAAAGCTATACTATTTTTCTATGCTCTACAATCAACAGTCTTATCTAGAGGCTTTTCATACTATGTACATTTCTGAATGCGTAGAAATCACCTTCATTTCTGCAGTATAGATACATGAATGCAGGAGACCAGGGCCTCAGCTCATCCAGCGAGCACTAGCAATGTGACCTTGAATGTGTTCAATGCCTTTACATGAAACGAGGTTAAGGAGACCTCTGAAATCTTTTCAAAGCCAGTAATTCTCATTTCTAAAGAGTTACTTGAACTTGCTTTCTTTCTTCTACCAGGATGTTTTGTGATATTCAGTGGGATTAACACAGTGTCAGCTTGTTTTTAACTTTCTAGTCCAGAATTCTTAACCGTTCCCTTCAAAAGTGACTACTCCTGATTAACTGAGTCTCGTGACCTTTAGAAAGGAAATAGAGACTGGTGGATACCAACAGAGTGAGTGATGAGGAACAACTACTGAGGAGTTATGTCAGAGAAAAGAGACCTGCATCTGTTTGCTCTAAATAAGGAAATCACAGAACAGTGATAGTCAGAAGAAACATTTCAATGCTGATGGTCAAACCTCTGAGATGCACTCATGGTTTACAAACTGTTGGCATTTCCAGCAATAAATTCATTCTATGATCCAACACATAAGCTCCCTAGCCCATGTTATGAAACAGAACACTATGGAAATTTTATGGCCTGATTAACTTTTTAAAAGGATGTATATTTAAGTAGGAAGGCATTTGAAGATTACATCCAAGAAATGTAAAGACTGTAGATGAAACAAAACCAAATTACAGTCAAGTATTAGAAAGCTAATAACCAAAAAGATCATAACACTTTCTGGAAGATAATCTGCATTTAAATTTTGCTATACTAATTTTATAATTGAGCAAGCCAAGCAGTTAATCAATATTTTAACTTGTCCTAAATACTTTATTATGATTATACCCCACTTAAATCAATGTGTAAACACATTTATAAATCTAGATGTGGGAATCGAAAACCCTGACAGCCCGATCTGAATTAGGATGTAGTTAATGGTTACAGGACAAGCAAGAGCCTGACCTCCTTTTCCTTAAGCTGGGAGCAGCATCCATAATTTCCTGTGTGTGCTCAAGTGAAACATGTTGGCAAGCTCTGATCCTAGCCATGCATTAAAATGTTGCATCTTCCTCTAAATTATCCTTTTCTCTTCTAAAACATTGCATCTGGGTCCCTAAATGGTGAAATATAAATTGGATAAATGGAACTACATTTGTAAGAATGGCAAAGATTCAGCTACAAGAATGCATACTGCAGAAATATATAACACTAAACACTGGAACATATAGGATAAAGTTGTGATACTTTATAAATACTTTATAACCTCTGCAAGCTGTATTTTAAAGAAGATACTCTTTGGTATGAGATAATATCCACAAAACAATCAGGTCATAAAGCAGTATACACTATAGGGAGACATAGTTCAAGACACTGAGAGCTACTATGGTAAAATCACGTTCTTAAGTGACCATTATGCCTTCCTTTATATGTAAAAAAATTGCCAAGGTTTCAAAAATAAAACAACATTTTCATGGAAAAGTATAGTTAAAATTTACAGTTTAATTATAGAGGTAAAAGTTAGTAAGTTCTACATGAGTGACAATGGCACAGCTTGTCCCCAGTACTGATACAGCTCAAGCAACTCTGGGAAAAGCAGCCATGCTGAGTCCTCAACAGCCCTTTCTTGCAATGTTGCCACTCCTTTGAATGCCACTCTGGGAAAGGCATTGTTGTTGTTGTTACTCCTATGTATCTGTAAACCAGACCTTCTCAAAGAATCTAGCAAATACTGACCAATAAGATACTCAGATCTGAACAAGTTGAAGTCCTTCTGCATGAGAAATAAAACTGCCCTGAGAAAACATGTGGAAAGATTTGGGAGGTATTCTTTGTAAGCTGTAATAGGATATGAGTGACAAAATTCAAAGGACCAAAATATATGCCTGTTCTCTATTCATCTTCATGTGCTGACCGTTTGGGCTGCGTGTAAGTATTTTAATGAATGGCAGACCCTACCTTACTCTTCTCCCTTTTGGGGGAAAGTTTACTTTAGTTAAACAGGTAAGAACTTCTTTTTGTTTGTTTGCTTTTTTCTTTTGTTTTGTTTTCATTTGAAAACCAGTATTTTTTTTTCAAAACGTCATGTAGTCGTGGAAAAAGAAATTCCTACCAATTCTAGAATTGGCCTCTTAAGAGAGTCCATTAAGAGAAATCTACCACCTGTCTCTCAGACCCACGAACTACAAGGAGCTCCCTAGAGCAATTGCTGCATACAATCCAGATGTTACCTCTCCACTCTGGGTGCCTGACTTGTCCCATCTGCTTCAGTAGCTATGTAATGAGCCTTGCTTCTCTGGTCTGTCAGTGGCCCTTTCAATCAATCCCCCGGGGTCACGAGATAAACTTTACTACAGCAGAACTCAGCTATCTCACCCTGCTTGTCAGCCTTTAATAGCCCTCCATTTTCCATTAAACAAAACTGAAATTTCAGAGCAAGACAGATGGAGCTGACAGGGCTGCCATTTTTCAGCCAGTGAAACATAGAGTTGCTCTAACTTGGGCACAGAGTTGTGCATGTTCTCTTAAGTGTGGTCCCCAGGCCAGCAGCAGCAGCATCACCTGGGAACTCTTTAAGAATTCAAATTCTCTGAGTATGAAAAATACAAGCAAATGATCAGGAAAGAAAAAAGAACTAAAAGAAAAAAACACAAGAAACATACAAATGAAGGGACACACGAAGTCACACATAAAATTGGAAACCATAATATATAAGCAAAAGAATTGTGGGTTAAAAATATGCCCAGACAAAGCATTATGAGACAAAAAATACTATAAAAACACCACTGAGTTTATTTTGTGTTGACCATCTACTGCTGGGCATGGGGCCTGCCCTTCAGTGCTGTCTGTATGCCCAGTGAGACTCCAATGAAAAACCTAAGTTTTCCTTTGCAAGAGGTTATGCATTAGAGATAGCTTCTAGATTAGGCATAGGGGCATGTGTCCACTAGCATTCTCAGTGCTGGAACACCATCTGGCTTAGACCTGTGCAGGACCTGTGCATGCTTCCATGTTCTGTGAGTTCACATGTATCCCAGCTATGCTGTGTCTCGAAGGTCTTGTCTCCCAGGTCTCCTGCGGAGGCATGTATAATGATTCATGGGACTAGGCTCAAATACAGGTGAAATATAATTCATTTCGGGGAGAATTCACTTACACAAGAAGCAGATGGCCACAGCAGGTTCCTGCTCTAAGGATCCCCACAGGCACAGGCTGCTCCCTGTGACCCGACTGGATGCAAGAGAGAGCCACCTGCCAGGACCCCAGCCCTAAAACTCACTCTCCATCACGTCTGCACCTGTGACCATGTACCCTGACAGCTCTACAGGTGCAGTCAGGGTGGATATCTCATTACAATTCCCCTTTTAGTCTAAAAAAAAAAAAGATTTAGGCTTGATACAAAATTACATACAAAGATGCTCTAGGAGAAGGAAAAGTAAGAACAAACACATAAGACCTTATTGCCAGTGAATCAACTAGAACAAAAGGCCAGAACTACAGTGTCCTCTGTCCCCTCACCCACTCTAGCTCTTACACTCTTTCTGCCCCCTCTTCTGAAGGGTTCTCTGAGCCCTGAGAGGATGGGATTTGATGACAATATCCCATTTAGTATTGTGTATTCCAAAGTTTCTCACTCTGTTTTCTGAGAAAGAGCAAACACAAAATCTGGATTTGAGTGGGTGGAGAGGATCTGGGAGGGGTTGTGGGAGGGAAAATCCATAACAAAAGTATGTTGTATGAAAAAAATCTATTTTCAATAAAACTCAATTTCAATTTCTCTGAGTACACAGGATGCTGAGCCCAAACCTCTTGGAGGAAGGAGCCCAAATGCTGTGCTATGAACCAGCCCATGATTATGATGTGTGGCTAAATTAGGGAACTCTCATTAAACTGTAATCCCTTAAACACAATCCACAGTCTCAAGTTATTTTCCTCCCTAGTGCTGTTCATTCTCCAGCTGTGCTTCCACGTGGTGGAAAAGGAACAGTCCTTTCATGCCACACCTATTTCCAACCCAGCTGTCTTTGTTTTCCTCAGCCAGGGGTGTCCATCTTATTCTTTGATAAGTCATTGTATCAGGGAGTACTCACCAATTTCTCTGAAAGCAAGCTATCTGCATATTTCCCATGTCCTCCGACAGATAGTGAGGACTATGTCACTTCCCCCAAATGAAGGGCCATTTAGAAAGCAGAATGTATTCCACAATTGTTTGGGGAACAACCGCTAATGATGAGCATTCAGCCTTAGCAGATTAAGCAAATGTATAGAAAGTTTAAGTGTGAAGTTCAGATAAGCAAGAAATGGGATTTGTTGTTGCTGCTGTTTGCAGTATAAATATGTCCAACTATTTATTATCATTCATTGAACCATTGAGATGGCTCTGTGGTTTAAGGAACTTCTGCCACATACTTGGTGGGCTGAGTTCCTGCCATGGAACTCACATATGGGCAAACGAAGAGCGGCTACTCCAGGAAGTTGTCCTCTGATCCCTCTGTACATGTGAAAGTGGCACATGTACTGTCACTCATACATCATGTATAAGCAGTAATAAATTTGTCAGGTCATCAATCGTTTAATATGAGATTTAGATTTTATTAGAAGCTCCATTTATCTGACAATTCTATCATTCTAACACTAGTTTGTCTTCATCCAGATTTAGTTTCTCGTGGTTTCTTTTGCTGTGAAGTTTAACTAAATATGGGAAAAGATAGTATATACTTAAAAATGGTTTTCTTCAGAATCACTTGGGAAAAACTTAGCCTGTTCACCAATATTGAGGAATCCCAAATGTATTTGTATTTTTGTCTCATTCCATAAAATTCTTACTGCTTTATAAGAAAACTAGCCCTGTTATCTGAAACTTACATGATTAAAAAGTCAATATGTACAAACTGATATTAACAAGGTATCTATTTTCATAGCTTAACTTAATTTTCAGCACTGAATTCAGTAGCATTTTACTCTTTTAAAGATGAAATTTATCTTGAAATGTGGAATACTTGCCACCATTTTAAAGCATTTTAAAATAGTCTTACAGATTAAAAGGGCAATTTCCAAATAAACTAAAAAGTGTTCAGTAAAGCCCCTGCATTAAATATATAACTTCTGTAGTAGTACAGTGGATATAATATTAAAGAGATGTATCAAGTCTAATTCTCTTTGAATTTTTTATAAGAAAGTCTCATTGCCTTCAGATCACATATCATGTACCCATGCTACCTAACACTAACTCTAAGAGATGAAAGCCATATTGCTATGGCTTCTTCTCAAAGACTTCTCTAGATGACAAAATAGAGGACTCATTTTCCATAGAACACAATGATATAAATGTAGGATCAGTATATATATATTAATATATATATATATATATATATATCTCACATTTATATTCCACACCTTATTTCTAAGTTTGCAATGCTACACACACACACACACACACACACACACACGATATCTTTTCTCTGAAACTGCAAAGCTTTGAAACTGAGAGCTGTTCTATATTAAAAACAGGCTTATTCTGAATGTGCTACATAATAAATGAGATCAGAGAAGCCTCAGTTACAGTAAACAGCACTGGCTCATTTTCTGCTTCATGGTAGTTAAAATTCCTGGCAGGTATACAAGGAACTGTCATGTTGAATCCAGTCTTTAAGCATTGGAATGGATAATGTTTCGATGCTCTTGGGATACACCATGCTCATGGCTACTTGCCACCTCACAGTTCCCTTTCCTACTCTCATGTAGTTGAACAGAGTGGAGGCAGAAGATAGAAAGCATAAGCTATTGACAACATTATTTCCTTAAATAAACAATGAGTAAGTAGGTGGTGGAGGTGATATGAAAATAACTTTTATTTCATGGCATTTGGAATTTAGAAACTGATTGCCAAGGAAGTTTTCCTAGTAGTGTTCATGTCTTTGTCTTTGGGGGTGTTCATGCTCACTGGTCCAAATGGTGAGTCACATAGGGCTACTGTGCTCTTCTAAAATAATGTCAAATAGATGTGACACTCTAAGAGAAAATTTAAATTCACAGTATCTTAAGCATTTTCAGCAGGCTGTACATCTTCCAGCTTTATAAGAATATTAAAGAAAGTTAATATTTAGTTGATATTATGAGCTTTAGAATTCATTATATCATAAATCAACAGGAATTTTAAATAAGGATACCTTTCCCTAAATCAATTGAGTCTACTAACAAAATAACTATAATCTACATTTTTCATAAGAGCTTTATATATGCATTAGCTTTGGGGCAGGGATAACTAAAAGCAGGTCAATGAGATGGCTTTTGTATATGAAGGCATCTTTTGGTGAGCCTAACACATGAGTTCAATTTTCCTGTGACCTCCACACATGTACTTTAGCATATGTGTGTACCCCTCACACAAAGTAAGTAAAAACAATAGAAATAATTAAATTAAAATTGCAGTGTTAAAAATTAAAACACTGACTCCTCTTGGATTACATGTATGCATACATACATACATACAGAAAGATTTATTTCACTTGGTTGTTGTTTAATTGTAACATGCCATGAAAAATAAACAAATTAACAAGACTTAAAAGGGTTACCAAAAGAATGGATCTTTAAAAGCAACTTAGGGGCTAGGAAGAGGGGTCAGTCCTTAAAGCACTTGCTGGACAAGACTGAGGATATAGTTTGATCACATGTGCCCACATAAAAAGTTCACTGAAGTGGTAGGGTTTGCAATTCCAGTGTTGAGGAGGCAGAGACCAGATGCTAGCTGGGGCTCACTAACTGTCTCAAAAAAAAAAAAAAATCTTGGTCAGCTGAATTAGCTTAGTGGGTAAAAGTGGGTATTGCTGAGACCCATGGCCTGAGTTTAAGGCCAGGATTTGTATGGTGGAAGGAGAGAATAGACTTCTGCTCGTTGCCTTCTGAACTACACACATTCACATACCATGCATTCATACATACATACAGAAGAATAGATTTTAATTGAAGACTTTAGTAAATATGTTTCCAAATTTTCATTTTAGACCTAAGTTTAAGGTACTATTTGGTATATATTTATGACCTATTATTTTTATCATTATTATTATTAATATTATTATTATTACTATTATTATTTACTTTGCAGTGCTTGTGAGTCTCCAGACTCCTGTTTCCTAACACAGCAGGAAGACCCCAGGGGCAAAATACATACAAGCACTTACCTTTTAAATAGCTAAGTTTTTTTTTTCTCTAAGGAATTATAGTGAAACCTATAGAACTAAAGGGAGGGTCAAACATAAAAACTGCATCTTAAAAACATGGGGAAGAGGAGCTCTACTCATGAAATCTCAACAATTTGGTCACCCAAACAACTAAACAAAGACATCACCACTACACAACAATGAGGGTAGGTGAAGTCTCATAGACTGTAGCCTTTGATGAAGAGCTACTAGTAATTAATGGTTGTTTGGAGCTGTAGTATCAGTCTTCTCCAGAAATGAGTCCCCTAATTGGTCATTAAATACTAAGTGGTCACTCCAAACGATAAATGAACTCAGCAAGCTCTCCCATCTCGTGTGTGTGTGTGTGTGTGTGTGTGTGTGTGTGTGTGTGTGTGTGTGTGTATAAAATAATTAAAGAAGTAGAGGCCAATAATTTGAAAGTGAGTTGGAGGGACACATGAAAAGGAAGAGAGAGGAGAGAAAAATAATATAAATGCTGTATTCATATGTAAAATTCTCATAATTTACACTTATTTTATTATTTTATGTGTATGTGTACTCAGTGTGCTTGTATGTGGGTATACGAGGTACATGCCTGGAGTCTATAGAGGTCAAAAGAAGGTTTTGGAACCTGTGACACAAAAGTTCAGATGACTGTGAAGCTCCATGTGAGTACTGGGAATCAAATCTAAGTCTTCTGAGCCAACTCTCCAGACCCACAGTAATTAAAATATATGTGGACATAAAACATTTGGGAGATATTTACACAGCCTTGCAGTGGACTCCTAGACACACACACACAAAAATTGAATCATGGAGTATTGCAGAGAAACAGCAATGCTTATCGTCTTTTATTATCTCTTAATTTAATCTCGTAAGTTTCCCCTAGTTAGGTAGGGAATGACATTTTAGAATGAGAATTTGAGACTCCATCTTAAGAGAAGGCTTAATTTTCACAGCTATAAATAATAGCAATGTTCATATACCTATACAGTGAATAGGTGTCTGGCAGACAGTTTCTCTTCAGGACAAGATGCAACAGCATGTTTTGGAAGCTTACTAACACAAAGGTGGAGGGTTCCTGCTTTGGAAACAATGACCAAGAGCTTTTAGAAAAGAAATACATCTCCTGTTGTATGTGGGGTCAAACCACTGGGAATAGCAGGCTTTACCTTTCCATTGATAATTTCTAAGTGAAACAACCTTCTCATTCACATAAGTCTTTACTTACATGTTAAGGAGTAGAATTGCTCAAATTAAGACATTAAGTCATAATTGTTTAGAGATGTAAATAGGATGAGCAGGTAGGAGTGTAAGGATGTTTGGAAGGGGTTTGTTACTCTTTACAGATTCTTAGCTTCATGCAACTTGGTCTTGTCATGCTTGAAACATACCCAAGTCCCTTTGTGTAAGTTGTCACCTGCCTTCTCTGTTCTGCTATAATAGGGAGGCAACTGCTGAAGCCTCATTTAACTACCCATAATGCCAGGATCAAAAGGAGCAGGATCCTGATACTCTAAATTAGGCCAAGGTCAATTATTGAACAACAAAGCTTTTCATCAGTTACTAAAGTCTAAAATAAACTAGCCAAAGGAAAAGGAGAACCTAAAATCTTTAGGATGACAAAAATACTGCACATGAGGGACATCAATTCAGTTCAGGACAATATAAAAATGGAAGTGGCTCCTCCAACATGTGTCAGAGAAATGATAAATTTGTAGATAGAAAATTTCTGTGTTATCTTTTCAGCCAGGACAGAATGTTTCCCTTTGGAATGAAAACATGATTTCAGAAACTACACCATTGACCTTTATTTGGACTATAAAATAATTACATCTTGAGTTCTTCAACAATAGTGATGTACTACTGCAGTTGTTGGATTGTGATGAAATGATAAAAAAAAAAAAACTATTAAAGGACAATGATGGTATAGAAACCAGAAGGCAAGGATTTATTCCTTCTTACTTTTTCTCCAGGGATAGAGGCAGTTCCCAAAGCACCACTTTCCCAAGAATTTCCATCTGAAATTTTGGACAGGGTACATTAGGACAGGGT
Source organism: Cricetulus griseus (assembly GCF_003668045.3). Lineage (NCBI taxonomy): Eukaryota > Metazoa > Chordata > Mammalia > Rodentia > Cricetidae > Cricetulus > Cricetulus griseus. Next base: position 29,992,803 of record NC_048596.1, on the reverse strand, counting down.
CAAGTACACCGGCAGCTAAGACACAGGTCTATCATGGAAACAGGAACTGATCTAATTAAAGAGGACATAACACATACATAGAAGACATGAAAGAATACAGGGAACCTTAAGAAGGAAGATGAAGTCTAAAGGGAAATGATGGGGACGGACAGGGGATGGGATGTATATGTCATGAAAGCAGAAGAAGGAGATACTTGAAGGAAGCAGTGGGACCTGCAAGATGGGGAAGATCCAGTAGAGGCCAGATCAAACTATAATTATGTGCAAATGTAAGTATGAACATTAAAATGCCACAGGGAAACCCACTACTCTATAAAACCATGAATTAGCAACGTGAAAAAAGGGCAAAAGTAGAAAAACTCTCCACTTTTAATGAGAGAATATTCATTGCAAACAACAGATATGTTGGGCTAAGTTAGGGGAAATGGAGAGATTTGGGAGCAAAGGAGGAGCACAGAGTGCTTCTTCCAACAGACAGAGCTGCCATAGCACACACCCAGGATCTGGATAAAAGTATCTGATGAATGAATGTATCTTGTGATGCTATGCTTGATGCCAAGGTATTTCTGATGAGTGGCTTACAAGTCACACACTATTCATATGTGTGGTACCAATATGCTATATTTAAAATTGACTTATTCTGAATCATTTAGAAGAATCAGGATATTCCTCAATAATACGAATAAATAATAATCACAATTTATTTTACCTCAAGAAAGAAAAATCAACCCAGGGTGTTCTAACAATCTTGGCTACAAATTTCTGAATGCAAATTACTTTATTGAGCTGACTAGCTACTGACACCTTTAGTCAGAGCAGCAACCTCAACTTTTATTCATGCCTTTCTGTGCCAGGCCCCATAGATATTTAAACATGCAACCCTGCATTAGAGGATGGAGAGAATGAATCATAGGAATTATTGTATTTTATATAATAAGTAGTCAAACAATATATTCCTGAAACATTCTTGGAGCAAGCACAAAGGAAACAAATCTTGGTCTTCCCCCCAAATGAATGAAGTAAACATAGACAAAACAAACAGTAGTCTTGAGAAAGTTTCTTCATTCTATACATGATAGCTTTGTTTCCACAATCAAAGTCTATCCACTGCCTGAAATTCCAACTATTTGGGCTCATATCCAGAAAAGAAAATGTGGTACAAGATTGAGATATGTATTTTTTCTTGGAAATTATTTCACAATACTCTAAACAGAACTGATGTGGAGAATTGCAGACATTTGATTTTGGCTCCAGGAATATCTTAGAACTAAGCAATGTTGCAATCCACAATTTTCCAGATTTAATTTAACAAACCTTTTTAAAAGGTCTGTGAAACCTGATGATCCATTGAAAACAATATTAAAACCCTGGCTGGGGAAGAGCATACCACAATAATGGCCTGCTCAGCCATTTCAGGGTGCTCTGCATTCATGTTCAATAATACATCCTTTGAGGAGTCCAAAAATAGTGGGGGCTTTATCTTTTCTTTTTCAAATGGCTTGGGAAAGGTTCCAATTCCTTGAAAATTTGCTGAGGAACACTTCCCATATCGTGCTTACATATGCTTGTTTGAGTTATGACATATTTTATAAACTTATGGGTTTTAAAAATCAAATAACATCTCTTTTTATCATCTATGAAACCAAGCTCAAAGTGATTTGACTTGCATACTGTAGTAGTTTCTGGAGTTTTCATTCTAAATACTTTTCCTTAGAAAAGAAATCAAATTGAGTTTTGGCTGGCTAAGTGTCACTTAAACCAGTTTTTAAAATACATGTAATTTATTGATCACTAAAAATTGTGGGGTTTTGCTCAGTTAAAGATCTTCATACCACACTGAGTTTTGGATATGGTGTTTTATCTCAATCCTCAGTAATCATCATGAGCAGATCAGATCCCTGATGTTTCAACCCTGGGTACTGACCTTCCCTGCAGGGATGGACATGGAGCAGAAGATTGGAGCGGTGCATTTTGGCACATGCGTATTTTGTGAGCATATTTCCAAAGGAACCATATATTCCAGCCATTGGTCATTGTCATTGGTCTGGAAAGTACCATATGCACCAAAATTCAAATTAGCATGCATTTCCAAGGAATGATCATTGTAACCCTAAGGAAGGAGAACCTCTGATCTTTTATAGAAAAACATCAAGACGAAACAGCACAGGACAGTCAAATAAACACGGAAGAGTCTTCCAAATGAAGGGAGTGATAACTTAGTCTACATCTATGCCTCAAGATACTAAATCAGAATAGTAGTACAATAATGAACTCTATTCATTGGATACTTCTAATTAGTAGTGGGCTTTGGTGGTTAAGTGCGATACAGGTAGAAGAGCAGTAGAGCTGACAGACAGAACATCTGGCATCATAAAATCATACTCAATGACAACAGGCACATGTGCATGTGGGCTCTGGCTCTGCCACACTCAAATCTTGGCTCCTCAGGTGCCACATATAGGCAGGAATAGTGTCATCCCTGTACAGAGCTACTATAGGCCTGAAGTAAAATAGATGGCATATATAAATCAACTATGTATCACATGGTGAGGGCAGACAAAATGATGATGGCTACAAATTTATTATGATTCTTGTGAAGAAAAATAGGTCATTGAGATGTACATGTTGCAGGTCATCTTGACAAAAATGGCATGTACACACAAATTCATAAAACCTTAGGTAAATACTATTTATGTGAATAAAAGTTTGCATACATTTGTTTGTAAGTACAGTATTAAATATGTAATGCAGGTCTGCACATTACACTTTAGACTTTACATTTTGTATAAAGTGTACCTGAAAACATGCATCAAATATATAAGCTCTTGAAACTACAACAGCCAGAGATTCAGAGACACATGCCCAGGTAAAACAACTGTTAAATTTGAGGTTCATGTCAAGGAATACTGATCTGACTTTCATTAAAGGGACTAAATCCCTCTTGGCATGTAAGATATATTTCCTAGACAGAAGTAAGATCACAGAGTAATGGGTTCCTATACAGAGTAAGGTTCAAACTTCTGGCTTTAACTCAGTTGACAGGTTTGCAACAAATAATTATGATGGCAACATTAATAATAGTGTGTATTTGCTGAGCACCTATAACACACCAGAATGTTCCTGAAAGCATGAGTGTCAGAACAAAGCTTCCACCAGCAATGCCCACACGGTGGTGGTGGGGTGTGCGCCCCCCTCCTTGGTGACTCAGCAATAGCAGATACTACACCTGGCAAAGGGAGAGAGCAAAATGCACAGTGAAGGCATAGTCCAGAGAGAGACAGAGACAGAGGCAGAGGGGGGCAGGGAAGGATATCAGCTTCTGCTGGGAGGAAGCTAAGCAAAGCCACAAGACACCTTAAAATATATCCAAAGAACATGCACAGCAGGGATGGAGACACTGTTAGGTTTTATCCTGGGGAGTATAACATTTTGGTTATGTCCTTAAGAGCCCTGACAAGCTACATGGAAGGAAATGGACATGATTAGCCCCCATCTTGTTCCCTGGTCACAGCTGAGTCTTCCCTGCTGATTCACTTTTCCCCCCTTCATTTGGGTATACCTGCACTGGGAATATGAGTGGGCTTTGGCTTAGCCTTCAGGTCTTTACCTTTCTCCTTAATTCCAACCTGTGGCGAATTTACCACATTCCTCTTTTATATAAAAGTACGCAAATTTTCTTTAAATATATGCTTATCCTTATCTCCCTCCCAGCATTAATAGTCTGGAAATTTTTACAATACCCAATTCTACATATAATTGGTAAATCAGAATCAGAGATTCTGGTCAGGATAATTGATTCAGGGGTAGTAGATGTACCAAGATTTCTAAGTAGAGTAAGTTTGGGTGAGATGAGCTCTTTCCATAGAAATGACTAAGCTGGTAGAATATACTAGAGCATTGAGGGAAAAAAAAGCCATACAGAACAATACAGATTTGTGAGGTCAAATTGTAATTGTGTGAATACATTGACCCATTTAGGGAGAGCAGCTGAGGTCAGGCCTGTGGCAAAGGAGTCTCTGCAAGGAGGCACTGAGAGGCCATTGTGTGGAAATGTGAAAGTAAAGTCTAGATTGTGTTGGAGATCCCAAGATGCTGGGAAAGCCATAGCCATGAGATAAGAAGAGCTGTACACAGGGAGTGGAACCAGCCCAAGAACTGTATATTACAGTCAGCAAAACCAGATAGACTTAGTTATCTAAACTCTCTGATTTCAAACATGGAGTCACAGAATTCAAAGTTTGCCCTGCTGAGTTTTGGTCATGCTTTGTAATGGTAATACATACTCTGTGCCACTGTCTGTTGAAGCTATCTGTTTTTTTATTATTATTTTACAAGAGGTTTACAATTAAGACATTTTCTTGCATCCAATAAGAGATTTTAAACTTTTTAAGCAGTGTTGAGAATGAAAATTTATGGGAACTCTTGAAGTTGGACTAAATGCATTTTACATTATGATATGACCATAAGCCAATAGGGGTCAGGGAGTAGAATGTGGTGATTTGGAAGACTCATGCATTTAAATAACTAAGCCACAATTGGTGGAACTATTTGAGAAGGATTAGGAAGTGTGGCTTGTTGGAGGAGGTGTGTCACTGGGGGCAGGCTTTGTGGTTTCAAAAGATACTCCCAGGATTCTTTCTCTGCCTTCTGTATGTGAGACATGAGCTCTCAGCTGCTGCTCCAGCTCTGTTCATCTGTGCCTTCTCTCCAACATCATGGATGCTAACCCTCTGAAACTGTAAGCCCAAATAAAAGGCTTTCTATTACAAGATGTCTTGGCTGTGGGGTTTTATAACAGCAATAACTATATATATATATATATATAATATATATATATATATATATATTATTCTACTCCTGCTATCTGGATATAGCTATTTCAGTTAATGCTTTCACCCCATGCTTGGGAACTTTGCTATGTGTGAGTCTTGCCCTTTTGGCTAATCATTTATCCTATCAATTATTTCTTCAAATTTTGTATCATCTTTCCCTTCATACCACCTTTCTCATTTTATTTTTGAATTTTACTTACACTTGGGACATTCTACTACTCTACTACCTATTCTCCCTCATATTCCAGTGTGTACATGGTTTTCATATGAATCTTTGTAAGTAGAAATTCGTCTGTGCCACAATCCTTTCCTGAAAGCCACTCCAGATTCCCAAAGAGCCCGGCATCAGCCTGGGCTGGAAGTACCCCACCATCTCCCTAATATCATATCTCTGTAACTTCTTTACTGTCTGTATCAAGTCAATCATACTTGGCTCCTAAATACTCTAGTTCTTCTTGGTACATCTTCCCCTATTGGATTTTCTTCTTCCTACTTTGCTTAATTCTAGGCTTCCTTAACATAAACACCCACATTTCTTTCCAGGAGGAAATAACCTCGGCTTAGTTACCTCCTAACAAACATACTCTCATTTGCTCCATGTTACAAATGTGCAATTATCACAGTCATAATATTTAACATTCATGGGGTTAACTAGCCTCAGGATAGGTTTGTTTATTCTTTTGTTGAGTGTTGATTTTCTTTAATAAGAGAGTGCTAACAAAATGCAGGCATTGTCTCTGTCTTCATAGCATTTAATAAAAGGGATGAATTGAACAAGACTAGTGATATAAACTAATTTTTAAATATTCTCTCTGAGGAAAGTTCTAATGACAGGCAGATCCATGGTACATTTATAAGACAGACCTGTGTTTCCTAAGGAAGTAGCTTTAGTTCTTTTTTACTTGAGAATCTCAACTGATTAAGATTTCTCTCCATTTGTAAGTGAAAATATGAACAGAATTATTTATTCAAAAGAAAACATATAAAAAAACATGTAATGTAGGAAATAATACTGTCCCAGGTGGCTGTTAAGTGTGGAAATAAATGTATTTGAAGTCTTCTCTGGGTTGCTATCTCCTCATCTGCAAAATAATTCGAGTTATCCTATTGATTATCTATTTAACCTCCTTTCTTCTTGTAAAGCAAATGCCACTTTCACTCTGTTGATCATTTCCCTCCATGCAGTGCCAAGGAAGTAGCTCCCAACTCATTCTAATGATGGTGAAGCTCTCTTTCTATCCTCCGTGGTTATTCCATATCTCTAGCATGGGATCCCACCACCATTAAGAGTATGCCACAAGGAGGCACTTGGCCAGATGTTACTTCCTCTTGCAAAAAGAAATGTGATAAAGGAGTATTTGCGCAGCTTTCTCTGAACAACATGGTCCAGGCCAAGGCAGCCATATTGTTGCCAAATTGCACAGGGAAATAGTGCCTTCAGAAGCCAAATGCAAACCCTAGAGAAACTAAGACACTTGTTATGGTCCAGCCACCATTAGAATCCTCATGTAAGGTAAGAAATACACTTATACAAGCTACTTTGCATTAGAAGCATACTTACTGATAATTTGACAGACCATGCCTTCACAGCTCTAATGTGTCTGGTATGTGCTGTCTTTTAGTAGATAAATATGAACCATGTAATCAGTTGCTTAATCTTGGAAATTTAGATTACTATTTGTCAAGTGTTCCAGTGAACTCATTAATTCCCAACTCTTTCATAGTCAATGCATATGTAAAAGTTGAATTCTGTGATAATATGTACAAGCAAAATCTATACAATCATATAAGGTATTATCCTTGTTTATACCTAACACTGGTCATGTTTAAACTGGAAATAAAGCATTAGGGCACAGATCAAGATCCCCACTTTACTAAAAAACTATGTTATATAATGTTATTTTAAAACTGTAACCTAGTTACATGTATGGAAATAATGCATTTCTACCAAACAAATCAATGCCATTCCTTTGATCATTCTTCCTGAATTATATTTCCATCCATGGTCAAAAGGAACAGAATCCATTGTCCTTGCTGTTATTAATTTAGGTCAGAGAACACTCTGTTGATCTATATTTTGACTGTTTCTCGTCACTTAGGTAATACAAGAGTCTGGTTTCCATGAAAACCCCAGCTTTCCACCCAACTCACTTCTTTAATTATATTTTCAGTCTAATGAAATAAATAATGATTTATTTGTTTTCTCCCTTTATACAATATCTAAAATCATTAAGGATACAAATCAGCTTATCCTAGGATAATCAGGTACTTTAATTCAATTAAGCATAAATCCAAATTCTCTAAGGAAAGACACTGAATTAATTAAGTTTATATTGCACAGCTTTTTGCTGCAATACATGATATTGTTACTGTTTTTTGACTGGATGATTATAGAACCTTTTCAGGTTGGCTTGTTTTCTGTTAATGAATTTCCAGGTAAAAGCTTGATTAGAATTGTCAGTTTGGTCCTCAGTAGGAAGGTGAGGTTCAGACTAAGAATTTTAGTCTATAGTTCAATAGCATCTTTTGTAACTATCAATTAATGCCCAAAAGTAATTATACAATAACCTACAAAAACATGTGGATTATATACCATTATGAGTGAGACATGTAAATTAGAATACTTTGGAGGTAGCAAAATGAAAAAGCACCTAAGCTTCCATCAGAGTATTTTGTTACAATATATAAACTTGAGAATAAAAATAAGCCCTTGGAAAAAAACGGAATTTCTTCTTCAACCTCATAATTTTAGTGAATGATTCATTCAAACTCAAGTAGTATAATGGTGGATGTTTGTTATCTAAATATATTGTATAAGTGTTTGGCACTTGAAAAAATGAATATATTACTTAAAGTTCTCAAATAATATCATAGACTTATTACACATAAAATACATAGTGTGATCTTGTTTGTAACTGCCACTCACATAAACATAAAGGCTGTGTATATATGAATATGATCAAACTGCAATGTATAAGTTCTTAGAGAATTAAAAAAATAAAAAATGTACTTTTTATAGGCTAAATCAGTTTTCAACCTTTCTAATGCTGTAACCCTTTAACACAGTTTCTTCTCTTGTGGTGACTCCCAACCTTAAAGTTGTTTTATTGCTACTTCATAAATGTAGTTAGCTACTATTATCAGTCATAATGTAAATATCTGATATGTAGAGTATCTCACATGCAAGCCCATAAGAAAGAGTCATTCAACCCCCAAAGAGTCATAACCCACAAGTTGAGAACCACTGATAGACAGACAGTTTGTGGATTGTGCTGTCATTTCAGAAACACGGTACAAGATTCCTTCTGAGCTTCTTTGATTTGTAGCAACACAGAAACAATGTGTGACTATTGATATCACGGATTCCTTTTAAGAAGAAAATGTCTGCAAATCTTTGATGCATAATAACATGAAATCTTCCATCCCTTTGACATGATACATTTTTCATTTACAAAGATTAAAGGGATGCAAAACTCTAAAGTCCTTCCATGCCAGTATGAACATCAGTGTGCTGGTCACCTCTGCCTTCTGATGTCAGTGAGTAGAAGCAATGGTTCCAGTGCTTCAAAGTGAACACGGAGTACAATGCAGCAGACAGAATCTCCACTAACCTGACTTCTCCGCATCCTACTGATCAGGTTCAGAAAGTAGAATTTGCACATAATTGGCTTGGAGATGAATGAAATGTAACATCCAACTTAGAGGTTAAATAAAATCCTTTGATCTTAAAATCAGACAGGGCACCTTGCAGCAAAAAGAGAGGTCTATTGAGAGAGAGAAAAAATAAAATTCTCTTATCCATTACAAATACAAGCAGGGAAGGGAAACTTGGTAATCTAACAAAGTCAGGCTTACATTATAAAATGGTTGCTTTGGGACTCCAGAAGAACACCAAATTCACAAGGAGTAAGTGTTCATGGTTGGAACCTAACCTTTTCTAGTCTTTTCTTTTTTCTTTTTCTCCTCTCCTCCCTCTCTTATTCTCTTCTCTCCTGTTCTCTTTTGTGGCTGTTCTGGAACTCACTTTGTAGACCAGGCTGGCCATGAACTCACAGAGATCCACTTGCCTCTGGAATCCTAGGATTAAAGGTGTGTGCCACCATGTTCAGCTGTTCTGCATCTTTCTAACCTCTGGTAATATTTAGTGAGCTCATCCTTCCTTTTTAGAAAATGGTGATCTGAAGAGGTGAAGTGGCAGGCCTGCCTTCACATATTCAGTATATTGTGTTTCATTTAATTTTACTGTTAAAACACAATGCTGCTCTTCCACAAATTGGAGAGTATTCTCATGGTTTCTATACTTTCCTACACTGCCACAGATTACTGTGAACGTATGCAACTCTCTGACATGTGGAAAACTTTCAGAAACAGTGTTTGCAAAGTGAAATCCACCAGCAGTGGATGAAGATCCTTGATGACCTGGATTATAACTTTTAGAATTAGAATGTGTAACATAAAGCAGCACTGTGCACTTCTGCTGGGCACTTGGCAAGTACCCTCAGCTGGACCAGACCGAACTAAATCGATAGGCACACACAAGTGGTGTATATTCTCTTTTACACCAACCCAGGGCCACAAATGGGTCACAGCTGCTGAAATGCTTTTAAAAGAATTTGCATCTAGTAGAGAAAGAGCAATCAACAACTTCCTGCCAAGGCTTGACTCTGCCACTCCAAAGAAACAATTTTCAGATATTCTGGCCAATTGGTAGACAGTTGTCCTGTCAGCCTTAAAAGGAAACAAAACACGCCCTATGCCAAGGCATGGAAAGCACATACTATAGTCTACCCTTAGACTGCCAAAGCCAGTTCTACACAACAGATCTTGAGCTGTCATCTACTGTGTGATTGACACTATGAGAATCACATACAACCTGCAGCACATGAGTTCTTGTGTACCAGACAAACAGTCATAAACTGCCCCCCCCCGTTTAAAACATTGTCATTAAAGTATTTGACAAAGGTAACTCTGTCTCTAGAGAAGGATCAATGGTCAATTTCAGTAACATAAAAACAAGGTGGAACACTAATAAATATTCTGGCTAGGAACCCATTCAAAACTTCAGCTTTCTCATCTATAGAACTGGCTAGCAATAACTCCAAGCCAGAGGGATAGCACTGGGAGTTGTGGGGAAGTAGATCCTTGCACACATCATGATCTCACTTCTCATTCTATCACCCCTCCCCTTCTCACAGCTCTTCATTTAATAAAATATATGGGTTTGAGAGTCTCCCACAAAAGGTGTGCTTCCCATCCACAGGTCCTATAGCACTGTGTTTCTGTTTCATCAGAGTCTGGCAGCAACTCATCAGACATATGATGCAGAGTGTTTATCTATGCTGAGCAATATACAGATTTCTAGAGAGAAGGGGCAGTGTACCCCTAGCTGCTTAAAAAAGAAAATCCTAACTAAATTCCTTGCTTCCTGGAGTAAACAGGGAGACATTGCACTTCAAGAAAGAAAACACACCTGACAGAGCCATCCATCAATGCCTAAGCCTGCTTTCGGGGAGCCACCAGTCTCCATGAAAGGCCCTGGCCTTTCCCTGACAGGTCACTCCATCACCCTTTCCCATGGCTAACTTACTCTTAGACCAGCAGGTCAATCTGGTTTCAGGCACTCATTCCCTCCTAGCCCTGTGAATTGCCCAACTGGAATTGCCTCAAACTGACACAATGCTAAATATTAGTTTCCCCCTATCTCTTTCACTCACATTACTCAAAAGTCTTTTTATATTATCAAATGTTCATGTCCACCCTTTCAGAACACACACACACATACTCACACACACACAAATATGTTTAGGTGCTGTCCCACTTTCCAAAACATAATGAATAAGTTGGCCTTCTGCCAAATTGCTGTACAGCGTAGGAGGGGGAGGAAGTCAGGCATTCCTGTATAACCTTACTTACATCATTTACTGTGTGTAAATCCGTGAATGCTAGAAAACCTTCCCAATGTTAGTTTCATCCTCAGAAAAATGAAGTTCTCCAAGGGGTTCTGAATTATTCAAATAAATGTATAAAGATCCAAAGCATTATCCAACATAAGGTGTTACTTATGCTCCTAAGATCACTTAAGCAAATATGTCATTTTGAAGTCCATAATAATAAATTTGCCACTTGGAATTCAAAGATGATAAGTGTGCCAAGCCACCAGAGCAGAAGCCTCACAACTGTAGGAGTACACAACAGGCTAACTTGTCTATCAAAGCACTTGGACAGCAACTCATGGACAGCAGACAATCTCCGATATTGAATGAGTGAATAAAAGCCTTCTTTCAAAGTAACAATTTAAAGAATATGGACACTTGTGACTACAGTATTGTAATAAACATCCAGGTTTTCACCTATTTTATTATCCCCTTTATTAGTGGAAATTCAGTTGTATTGTAAGTAAAAGCTTAAAACCTGGGCCAAACACCATCGGAGACATAAGTGTTACCTAGAAATCTATCAGACTAAAATTCAGTAATTAAATTAAAATCTACTTTGAATTACCAGAAAAGTAGGAGATAAGCATGTGCATTTATAACTAATAATATGAAATGAAACTTTGCAGGTTCGTGTTTGCTATATATTTAAAAAATATTACCATAACATTTTTGGAAATATTCCAAAAATGTATGATACAAAACTTCTCAAGTTAATATTCAAGTATAAGCCACAATATAGGCAGCATTATATATTATTGCCTATCTAATATTCCAATCAAACATTTACAGCTTACAAAAAGTTTCCATGTGAATTTTTATAAACTATTTTCCAAAGTTATATTTCATTTTGGGGTACTAAAATTTTGACCATTATTTCTTTTAAAGAATCATTTTAACATATGAATTAAGCAAGATTGATATTTTAAAGATGGCATGATCTGCCTACCTCTCCACTTTAAAATTTAAAAAATTCATTTTTAATGTAATAAATAATCAATTTGCATTATACCTTCTATTACTTTAAACTCCTTAGAGCCAGATAGTATTTTAATTAGAGGCATTTGTATTTAATCAGATCTGTGTCTTCATTAGTCAATTACCAGTCCCTCAGACCAATTAATAGCTACCTCTTCAGAGAACACAGGAGGGGCTTTCAAGTAAGAAAACAGATTTAATTTACTATTATTTAATAATGCACTTCCCTAGTTGTGATAATTACTCATGATTCTTTATGAATTCTCTGCAAAAAGAAGTTATTGTGCTGGACCACACTTCATAATCTTAACACACTTCATAATCTTAGACAGACAACTTTAAGTCACACTCTAGAAACTGGCATTCCTTCAAATAAATGCATGTAAACAAGGTTTACCATAGAGTTCATGCAGGCAGTCATAGTTTGCTCACAAGGAAAATGAAAGACCATGAACTAGATGTATTCAATCAGTTACTTTCACATCCAATATACTGTGATTATATCTATCTGATTTTACTGTACACCTCTTTTCTGCAACTGCTGATGCACTTAGCTCAGATGAAATTGGAAGCCAGAGTGTAATATTCAACTGAGGATGCATTGACCATGTGTGAATCACAGGCATAAAATAAGAACAATGGTATGCAAATCACTCACTTCCAAGATAGGTATTACCAACATTTTGATCTGTACTTGAAATAAAACTTAAAAGAAACTAAGATTTTAATATAGGTCTTGTCTTGGTGAGATCTAGGTTGTGAATATTCAATATTTTCTGACATTATGTTGAACATGAGCCTAGTAATTTTTGGGTACATTGTATGGATCAACAACTGTGTGGGAGAGCCCAAGAACAAGTTTTGGACAAATTATTGAAAGTTAGGTAATTTAGCTTAGCTTTTGACAGTTGACAGAATGACTGAATCTCACTTCTGAGAGATATTGGAAGAGCACATGTAAAGCTTTATTAGATGATTGTTATTATTATTGTTGATATTGTTTTTTTCTTTTTTTCCTTTTTTGATTCAAACAGCAAGAGGCTTTATAGCAGTTGTTTAACGAGCTAACCCCATGTTAGCTCAGGCCTTTCATTCATCCACCATGGCAGATGGCTAGGAAAGACACCTCGAAGCCACAGCATAGAGATCTTATAGGGCAGCGTAAGGGAGTGTCTAGGGGTACACACAGGCTCAGGATTGGCGTGCCTCCAGGCTTGGAGGGTTTGCCCTGTGTTGATTGGTCAACTGGTTGTTATGGCCCATAAGCCCTCCCAGGGCAGTTGCTAAGCTCTGTGTGTCATTGCTGTGCACTAGTCCGTAAAGCACACCCAGAGCCGTAAAGTATAGCACTACCAGCTAACTTCTGATTGGTTCCCTGCCACAAGGCAGGCATTTGACCTCCTAGTGACCAAGGCAAGGTCAGGCAAGTACATGTTAGGCTGTCATGGCTGCCGAAATGGGGAGCTAGTCCCATCATTCCCCCATTTTCTTTTTGTAGATTCCAATCATAGAATTGCTGTCTCTCCAGCATCCCCATCAGGGAGTGAGAAATATTGATATCCCCTACTTAAGGGAGTTTATTTTGACTTAGCATGTCAACCAAGGAAAATGGATGACATATTCATTCCGATGCTACTTGTTAATAAAGATGATAATTCACTTTATAGAAATAGGTGCATTCAGCCACAAATGGAAGCTAATGTGGTGCTAGCAAACTTTGTGCATGAATAAAGGAGGTAAGTTAGCAAGTGGTTTTGTCAAATGTAATAGTACAGTCGAATTTTGTACTAAAAGCAAGAAGAGACTTTCAAAGGAAAGAGACAAAAGAGGTAGAGAAGGCGGCCATCAATGCTGGAATAGAGGACAGAAATCAGAGCTGTGAGAGATACACTCTAGAGCTTCTGCGGGGCTCTTGCAGCATTCATGGGTTATTCATCCCACATGCTATGAGTCTACCATGGGGGATGCACTGTGTTAAACAAATTCATCAAGGTCTTGTCTTTTGAGTGATTAGGTGAAAAGGTAACAAGTTTCATTGTGTGTATTCAATTGTCAAACATACGGAGTTCATTGTATATTTATCTAAGCCTAACATCTTGTTGAAATAGTTGGCTCTGGATTTTCCCTTGGATTGTTCCTTCCCCTGACATAACAGAACCAAGGAAATATCTGCTCTCATACATTTTTATTTTCCTTTATTCGGATTTAGACACTTATGTTCCAGATATAAAATTAATTCCTTCTCCTTCTTGCATATTTGAATAGCATCTGATGGTAAAGGGGGGAAATTGGTCCAATAAACACAGAACTGTGATAACAACTGTCAGTGTATCTGAATCACTTCACAATGCACAAAAAAAATTTAATGTGCTTTAAAGCAAATGTGAAAGGAGAAATAAGTATGTGGCTTTCATCTTACTTTCTGGAACTCAGCCCTCATTTACAACTTCACTGGTTATGTACAACTCACAGGTTTCACTGCAGCCCCATTCTCTCATGCATCCTATCCCCCCCAAAGCATCATTGTTTTGGATTCATAGTCTCAAAGCCACAATCCAAAAAGGCATAATCATGAAAAGACACCAGACAAGAAAAGTATGGTTTGGGGCCCAAAGATTTATAGGTTTTTATTGCATTAATAGTTAATATTTTAAAAGTAGATGCTCCATAAATATTCCAATATTCACACTTTTCTGAAAAATAAATCTGGCTGCAGGACAATCAGGAGTGTCTAAGAGTGGATAAGAATAGCAGTGAGCCAAAGCTTAGCCACTCATCACAGCTCGGGCTCTTCTAGTGACACCTGACTCTGAGGCCAACTCCAGCAGTAGACATTATTTGCAAAGGTTGCATGACTGATGTATTTTTGAAAAATCATCTTTGTGCCAGCATGTCTCAGGAGAGTTGATAAGTGAAAGATTAATCAAGCCATTTCACTCTCCTGCAATTGTTAGCAAACTTTTTTTTTTCCTGGAAAGGAGCAGACAGTAAATAGTTTAGGCTTTGGTGGCTATGCTGCCAGAATGTAGACTACTCACTTTGTTTTTGCAACACAGTGTAGAATAAAGCAAAGATTAAAAACTGTGGCCCCAGTCCAGCCCATCTCCCAGTGTTACACCATCCAGGTCCACTTCTTCATATTTTGTCCTTATTTCCACACCATGTTGGAAAAATAAGTGCATTTTCTTTCTTTTTTTGGTGCTGGGAACCCAACTCAGGTCTCATCTCTGAGCTGAAACCCCAACGAAGTCATATGAATATTTCATGCTCACTCCCAATTCTTTTCCAGCTTCAATTTCTATTAATTCAACATTTTGTTCTTGCTGTTGCTTGTTTTTCCATCTCATCTTGAACCCCTTTGTTAGAATCATTTGCTCCAACAGATATTAAAAGACAATGTGGGGTTTTCTATTAGTTATCTGGCCCAGGAAGGTCAGCCCATCTTGGAAAGCAGCACAGGATAGCCTCAAGCATAGTGAAACAGGACGGATGGCCATGAATTTGTTACCCACTTTATCAGCATCTTCCATGTTTCCCTACTGACTGACAACTTGATGCGCTGTCTCACCAAACTACTGACATATCTATATTTGTCCTCTTCTGTTCACCTCAGAAAGTATTTGCTATAATCATGCATGACTTTGTTATTTTCTTTTGTGTGTGTCTCAGTGTGTGTATATGTATATATTGACGTGGGGTGCATATATGTGTGGAGGTTCATGTAAACCTTTGTCCTAGTAGAAGCAAGAGTTAACATCAGGTATCCCAGGCAAAGTTCACCTTTTTCCTTTATTTGTGTGTGTGGGGGTGTGGGTGTGGGTGCTATGCAGGTGCCTATTGGGACCAGAAGATGGTAACACATCCTTTACATCCCCTGGAACTGGAGTTACAGGTGGCAGTGTGTCATCTGACATGGCTGCTGAAACATGAGCTCTCTGTCTTTGGGAGAGCAGCAAACACTCTTAACCACTGAGGTATCATCTCTCCAGCACTTGTTTCTTAGGACAGGATCTTTCCCTGGCCTGAAGTTAACAGATTAGGATATTCTGGCTCAACAGGGAGCACTGGGCATCTTCCTGTCTCTATCTGCCAAACAAGAGGCACAACAAATATACAACACGATGTTGGACTTTATTTATTTTTGTTTGTTCCTGGGAATAAATAATAAGTCCCTGTGTTTGCAAGGCAAGTATTTCATTGACCAAGTACTCGCTACATTCCTGTTTGCTACTTTTTTTAAATGTTTCTGCTTCCTGTGATTAAACTTATAGCTCTCTATAACATAAAAATGTTACAGAAAAATCTTTATCTACCTAGCAAGGCCTTATATAGATCACAAATTACCTATAGAAATCATCCCCAGTTCCATGAAGCTACAGTTCAGATCTTTGGGCTTGGTGTTCCCTTATTCCAATGAGAACATTTATTAAGTTATATCACATGAAATCACTTTTAGGTATAAAAAAGTGTGAATATTTGCAAGATGGAATGTTTCCTATTATACAAATAAACATGTCTGCTATACTCCTTAAAGCAAGGACTCTGTCTTATTCTTCTTGGTACTCACCAGGCATCTAACAATTCATCCAAAGGAGAAACCCAGCAATTGCTCAATCAACTCAGTAAATGTCACAAAACACTCAGCATTAGCAGAGTGAGGAAGACACTGTGCATGTCTCAGAAATCCTTTTAACTACCATGGCAAAGATGGCCTTAATTCCTGACCTAGATGACTTAAATTTTAAAAATAGTACCTGGGGGGAAGAAAAGAGGACAGAGATCCTGTTGAAAGATGTATTGGCATCTCCCTGGATCCTGACATCCTGCTCCATTCACTGAGCAACAAGGGCCTGCACTGTTAGAAGATTAAGTCCATTTCAATCAGAGATCATGTGTGACAATCCTATGGCCAGTACAGGGCCCTGGTATTCAGAGGCCAAAATTTGAATTCAGTAAAATGTGTGAAGTTTGATGAGATGTCTGATATCCTTGAGTTCTTCCTCTCAGTATGGGAGGAAGAAAGAAATCTCCTGGCAACACCATGCCTGACATATCCTGTTGCTAAGCAAAGGGAGGACAGAGACAGGAAGAGCTGAAGGTCTATGAAGCAGGGGCACAGACATTCTAATCACCTCTTGGTGTTATGCTTGACTGACTGGCAGGGGGAGGAATGGGAGCAGGCTAAAGTGGTATGTTCAGTGGCCCAGGCTTCATAAAGGAAAACACACTGTGAAGTTAGCAGCTGAGAAAGATGCAGTCTCAGTTGTAGCCAAAGATGATAAGGTAACCTGAAGTAGCCTGCATGAGTTCTCATAAAACTGCAGCATAATAAGAAAAAATATTACCAATCCAATATATTTACAAAAGGTATCAGCATCATCTGTTATCTTCAGAAAAATACATTATACATGGACTAAAAAATAAGGTACATTTTACAGCAATAGAAAAATAAGCATTCAAGTGAATGAAAGAATACAGAAACTTTATTGTTTTATTTGCTCAAGGCTCTTTTAGGGCATTTCACAGTAAAGAACCCTGTTACAGGCTGTTTAGACTATTTGAAATAGAGACCCCACAGCAGGAGTCTTCGGTAGAGGAAGGATGGATATTCGACTCTCTATGTTGTACCATCTGTTTTCCATATCCCCTGGAACAGAGAATGAACTCAGAAATGATGTTCAAAGTCAGGCTACCTGCAGCAAACCTTGTCCAGGATTCACCTTGACAGTATGTGGGGGGGGGAGTTCCTAAATCAAATCAAATGCTTGGTTTTCTAAGCTTCAGTCTCATACCAAAGACATTGACCATCTCACCATCTCACCAACAAGACTTGATTAGCCCCACAGGTGTGACTTGCTGTATGAAATAGCTATGGTGTGTTTTAAAAATGTCTGTGTTGCAATTTTCTTCCTGCCGTGTGTTGGTTTGCTCTCAAAAAACAGAGGTCATTTGAAGAGTAGAGCAAGAGAAAGATTATTGGTTCTGAAGGAAAAAAAAAAACAGAAACCAGACAAAATTCAAACATGAAGAAAACTATGTTTAGGAATGACTACACCATATCCAGAACTTTCTTTACTTACATAGCAGAAATAAAATATTCTAAAATTTACCAAGAAGATGAGTGTAATGTAGAGTTCAGCATGTTCAGATACATTTCTCTCTTCCCTTTGTGGCTTACTAGGAGGTGGAAAACCATAGACACCTATCAATCAATCAGCACCTCTAAGCCCATTCTTTTTCATTTTGATTGAACTGTCCTCTGATGGTTTCTTACATGCACATAACTCTGTTTACTCCCACACACACACTCTTACCTCTTCCTACCTCACCTCAGCTGCCAGCTCCCTCCAAGAGTCCCTTTCACACATTTTGTCAATTTTGTTTTATTACCCACCAATTTTAATAAAGACCTTCTGTGTGACTGTGAGTTTGGAAATATCCACTGCTGTCTGCTAGCCTCAAAATTTTGTATGCAATGAAGACAATGACTGCCTTTCCCCCATAACCCATCAAGAGCCATTAGTTGAGCAGAGATGTATGGGACCATTGAGCCCTGTTTTTGATAAAGGTTTGGATGTTGACAAGTCCAGTCTTGCATAGGCCCAGTGCACTCCACTTTAACTGATATGAAATCATATTTGCAATGGATGTGCTATATTGTAAAGACAGCACTTCTTAGCCCTCTTTCCTGTCATGACCATTTTTTCCTAGTCCCAGGAACATATATTTTCTCAGTCATATGTGTGTGTGATGAGTCTTATACATATAAGAACAAGAAGGAGCCAATTACACACAAAAGAACAAGAAGGAGCCAATGGCATATGCCATGATCATAGTATATCAGCAAAGTGCTAATGGGGGTCATCAAAAGCACTATCTCAAAGGCAGGAAATTACCTGGTGTTAAGATATGAAAACAGTGACCAGTTTCTGCACAGGCAACCAGAGAAGGACATGGAGGATAGGTAGGTCCCTGTAGACAAACTGGGACACAGACAAACAGACAGATTCAAACAAACCAATGCTAGTAACATTAGTTGACTTCAAATGTTAGCGGTTTAGACTGTCTCCTCACACCTGTGGCTCCACAATTGCTTCAGTGGGTGATTTTTTTTCCCTCTGTTTTACCACTATTTGGAGGCCAGAGCTAGGGACTAGCACTGAGACTGTGTTACTGCTTGTTTTTGTTTTTGTTTTTGTTTTTCTTTTTTTTACAAATGTCTCCAACATATAAACAGTCCCTTGAACTCACTCCAGTTTCCTTGCTTATGTCTTCTACCTGCTTACTGTGAGGTATCCAGCAGATATATCTATCATCTGAATGAATGAAATGCTTGTCATAGCTACACCAAGGCCAAGGGTCCTACAGGCCACTAACAGATATCTCTACTTTTGCTATGCCAAGTGATCAGTATTCCCAAGTTTGTCTCTCTATATTATCTTACTACTCATATTTCTTGTTCACAACTGGTCATTGCAGATCTAGTCAAATGCATAAATCTGGAATGCAAGATGCAGGCTAGGTTATGTATGTTTATCCTGCATTGGTAGCCTACAAATCACATTTACCTTTCCAAAAAGGAAATGGAATCACTTTAGCCTAATTGTTCTTAGTGAACCCATGATGGTTCTCACTGAACATCTTGAATTTACAGTAGGATTAGCTATTTTTTCCTTAATTGAGTTGAGATTCTTTGTTGTTGTTGTTGTTGTTGTTTTTCCATATTTTATTTGAATTAGAAACAAGATTGTTTTACATGTCAATCCCAGTTCCCTCTCCCTCCCATCCTCCCCTACTACCTCCCTAACTAAAACCCTACCTATCCCATACCCTTTCTGCTCCTCAGGGAGAGTGAGGCCTTCCATAGGGGGTCTTCAGAGTCTGTCATATCCTTTGGGATAGGGCCTAGGCCCACCCCCATGTGTCTTGGCTCAGGGAGTAGCCCTCTATATGGAATGGGCTCCCAAAGTCCACACCTATGCTATGGATAAGTACTAATCTATTACAGAAGGCCCCATGATTTCTGAGGCCTCCTCGATGACACCCAGGTTTCTGGGATCTGGATCAGTCCCATGCTGGTTTCCCAGCTATCAGTCTGGGGACCAAGAGCTCCCCGTTGTTCAGGTCAGCCATTTATTTCTGTGGGTTTCACCAGTCTGGTCTTGGCGCCTTTGGTCATCACTCCTCCTTCTCTGCAACTGGATTCCAGTTCAGTTCAGTGATTAGCTATGGGTGTCTGCTTCTACTTCCACCAGCTGCTGGATGAAGGCTATAGGATGGCATATAAGTCAGTCATCAATCTCATTATCAGGGGAGGGCATTTAAGGTTGCCTCTGTTGCTTAGATTGTTAGTTGAAGTCATCTTTGTAGATCTCCAGAGATTTCCCTAGTGCCTGATTTCTCTTTAAACCTCTAGTGGATTCTTAATCATGGTTAACATCATATCACCATCTCCGTTTGCATAGAAACTAGACAATTGAGCTTCTTGTTTCAAATGAAATCAATAACTTTGCAATTATGATTATCTAGGTCTCTCCCTTTGTTAATATTTCTATGAATTTATAGATAACAACATGGTGCTGCATTTATTCCTGGCTTACCCTTAGACTATGAACCTTTGAGAGCAGGTATCCTATCTTCATTACAGCATCCCAGTCATTGCTGGCATCTGGCAAAATGTCAGTGTGACCAAATTTGCAATAACAGATTGCTGAATTTAACTTAAAGCACCAGAGCGGTGTTTTGAAATTTACTCATGTCTTGAAGATTTCAGTTATTCTCTAGTATTACATCGTATCCACTCTAATGTTTGCTTTAAAAAGAGGCTATCGTGTGCTAGAGAAGACAATGTATGCTGTCTTCCCTGAGGGGTCAAAAACTGGAGCCATCCCTTCACCTCCTTGCTCTAAGCAGTGTTATGAAGCTTGTCTCATCTTCAGCATCTTAAGCCTTTGGCATTTTTCCTCCTGGCCTCTGACCTTTGTGCTTCCTTATTCAGCTCTTTCCAATCTCCAATCCTTATCCCTCTGAACACACATAAGAAAACTTCTTATACTATCCACAGGACAGTTTCCCTTGCTTTCCTCACCACAACTCGTAACTATTAGTCTATTTGGATTTGTGTTGAGCTAGTTTCCAATTGATTCAGCATTCTTTTTGTTTCAGGCCACACTGCTAGATTAGCCACTGACTCCTATTTTCACAGAGGACAAAAACCTCATTCTTTACCAGTGGAGATGAAATAATAATGGAGAATTTGAAGATCTGGGAATGTGAACACAGCTTACACAAGTACACCATCTTTGAAACTGGCTGCTATTTACTGGATAGTTGGCTGCTAAGGGATGTTTCCTGAACACAATTTGAGGATGGGGCAATGAAAAGGAAAATTCCTCTCTCATCACCAGAAGTTCCACAGGTTGTCATTTAGGCTCTAGAGATTTTTTAAAAAAGGGATCTGGCATTAAGAGTAAGTGACAACAATTGCAACCTAAAACAACATCTGTTACATGAATTCTGACATTCCTTGTGGCTTTACAGGTTTGGATTTGCAAGGCTAATCAGCAGAGATGATTCCTGCTGAGTGAGGCATTGGTGCTGCATTCAAAGAGAGCAGGTTCTGTCTCCAGGTCTGGCACTAGTTCACAGATAGAGCAAGGTACCTACCTCCCAGAATTTGGTTTCCTCCTCCCAAAGTATGTGAGTATTTTTCCTCTAAAATTGTATGAGTTCATGTTTGCATACATATCTTTCAGTGCCATAGTCAAAGTTTTATGAAAATAGCAAGTAGCTAAAGGAAGTCTTTTTTAGGGTTGAAGTAAATTATCATGAGCCTCACAGGTTACTTATGCTCTGGCCACAATTCTGGAGTAGAGTCCCCTCCCCCCCGGGGGGTAGGGATGATCAACAACTTAGCTTATATGATGAGCAAGGAGCATAGTGCTCCTGTAGATTCAGGTTCAAATTCTTGTCAGCTATGGGAACTTGAACTCAATGTGTCTGAACATCAATGCTTCACCTGTATGATAGCATTTATTTTGGATCCACATCATGAGGTTGTGTTATGAGGGTTAAAATAATGGACTCCCGTAAAGCGACTAGGCCAGTAAGTAGTTGTGGGCGATTCTCAGTCAATGTAGCAAGACTTACATAACTATAGAATGAAAAGATATCATAGATGGGAGAATTCTGATAGGACAGACACAGAAGAATTGAGGCTTTTATTACTATGTTAGAACAAAATCATTGGAGTTCTAAAACCCCAAAGTTGGTCTAATCTGGTCCAGATTGTGGAAGTCTGCACATTGGCGATCCCAACCTTTTGTTCCTTTGAAAGGGGATCTAATTCAACTGACTATCTGGTCAGTTTCTTTTTATTGAATTAATTTTTATTTAAATTAAAACAATCTACCAATCCCAGTTCCCTCTCCCTCCTGTCCTCCCCTCCTCCCATGCTCCTAATTTACTCAGGAGATCTTGTCCCTTTCCCATTCTTGGGGGTCCATGTATGTCTCTCTTAGGTTCTCCTTGTTTCTTAGTTTCTCTGGGGTTATAGATTGTAGTACTAAACAGAAAAAAATCACCAATGAAATATTGAAATATATAAAAATAGAATAAACCATCCTGACTGAGGTAACCCAGACACACAATGAAAAACATGGCATAAATTCACTCATAAGTGGATATTAGACATAGAGCAAAAGACAACCAGCCCAGTCAGTTTCTTAATCATGCTATACAGGGATTGTCTCTGCTGGGTGCAGAACAATATGCCTTAGATAGTAGAGGGCCCTGCATTGCTTTGTCTTATTCAATGTTTTTTTTTTTTCTCAATTAAACTCATAAGTACAAAATAATCAACATGTGAGAACTTGGTCTTAGCCACTGAAGAAGCACCAAGACTCAAAAGAGAGCTATTGACTTCGGGAGCTACTGATGAGAACAACATATAAAATAGTATGGAGAAAACACAGATAGATGAAACTCATTTAGAGTATGTAAAACTATGAGGTAATAAAGCTAGAGAAAGGGGGAGAGGTTTGTCATTGACCTTGTAAAATTAGTAACAAGCTGAAAAAAAAAACAAACAATGGAAAACTGACTGAGAAAGAATTTCATAAAGGTATGAGTCTAAGAAACCCTGAATGCTTAGAGGAGAGTGCAACTGAGCCTGGATGAACTGGGTTTCTCAAAGGAGGCAGTCAAGAACCAAGGGATATTCTTGAGCATTGGACACATGAGCTAAAGTGGAAAAAGGTAGTGTTAAGATTTTTTCTAATTAATAAAATCAGTTAGTCAACGGAATCCATTAAAGCCCTAAAATGTGCCAGAGAAATGAGAATCTTTGCTCTTTAAGAAAATCTGTGATTACACCTGAAATAGCTGCTGTTCAGATGTGAAAAGCTAGGGGTTCTTTCTGTGGGCCACACACAAGGAAAATTCTGCACTTCCTTCTCCAGTCACTAACAATATTTACTGAAGGTTTCTATATGCCAGGAATCATGTTAATACCTTGCAAGAATTACTGGGTTGGCTCCCATTCTGGTCCTGAAAGGTGGCTACTACCTCTGTATTTTAGAAAGGTTGAATCGAGTCTCCCAGACATTAAACGACCTGCTTGGGGTTATACCATCAGAAAAGCATGAAGAATGCAAACCTAGGTTGGTCTGGTTTGGGCTCTCAACAGTTCCTTTAACCAGTCTGCAGCCTATTCAAGCAGAAAGCCCATCTCACCACAGAGACTTTGAAATCATGTATAAGAATCACTCCCAGATCCTCTTGTCTCTACCATAGATTTGTCCAGTCTGCATAAAATGGAATCAAAAATCTGTCCTCACTCCTAGCACAGAGGAAGGTGTAAAGATATTTTTAAACTTGGAAATAATTTCACACATTATCCAAATGTGCAAAAACAAAATGCCTAATGCATCTTCTAGCAGTTTGGCTCAGCATGCTTTGGATAACCTTCTACAGGCTCTTGTAAAACATTCTCTGGGAAGCCCCACTTTGAACTTTTAGATATATGTGTTAGTGTGCTATTTAGGGTGTTGAAATTTGTCCCCTGCTAGTCTCATTTTTTTAAAAAAACCTCACACAATCTGGCTCACTGCAACATTGTTTTCATATGTCCCAATATTTCTATTATTTACTCCTGGTTTCTGGGTTACAGATGCTATTTAAGAAGCAGTATCTTGTTGCAAGGGTAGAAAGGGGTGTAAGCTGAGATTCAGCACAGAAAAGAAATTCTATTTTAATTGGTTTCTACAGAGCAGCTGCCCATACACATTTTCTAATACTCCTTGTTTGCTAAAATCTCAGCCATTTTCTAAAACTATTTACCCTTTAGTTGTTATAATTATAAATCTTTTTAGGTGGTTTCTCACTAATTATCTTAAGCTCACTACTTTTCTTTTTATCTTATCATTGACCATTAGGTCTAAACACAACAAATGAAAAAGATACTTGAAAAATTCATAAAATAAATGAATTCATGATCAACATCTTATTATTATTATTATCTATAAGTGAATATATATTTTCTAAGCTGTGGTGAAAAAAAAAAAACATGCTTCTAACTTCATCAGTGGAAGTTTGAAAAGTGGCTATAACAATCCTTACAAATGAAAAATGAAGAGCAATCTACACACTTAATGATGAGTAATTTCTTTAATTGTTTAACAAACATCAAGTAGTCATCCCTGAAATTATATACATACAAATAATATTACACAGACTGAGCAGGGTGTGTGTGTGTGTGTGTGTGTGTGTGTGTGTGTGTGTGTGTGTGTGTGTGTGTGCTCTTTTTTGCTCTCAGGTCATCCTGCATGGAGCATGTGTGCCAGCCAACCCATTATGCACTTCCCTGGAAAATGTATTGATGTTTCTT
Organism: Cricetulus griseus; assembly: GCF_003668045.3. Lineage (NCBI taxonomy): Eukaryota > Metazoa > Chordata > Mammalia > Rodentia > Cricetidae > Cricetulus > Cricetulus griseus. The sequence goes on along the minus strand of NC_048596.1, from coordinate 29,968,174 downwards.
TTCCACAGGGCACAGTTCATTCTCCCTCAATCTACTAATTTCATTCTATCTGTTTCAGTGTTGGTGAATCACAAAAACATTTAGCTCTGCCCAAGTGTTAGGCCCCTCTAGGTATGTTAATGTGCTTAAGGTCCCCCTGGAAACAGACTGCTATGACACCCCAGAAAATCTATGTGCTTCCTAAGCATGCAAACTTAGAGCCTTGTGTTTGGTGCACTGTACACATTCAAGCATTGCTTCTGCACAAATATTACAGTTGTCACAGACCCTGAGGATACCCCAATATGAAAATGAGGAGCAAACAATTATCTGATAATATATAATAAAAGCATGGTATGTCAGTACAGTAAAAAAAATTATTTAAAGGCTTCAGGAATAGGTAAATTAATGGAATGCTTTGTTCTGGAATCACACAGAACTAGAAGGAATATTTTTTAGGATACATTAACATCTATACTACAGCTCATATTTGAATGCAAAATGTAAGCTAGCCTTCTTACGTCCAAGTTCACAGGGAGTTGGGAAAAACATGATACCATGGATGGCAAATATTGGCAACAAACATCACCAGAGACAATATTTTTACATTTGAAACATAAGCACAACAGGCTGTAGTTCTAAAGAAATTAGTGGTTATTACTTTTATTGGTTACAGGGTGTTCTCCTGTTTATGAGATAGCCACCTGGGGAATTATCCTTATTATACAGATGAAGAAAATAAACCTAAAGTCACCTTGTGTGGTCTGACTCTAGGAGCAACTGCTCTTATTTGTACAATGGTGGCTCTCAAGGTGCACCAGTGGCACCTGGGATCTTGCCAGATATGCAGATTCTTAGTCCCAGCCTAGAACCACTACACTGGAAACTCCATGGACAGGGCAACCAACCTCCTTGGATAAGTTCTCCTGGAGACTCTGATGTCCTCATACTTGAGGACAGCTGACATTGAGAAGTAAGAATATCTGCAAATGTCCACTCTATCAAGTTGTTAGAACTATAATTGTTTCCCTCTCCTTTTAACAGTTTAATGGCATTATTTTAAAACTGATTCTTGTGTTTTCTAACCTTCTTAATACTTCAATCTTTAACATTTTGATGATAGACATTTTTGCTGAAATTTTTTTCTCATTTTCAGTTTTATGTTTCCTTGTTACTTATTTTATTGGAAATTTTACATTTTCCCCCTAAAATTCCATTTTCTATTTTCTAAAAGTTGAAGTAGAAAATTCAGGTTCTGGAGTTTTTGTTTTTTAACTTTTTAAATATAAAAGTCATCATAACCCTCTGGATACTGTCATTTGTATGTTTGTTTCTAGGGATGATCATTTGACATTGACAACCCGTTGGTGTGCTCTTCCCTGGGGATGCTCACCTTGAACATTCTCAGTTTTCCCCCATTGCCTATAGTTCTTTGTGTAGGGTTGGGTGGTTGTGTAGGGTTTTCTTGTCCACTATGGTATGTTCATTTGTGACATCCTTATTCAACTCACATTGGGCCAGTTATGTTTGTAGGACTTTATGAGTATATCTTCTGATACTATTAGGAGAAAGGATACCACAGGAAACTCTCTGATCCTCTGGATCTTACAAGCTTTCTGCCTCCTTTCCCACAGTGTTTCCCGAGCCTTAGGTGCAGTAGTGTTTGTAGATTGAGAGTGGGCACATTTTGACTGGTTGTGGTATTCTCTAGTGGTCTCCATCTGTTTCACATAATATCTTTTATGGGGGTAAAGAAAACATCTATTTTTGAATATAAAGACACGTGTTTGTAGACTTCTGTTAAGGATTAATGCTAATTTAGTAAGTTAGTAATTATGGATTCTCCTTCAACAACTATGATTTAGCTAGAACTGAGTAATTAGTTAGGTGATCAGTACCAGTCATAGTATCCCTATCCCTCTTGTTGAGTGGGTCTTAAGTCCAATCAGATGGCTCTTGGTTACCACCAAGGCATGTGTGCCACTGCTGCACCCTTAGAGTTATTGTGCCATGCTAGTCATTGACATGGTTCATAGGTCTCATAGCTGGGTAGCACTGTTGGTTGCCTCCTTCCTATAGAAGCTTCCATCAAACTTTCCAGTCCCATGAAAGCTAATCCTCAGGGAGGGATATTCTGCTCAGTTCCCGCTCAGTCGTCTCTGGGCCTTGATTCTGAAGTTCCTATCTTCAACAATGCTGACTTACTTTCCACCTCTTGGGAGTCTCTTAGACAGCCCTACCAACAATTCAAAGGAGGGACTTTTGTTAGCTAGTCTTCTCTTTGGCTTTTAGAGGAAGCATCATCAGCCCACATGAAAAAGTTCATTAAAATTCTATTTCTATATCTCCACACAAAATTATATTCATAAGAGGTTCTACTTTTAGGAAATTAGTTGACAGCATGATTCCTTGTAGCTTTTCTAGACATCCTGATTGTTACTTTGCCCATGCCCCTATTTCTGTATTTACCTCCCCTGCTTCCATTTTCCCCTATCAAATCATTTGCATCCTGCGGTCCCCCCTTGGCCTGCTTCCCACCCACTTCTGTATTTACCCCCTATACATAAATGCATGTAATAACAATTGGCGGGAGGCGGCCATGAATTTGAAGTAGTGGTGGAAGGGTTATAGGAGAGGATTAAGAGGGAGGAAAGGGATAAGAGAAATGTAATTAAATTATAACCTCAAAATTAAATAAATCTAGAAATAAAAGTAAGGTGATCCTAAAGGTTTGGAATAAACCTGGTGGAGGAATGGCTCTAGCTGTGGATCATTATGAAATCCACCCCCAGGGCATGACATGAGGAAAACTGAAAGCATTCCTTGTAAAAACAGATGGCAACCTAAGAAATTATGTGTATCATGGCAATTGTGTTTTCAAGGAAGGGAAGTTGTTTCTAATCGACAAAACAGTGAGGGACTTAGAACAAATTATGTCTGATCGTGTTTTAAGCTTAAGTGAGCCCCATACATTATTTCATGGCAGAAAAATCAGCCCTGATGTCCCAAAAAGACGAAGATAAGAAAATTTAATATTAAAAGGTAAAAGCAAGCAATCACTTCTACTTCAGAAAAACACCAAATGGAGGATGTCACCAATGCAGCAGGGGAGCCTGCTACATATCAGCCAGGGGCTGCACTGCTACCCTTGCAACTTTGCCAAGGCCACCTCTTAAGACCTATAACTATCTGACCCCTGACCTCTGGAAAGACAATGTATTCACCAAATCGCCTTATCAGGAATTTACTGACCATCTTGTAAAAACTCACACCAGTGTCTCTGTTCAGAGGACCCAGGTTCCAGCTATGGTCACCACATAAGAGTTTTTATGCAAGAAAAATAAAGTGGATTAAATCTGTTTTTTTTAAAAAAAGTAAGCAGCTGGGCATTGGTGGCACACACCTTTAATCCCAGCACTTGAGAGGCAGAGGCAGGCGGATCTCTGTGAGTTCAAGGCCAGCTTGGTCTCCAGAGCAAATGCCAGGATAGGCTCCAAAGCTACACAGAGAAACCCTATCTCGAAAAACAAACAAACAAAATAAGTAAGCAATCAAATTTGTTCTCTTAGTGATACCCCAGTAAGTAACAGTCAATGCCCAAGACTATTTAACCAGTGGCTTGACAGTTTTACATTCTTTCATGAGGCAACACTGGCTTCTTGCATGATATATTGCTCCCAGAAAGGATGTGCTACTCTCTAACATCTTCTGACCACCAGTTAGAACTGGTATATATGTCATATCCAGGTCATGTTCTGATTCTTGTAGAACAGGAAACTCAAATATAGCACTGATGTCTACTCTCCTTTCAGAAGAGCATACACTCCTGGTTAAGTAGAATGTGTCTATTCACATCGAGAAAATGAGAGAAAAGCAGTGAGTCAAATGGATTTGATCATCAGTTTGGCAAAGAGCATAATTTGATTTTTCTGTGATGCTTTAGTTTGAGTGAAAGCCTTTTAATTTTGTTCCTTTCCTATTCAGAAATGAAACTTTAACGTCATTTTTTGGCTAAGTTCCAACTGCGGAAAAGGTTAGCAAAAGGAAGATTGCAGAATTTTACTGGTTTATTTCTAAGGAGAAGGCTTTTCCCCCTTGATTTTGGCTGTTTCTCTTTGTTTTTGACATAATAAAATAGATTATATTATGTTTAATTGGTAGAATAAATGCCAAAATAAAGATGTGTATCAGTGAGGCAGAGATGGGTGTGCTTTGGTTAGATGAAGTTCAAGATCAACCCAGTTAGCCATGCTGGGACTGCTTCTTATTTTTCTAATTTTTCCTTAAATGAATCTATGTATTTGATTCTCTAAACAATTTAATATGGGAAGATAGATTTTTGAAAGTGTCATGCTGTCTCCTTTTACGAAGAAAATATTAGGTCATTTCTGTTAGTGCCACTTGGGTGGAAAAGTCCAGAACATCATCAGGTGAGAGGAGTCTTTAGTAAATGGGAAAGTGTGGTCTGAACTATAACCAGAAGTGTTTCTCTAAGTCAGGAAGACTGGGGGGGTGGGCGTCGCCAGAGACAATAAATATACTCCACCATCACCTGGAATTGTGATGGTCGGAGAGTGCATTGATGGCTTTTGATGCATCCAGACATACAATGTAGTGCACAGAGACCTTGAAAAGCTACAGAACTTATTTCACCCCATGTTGCTGGGCAGAGTCCCATGGGAAGATCTGGCACTGAACAGGTTCCTGTAGGGGACAGTAAGCCATGCCTGTTAGAGGCTGGCTACAGGTATGCCTGACCACGCCTGTGAAGGCGTGGTCAAGGTGAGGTCAGGATGACGTGTGATGGGCTCTTAAGGGACGATGAGCCCATGGGAGACCCCTTCTCTCTGGCCTCGCTGCCTTGCTGCCCTGGGCATGCTCTGGCTTGCGTTTGGCTAGTATTTATCTGAATAAAGATATCCTACAGGCTCTAGCTTTAGGTTCCCAACAAGAAATGGTTCCTGATCATCTGGAAAAACATGTACCTCAGTTTTGACCTTGGTAAAAATAGAAGACACATTCCCAATCTTCAGCATCCATTCTCTGAATTCCAGGGGACTATTTTCCTAAGAAAGTAATGAGTTATCTGAGAGTGAGGGTGCAAGTCACAGTCCATGCCTCCATGTAAGAAACAAAACTGTCTCTCAGAGAATACCAGGGGCTGTTTTCAAAAGGTAGCAAATTCCTTTCCAAAGCTCACAACTAAAAATGTAGGAATATTTTTCAAGTCCCCCCCCCCTAATTTATAGCAGTAATCTTTAATGACTTTCTCTCATTTGACTTTATCTGAATACTAAACAATAAAACACAGAATGAAGGATTCCATTTATCACTACTCATTGGCAAAGTGGACTGCTTACATGAATGAAAATAATCCTTTAAGTTTTAAAGAATGGCTTTTAGGTTATCCTCTCCACCATTACCTGGATTGTCAGATCATGTCATCCTTGTAGGCCATCTGGTTCTGATATTCAAGAACTTGATGAACATTTCCATTTTCACTCTAGAATTAGGTCTTAATAACATTCCATCTGGAGTAAAATTCCCATAATGAAATATCAACTAGTTTTGCATACTCTAATCCTGAAGCCCCTCCTGTCTTTGGATTATGAGAGACTTTTCTAACAATAATCTTACAGTACAGACTTGAAAGTACAAATAGATCCCAATAACAGTAAGGCATGCAGGGTCATGCTATAAAGTAGGATTCCCTCATGAAGACTCCTCTGGCCTGGGGGAAGAAGGAACTCATCCCAGGTACCAGTATTATTATATAGATACGATGTGACATATGGTCAGAAACAAAACAAAACAAAACAAAAACCGAGGACACTCCTTGTAAGTTTTTTTCTCAATTCTGCTCTACATTCTCTGCCTTCTCCTTCCAAGTCTATACAAGTTTGCTTTGCACATGCTCAGCTTAGTCATTTACATAGACTCTTCTCCATATCATGGCACAGTTGGGAGTTCTTCAGTAAATAAATGGCTCAAGTCTTAGAGTTACTGTCTTCACCTTTCCAAGAGAAACAGTGGATTGATTGTCCTTCAGTGAATGGGTCAATGCAGTTCACTTTGATTAGTGATTCACCTCCGATCAAATGAATCATGACAATGAATGGGGATGGGTCACTTGCAAAAAAAAAAAAAATTAAAGGAGTTGGTATACTCTGTTCACTGTGTGGGACCCAGGAATCAAACTCAGGTCATCAGGATTAGTGAGAAGAATTTTTATCCCCTAAGCCACCTTGCCTCTTCTGGGATTGCCACTTTTAGAAACCACGGGAGATGTGGATTTTCTAGAAATTGCTGTGGGGCCAAGAAGACATAGAAACACATTTAGTATAAGGTCAAACAAGAGATCCAGATTCCTTTGGGTTAGCATCTGGTGTTTCAGAAACTACTATCCTTTGGTCAAAGTTTTGTGGGTTTTTTTTGTTTTTGTTTTTTATACCAAGGTATTTTCACAGGTCTTTGGTTTCATAGGACAGTGAGATCACAATGCTATCACTGACTTTGAGGTTTTCAAATGAGAATTGCCATGGACTAAAAAAATCACCTAGTGTGAAATGTTTGCTGTGATACTGCAGATTCAGAAACATTTGAATCTCCCACCCCACCCCATCTTCCTCTCTCTCACACACACATGCACAAATATTTCACTATATTCCACTCATCCTGTTTTGCCCTAAACACCTGCTGCTCCTTCAGAAGCCATCTCCATTCCCCTAGTAAAGTACATTACAGCACAACCAATCTGTCTACTGAATTACTCCTATCTGTGTCAATAATGTGTCTTACTAAAAGACTGTATGCTAGGTTTGGCTAGAAAAGATGCACAGAGGTGCTGTGCAAGCACATTGCCTCATAAATTGTTCCTTTCTCCTTTTAGCATCCTGGATGCTTACTCTACAGGAGTTTACAGCAGGAGCATGGCTCTAGAAATTGCTCCTCTGTATCCATACCTCTGCTGTGAACTTCTCTTTATCACCTTTCACTCACCAAGTGAAAAGCCCTGAATCAAAACCACTTGGCAGTGTGTCAGCTTGTGGAATCATGCCCAGCTATAAAGGTATGAGTGTTTACTGTATCAAGAACAGATGCAGTAAAAACATGGCTGGCACTCAATGACATCCACAAAAAAACATGAAAATTCACAGTGTTGACTAAGATAAAATGTGCTTTAAGTAAATCTAGGCCTTTGCCAGGTTCTCTGATAAATACAATTATGTGACAAGAAATGCTATTTTTAGCTTGTGATGGAAAATTTCACTTTAAAGTGACTATTAGCTACCAGGTCATTTGATGAAAATGTCAAATCTAGGAGTATATTAGAAAAAGAACACACACACACACACACACACACACACACACACACACACACACACACATTCTAAGTGGATAGAACTCAAAAGAAGGTCCAATTTGAAACAGAGTGGTTGCTCAGCTCACGTGCAAGGGAAGATTGTGATCAAAGGACTCAGGAGAAAACGGTTAGTTATAATTAAAGGTGTATTTGGGGGCAGCAAGATGGCTCAGTGGTTAAGGGTGCTTGCCACAAGGCTGGAGATCAACAGTGCTTGATAACCAGAGTGCCAGGAGGGAAGGAGAGAACTGACTCCTCTGGCCTTCACGCATGTGTCACAGCAAATCCTCTGTCTCTCTGTCTCTGTCTCTCTCTCTCCCCCACACACAAACACATGCTAAAGGTTAAGAAAATAAAAACAATACTTAAAATGTTCTAATTAAATGAGACCTAAGTTAAGCGGCAGAGGAGGAGTTGTACATTTTATAGGGAAAGACTTCACTGAAGAGCCCATTAGTGACCAGGTCTGCCCATCACATTACTTTCCCTCGTGTTAAATTTTATTGTAAAATTAAGTAACTTTAATAAGAAAACAACCAGGGCTTAACTTCTCTCTGGAAAATCATTTCTTTTAAACATTCAACCTGAAATGTGCTTGCTGTCATCTGCAATCTTAGACCTGCCAGAGTCACTTTTTACCTCTATATGACTGAGGCATTGTGTCTTCCTTCTTACTCCAGGAAGGAGGACTGGTGTTGAACTATCATAGATTTGACCAGGACTTAGAAGTAAATTCTCACCTGGCAAACAGTCACAGGCAACTGAGGTCTGACTGGAACTCTGCTCAAACACATTGGCAGATTGTCTCTCTCCTTTAAAGTGATATGTGGCGCCCTTATACTAAAGCAGAGTTTGTTTCATAAATGATCTGGTCTAATCATTGTGTTTTAAGGCTACAAATGTGGTGTGCTTTTCATAAAAGCATGAATAATAATGAAGAAGTGTTATGTGAAAAGCAAATGCCACCCCTCCTCAGACATATGCCTGTCACCCATCCTTCCGCTCAGAGACAACCCACCAGGACTGGTGCCCTTGCTCTCAGTATCAAGGTCTTGGCATATTTTCCTTCACATCCTTCTAAAATTTATCCATTTTCCTGACTACATTGGATATTTCTCCACATCCAAATCATTTGTATTTTCCAGAACCAATACATTTCTTTGTATCAATTTTCCAAATCAAATTAATCTGTTCTTAGTGGTTATATTTCCTTGAAGAGTTGTATCATTTATCCAGCTTTCTGAACATTTAGTTACTAGATTTTTACTATCATTAATAACGCTGTAATGAATATCTTCAGAATTCTGACTGTACAATGTAGGGGAAGCTGTAGCCACGCCTACTTAGGGGCTGGCTATAGCTTCCCCTATAGTACAATACTTGTAAGCCATATCCCTTGGCTAAATTTAGATTTAAAGTTTTGATAGGCATCATACAATCTCTGAAATGGGATACCTGAAAAATACATTGAATTCATTTACCCAATAGAAACTAAATCTTAAAAGTTGAAGATATATTTCAGAGGATCTAAGGCTACTAACCAGAGTAGCAGAGCAAGGATTTGATATCAAAGTTGTTTTACTCCAAGCTTTACCACTTACACACTTTGTCTCATAACTTCCCTAATCTCTAGGGAGGCTTCATGCAATGAACAGCCCTTACATTTCTGGAATAGCAGAGTGCAATGCAGAGTTTCAAAATGAGAACAATTGACCAATGACTCTTTTTCAGGAAACTGAATTTCAACAATGCTTAAATATAGTGGGACATATTCAATCACTTATCAAGTAAGAGTGAAACACCTCTTCAGTGTTTGACATGACATTATACCAGAGATATTTATTCTAAGATACAATGACATAATTTCCACTTTGGGATAAAAAGGAAAGATGTTAACTAAATTATGGCAAGAATAGGGCAAAACTGTAATGAATCAGTATAAACATGTCAGGGATATGTGGGCTTAAAATAACCTTTTCATATAGGAAAACTAATTCAGGTTAGGAGTCTTGGGGGAGATACTCACTGAGCTGAAATCCATTCAGTGTATGAGTAACTAGAGAAAAAAGGCAGGAAAACAAATCCCAGAATTTCCAGGCATAAGACTGAAAGTTCTAAGGAATCAAAGTACCAACTCCATGAGGGCTGAAGACAAGAATGGAAGAAACATAAGCAGAATCTAGGTCCTGTAGGACCTTGTTAGTCTAGGAAGGGAGTGTTTTCATAAATAAAATGGGAGTCCTCAAAGGACTTTAAGGAAGGTACAAATCACTACAGCAACAGAGGAGACTGATTACTTGGCTCTGAGCAGAGAAGTTCATGAGTTTACGAAATGGCAACTGAAAGCGACTTCACTAAGAAGCTCCACATGCCTAAGGACCACAGCTGAAGATTGCTAGGATCTCTGTCAGTCTCTCTGTTCATCTCTCTCTGTGTTCTCTCTCTCTCTCTCTCTCTCTCTCTCTCTCTCTCTCTCTCTCTCTCTCTCTCTCTCTCTCATCTGTCTGACGGAAAGAAGTTATTTTAAAAATGAAAGCCTTTGTTAAACATGAAGCACCAGTGAAAATTATCATAACCATGAGTAGGGGACAATGATACATAAAGGGCAGTTTCCCAAATCAACTCAGCAGAAAATGCTGACATCCAATTAAACTGTCTTAAGCAGCTACTTATGGAGGCACATTTTTGGAAGAATCCACTTAGACTAGGAGAGTGTGGGAGCTGGATCAGAGTAGAGCCTCTGTCTCTAGTCCTATATACCCAGCCTCTACATGTGTTCTGAGCATTCTGGTCTACTGAAAAGTGAAGTTTGCAAAAGGAAGACAAGAATAATAGTACTTGTAGGTTAAACACGCTACTCCAGACCTTCAAACATCTGAAAAAATATCCCAGACATAAACTGTATGCACAAACGTCTGGATTGCTAACATTTGGACCAAAGAATGTGTGATCACAACACCAGGCATGGTGGAGCCTGCAGGGCAAATCACAAGAGATTGGCTGTCTCTATGTTCCACAACAGGGCTTAGAGAAACCCTCTCCACCTGCTTCAAGAGTTCCTGGAAAATGTTCCCAGAGGATTATGGTGGCCCTAACGTAGAGCTGCTCAGGAATGCCCATGAGAAAATTCGACTGTTACAGTCTTCAAGGCACATATTTCATTCCTAGGCACAGCAGCTGTGTCATTTCCCTAACCCCTCACGTCCCATTGGTTGGATGCTTTACTTAACCCCGGAAGCCACACCTCATCCACAGCAACACTGTGATGCTTCTCTTGGTTCATGTTCCTTTCTCCATATGAAATGCCCTCCACTGAAGAGGTCCGTTTTGTCTTGTAGAATCAAATTCTAGTATCTTGCCATGAAACACTTAGCAGTTTGGGGGAACTAGCTATAAATCAGACATGTGAGATACTTCTGAGTTTGTCCTCAGGAAGGTTATATTTATTATATTCCTGGAAGCCATGAGACTTCTTCCAATAAGCAAAGCTAACTTACAGTAAAATTGGTAAGTGAAATGGCTCCACAGTAAGGGACCTTGCAGAAATATCTGAAACCTTGGACTTGATCCCTAAGACCTATGTGGTATAGGAGACAACCTCTCCCTGCAAACTCTCTTAACCACCACATCCATGCAATTGTGTGTGTGTGTGTGTGTGTGTGTGTGTGTGTGTGTGTGTTTTACCTATGCTGCATACCTATGTATATGGAGGTTAGAAATCAGCTTGCAGAGTCAGCTCTCTTTCTATCATGTAGTTTCTAGGGAGTGAACACAGATCACCAAACAGGTTTGGTAACAAGTCCCTTTAAACACTGGGCCATCTTACTGGCTCCATACACAGTCTTGTTAAAAACTACATTGTGCTTTCATTAAGACTTTTCTTCTACCATTTATTTCTGTTAAGATAGGTTTCATTATTTAAGGTATGGACAAATCCCTTGGACTTCTAATGTTCTCAAATTTCATTAATACTCCATTGATTCTCTGTGAAATTGTTCATGTATTGATCCAGACTAAAGTTCTAATCAAGTTGGTGTCAATTAATTGTATTATTTTAATCATTCAAATAACCAAAGATTTACAGAAAAATATTATCATTCACTGAGCAGTGGTGGTGGTGCACAATTTTAATCCTAGCACTTGGGAGGAGGAGGCAGGTTGATCTCTGCTCTCTGTGAGTTCAAGGCCAGCCTGGTCTACAGAGTGATTTCCAGGACAGCCAGGACTGTTACACAGAGAAACCAAGTCTTGAAACCAAAACAAAACAAAAAAAATATTATTCAACTCATAGCCCTTCTCCTCATTGATAAGGACATCCTGAACGGCTCAATAAATTCCAGATACAAATATTAGATATTCAATAATCTACAGCTGGAAGTATTTTTTAAAACAATGGGAAGTGAAACTTTACTGCATGCCTTTGATCATAATAAATCTGTCTGAATTCAAGTGATCAACTTTTCCTTCCTAAGAAAAAACGTATTTTAAGTGATTGTCTTATATTATGCCAAAATCAATTTGGTTTGAATAAGAATTGTCCCCAATATTTGAATATTTAATTGGTCTCCAGTAAGTGGGGAACTTATAGTACATTTAGGAGGTTCAGTGTTGCTGGAGAAAGTATGTCAGAGAGGGTGGACTTTATGGGTTGAAAGCCTCCTTTACTTCCAGCTTGTTCTCTCTGCTTCCTGTGTGTGGTTGAGAAACAATCAGTCAGCTTCCTGTCCCTGCTGCCATGACTTCTTTACACTTTGGACAGTCAGCCCTCAGGAGCCATATGCCAAAGCAAAAACCTCGTCCTTCTGAATGCTTCTTTTGGTTGTTGTAAAAGAAACTAACAGAGAGTGAAGAATGCAGTTTCCCTGATCCTTTTCTTAGAAATGGAAACTTTTATCAATTTCTATATTTTAGTACCTCTTTTATGTTCTGTGAATGCTAAATATAGAATTTTCTAATTCAGCTAGCAATTTTCATGGCAATGAGATTTTTAAAATCTCAGTGTATCGCTTTATTCATCAAAAATGCAATCCCTAACCTGTAAATAGAATATTTACAGAATGAATTACAATATTAATAGGAATCTATCACATACAACACACGAAAACTATTACATAAATACAATTTCTACTTTAGAAACAGCATAAGTTCCCCAAGAAAATATTTAAAAGGGAAAAATATGCTACAATGGTATTATCTTTTCCTTGAGGAAATGAAACCTATTAAGCAAGTTAATCAGCAAATATGATTTCTTAGGAGACTTTTATTATATAACTGTATTTAATAAAATAAGTCATAGTTTAGTGTGTAAAATGGAGCACTTACGTTCCCCAAATTCTAATGTTTGAAATTCCGTAACATGATGGGATTAGGCTAGGCAGTAGAGCCTAGAGGGATGGCTCAATCACAAAGTAGCCACGTTATGAATGGATTACTGCTTTTATAAAACAGAGCCCAGCTAGACAAACAGCCAATTTCACCACATAAAGACACTGCAAGGAGGCACCAACAGTCTGAAAGGAGATGTCAATAGATGGTAGATATGTCAGCACCTTGATTACCGGGGACCTGGGGAGAAGTACACATCTGTTTATATACTCTACAGTTTATGGAATTTTTATAACAGCAAAGGTGGGCTGAAATAGTAGACACATCTCCTATCATGTATTTTAAGCCAAAGTCCCTATTTTTGTTGTCGTTTCCAAATTTAAACATGTTTTATATTTAATGGGAGGATGAAAGTAGGGAGTAGAGAATGGAAAGTAATATCATAGCTAAAATGGGCAATCAGTTTTCATAGATTATTTCCAAGGTGAATGACTTCACTGGCTCAGATTCTTCCCACCTAAATCCTCTATAATTTCAACCAGATGTGGGCCTCTTCAGTCCTGCTCTTGGAATAAACACAGTGGTGAAACAGGGCTTGAGTTTTACTTAAGAGTCTGCATAGTTCTGTGACAAGTAAATTCATTCTTCTAAGGACCTCCGAAAGGAGTTTATGAAAGTGTAGGAAGCCCTGTCGGTGGAAAATAAAATGAAAGAAAATCTGGACTTATGTATCTAATAACTTTCTCAGTCACAGCAGTATATAACATATTATACCACAGGGGAATTTTTCTCAAGCACAAATGCAAATTATCTTGATACCTGAAAGTACTATTTGCTAAATCCCTGAACAACATATAGTCAAAGCTAGACCACAACAACTTCTTTTTTAGAAAGAACAGAGTGAGGGCAAGTCTGAAGATGTCCTGATGGTGGAGGATGCCATCCCAGAGACTATGCTTGGCACTATGGCTCTAGAAGTAAGAAGACACAATTTGCCAGGCTCCTCTGTAATTCCAATGATCATGTTGAAGATGCCTGAACTAAAAGTCAGAGGACCTAAAATCTATACTGCCCCGCTGAAATTGTTTTGTCTTTCAATGTGTGCCTAAACTTGACACCCATAGAACCATATTTGGCTGGAGACAGTACTTTACAAAACCAAAATCATGCTCACTTTATGTTCAAGTACTAGGCATAGTTGCTTTCTCTCCATGCAGGATTCCCCTCTGCTCTAGTCTAGGGGACTAGACTAGATTTGTTATAACTGACAAATTATAACTGATTTGTCTTATCCCAAGTGTTCTGGCCAGTTTTAGGTCAGCTTGACACTAGCTATAGTCATCTAAGGGGAAGGAACCTCCACTGAGAAATTGCCTCTGTAAGATTCTGCTTTAGGCAAGATCTATAGGGCATTTTCTTAATTAGTGATATGGGCAGACACAGCCCATTATGGACAGTGCCACCCTGGGGCTAGTGGTTCTAGATGCTATAAGAAAGCAGGCTGAGCAAGCAATGAGGATCAAGCCAGTAAGAAGCACCTCTCCATAGCTTCTGCCTCCAAGTTCCTGTAGGGCTTGAGTCCCTACCTTGGCTTCCTCAATAGACTTTGACTCAGACCATGTAAGTCAAATAATGTCTTTCTTCCCCAGTTACTTTGGTCATGGTATTTGTTGCAGCAATAATAACCCTAAATATGATACCAAGAAACCATTTTCAGGATGGGCAGATGGAAGAAAACTACTAAAAATGTAGTACTTGTCAGCTTACTTTTATCTCGTTTCAGTGATGCACCTCGAGAAAAAGAATGAAATGAATTATATGCTATCCAAAGCTAAGTGTTACTGTCTCAATTTATTCTTCAATATAGTATTTGAGCTATGTTTGTGAGCCAACATATTTTAGTCATTAATCCTACTTCTAAAGTTTGGTCATTAGACAACAACTGCATATACATTATAAAACCATGATGTCTTTCTTGACTTACTGTATTTGTAGTAGGAAATTTTAAAATGGAAACAGCCTTAAAATAAGCATTTGTCAAATAATGTTACTTCCTATACTGCCATTAGAATTACATTAATGTATATGTTACATGATCAACCATTTATAAAAATAAAAGACATTTCATTATAAATACTAGTATCTCATCTTTTAAAAAAAGTACTCAGCTATGTAGATATTTACCCATGTAAATTCTATAAAACACAAACCCCAACATCATATTAGCCATCTATTGCTTTGTGACAGACTGGCAAAGCTTAAGTACTTAAAGCAATATTCATTTATGATGGTGCATCTTCTCTAATTCAGAAATCAGGTGAGTCATTTAGCATTGTCTGTTCCAAGTCAAATGAGACAGAGTGACAGCCAGGATGATATTTTCTTGCATGTCTCAATAAAGAATCCACTTTCAAGTTAAAGGCTATGTTTATGGTTTATGGCTGTGTTTAGAAAAATATTTATAAAAATCTGAGTATATATTTCTACCATGCTGTTTTATCTCATTTATTCAAAATAATTACATTTTACTGATGAGGAGGATGAGATATTATTCAGGTTACAAAACTTGCCCAAAGTCACATGACTGTCAATTTGTAAATTCAACATAATAGCTGAACATTCCACCATTGAGCTTCTATTTTACCTTTCTTTCTTTGATATGTACTAATAAAATATTATGTTCAAGGCATTATTCGTGTGTGTGTGTGTGTGTGTGTGTGTGTGTGTGTGTGTGTGTGTGTGTGTGCGCGTGCGCGCGCTTGCACTATATGTTCAAGAGTAGAAGCCTAAGGTTGATGCTAGGTGTCTTTCTCTTGTATGTTATACCTTATTTTTGAGACAGGATCTCTCTCTGAACTTGGAGCTCTCTATATTAGCTAGACTGGCTAAAAGAGCTCTGAGATCCCTCTGCCTCTGTCTTCCCCAGTGACAGAGTTATAGACATGTGTCAGCATGCTTAACTTTTATGTGAATGTTGGTGATGTGAACTCAGTCTCTAATGCTTGCGCAGGAAGCATTTTACTCATTGAACTATCTCATCTTTTCACAATTTTTACTAAATATACTTGATTTTCAAATTACGCTGAGCAACTGTATCTTTACCCATTACAATCATAGTATTTACCAGGCACTAATGGTGTTTTTATGTGAATGTTGTATGTGTTGTAAAGATCCTAGGCACTGTTAGTGTCCCCAAAGAAAATAATGCTGAATAAAAGTTGAAGATATTTCAAACACATAAAGTAAGTGAGCCATTCTCTTCCTTCATGTCAACTCAGGTGATACTTTAAGGTGTATTTTTTCTTTTATAAAAGAAGTTGTCACATGGATAATTCATTTACAGATTGTGTAACAGAAGTGTACACAAATAAGCATACTCCATAGCCCTTTCACACAATTAAACCAAGCATCTTCAAGGGGGTATGAAACTTAAGTATCACCCACCTATTCTTCAACTTGACCATCTGCTTGGAAATTGTTTTCTAGTTTTTATCTTACACCAATAAAAGAAAAAGTGGTCTGAATTTATTTTTGTGTGTTATGAGACAGAAAATAATAATAATTTTCTTCTCATGTAAAGCCTTGAAGTATTTTGGGAATAACTATTAAAGCAATTGGATATGCGATAAACATGTTTTTCTATATATATATATATATATATATATATATATATATATATATATGTCAAAGAATGTTAAGACAGTCGAAACACAGACATTATTTGGAGAATTTTTTTTCCATTTTCGGACTACCCTTACATTTAAAACTCATCTTGAGACCCCTTCTTGGTAGCTCTTTGCTGCAGTCTTCAGCAATTTCCATTTCTTGTGGCCAATCTTTTTACATGATGATTGACAATGATGATGACTGCCCTTAGGAGACCTACAGCATACTATGCTATGGACTATTTAAAGCATTTTCCATGGTTAATCCATGAAAGCCTCACACCAACTTCACATATCATTTATGTGTTTTACTGATGAATAAATGCAATCACCAATGATAAATGTTAAATGACCACAAAGCTAGCAAGTGAAAAAGCTGTTACTACAATCTACTCAACCTGTTTCTAGAACACAAATTCTCAGTCATTATGGCATAGAACTGTAGCTGATTCACTACCCAGAAAATGGGATTGTTTTAGCTTCATGTCTGCTGCTATGATAAAATATTGTAATCAAAACAACTTACAGAGAAATGGCTTCTTTTAGCTTCTGATTCCAGGTTACCATTCTAGGGAAGCCACGGGAAGAACCCACTCAGCTAGTCACATCACACCCATAGTTAAGAAGAGAGAGAGAAAAAAATGCACTCATGATGCTGTCTTTCTTGCTTTTAGATTTCCTCTATTCTGTACAGTTTAGAACATCCTGCCTAGGCAATTATGCCTTTCACAATGGGCTGGGTCTTTGTACATTAGTTAATAATAAAGACAAAACCACACAGACATGTGCACAGATCAACCAGATATAGGCAATCCCTCATTCAAGGTATTTCCCAAGGTTGTGGCAAGTCATCATTTAAAATTAATCATCACAGGGATGGGTTCATGGGATTGTTTTCTAAACATGAGTATTCTGCCTAATGCAGAGCAATACTGAATATTTCTACTTTTACAAAGTACACTTATTTTCACTGATTATGGGTCAACATGCCCATTCTACAAATGTTCAGTGATCAACTATTATGCATTAAATTGCAAAGATTAGCACTGAAGGGCAGAGTGATAGTTCTACCTCAGGATCTTTGCACTTACTATTCCCTTCATCCAGAAGGTCCTTCTGCATGCAATTTTAAAGCTTGATTTTATCTCTATTGTTTCCCCCCAATTCTATGCCACCAGGGAACCCTTACTATAATGCCTTAGTTTTAGGAGTGCTATTTTATAGCCCTATATGATGTTTCCTAAACATATCCATGACTACACCCACTAGAAAAAATTCTTTGAGGACAGGGATAGCAGTTCTACCAAATCTAAAATATAGTTGTTGTTATATTGACAAAAGAAAAAAGAAAGAAAGAAATAGGAAACAATTGAGTAAGCAATAGAGATGGGTGGGGAATTTTGATAAATGTAAGTTTTAAAAACAGGGATAAATTTTCCATCCTATCTTGACCAAAGTACTTTGGACCGTAGTAAAAGAATGCAACAGTCTGCATCCTACACCTTCTCCATCCTTTGCATAAATCAGAGATCTCCACAAGGTATCCCTTGACCTTTCTTCATCTATGTCTGTCATTGCTTGACTTCCACACCTGTTTAGATCCTGCCAATGTAAATAAATATATAGCCTCCATAGAGACCAGCTTTGTTTTAAAAACTCAAGAAATGGGGCTGGAGAGATGGCTCAGTGGTTAAGAGCACTGCCTGCTCTTCCAAAGGTCCTGAGTTCAATTCCCAGCAACCACATGGTGGCTCATAACCATCTGTAGTGAAATCTGGTGCCCTCTTCTGGCCTGCAGACATACATGCAGGCAGAACACTGTGTACATAATAAACAAATCTTAAAAACAAACTCAAGAAATATCACTCAAGAGATATAATTCTGTAACATCATAAATTAGTTTTAATCATTTCTAATTTTTCATCCAATGATCATAGACAAACAATTAAAGAAAAAGATTCTCCTTGCTTTTCAGTTATTAAAGATCTGCATTTGTGGGTTCTTCAAATATGATATTCATTACCAAGAAATATTCTTTGACCTTTTTTTCTGAAAGAATCATGAATTTATACTAATCCTTTCCCTTCCTGGGACTCTCTAGTCATTTATGGCAGGTCTTGAACTGGTCATACTTACAATGGTTTTATTTGCTCTGAGAAAATGTTAGCTTTTGCCTTCTGCTGACTTTTACGATTGACTATGGCCTTGTAACTTTATATAAACAATAAAAAGAGTAGAGAGGTGAAATCTGTCACTTAAAGGCAGAAGGTTTCAAAGTTCAAGTGGTAGCCTTTTGTGTCCTCTTTATATGTGTGTGTGTGGGGGGGAATGATGCATATCTGTATATGTGGATGTATGCACATGTGCATACAAATACAATGCACAAGTTTACCCATGTATGTGTGAAAAACAGAGGCCCATATCAATACTGGTCTAAATTATTTTTCACCTTATTTTTTGATACAGGGTCTCTAAATGAACTTGGAGATCATCATCAGTTCAACTCACCTGACTGGTCCATGTGTTCCAGAGATCTTCCTGTATCTGTAGCTCTGAGTCCCCAGAACTAAGAGTTAGAGCTGTGCATCACTGCATCCAGCTTTGACATAGGTGCTGGGGTTACAAACTTAGGTCCATATTCCTGCAAGGCAAGCTTTTAACTGACTGTGCCATCTCCCCACATTTGCAACTGTGTCAAAGGGTTCATCAAAGTGGGTTTCTACATGACTGTATGGTGCAGAGCCCCCTGTCATTATGGACATGCACAGTGATTAAGAAACAAATTAGTGCTCAAGTAATTCACTGGCAATTTACAGGTATAAAGCTGAGGCTCATATTTTAATCTCAGTACTTGGGAGGCTAAAGCAGGAATACCAAGTGAGTTTGATGCCAGTCTGGGCTGCATAGCTAGACCTTATCACAGAATACAAACAGCAAGCAAACAAAAGACTGAATTATTTGTGTTCTTGAGGACTATCTTGTGCAAGATTTGTATCCATCCTGTCAAATCTGTGTCCTCATCTCATGCCCTGGCTGGGAACCAAATACTGAATGTTTAGCCATGATGCCAGAATATCATGGAACAAATATTGTGGGGTGAAAAATGCAATATGGATTATGGAACCTGGTTGAGCAGAGCTTGTCATGTGTTTCTGCACCCATTCAGAGTCTTTTTTTAAATCATTCTGTTATGGAAGCTATATCACATGTCTGCATTTTTAAATCAGCATTTGGTTTGTGGGGAATGGGGAGTTTTGGAGAACTAAAATTCTGTTCTTTCAACACTAGGGACCATTGTAGTTTCAAAGATCTCATAAACATGTTTGTGAACAGAGTTATAAAGCAGATGTCCTATTCAGTGACTTTTTTCTTTAAAAGTTTTCATATAATATATTTTAATCATATCCTTTTTCTTCGCCCAACTCCTCTCAGATACCAACCTCCTTACCCACCTTATGTCATGTTCTTTCTCTATGAAAAACAAAACAAACGAATCAAAACAGCATGAAACAAGAAACAAAACAAACACAAAAACAGAGAGTCCATTTTGTGTTGGTCAACTCCTGAGAATGAATCCTGCCCTGGAAGTACTTGATATAACTGCTGTCACTTTGTTGGAGAAAATTGATTTTCCCTCTCCCAACTGGTATCATTTACAATTAGCTTCTTAGTGTGAGGCTTTTGTGCTTATTGCCCCTTCTCTGTGCTGGGATTTTGACTGATTTTAACTGTGACAATATATGATTTATCTTTTTTCTATTTTTAAGTCTATTTTTCATTTTTGAAGCTATAATATGTTTACATTATTGACCCCCCTCCTTTCTTCCCTTCAAAACTCACCTCGCATGTACCCCAGGACTTGATCGATCTTAAAAATTCATGACCTATTTTTCTTTAATTGCTATTACATATACATATGTGTGCACACTCGAGCACAACTGTGTATGTGTGTGTGTGTGTGTGTGTGTGTGTGTGTGTGTGTGTGTGTGTGTGTGTGTATTATTAAATATGTAAGTGCAAACCACTCAGTCCATAGAATGGTACTGACATGTGTATACTTTCAAGGCTGACCATTTGGTGTTAGACATACAATTGGTGTGCTTCTTGATGGAGAAGATTATTTTCTGACTCTCAGCATTCTTTACTTGCCTGTAGTTTTTAGTCTTGGGATGAGGCCACATGAACTTTCCCCCCTTCACGTTAGCACATCTATGGGTGTCATCCTTGTTCAAGTCTTGTTTAGGCAGCCATATTGTGGAAACTTCATGTGTGTAGCTTCTGACCTTTCTAGTAGATAAAATCTTACAGCCAACTCATTGTTCCTCTGGCTATTACAATCTTTTGGCTCCCCTCTTCCATGATGATCCCAGGGCCATAGGTGCAGGAATTGTGTGTGTGCAGATGTATCCATTGGAACTGGGTTCTATAACTCCACATTTTCATCAGTTGTAGTTTTCTCTTTTCTTTTCATTTAATTTATTTATTTTACATTCTGATTGCAGTTGCCTGGCCCACCTCTCACCCCACTTCCTCTCTACCCCTCCCCCTCAATTCACTCCACCTCTATTTCTATTCAGAAAGGGACAGGTCTCTCATAAGTATCAACAAAGTATGGTGTATCAAATTGCAGTAAGTGTAAGCACCTCCCCTTGTATTAAGTCTGTGCAAGGTAAATCAGTATGAAGAATAGGTTCCCAAGAGCCAGCCAAAGCTTTAAGGACAGGACAGTCCTGTTCCCATTGCTAGGAGTTTCACAATTGATCAAGCTACACAACTGTCTCATATATAATATATATATATATATATATATATATATATATATATATATATATATATATATATGTACAGGGCCTAGAACAGTCCCATGCGGGCTCCCTGGTTGTTTGTTTAGACTCTGTGAGTTCCTCCAAACAAGGTTAGATGTTTCTGTGGATTTCCTTGTGATGTTCTTGACTGCTCCTGCCCCGAAAATCCTTCCTCCCTCTCTTCAGCAGGATTCTCTGAGCTTTGCCTAATGTTTAGCTGTGGGTTTCTGCATCTGTTTGCATCAGTTACTAGATGAACACTCTCCGGTGACAGTTGGGGTAGTCACCAAACTGATCACAGGAGATGACCAATTCAGGTTATATATCCACTATTGCTAGGAGTCTTAGCTGAGGTCATCCTTGTAGTTTCATGGTAGTTTCCCTTGCATGAGGTTTCTACCTGACCCCAAAATGATCCCATTTCCAGTCATCTCTTGTAGTACTTCTTCCCCTCTATCTACTCCACAACCCTAATCCTACAAGTTCCCATTTCCACCAACCCCTCAGTCCACTCCGAAGATCTCTTCTATTTCCTCTTCCTAGGGAGATCCATGTTTTCCCCCCTTGGGCAGTCCTTGTTGCCCAGCCTCTCTGGGCCTGTGGACTGTATCACGGTTATCCTTTACTTTATAGCTAATATCCACTTACGATTGAGTACACACCATGTTTGTCTTTCTGGGTTGAGGCTACCTCACCTGGGATAATTTTTTTTTCCAGTTCCATCCATTTGTCTTCAAATTTCCTACTATTATTTTTAACAGATGAGTAGTATTTCATTGTGTAAATGTACCACATTTTCTTTATCTACTCTTTTGTAGAGGGGCATCTAGTTTGTTTCTAGGTTCTGGCTTTTGTGAATAATGCTGCTATGAGTATAATTGAGCAAGTATCCCTGTGTATGATTTAACATTCTTTGGGTATATGCCCAAGAGTGGTATAGCTGGGTCTTGAAGTATATTGATTACCAATTTTCTTAGAAACTGCCATATTGATTTCCAAAGTGGCTAGACAAGTTTGCACTCCCACCAGCAATGGAGGAGTGCTCCTCTTGCTCCACATATCCGCCAACATGAGTTGTTACTTGTGGTTTTAATCTTAGGCATTCTGAAAAGTGTAAGATGGAATCTCAGCATCATTTTTGGTTGCATTCCCCTTATGGCTAAGGATGTTGAACACTTCTTTAAGTGTTTCTCTGCAATTTGAGATTCTTCTATTAAGAATTCTGTGTTTAGGTCTGTACCCCATTTTTTAAATTGGATTATTTGGTTTTTTGACATCTAGTTTCTTGAGTTCCTTTTTATATTTTATTTTTTTAATTCATTTGGCATATGAACCAGAGTTCCCCCTCCATCTTATCCTCCCCCTGATCCCATCTTCCCCCAACCCTATCCATTCCTCAGAAAGGATAAAGCCTCCCATGGGGAGACAACAAATCCTGGCATATTAGGTTGAGCATGACCAAGCCCCCTGCCTCCCATCAAGGCTGAGCTCTGTAGGATGTAGTGTTGGTAAAGATCTTTTCCCATTCTGTAGGCTGCTGTTTTGTTATATTAACAGTGTTCTTTACCTTACAGAAGTTGACAGTTTCATGAGGTTCCATTTATTAATCGTCAGTCTTAGTGTCTGTGCTACTGGTGTTCTAGTCAGGAAGTTGTCTCTTGTGCCAATGCTTTCAAGTCCATTCTCCACTTTCTCTTCCATCAGGCTCAGTGTAACTGAATTTATGCTGAGGTCTTTGATCCTCTTGGACTGAGTTTTGTGCAAGGCAATAGACATGGATCTATTTTCCTTCTTCTACATGCCATCATTGAGTTATGCCAGCACCGTTTGTTGAAGATGCTTTCTTTTTTACATTGTATAATTTTGGCTTCTTTGTTAAAAAATCATGTATCCATTGTTGTGTGGATTTATGTCTGGGTCTTCTATTTGATTTATTTGATCCATCTGTCTGTTTTTATGGCAATATCATTGCTGTTTTTATCACAATAGCTAGGTGGTAGAACTTGATAATCAAGATGGTGATACCTCCAGCAGTAATTTCATTGTACAGGATTGTTTTTAGCTATCCTAGATTTTTGTTGTTATTTTACAACATGAAGTTGAGTATTGTTCTTTCAAGGTCTGTAAAGAATTTTGTTGGCATTTTGATGGGGACTGCATTGAATCTGTAGATTGCTTTAGGTAAGTTGACCATTTTTACTAAGTCAATCCTATCAGTCCTAGAGCATGGGCGATCTTTCCATTTTCTGATATTGTTTCCAATTTCTTTCTTCAAAAACTTGAAGTTATTATCATACATGTCTTTCACTTGCTTGGTAAAAGTTACCCCAAGATATTTTACATTGTAGCTATGGTGAAGGGTACTGATTCCTGACTTCTTTCTCAGCTCTTTTATCGTTTGTATATGAGTGCTACTGATTTTTTTTTTGAGTTAATCTTGTTTCCAGTCACTTTGCCAAAAGTGTTTATCAGCTGTTGGAGTTCCCTCATAGAATATTTGCAGTCACTTATATATACTATCAAGTCATCTGCATATAGTGATACTTTGACTTCTTGCTTTCCAATTTGTATCCACTTGAATCTCCTTTTGTTGTCTTATTGCTCTAGCAATAACTTCAAGTACTACATTGAATAGACGTGGAGGAGAGTGGACAGCCTTGTCTTGCTCCTGATTTTGGTGGAATTACTTTGAGTTTCTATGCATTTAATTTTATGTTGGCTGTCAGCTTGCTGTATATTGCCTTTATTATGTTCAAGTAAGTTCCTTGTACCCTGATCTCTCCTAGAATTTTATTGTGAAGCGGTGTTGAATTTTGTCAAAAGCTTTTTCAGCATCTAATGAGATGATCATGTGTTTTTTTTTTTTCTTTCAGTTGATTTATATTGTGGATTATGCTGACACATTTTCATATGTTGAACTGCTCCTGCATTTCTGAGATGAAGTGCACTTATCATGCTGGATGATCTTTTTGGTGTGTTCTGGGATTTGGTTTGCCAGTATTTTATTGAGTATTTTTGCATCAAAGTTCATTAGGGAAATTGGTCTGTAATTCTCCTTTTTTGTGGAATATTTGTGTGGTTTTGGTAACAGAGTTGTGGTATCATAAAAAATTTTGGTAATGTTCTTTCTGTTTTTATTTTGTGGGATAATTTGAGGAGCACTGGTATTAGCTCACTTTGAAGTATGGTAGAATTCTTCACTGAAACTATCTGGTCCTGGAATTTTTAGGTTTGGAGACTTTTAATGACTACTTTTATTTCCGTAGGAGTTATAGGTATATTTAAATTACTTATCTGTACTAAATTTAATTTTGGTATTGTTATCTTTCAAGAAATTTGTGCATTTCTGTTAGATTTTCCAATTTTGTGGAATATAGGTTTTTAAAGTATGACCTAATGATTTTCTGGATTTCCTCAGTGTCTATTGTTATATCCCCCATTTTTCCTGATTATGTTAATTTAGATATTCTCTCCCTTTTAGTTAGTTTGGATAAGTGTTTGTCTATCCTGTTGATTTTCTCAAAGAATGAAGTTTCAGTGAGTCTTTTTATTGTTCTCTTTGTTTCTATTTCATTGATTTTAGCCCTCAGTTTGATTATTTCCTACTGTCTACCCCTCTTGGGTGTTTTGTTACTTTTTGTTCTAGAGCTTTCCGGTGTGCTGCTGCTAGTATGAGATTTCACCAATTTTTTTTTTTATACAGACACTTTGGGCTGGGAATTTTTGTCTTTTCACTGTTTTCATTGTGTCTCATAAGTTTGGGTTGTTGTGCATTTATTGTCATTGAATTCTATGAAGTCTTCAATTTATTTATTTCTTCCTTAACCCAGTGGTAATTCAGTGAAGAGTTGTTTCATTTCTATGAGTTTGTAGGCTTTCTGTAGTTTGTATTGTTGAATTCCAACTGTAAACCAAGGTAATCAGATAAAATACAGAGAGTTATTCCATTTTGTGTGAGTGTGTGTGTGTGTGTGTGTGTGTGAGAGAGAGAGAGAGAGAGAGAGAGAGAGAGAGAGAGAGAGAGAGAGAGAGAGACTTGCTTTGTGACTGACTATGTGGTCATTTTTGGAGAAGGTTCCTTTTATATTCTTTGGTGTTTGGGTGAAACATTTTGTAAATATCTGCTGGATCCATTTGATTCACAATATCTGTTAGTTCTATTATTTCTCTGTTTAGCTTCTGTCTAGACTACCTATTGGTGAGACTGGAGTGCTGAAGTCTCCTACATAATGTGTGGGTTCCATATGTGATTTAAGCTTTAGTAATATTTCTTTTACAAATGTGGGTGCCCTTGTATTTATGACACAGATGTTCAGAATTGAGACATCAACTTGGTTAATTTGTCCTTTGATGAATATAAAATGTCTTTCTCCATCTCTTTTGATTAATTTTGCTTGTAAGTCTATTTTGTTAGATGTTAGGATAGCTACACCAGCTTGCTTTTTAGGTCCATTTGATTGTAAATTTTTTTCCTTCTTTTTAAACCCTTTACTCTGATGTAATGTCTGTCTTTGATGTTGAGGTGTGTTTCTTGTATGTAGAAGAAAGAAGGATCTTATTTTAATATCCATTCTGTTACCCTGTGTCTTTTTATTGCTGAATTGAGTCTATTGATATTGAGAGATAATAATGACCAGTGATTGTTAAATCCTGTTATTTTGTTATTGTTGTTGTTGCTGTTGGTGGTGGTGGTGGTGGTGGTGGTGGTGTGTATGTGTGTCCCTCTTTTGGGGTTTTGTTGGTGTAGCATTAGATATTGCCTGTGTTTTCATGGGTGTAGCTAACTTCTTTGCATCAGAGATTTCCTTCTAGTACCTTCTATATGGCTGGATTTGGGGATAGATATTGATTGAATTTGACTTTGTCATAAAATATCTTGCTTTAAAAATATAAAATGCTTCATTTACATGCCATCCTTTGCAGGGGCCATGCCAATTTCCCTATATCATTCTAATTTTAGTGTATGTGCTGCTGAGGTGAGCACACTTGTAGTTTTCTATAACAGTCTCAGTCTATTGCAAAGAGAAGTTGCCTAGGTGAGGGGTGAAGACTGTAATCAATATCTATTTTTATTTCTTAAATCCCCTCTCTCTCTCTCTCTCTCTCTCTCTCTCTCTCTCTCTGTCTGTCTAATACCACTACAGCTTCACTTTAAGTTCTTTTAAAACTAAGCTTTGTTGTCTTTATACCTTAGAGAAATATTATTATTTTTTGGGTTTTCAAGACAGGGTTTCTCTGTGTAGCTTTGAAGCCTATCCTGGCACTTTCTCTGGAGTCCAGTCTGGCCTTGAACTCACAGAGATCCGCTTGCCTCTGCCTCCCAAGTGCTGGGATTAAGGGTGTGAGCCACCAATGCCCGGCAAGAAATATTATTTTTAAAAAGTCCTAAATGAGTTTCAACCTAATTACAACACTGATTTCACTAAGAATATATTGCAGATTCTTCCAACATCTGCTCAGGCAGGGAGTGAGTCCAAATGAGTGTTTACTCCATATGAAACATTCTAGTCATCTTCTGAAAAAAATCACTCTCCTAGAAATACATGTGTAAATGCTCATTCTTTACTGAGATAAAATTACTACATGATGCATTAAAAGGGCTACCGGGGAAGAGATTCTTCAAACACTTCAACCAAAACAAGCATGATTTTCCAAAGTCATGGCACACTGTTGACTATTCTCCAATAATTAAGTCCAGGAAAAAGTCATCACTATGAACAATCACTTCAACTACTCCATGTCCGTGGAAAGTTGCACCTGAACACAGCCAGAGAGATCCTGAGGGCAATGGGAATTGTTCTTAAGGAACACTTCAAGCCCCTTCAAAAACAGAAAATGAAAGAAATAGAACAAGTCAAAACTTCTGTGTACTAATTGGGTTTTGCTTTCACATCTCATTTATGCCAATCTGCTCTTTGTGATAATTATCTGTTTTCAGGCAAAATGGCAAAAAAATATGCAGCAAGTATAATATTCCAAGAATGTAACCTGTGAGCAGAAAATTAGACTCTACTGTTAGTGATAGATCTAATTCATTATCAATCATCATTATTATATTTCAATGAGAGAGTAAGTTGGACATCAAATGCTGAGTGGGTTAGTATGTGAAATGTGTGAGTGTTCACACATTCTGTAACTTCTATAACGTTGAACTTTAGCTGGACTCAACATTTTTATTCCAAAAACTTATCTGATCACTGGATTCAACCCTGGGCAGTCCCATGAATGCCCAGGGACATGGGTTGCAATGAAAGCTAGAGGAGGCTGGCAACTCAGTACAACCACTGCATATCTGCACACCCCTCACTTAGCACACTCCTTCACGTCACAGGAGAAAGCATCTCAAACAGACAACAGTTTTCATCTGTTCATCAGCACCCATCAAAAACACATCTTTTTGTTTCTCCCTTCCACACAGACATGGAAACCTGACTTACGGATAGTTTAAGAAAACCAATTCTTCCCCTGTTGCTGGAGAGGTTCTTCTGTCAACTTTTTAAAGCCATTTGAAAATCTTCTGGCCTCCGTTTACCCAAACCCAGTGAGCTCAGTAGCGGTTTTCCATCACAAAATGCTTTCAGGAGATAAATTGACAGGGTGTAACAGGGATAGTGCATGATTTAATGTCAATTTTTAATATGCCATCTCCTCTGAATTTTCTACCCCATAGTCCTATTCTGGTTGAGGCAGGTAGTGAAAAGAATATAAACTCCTAGGAGTGTTCCTGTCATGTCCTAGCAGCACTTGTCAAATATAGCATTTGGTGGAGCATGTCCAAAGTGAAAGAAAAACTCCCATTTCCCCAGCTTTGGGCCTGTCCAGGTTGCCTTGTCTCCCTCCTGTGTCTTCCACCCATCTTCAGTCCTCTGCCTGTCTTTGCCCTGGTGAAATTCCCCAAAGTCCTCTGTATTCTGAAAGCCCCTTCTAAGTGTTTAAGAAAACAAATGCTTTCTTATTCCTTCATTCCCTAAACCTTTTCCCATGCTCAATACTGCAAAGGGAAGTCTACTAACCAAGTAGGTGTTTCTTTTTTAAATTAATTTTTATTGAAATTAAAAACAATCTTATTTACATACCAATCCCAGTTCCCTCTCCCTCCTGTCCTCCCATCCCCCCACCAACCCATCATAGGTGTTTCTAACAGTGAATCTGTGCTTCCTTGACCCTCAGGAGAGCGCCAGGGAACATTACAATGGATACAGCTAGAGACCCTGGGACCTGACCTTCCTTTATCAGAAATCAGTGCAGTTCCCTCCTCTGAGCCACAACAAGTTATCATCTCTGGTTACTATATCTTTAAAAAGCAGTATCACCTGTTTTGCAGTAATTAAGCAGTGTTGCATATTAATTGCTCCTTATCTATGTATGCAGTCTCATATAGAGACACATTTCATAGTTATTTTTTCCCACCAAAGAAGTCTCAATGACCAGATACAATTCCTGCTTTGGGTAGTAAAAACCAATAATTTACATTTAAATTCTTACTTACCTAGATAATTGAACCTAAGAGAGATTGGAGAAACAAAATTCTATGTTCTATTTTAATAAACCTTGAAATGTATTCAATCTCTTGTGAATCCCTACTTATGAAAGACATAATAGCAACTTGAATATGAAGCTGACATCTAAAAAGTTTACATTTGGAAGCAGGTGTATGATGTCTACATAGTAATGAACACACAAAGCTTGGACAATATAGAAATCAAAAGTTACTTCTGACCAGGATCTATGGAGGTAGGAATAAAAAAAAAAAAACTGACAAAGAAAAGAAATAGAAATAATGGGATACCCTGTAAGTTTTAAGAATTTCAGAAAGAAATAAAATAAGCTGCTTTGGCTGCAACTCATCTGCCGGCAAAGCAAGTTTGGGGCACTTGGACCATCACCATAGAGGAAATGAGGGTTCCTCTGATGGTGGTGTTTAAATTAGTCCACCAGACCTAAGATAAATGATAATCAGGTATTTATTAGGGAAACACACAGATAAGAGTAATAGCCACCCCAGTCTTCTGCTCCAGAAGATGCAGTCTCTGCCCTTCTGATGCTCTCATTGCAACCCAAGAGAGCCTGAGCCAGCACTACCTCTACCTTATAAGGGGTCACATCTGAACCTGAAACCACGTCCAGAGGGTGTGGCTACCACAGTAAGTTTACTAGCAAAGCAAGATGCCACCTCATTCCTCCTCCTTGAGAGAAGAGTGATTGGTTGTAGTAAAACAGCGTCCTGTCCTAGTGTCTGAGTGGAACTAGGTAATGGATCAGAGCTCTGGGAAAGCTGAAAGAAATCCATATCCATGAGTCTGGGAAGATAAGGAGAAGAAGGTACAGTCCGGGTAACTGCAAATGTGATTTGTTGAAACATCTTGAATGACTTTCAGCCAACACAGAGAATGATGCTGGGAGAAGGACTAGTTTTGTCCCATTGAGTTTAGTGTTAATTATAGTATAAATGCCTAAGGGCTGCCTCAGGCACCTTTATATCCACTAATACAAGAAAGGAAGGCAAGAGTTGAGAGTTAATCAGGTTAATTATTTTCCTTTGTAGAAAACTGGCAGGCCTTGGTCACTTAGAGGTCAGATGCCTGTCTCGTGACAAGGAACCCATCAGAAGTTAGTCACTAGAAAGTCAGATGCCTGTCTCGTGACAAGGAACCAATCGGAAGTTAGCTGGTGGCGCTATGCTTTACGACCCTGGGTGTGCTTTAAGGACAAGCACTCAGAAATGACATAGAGAGCATAGCAACCACCCTGGGAGGGCCTATGGGCCATAACAACCAGTTGACCAATCAACACAGGGCAAGCCCTTCAAGCCTGGAGGCACACCAATCGTGAGCCTGTGTGCACCCCTAGACACTCCCCCTACACTGCCCTATAAGATCTTTCGGGAGCCCCTAGGAGCCATCTTTTCTAGCCATCCGCCATGGCGGGTGGGTGAAAGACCCGAGCTAACATGGGGTTAGCTCGTTAAATTACAATAAAGCCTCGTGCAGTTTGCAGCAAAAAAAAAAAAAAAAAAAAAAAAAAAAAAAAAAAAGAAAAAGAAAAAAAGAAAACTGGCAGGCTAGAGAGCGTTATAAAGACTAGAAATGGATATTACCAGTGTTGAATTTAATCCCTTAACCCCAGTCAAGGCACCCTGGCCAGTTCTCACACTCTGACTTAGAAGTTCTGGTTCTCCAGCAACTAGAGTCAGACACAATTTACTTACCAAACTGAGAGACCGTAACAAGGGCGCCTTTGTAAGGTTTTCTCAGCCAGCAGCTTTCAACTTACGTGACAATATTCTGAACTGAAACCATGACACAAACCTGATCTAGGAAAGATCAGTCATTTTTCTGATGCTCTTCCAAAGAGAACTGTACCCAAACCCTAGCTCTGCACTGGTTCCTAGTTTCCACAGGAAGAGGACAATGATCCCGTGCAGTTCAAAGAGCTGTGCCTTGAAGGGTTTTGGTTCTAAGGCCTTTGATTTTCATCCTGACTTCAGCAAACCAAAAATACTGTTTGGCTCTGTCACCGGTAATTGGTACATTCCTAACAGACTAGTAACTGCTTAGAAATTCTGGTATGTCTTAAAAGAAAATGGGAAAGTATACATATAAGTTTCTTTCAGTGGACCTACAATAAAAGCCAGAAGATTGAATAATGAAAAGTAAAAAAATGATGATTTTTATTCCTCCTTGCCTAAATTTCAAATATATTCAATACATACCACCAGTGGACTTTTGTTGCAGACGAAAGACTCACCTTCCTATCAGTGCATATACTACCACACACTTGGTGTTTCCATACACCACTAAATGCTATGAAAGGTTCATGACTTGAGGGGGAACTCACATAGGTACACAACACAGAATTAAAAGATCTAGTTGCCAGAGAAAGGTTGACTAGAGGAC
The DNA here is from genome assembly GCF_003668045.3 of Cricetulus griseus. NCBI lineage: Eukaryota > Metazoa > Chordata > Mammalia > Rodentia > Cricetidae > Cricetulus > Cricetulus griseus. Next base: position 29,937,141 of record NC_048596.1, on the reverse strand, counting down.
AAAGGTCACTATATATAATTCAGGAAAAGCAATTGCATAAGCAAATCCATCCACAGAGAAGAGTGAGGACCATGCTCAGGAATGGCAGGTATTCTCTTTTGTTTGCCTCACTGAGTCAGACACTGCATCTGCTCATAACCCCCACTGCAAATAACAAAAGCACAGGTATCATCCCATCAGCCCCCACTGAGTTTTGTTCCATGGATGCACGAACTCATAAAATCACCAAAGGAGAGCCAGACACATTCCCATCTCAGTGTGCTCTATGGCAATGGGCATCTTCCTAGAGATCTTGACACATACATTTTTCAAAGCTCCCTGTGTCTATAAAAATAAAACAAAACCCTCTTACAGCTACATTTCCAGTCTGGACTCACTAGTACCTTGTTCTGTCCCTACCATAGTTTCTCATTTGTAAAGTGTGAATAATTGCAACACATGCCTTGTCTGTATGCAGCAGGGTAGCTGTGTGGTGACAGATATTCTCACTAGAAAATTATTCTGTTGAATATGATGTTGCCAAAGGCATAAGTCAAGTGTACACTAGAATGTGTGTGTGTGTGGGGGGGTGTTATTAAGGAGGGGTTCTTTCCCAGTAGATGCAGAGAGGGTGGAGGAACACAGGAATATACACACACAGAGGCAAAGGGAGGAAGCTGCTCAATTACTCAAAATGAGTGGCTGTTGCTGTGAAGTAGGGGAGAACCAAACCCCAAACCGCAGGTCACTTTTCATCTTCCTGTCACTTTCAGGAAATGCCAAGAAGTAAAAATAAAAGATGCAACAAGAGTTTTTCCATGCACTAAGCCAGAGGCAGCTACCTCAACAGGAAACTCTTCCTAATAGTTGCAGAATCAAATCCAGGGGCTGACCAGAAAGTATACAGCTCTGGGGGAAACCAAGAAATGTCAAAGAGAGGAGGAAAGAAGTTTGTTCTTAATAGCAAAAAGGCTCCTGCTTATTTCTTGTCTCAATTTTCAGGCAAAGCAAAAGAAAACAAAGTATACAGATTGTCACTTACACAACCCAGAGGAAGAGTCACCCAGCCATCCACAAGCTTTGATGTGTACCAGCAAGGAACCAGGGAAAAACAAGCCAGAAATTGAGATCCTTCCCCTCCTCTTGAAGAGGCAAAACTAGTTAAAATAAAATTCTCCTTTTGAAAATATATAGGAAACTTACAGCGTTCTGATTATCCTTTAAGAAAGTACTCATTTACAAATTGGAAATCAAGGGCCCACAGAATTTAAATTATTCACACAAAAAATGTAAAGCTCACTACTTATGGAAGCAGCGTTGAAATCTATCTCTTGTAAACAATGCTTTCCCATAATAGTAACCAAGGGACTTGCTGGCAGCGCTTTTTATTTTTTTATTTTCTTAAAGCATTGCCACACCTCCTGCTGTGCCCTTGGTTGCCTAGAAAATTCCGTTTGGGCTTCACATTCTCTCTTGGCCCTTAGTCAGAAAACAGTTGGGATGTGGCCATGTCATAAATCACCAAAGCCTTACAAGGCAGCATTACAATGCCTACAGAAAGAAGAGCTCTAAATTTGAAGAGAGATGAAAACCTAAGAAGAAAGGTTTGTGTACCCCTCTCAGCTCATGAATCGTGATGGGTGACAAAATCAGGTAATAAGTTTGCATTTGCTTGTAACATTTTTCAGGATGAATGAATATAACATTGAGATGGCATTTCCTACCAATAAATTGATTCAGAATTTAAAATAATAATAATAATAATACTGTGTGTATGTGTATATACATATAGAGGTATGCTTTCATACACACTAGTACATGCATGTGGAGGCCAGAGGTAAACGTTTGGTGTTTCCCTTTATTGTTTTCTACATTAGGTCTCTCAGTGAACACGAAGGCCACTGATTCAGATAGAAGAGCTAGCCAGCAAACTCCAGGTGTCAGTCTTTCTTGGCTATCCCAACACTAGGATTCCTGTTGCATGCCACCATGTCTGGCTTTTGTGTGAGTGTCGGGGATCACACTCAGGTCCGCAAGCTTGTACAGCATGTATTGTACTGGCTGAGTCACCATCACCCCTGGCCCAAGTGTTTGCATTTTGGAAAAGAACACTGGCATGTGTTTTCTTCAGTACCATAAGTCTACTCTGGGAAAACACTAAGAGGTCACTAACCCAGTCTCTGTTCTCTCTCCCTCTCTTGCTCTCTGTAACCAATTATATTCCAAGTCTCATCAACTCTACTTCCAAAATGTCTTTCCTCATTCTGAACCCAGCACCACTGTGGAATTTCACATTTTCTCATTTTGTTGTTAAACTTACTGCTCTTTTCAGCTTTTATTTCCCGCCACTAATATCCATTCTTTGTAGCAAACCTGTTACCAGCTGAAGTCGTTTCAACAGAATTATGGTGATATTCAGAAACATGCAGTGCCTTTCCACCATCTTTCAAGTTTTAGAACAAATAAGTTCCCTAGCTTCCGAGGCATACCATAATATAGCATAATGGCAACTGTCCATTTCTCACTAGATAAAATGGCCTAATGGCCATTCTCAAAGGAACCTTAAATCATCTTGTTTCGAAGATCTTCAATAATGTAACTGAAGAATTTCTTCTTGTTGTCCTCAAGCACCATCCTTGTATCTCTTTGAAAAAATACTCTATGCTCTTCCTTAAATAATTTATAAACTTGATCCACTTACTTTATTAATTATGTCTTCTTTGAAAAGACTGTATGTCTTCTAAGACTAAGACTGGTCTGCAGGAGAGATGATTCTGTTGAGAATGGTCTGACCACTCTCCACATCTGAAAGTAGATATGGTTTCCTTGAGATAAAGCATGAAACAGGAATTTTGTGGTCTCAGAAGAAACCTGCTGCAGTGTAAGTGAAAGAACTCCACATCAGCAGAGGGAGCCAGACATAGAGATAGCACCAAGAGAAATCTGTCCTGAGCCTACTTCTGTGTTAAGAAATAGACTAGCCTCTAGTGTATAGGCTAACCCACAGAGATTTTCCTCCCTCCCTTCCTCCCTCGCTTCCCCTCCCCCACCCCGCTCCCATGTGAACAGTCTGGATGTTATAAGCTGCAGTAGTCAGCCTTTTGCCATCCAGCCTCTTTGTAACTGATATGAAATTCCCCAAGTCTTTCAGGGCTCTGCATCTTGACCAGCACATGTAGAAAGACTATAGTTACAATTTTTAAGCAAACAGTATCTACAAGAGCTGGGGAATGGTAACATCTACCCAAAGGATTCTAGAGAAGTTGTCACCAACATCAGCTATTGAGTCTCTTGTGAGACTTGTGATAGCTCATAGTCAATACAAAATTGTACTTGCTCAGTAAGCAACTGTTCAGAAGAAATGACCACAGAAAGAAATGGCTCTGCCCTCCTACACGAAGCATGTCAGAATGTTCTTACACACAGACACCTGCTCACTTACTATCCATTAGAGGCAGTGGCTCTATAACATTGTTTATAAACACCAAAATCTATTGTGCATTTTGCAGCCACTGATAACCTCCCATAACTTTTCCCTGTATTGTGACCTTCACTGTATCATGAAACTCAGAAAGGAAGAAGTCTTTTCAGACTCTTCCTGTAAGGTCACCAGAATCATCCCTAAAGGTTTTACCCTCTATGACCTAATTATATTCGAAAAGGCCCCCTTTAAAGACAATCATACTCGATATTAGATTTCAACATAACTTTTGGAATGACACAAATACTTAGCAGCATTAACTCCTGCATGAGAAAGGCAAAAAAATAAAATAAAATAATGGGTTGGTTATATTGTATTTCTTTCATAAAGAATTTCACTACAAAGTCTAAGCTAATACTTTATTTTAATTCATTATAAAGTATATTTTATTTTATATAATAATAATAATAATAATAATAATAATAAATTAATTCATATCCGGAGAAAAATCAAACAGTTTATCACTCTTAAAGTTTTAAGGTGAGAATTTTGGGAACAATTTCTAGTGAATACAACCACTTTTGTTCTTAATGACAGAATGGCTAATAGCAGCTCATCAGGCTACTGATTATATCAATAAATACTTACAAAGAAAACCAAATATTGCCTCACTAAGCCCAAGAGACTCTCTTAGCAGTATTCAATCATTTACCATGTGGAAGTCTTCTTTGGATCAATGAGAAACAAATGAACAATGATATTTCAGTAGATGGAACACTAAGCCTATTAGGACTATTGTATTACTGAGTCCAGCTGTATTATGTTCAAGTCTATGTTTGGGATATAATCAGTATGGCTTCATTTTACAAGTCCTGATAAATTTCTAAAATATAAGATACATGCTATTAAAAACTGAAGCCTAAATTTATGCTTTTAATAATCAAGTAAGCATGTGTTAAATGTTATCAGTGTACAGGTGATTTTACTAATAGCAAATTGAAGTAGATAGATGCATAGGATCTGATTCCTCCCCTAAAAATGGCTATAATCTAGTAAGTAAACCATGAATGTACAGGAATATATCAGACTCTTACTTGAAACACTTTTTTATTTTATTATCACCTAACTATGCTGTACAAACTCCTTATTACCCAAATCCCTTTACACTTCACAATCCCATCATTCCTACCTCTCTGGGACTTATTCCTAAATAAATTGGTCAATAACCTATAGACATTCCCACAGGCCAATTTGGTAAGGGCAATTCCTAAACTGAGATTCCCTCTTCCTAAGTATGTCTAAATTTGTATCAACCTTAAAATTCTAACTATAATAGTGCCTTGTTCTCAGTGAGAACCTTTCTTGAAACACAATGTGGAACACTCCTGAGAAATGTGATACCCAAGGGTTGACCTCTGGCCTAAACAAGAACTCATACACACACACACACACACACACACACAAATTCATACCCTCCCACATGAAATTATATATTCCACATTTGAAATTTCATACCACATGAAAATATATATAAATACAACAAAGCATTACAAATGGATACTAGTAGTCAGAAGAACAAATGCTCTTATCTAAGTGCAAAGAGCACAGGTGCAAAGGTGCAACTCCTTGCTAAGTTATGCACATTGAAGGCACTAATTGAGGAGCTTATTAATGCAGTGAAAGTTGACTGATAACTCCCTTTTCCACCTTTTCAGACTGATGACTTTTACATGTTAGCTGTTACATATAATCATTTCATGTACAACACAGCTATTTGCAATTTTAGTTCAGAAAAAAAATAGGAGGGGGAAAAAGACACCTTTACTACCCATATTGCCAGCAACATTTTTCATCATCTTGTTCCATCCATGATTACACAAATTGCTCCTTAGCAAATATGATGCTACACCTTACCTCTTTCTTCAGGCAATAAACTTGGAGTTGCATTTCCAGAAATGCTCTAAGAACACAGACACTTCTGTGGGGCTTCATTAGAAGATTATAAGGTCATTAGATCTTTAGATGATTCCAAATCCTATTAGAAAAGTGAGCATCTTATACCAGATTTTTAGGTGAAACTTTTACTGTTCGTCTAATTGACCAACTTAAATTGTGGGAACTTCTAATCTCGACATTCTTCCCAAATACGTATTATAGGAAATGGCTCTTAAACTATTATGCAAGCAGCCAAAAGGCTGACAGCATAGAGAAAATGAAAGGCCTAATGACTTGAACTGAAGCACCGAGCTGAGCATATGTTCTGAAGTCATCTTTCCATGGTTCACTGCCGTTTTTATAGATGCTTCATCAGTTGCATGGCAAATCACCGCTCAAGGAATACAGTACTGTGTTTAGAATGTTTTAAATTAAGTTACACCCACTTATGGGAAAACAGATCTTAAGATTTGGATGTGAGGCTGTGAATTTGACTGCATTTTTATTTGAATGGAAGATCATGCTGAAAGTTCCAGGCTTTAAAAGACGCTCCCCGAATATCTCTTTTTATGCCACCAGTCCTATAGTAAGATAGCTTCCCCACTCCCTATACTCTAGAGACTCCCTACTGTTGGAGTTACAATTTCATTGAGAAGAGAAAGGAAAAGAAGACAGGATGATTTCAGTTAAGACTAAGGATGCTGCAGGGTTCACATTCCTACATACAATACACAATGCAACCTTAATTTTGCTGTCTGACCTGTACTTTTGCAAAAGGTTTGAAGGCAGGGAATCCTATATTGCATAAATAAAATAATACATTTAGAAGTGAATGTGGGAGCAACCAAAGAGATTGCCTTCTTTCTCAGTTTCACAACAGTTCCAAAAGGACACTTAAAATATCTAGGCTACAGCTTCATGGAAACTGGCTTAAATCTTATTTTTGTGTGCATATACAAAGGTGTGGTATCTTTGATACTACAGTGTCTCCTAAACTACTACCAAAGCAGCGGATTTGTGATGCATTTTCCTGTGAAGAGGGTCCTCCTGTTTCGTTTAGCTTGACTCATTAGACACAGTATACAAGGAGAGAGATGCTCTCTGACCAATTTGTCCAGAGCAGACACACTGCATGCATTTCTGTAGATCTGCACCTCAAGAGGTCCTCCAGGTCTCCAGGACTTACTTCATAGCCCCAAATATATTCTTCCATTTGAAATATCCCTAACTTACTACATATCCTCCTATATATTCTTCCCTTTGAAATGTACCTTTCCTACCTTATTGGAAATTGTCATCTTTGCGTTGATTAATTTCTTCCATGGTTGGGGGACCTCCTTCAATAGGTGTTAATGATTCTTACTAAATCATTTTAAGGGTATCCTACATGCCAAAGACAATGAGAGCAGCATTCACCCAGCAAAGGGGCTCACTACCTAATTGAGGAAACAACAGGGCAAATAATGGAAACATAAGCAGATGGATGCCCAGTCAAGGCATCAATTGCATCTTTGAGGAGAGAGACACATAGCCTCTCCTTTTATTGTCCTTCTAGTGGAATAAAACTCTAACCCAGCACTTTTCAGATATTAGGGAACAATTTAAACACAACATAGACTCTACATGTGATTCTGAGTAGTTTCACCCACAGGAAGTTGAATGAAGTCTTATTTTTGTGTGCATATACAAAGGTGTGGTATCTTTGGTACTACAGTGTCTCCTAAACTACTACCAAAGCAACGGATTTGTGATGCATTTTCCTGTGAAGAGGGTCCTGAATTCACCCAACCTGAATCAAGTTGTGTAAGCTACAAAAGATGCCCGCATTATGCAATTGCCTCGGGGTGCCATGGGTCACACCCAACCACATCTAAGACAAGAAGCTGCTGTACAGTTTTGCCATTTCTCAGTAACTCATGAGCTACAGTCCTCCCCAACTTACTTCCACCAGCAAATCCCAGGTCATTTCAGGTTGAAAGAGCATATTTATTATGTTATTTAAGTATGTAGGATGGAAATAACATATATAAAAGCAGGCAACTATTTTTTCAGTTCTTCTCCTTCTCACTGACAAAGATATTTAGTGTTGTTTTCCCACCCTGTTTTGTTAGAGTGATAGCTGTTTCCAAGAAGTTTTACTCAAGGTGGTAATTTGTATAGATGTCTATGTTTTTGTAACAGAATTATTGGTATACATGCTCATTATTTGAGTAAGCATATAAAACTTAACAACAAGTTACACAGGTCTTAAATACATAGCTACACACACACACACACACACACACACACACACACACACACACACACACACACAGAGAGAGAGAGAGAGAGGGGGGGGGTAAAAATTGTTTGGCTAAAACAATTACCTTTGGCTATGGAATGGCTCCAATAGCCCTTAAAGTGGTAGTTATCAATCTTGTCCATTCTTCTAAAGACCATTCTACTTCATCATCCCATTTTCATTTCTTCTCTTCCTACACCTTGGTAATAATTACAGCAAAGGGTCTGCCTCTTCCTTCTTTTCAAACCACTTTTCAGTTAGGAATGTTGTAGAGAATTTAGAATTTTAAAGCTGAAGTATGCTTTGATATTTGTATCCTGCTACAGCCCAAAAAACAAATGTTTCCTCCAACTCTGATTTAAATTCACCCACCAAAACTGTATTTTTCTATGAAATTGGTATGCCGCCAGCTCCCATCACAGTGCCTGGCAAACGTGTACTTAATAAGTATTAGTTGGAGATTCACATTTTAATAAATCAACTGTTAATTATTCTGTTGCTATCAGCACATGAATGTTCTTCATGTAGGACTTGTGGCACTTTCCTAATAAAAAAGAAAGCCAAACAATTATGGTCTTTAAAGAAATGGAAAGCTAAGATATCATTTGTTTCACTTAACATTGATGTTAACTTCAAAAGACCTTTGAGCCCTAACTTTCCCCTTAGAGGCTCCTAATTAGTACCTAGTGACTAAGAAAGAGAAAATAAAGTATATATCCCCAGTGTTGGTTTTGAAGGCTGTAAACAATAGAAGCTGAAAATAACCTACCTTATTTCTAAGTTGTTGGAATGTGACACTTGTTACTATAGGAACAGAGCCAGTAATTATTCATCTTAATTCAACTGATTAATTTAAACAGCAAAAGAATTGGAAAATTGAAAACTGATGTTTGAACTGAATTAAGGAGGCAATGCAAATGCAAGTGACACTAACCTAGCTCCAGGATGTATGTGTCCAACTCAAAGCTACTTAATTATAATACAAAGTTAACTAAAGTAAGTATCAGCTGATGAATAAGATGACCACATCAGTGGCTAATGAGACTAAGAATCACATCCAGATCCATCTGAAATGAGGTGTTTTGTAGTTGTTATTCTTGTTTTGTCTTGTCTTGACACAGACCATTGTTTTCCAAATGAGCCCCACCAACTTGCTAAAGCTTAGGCAGATGAAGGCATGTTTCCCAAAACATGTTTGATGCTATAGTGTGATGGTGGTCTCCAAAGTGCATCCATTGGCCTTAATCTTCCTTAAGAATACTGAGCAGTGAAGAGATGAGACCTGGAGAACTCTACACTCTTGGATCCACTAAGGCTGCTGCTCCAGTTCTCAGTTCTGCTCCTCACTGTTTCTTGACCTATTTGCCTTCCACCACACTATTTCACAATCAGGACCTCACAAAATGCAGCACCTTAATCTTAGATGTCCCACAGATCTTTGAATCAGTATGTTTCTGATGATTGTAGCTTAGCCACTTTGAAATGTTCCATTTATAGAAAGACAAAATGGATGGCAATACATGCCATCAAAATACTACAAAACACAATAAAGCTTTCAGCTTTTGCCTTTGAATTACTAAGTTGAACATTGGGAATTTTAAAAATATTCATCAACATGAAAAATTGGACATAGATATTTTATTGTATGTTTTAAATGTACATTTGAAAATTTATTTTGAAAAACTAAATTCTGATGCTAAGTAGAAATCTTATTCTATGTTCCAAAATGTGTGGTATGATTTTGTGTGGTATGATTTCTTAACTACCTCACATATTAACAAAGAAGAAGATGATATTGTATGTACACATTGTAGTGAAACTCACAATATAAATTATATTTTATAAGTTACATATTTATAGTATAATAAAGATCATATTTTATTTATTATTTATTTTTATGTGTATGGGTGTTTTGCCTGTGTTTATGCCTTTGCACTATGTTCAAAAAGTTACCGAGGTCAGAAGAGAGAGTCAGATCCCCTGAAACTAGAGTTACAGATGGTTGTAAACAAATCTGGGTGCGGGGAATAGAACCCAGGTCCTCTGGAATAGCTGCCAGTACTCTTACTAACTCAGCTATCTCTCTATCTCTGCTTTAAAACTAACAAGAGCAGGTGGAAAAGTCCAGCTTAGTTTCTACAAGACAGGTTCCTGGCCAACAGCATCACACCTTTGCATGACATTCTCACGTGTACCCTTTCTTAGGAATGATAAGATTTTGTGTGTTCCCTCTCCCTGGCCTATCTCCTACCTGTAGATAGAAAATACGAAGATTAGCTTGATTTTGGAAGTTATTGTTCTGCCTCAACATAAATTTATGCCATTTGTAAACATCTTATTTATAAGCAAACATTTCATACAAAAGCCTACCCTTACAATCCTTGCCACTGCGACTTCTGGAAAAATGAGGTTGCTGCTGAAAGTGCACACGATCTATAGTTTCAGAATGTGGTGTTTTATATGCAAATACATTTGTTTAAAATCTTAATTTATCATTTTTATAGTTTAACTTAAAAATAAAGTAAAATATGTCTTACAATATTTTTCATGATCTGGCCCATTAGTTAGTCAACTTTAATCACTTTCTGACATAAATTGATTCTGGAAAATGTTATATATAACAAATCAACCCAAAATATAGTATTTATTTAGAATAAATAAATAGAATCAAAGATCTTTTAACCTACCCTCAATTCTGAGTTAGTAATTGTAGGGTAGGCTCATAAACTTTAATATTTCATGCTGGTGGTATCTAAGCTACAGTGATTAAAGCCAGCCCTGCTCAAACTGTTGAGTTCCCCAAATCTTCTATTATATCTTCATGATTTTCTTCTCCAGAATTTCTGTCAGTCAGTGAGTATCCCTTGAGCAGTAATGTATGCCAATTCCTTCTCATCTTTCAAACTGTTTCCAAGATGAAGCTGCCCAGTAATGCCATGGGATACTGTGAGAAGGTGTATTGCTGTGATTGGTGTAATAAAGAGCTGAATGGCCAATAACTAGGCAGGAGATATAGGTGGGACTTCCAGGAATAGAAAGAAAGAGGAGATAAATCAAAGTGTGCAGGGGATGCCATGTAGACATGGGAAGTCAGATGTATGGAATAAAAGAAAGATAAAAAGATACATGGTAGAACATACATTAATAAAATCAGGTTAAGTTATAAGAGCTAATGAAACAAGTCTAAGCTATTGGCCAACCTTTCTCTGTGTCATCATTGGAGAGCTAGTTAGAAATAAGCCTAACCTATTGACAAAGCTTTCATAATATATTAATAGTGTCTATGTATTGTTATTGGGGAGACAACAGTCTCAATGGAAAAGTCTGACTACACAGTAAGAATTCCATGATCTCAGACAGCTAAATGAGATGTTCCAATGTTCCTCATGAACCCTGATCACTTTAATGACTGTGTTACAATAATCAGTATTCACTTCTACTTTTACCATTGGATCATAGCTTAGTTCAGAACAGATGTTTTCAACTAATGGTCAATGAGTAAGTGAATCAGTTGAGTGAATGACGGAGCTCACTTGGATGGCAACTGTTCAGATAAATATGCTTATATTAAACGAGACTGTTAAGATCCATCTGCCGAATCCTTCTGCCCTCCAGCAATGTCTTTCACAAGAGACTGGAATTTTTCACTTCACTTTTTCATATTAATTGACAATCTTCTAATTTAGAAGTTGATTTGAGTTAATAAACACTTTCCTTTAAAGATACAAATCTTTCTACAGGGTAAAATTATTATTGAAGTACTTTAAAAATTGTAATACTGAATGCTTTAATCAGATTTCTTTCTTCTTCAGGGATACTTTCCTACATCATCTACATATTTTTATTGGGTCAGTAAAAATCTGGGGAATACTTTTGAATGCATTCTTAAATAAAAGTCATGGTACTTTTAAAAATAATCATTTTCTTGAGTGTGCGTGCGTGTGTGTGTGTGTGTGTGTGTGTGTGTGTGTGCAGCTGCCCACTTATGCCAGGAGAGACAGAATCTTCTGGAGCTGTAGATATTGGAAGTTGTAAGAAGCCTGATGTAGGTGCTGGGGATTGAACTTAGATCCTCTGGAAGAGAAGACCATTCTTTTAACCCTGAAACATCTCTCCCTTTAGACTACATTTTCTGTTGTAATTTATTATCCCCAAATAGTCACCTACACAAATCACAGCATTTTGTGTCAAGAGTCATGGGATATTAAAGTTGAAGAAAATACGTATTTTAACCCACTTAATTTTCAGATAAGAAGATGGAGAGCCAGAAATGGCTCAGTTGTTAAGACCACTGGCTGATCTTTCAGAGTACCTGGGTTCAATTTCCAGCACCCACAAGGAAGCTCACAACTCACTGTAACTCTAGTTCCAGAGGAACCCTAACACAGAAAAATGTTCACATAAAGTTCAAATAAATAAAATATAAAAATAAAAACCACTTGAGGAAAAAAAACATAAAGTGCAAAGAGAATAAACAGGTTGACAAAAGTAACACAGTCTTTTCTTGAATGCTGGCTTTTATTTCAAGTGTCCAATAAAACTGATTATGTAGTGGTGTAGATTTTATTTTGTGATGGAGCTAATTCTAGCCCATAGCATTTATATGAAAATAGTCAATATCTGATTATGCAATGGTTATTTTTTAAATGAAGAAAAACAATTATAATAAAATCTATAGTAAGGAAGTTTTCTACCATGTGTATGGGGCTGGTCCACAGGATTCCTAATCAAGTAGGTGAAGAATGTCGGAAAATAGACACCTGCCACTTTAGACTCAGTAGAATCTAAATAGCATAAAAATACAAACACAGCATAGACCTCCACAACATGAGGCACATAGTCACACTTTATCATATGTATTCCCTGGTACTACAGTAAAAGCAAATGTCAGTTAACGAAGACAAGAGAGATTCCTTGGACCTACTGTGTGTGACAGACTTCCTATATACCTTACAGTCTTTTCAACAGTGGAGTTTCTGCTTTCTTACTCTTTGCCCTCCAGTCATGGTTCTGTTATGTGTGTGATTTCAAGAAGGCACTTATACCTCTAAGTCTCTGTTTTATTGTCTATAAAATGGGTATAATTAAAAAATCATCATGTAGATTGGTTGTAATGGTTTTTTTTTTTAAGATAAATAATTTGAAAGCATTTAGCATGAAATAAAATCACTGGCCTCAAAACTAAAGTGTAATCATTATAATCTCACATCTAGGAAAGGAGATAGATGGAAATAAGTAATTAAAATGGAAATCCACTTAATGTTTTGAGTGGCTGCAATATATAAGCCAGGTACTGCATGAATCATTACAACATATTTCCTCTTCACAACAAACCCATGAGATGAGTGCTCTTCCACTCATCTTAGAATTTATAAAACCAAGATGCAGAAGTTACTTGACATCATAAGGGTGCTGATTAAGAAAGATCAGATTCAGGGGATGGAGAGATGACTTGGAGGCTAAGAATACTCACTGCTATGGCAGAAGACCTGGGTTCTCTCAGCATCCACAAGGCAGCCTATGACTTTCTCTAACTAATTCTAGGGCATCTGATTCCCTCTCTGGCCTCCGCAGGCACCAGGAATTTATGTGGTGCAAAAACACAGGTTTAGGCAAAACACCCACACATAAAAGAAAAATAAATATTTATTTTTGAAAAAGAAAGATGAGATCTAATTAGAACTATCTCAATTTTACTCTTTTGTGAGTGTTTTCATAGACATGATGTGTTCAGCCCATTTACAATGTGCAATTTGAGAGCTATTGTTTTCTTTTAATAATCTGGATATACAGGGATGTACAAGTTCAAGTTCAAATAAGTCATGAGGAGTATAAGAATGCATGGCTAGCCACCTGTCTCCAGACTCTGCTCTACTGCTTTCACCAAGGCGTTGTAGGAGGTGAAGACTGAAGGCGCAAGGACTTAGCTTAACTATGGCAGCACTACAATGACTCAGTTCCAGCTCTGTGATCGCCCAGAGACACAAAACCTAAAGCTCAACCAATGTGTGAAGCTAAAGTATTCATCACAATGGAAGGTAGTGCAAAGGAAGAAAAGAGAGGTTCTGGCCTCCACATGGTACTAGCATTGCAGGCAGGACAACATGCCAGGGCATCCAGGTTTTACAGCAGTTTTTTAGGAGTATCTTTCCAGCATCCACTGCTACCCTCTCTCTCAATGGCCTTATGTTGTATTTAGTCACATACTATTTCACACTTTGCTAACATTCTCACAGTGATTAATCCTTGTCTACCTTGCTAATCTCTTTCCATTGCACTGATCATTTAGATTTTTCTCCCAATGCTGCTCCATTCATTGGTTCAATTTACTCCACTCATAGACCTCAGTGAAATAATTTTCATGATCCATGATCTGGAAAACTAGCTTCAGTGATTTCTATTTACTTCCCTTACTTATTTTGTCTTTTAGTTATTATTTAACTTATTCAATAGCTACCCGTGTAATTAGTTACATAGTTGCCAATAAAAACATTAAAATGTAAGCCAAAAAGTTAAACTGCTTGTAGATTGTAAAGATGGTTTAAATACGATTGGCTTTATGAATGTAAGTGTTTGGTGATTTCTTTCACACAGTTGCTCATACACATAACCAAGTACTTTGACTACATTGTCACCAGGCAGGCAGAAAAGTCACAATTTCTGTATCACTGACTAAGACGTTCTATAGCTAAGATCTTCAGTTTTCATGTCTGCAAATTGAGTGTAATAGCTCTCACACAGAATGCTGTGGATGGTATGAGATAATAAATGGGAGGCATACAGCACAGTGTTTACAAATGGGCGCCAAGCACTGCCAGGGTGTTAGTTTTATTTCTATGCTTAATTCTACACTCATATTTTATCCTGAACCCAGACCCTTACGGGCTTTGCAGAAATGCTGTCTGCTTCAGCCTATATTGTCAAATGGGACCTTGCATTTACTAAGCATTCAATGTTTATTTACTAAACAAACAAACAAAACCAAGTGCTTTTCATGTAACTGCTTACTTGTCTGTTTACAAATTTGTATTTTACAACATTAAAACATTAAATGCTAAGCAGACAGTTTAGCATTCAATACATAGTCTATCTCTCATGAGTGTGTGTGTGTGTGTGTGTGTGTGTGTGTGTGTGTGTGTGTGTATTAAAAACCTCTATGCTCCTCATTTCACAAGTTCCATTGCATTGGAATGTAAGAATTTGCTAGTACTCTAAGTCATCAAATGTCTGAAATGTCTACATGGACGAATACGTCGGAGCACATTGTATTCCCAAACTTGGTAAGTCAAGGCAGGTGAATCTGAGGTCAGAGGCTAGCCTGTGCAACATTGGAGGTTCAAAATCAACCTGTGCTACATTTTTTTATTTAGTCTCAAAGAATAATAACAAATAAAATAACATGTCTGACTGGAAATGTTATTCCATCAGTTTCATTTCTTTGCCTTCCTTGCCTGGTCACCTCTTTTGTCTCTAAGAAGAACACAGAATTTCATTTAATTAGTGAAGTCAGAAAACCTGGAGTCCCTGGAAGCAGGATGCTATTTTGACTATGGAAAAACTGACAGGAAGAAAGCCCAGAAGTTCAGTTTGTCTGAGCATCATAGGAGCATCTGGCTGTGAAGGAGCAGGGTGTCAGAAGCTCGCCCCAGGCAGAGCTTCTTTCCAGGGACTGTGCAAAAGCCTCAGCTGCAGCACACTCCTGGGGCCTCTCCATTTATCTCAGCACTCCCGGGTTACTGAGGATCAGATGAACCTCTGTTTTCAAGGC
Source organism: Cricetulus griseus (assembly GCF_003668045.3). Classification (NCBI taxonomy): domain Eukaryota; kingdom Metazoa; phylum Chordata; class Mammalia; order Rodentia; family Cricetidae; genus Cricetulus; species Cricetulus griseus. Next base: position 29,921,757 of record NC_048596.1, on the reverse strand, counting down.
TATTCTAAGTCTCTCAAGAGGCCATGACTTTTATGAGAAGAGGCTGGAGTAACACTTTCCAGTGATGTCCTAATGGAGCCAATTTCTACCTCACAAAAGGAGGCTAAGAGCCATAAGCCACACTTAGGGACACTTCTGCCCCATTCACAGAGTCCACAATCCTGAACTTTCTCCTTGTCCTTTCCCATCTCAGTCCTGTTAGAGACTCTACAGCTCGAAACTAACTGATATTCGGGTCTTGCTCTTAGGATGTAATTCTTTCCTTGAATTTGCTATGGAATAGTACCCAAACTTGTCTTATGGGGTCTTTGAGTTATTTCAGGTTTAGAAGGTGATGCCTACCACAGTTCACTCTGTAGAATACCAATCTTAGACTAAACAATCAAGACAAACATCAGAAATACCCAGTCTCCCATGAGTTCCAAGAATTAACTACCATGCCACTTAAAAGTGTGACTACTTTACACACACTGTTTTTTGCAAGATCTTCCCATGGATCCTTTGTCAACTTGTTGCAAATGTATCTTTAAAGAATAAAGTGAGATTTGCATAAAAATTTAGAATTAAACATTCAGAATATTAGGGATTTTGTTCTTTTTTTTTTTTTTTTAGATTGCTTCATTTAATGAATGTGAGTGTTTTACCTGGATGTATGTATCTGTGCCATGTGGGTCCATGGCAACCACAGAGGTCAGAAGAGACCACTGGATTTCCTGGAACTGGAGTTACAGATGGTTTTGAGCCACAACCTGAGTGCTGGGAACTGAACCCAGGCCCTCTGCAAGAACAAGTGCTCTTAACCACTGCGCAAACTCTCCAGCCCCATACATCATATTTAATATAACTAATCATGAAGGGTAGACATTAAGAGTTACTTTGGAAAGTTGTAAAGAATTGAAGCATTCTGTATATGGAGCATAAATCTGTTTGTCAAGATGTCTTATAATCTAGCAACATGTGTGAACTATTCCTCTTTGAATCTGTGTCAACAACAACAACAAAAAAAAAACCGATGGCTAGATGAGGTCAGTTATAATTAAAAAGATCCTTTATACAGACAAGACTCAGGCCACCAGAGTGAATAAACACAGCTGGCTCTGTTAGCCCTCATTTCCTTCTCAGTGTTTATCATATAGTACAAGAAAATGGTTTCAAGTGTTTACAGCCTCAGTTGAAAGATCAACTCAGAAGATTCTATGCTCCTGATTTTCCATTCACATTGAACTAAAGTTAGGAGCAACAGAAGACAGAAAGCTAAAGAACACTGCACCAATCAGAGCCACACAACACATGAGAGTTGAATTCCATTACTTCTTTTCTGTCAGAATAATATTGTTACCTAGGTCAAGTATTCAAGAAACCCAAGCAAGAGACAACGAACTTTGGATGTTTAAAGCCATCTTAATAGACCTTAAACACATACAAATGAGTAATGTGTTTGTAATAAGTAAAAATTACTGCCATTCATTCTAACTGTGTTTTGCAACTAGTATTTGGACATGATAACTTTATGATCTGAGAAGAAAAGAAGTTCACATACCTAAAGTAAATTCACCATAGGAGGATGCTGAGGCATAGCACATGAGTTGGAGGCTAGCTGGCTTATACAGAGAAACCCCATCACAGAAACAAAACAAAAATACCCAAAATGGATAATTGATTTGGAGAAATGTAGACCAACTTTTAGTTCTGTCTTTCAGTATAAGAATAATTTCTATCAAAATCAATTAAATTTGTTTCCCAGGTGGTTTACTTAGTAGATCAATATTCTGAAACAAACTGGAAGCTTTGTTTGGTCTGAGAAACAAACCTGGTTGAATATGAATGTCTGATAGAAACAAATGCAAAGAGAAAGGGTCAACTTTTAATAACTCTACTCTATTTTTATAATTACTTTTTATAATTTTATCATTGTCATTTTGAACTAAAATTATATTTTTCCAGTTACTTTATTCTCAAGAGAGAATAGCTAAGATTTTTTAATTAAATGAGACAGTCTCTATTGTCCTTATATAGATATGTATCCTTTTTCCAATATCCTTTTGCACATTTCCAGTAAAGGTAGGGAAGGGATCAGCCCTTTGGAGAACTTCTGCAATTAATTTTATATGAATTGTTGTTTATTTGAGTTTACAACCTGTACCATTCCCAGGTTATCGAGATTTATAAAAAAAAAAAACTAAGATTTAAAAAATAAAATAAAAATACTAAAAATATTCAGGTGGCTGTTCAGCATCAGTAGGACTATAAATCAAAACTTCTTTCTCCTCTTGTAAAGTATTTGAGATTTATGAGTAAAGGAAAGAAAAAGGCCCTTAAAAGATTCACTTTTAGAAAAAGTGGAAAATAAGTGTCATCTGCTGACCTTAAAATTGTGTATTTTCCATTTCCTTTAAATTTTCCAATTTTGTGGAGTAAAGGTTTTCAAAGTATGACCTAAAGATTCTCTGAATTTCCTCATTGTCTGTTGTTATGTCCCCATTTTCATTTCTGATTTTGTTAATTTGCCTGTTCTTTCTCTGCCTTTTGGTTAGCTCCAAAGTATCTGGTAACTCTAGCATCTGTTGTCATTCACACACATACACACACACATACAGATAATATACATAAAAATAAATCCAGAGACATATTGTGTACTGACTGAGATCGTGGAAGGGTAGCTATACTTCTTACTTTGCCATCATTGTAAACATAATACCCGAGACAGACATCTTAGAAGCAGAAAATTTTATTTTGGTTCCCTATTTCGGGGATATTTCTGTCCATTGTTAGAAGAAAGCATGGTGACTGTGGCAAACAGCAGTGAGTGTTCACATGCAGCTGGGCCAGAAAGCAGAGGGTCTCCGAGGGGACAGGTACCAAATTCAAATGCCTTCCCATCACCTCTATGACCTTCTTATGTCCCCCAAATACATCTCCTAAACATTGAAAATTCAGCATTATAGCTGGTGATGAAGCATTTAAAACATGGGTCTGTGCAGAACATTTCAAATTATAGCAGGTGGAAGGAGGAAGGGGGTGGCCTAGCATTAATAGATCTCAGAAATGGCAGTTCTTTCACATACTAAGACACCAAAATGCATCAACCAATGAAATAGAAAATATCATTATCAGTAGTTGAGGAAAGCATATAGATATGCCCATGAAGATGTATAGGAGGTACTCTGTAGAAAGCAATCTCTTGGCATTAGATGTTTTTAAATGCTCTCTGTTAGGAGTCAGGAAGATAGGGGAAGCCTGCTGGCTTCTTCTTTCCAGTTTGCTTCTCCAACTTCCTTTGCTCCCACCCCTACCCCAGACTGAGACTCTGACTGCCCAAAACAGAAAAAAATACATCAAAAGAGAAGTGGTGAAGATAAAGGAAGAGGTATGATTTGCCCTAATTTAATAAGTAATTATTAACATAAAACAGCCATTCAAGAAATGGAGAAAAAGTAAAAGGAGCATAAAATTACAGAAAAAGACATACTAAGAAAACTAGAAGAATAAATGAGAAGGGAAAACATAATAGGGGATAAGGGAGTTGAGTGGATAAGAGAAAAGAAAGGCAAGGGGCATCTTATGTGTACATCATTTCTTCCTACTTGAAACTTAGGCAGAAGAAGAGTAGTTACGAATATAATTAATGGGCTGTACAAGTTGGCACTCCCACCAGCAGTGGAGGAGTGTTCCCCTTTCTCCACATCCTCTCCAGCATAAACTGTCATTGGTGATTTTGATTTTAGCCATTCTGACAGGAGTAAGATGCTGTCTCAGAGTTGTTTTGATTTGCATTTCCTTGATGGTTGAAGATGTTGGGCAGTTTCTTTTTTTAATTGTTTAATTTAAATTAGAAACAAGATTGTTTTACATGTCAATCCCCGTTTCCTCTCCCTCCCCTCCTCCCCTGGTCCCCACTAACACCCTACCTATCCAATACCATTTCTGCTCCCCAGGGAAAGTGAGGCCTTCCATGGGGGTCTTTAGAGTCTGTCATAGCCTTTGGGATAGGGCCCAGGCCCTCCCCTATGTGTCTAAGCTGAGGGAGTACCCCTCTGTGTGAAATGGGATCCCAAAATCCATTCCTACACTAGAGATAAGTACTAATATACTACAAGAGGCCCCATATATTTCTGAGGCCTCCTCACTAACACCCACATTTCTTAAATGTCTATCAGCCATTTGAGATTCCTCTATTGAAAATTATCTATTTAGTTCCAAATTTTAATTGGATTATTTGGTGTTTTGGTGACTAGATTCTTGAGTTCTTGGGTTTACCTTGAGTTCTTTGTACATTTTGGAAATCAGCCCCTTATCAGATGTAGGGGTGGTGAAGATCTTTTCCCATTCTGTGGGCTGCCATTTTGTCTTGTTGGCTGTGTCCTTTGCCTTATAGAAGCTTCTCCATTTCAGGTGGTCTCATTTATTGTCGATTTCAATCTCTGTGCTACTGGTGTTATGCTCAGGAAGTGGTCTCCTGTACCACCAATTCGTTCGAGGGTACCTCCTACTTTCTCTTCTAAGAGGTTCAGTGTGGTTGGATGTATCTTGAGGTCTTTGATCCATTTGGACTTAAGTTTTGTGCATGGTGATAGGCATGGATCTATCAGCAGTCTTCTACTTGCCAGCATCTAGTTATGTCAGCACCATTTGTTGAAGATGATTTCTTTATTCCATTGTATATCTTTAGCTTCTTTGTCAAAAATCAGGTGTTCAGCCAGGCGTTGGTGGTGCACGCCTTTAATCCCAGCACTCGGGAGGCAGAGGCAGGCAGATCTCTGTGAGTTCAAGGCAGCCTGGTCTCCAGAGCGAGTGCCAGGATAGGCTCTAAAGCTACACAGAGAAACCCTGTCTCGAAAAAAAATCAGGTGTTTATAGGTATGTGGGTTAATATCAGAGTTTTCAATTCAATTCCATTGGTCTACCTGTCTATTTTTGTGCCAATACCAAACTGGTTTCAGGACTATAACTCCTTGGGGAGCACAAAGGGGATGGGATAGAGAGTTGGTGAGTGGCAGGGGAGGAGGGGAGGGAGAGGGAACTGGGATTGACATGTAAAGCAAGCTTGTTTCTAATTTAAATAAAAAATTTGAAAAGAAAAAAAAAGAATATAATTAATGGGAAACATGTAAAGCAAGCTTGTTTCTAATTTAAATAAAAAATTTGAAAAGAAAAAAAAGAATATAATTAATGGGAAACATAAATAGGAATAGTCTCTGTGGCCGTTTTCAAGAGAATGGGTTCCATAAGCTTCATGTTTGAAGGCTTGGTCTTCAGACTCAGCTGGAGTAACTGTGTAGGATTAGGAAGTATGCCCTTGTTAAGGGAGTTCTATCACTGTAGGTGGACTTTGAAGTTTCAAAAGATGCCTACGGTTCCCGATGGATGTGTCTGTGTTTCTGCCTCCAGCTCCAAGGAATCTGACACCTGTGGGCATGTGCACTCACATGCACATTCATACATATAGACACACACACCTACATAACTGAAAAGAACAAGGAATCCTTTAAAATGTGTGTATGCTGGGGTCAGGAAAGGGTGGCCAGATTTGCAGATCAGGGTGTGATTTGCTCCACTATCATATTGCTTGCTTCTCTACAAGTCACTTTGGTGATGGTATTTTTTTCAGAGCAACAGAAAAGTAATTAATTCAGTATTCATGAGACATATTCTTTTTTAATCACTATTAGTATTTATTACTATATTCCAGAGTCCAAGCAACTTTACAGAGACTTGCAGCTTTTAAAATAATAAGGCTAACCACATTGCAGGAACACATTATACATGTAATAAAAATGGAATTTACTTTAGTGAGCTTTTTTTCATGAGACAAATTCTTAAAATAATATTCAAGTTTAAAGACATGAAAAAAAGCTCTTGGGACAATCAAGCAAACCAGTGTGTGTAATTTAACAAAACTTACTAGAAAGAATAGAAAGTGAAGATAGATTCCTCCCTTAATTGAGGCTGAGAAAATTATCTGTCAAAACCAAAAAGAAACAGTGTACTAGTATACTGTCATAGACTGTCAATGAACCTTTACAGAATGAATAATTAGAAAAATTACTTCTTGTTGCAAACCCAAAAGAGAAGATGTCTTCTAGACCCCTTGGAATGTAAGCATCTCCTGCTGTGCTGGGTAAATACCCATTGTCTATACAACTGCCCCTTGCTTGCATATTCTTGCACAGACACACTGACTGACTAAGGCCAGACTTACATAAGACAACTGTCTCAGTCACTGTTCTGTTGCTATGAAGAGATACCATGGTCAAGGCAGCTCATAAAGGAAAGCATGTAATTGAGGTTTGGCCTACAGTTTCAGAGGTTTAGTCCACTATCATCATAGCAGGAATATGGAGCATTTATGACACCAGAGCAATAGCTGAGAGTTACCTCCTGATCCACAGCCAGAAAGAGAGAGACACTACACTTGGCATAATCTTTTGAAACTTCCCAGTCTACCCCCAGAGACACACTTCCTCCAATACGGCCACACTTCTTTTTTAAAAAATTCTTTTTATTTTAGAAGCACTCTTATTTACATACCAGTCCCTCCATTCCCTTGCCCTCCCATGCTCCCCACCTAACCCCCCAATCCACCCACCCACTCCCCAAGGATAGTGAAGGACAACACTTCTTAATCCTTTCAAATAGTGCCACTCTCTGTTGACTAAGCATTCAAATATATTATCTATGAAGGCCATTCTTACTCAAACTGCCACAGCAGTTTATACCAAAGTCACAGGTAAGCTATTCACAGATAGAATTTAGCAACATTAAAATGTAAAATACCAAAGATTATTGAATATTAGAAAATATTAAAACATAATAAAAAGAAAACATCTTAATAGCTTGTGAAAAACATTTGACAAAATTTAAGAGTTCCTTAATAAAATATATTACTTATACTTTAGGATATATGATGGGTCACCTGACTAGTTCTAGCCATGGTGGCTGCACCAGTCTAATTCCCACCAAGAGTTAATAGGTTCCAACTTTTCACAACTTTGATGGCATCTCTGCCATTTGATATATATATTGATGTATATTGATATATATATTGATATATTGATATATATTGATATAATATATATATGTATATATATATATATATATATATATATATATATATATGGGCAGTTATTTTTATATATGAAAGAAAGTCTCCAAGTAGTTTAATTTCCATTTTCCTGATGGCTAAGGATGTGGAACACTCTTTTAAAAGTACTTATTAGGTATTAATGTTTCTTGTTTTAAGAACTTTTTATGCAGTTTGAGAACCCATTTTTGATGGAGTTGTTTCTTTATGTTTACATGTTTGAGAACATTTTATATTCTAGATCCTCATCCTATGTCAGAAACATAGCTGGCAAAGATTTTCTTCCATTCTGCAGATTGTCTGTCACCTGTGTGACAAGTTTCTTGACTGCATAGAGATGTTGTAACTACATGAAGTTCTATTTATCAATTCTTTTTTTCTATTTCCTGAGTAACTGAAGTCCTATTTAGGTATACCTTATGCATCCCCAAATGCTTTTTAAAGGATTTTGTTACTTTGCATCTTATATGAATGTACATGGGGGCTATCTATGTTGCACTATGTGCATGCAGGTGCCCCAGGAAGCCAGAGGACTAGTTAGGATCCCTTGGAACTGGAGTTTCTAGTGGTTGTGAGCCAACATGTAAAAGCAGCATGTACTTTTAACTGTGAGCAATCAATCTAGAACCCAATGCTTGTATCTTGTAGTGAATTCTCTATTTTTCCTCTAGCAGCAACAGAGTTCCAGGTTTTATGCTAAGATCTTTCTTCCATTTGTAGTTGAATTTTGTATAGGATAAGAGAAAAAGCTACTTGTCATTTATTTACCTGTGGGTAACTTATTTTTCTGGAACCATTTGGTGAAGATGTTGTCTTTTCTCCCATGTGTATTTTTGATTTGGGGGGGAAGGTGGCAAAAAATTAGATAGCTATAGATGTACTAGTTCTGGAAATGTTAATTCAAATGAAGGATGTATTAAAAATACGGAAACCTCTCAGGAAATCTACTAACTTGTAAACCAACTTGAGAAAGAATGTTAAAAAGAGAGTTAGAGGAGAGATATACTAGATGGCTCTACGGCTGTAGAACCCTGAAGCTGGAACCTATTGAACAGTGGTTGCTTGTACTTTGTCTGCACATAACTGAGTGGTTCAATAGTCAATCATAGATTAAGGAGGGACTCATGAGGTCCCACCCTTCCTGCTGAACTATTGGCTACTGATGGATTCTGAGTCTACCAGGCTCCAATGGATATTTCCACATCTCTGGTTACACTGATGTTCTAATTAAAATCAATGGGTCACAAAAACACATGGATGTGGGAAAGGGATTTGGACAGTGGAGAGGGAGTAAGAGAGATAGAAAAGAGTTAAGCATGGGTAAGGGTAAAATAATCAATATACTATATTATGCATGAAACTGTCAAAGAACAAACAAATTAGTAGAGTTTTAAAAATTAAAGATAGAAAGTACTCAATGAATGGGTGTCAATACACACTTCCTTAACAAAAAGATTTTTTTTTTGGTAGTCAGTAAGACAGTTATCAGCATATGTTTTTTTAAGAACACAATTAGAGTCATGTTGATTTTAAAAGAAGTAAACACTATTCAGAGTTATAAAGGTTGTGACTGATATCTGGAGGAAAAAAAAGAATCAGCTGAAAAATTACTATAAGTAATGGCAAAATTCATCAGCATGTAGGCAAACAAAATACTCAAATCATAGCATCCATATATGCTACAATTGGAGAGATTAAATTAACCATTGAGACTTTTTAAAATGCAAGAGCAAGAAAATCTTTTTAAAGGAATGAACTTAGCAAGCAATGCCTGGGTCATAGATAAAACATGTACCAACTAGCATCAATGTGCAATCTCAAACCAACTGAAACCTAACAGAAAGGCCATTACCGTGTTTTTGAAGAAAGGTGGAATTGTGAGTTCTCATAATGCATACGTGTTGTTTGGATTAAAAAAATCCTTCTAATAAGGTGTCTCCTTTCGAGCTCATTCGATAACTATAGGAGCTAATTGCAAATGTTATATGGTCAAAAGACAATAGAGAGTAGGGCAATTGTAAAGTAATCTAGGTGAGTTGCAAACTTGGGATGCCATGGAATTCCCCCAAGGACCCAATGCATCACATATCATGTGGACTATTGGAAGAGAAGAAAAGCCTTTTGGTCTGCTGAGAATGCAAGGAAACCACAATTTACAAGTGGAAACAACAGGTTTGTTACAGAGACTTGGTAATCTGATAAATTTTCCAAAAACTAGAAAACCTAGAAAAGTATTTTCAAAATACATACTAGAGTTTTTCTTAGAAAATTAGTGGAACACTTGAAAGGGGCTTGGTACAGCTATATTTTACAAAAACTCTTTTGGTTTTCGTTGCTTGAAATACACAGAGAAAATAAATGACTAAACCAAGTTTTCAATATAAATTGACTGCAGGGTAGGGAGTTGAGAAGGCATGGTAACAGAAAAAAAAATGAACAGAACGAAGTTCTGGAAACAGCTAAGCAAAATGAAATTCAACATACGATAAAGAACCTATCTATTTTCTACAGAAACATGCTTTCATTTCATAGAATGGAGAGGGAGTTTAGAAAAATAATTTAATACGGAAGATGACTCAGTGACTAAAGTACTTGTTGTGCCAGTGTGAGGACTAGAGTTCTGACCCAAGAAGACCAATATAAGCCAGGTAGAAATGGCTTGTACCTGCAATCCTCATACTAGGGAGGCAGAGACACGAGTTCCCCAGGCAATCTGGCTAGCTAGACCAGCTGCAGTTAGTGAGCCCCAGGTTCACCAAGAGACACTGTCTCAATAAGCAGGGTGGAGGAAGATACCCGCCATTAGATTCAGCCTCCACAGGCATGAGTATCCATTTGCAATCCCCAGCTGCAGCTGCACATGCATAAAGTCATGCAGTGCATATGTGTGAACATGCATACCCCACATATACATCCACAAACCCCAAAAGAAAAGGAATGAAGTTGGATCAGTATCTGACATCTTACACCGACAAAATAGTCCAATAAATAAGAGCTCAAAATGAATGAAAAGGGAGGAGAACAGAGGAAGCCACTGCAAGAATTCTAGGGGAGTCATGGGAAAATTATTTGCAATTTCAGAATAAAAAAATCCTTTGTAACAATACTCTAAAGTCATTATAGATATATTAAAAACTGGTGAATTCTACTACAAAATAAGTCTGTTTTCATAGCCAAAAAAATACCCAAACGAACAAACAAGCAAAAAACCCAAACTCTTAAAGGAAGTTGAAGACAAATGCAAATTGCTGCTAAGAGCAAAGTTCTCAGTTTCACCTATAAGAACAGCAATATACTATACCTACTATAAAATATCATCTCATCTTCTATTTTGAAGGAAAGCTGACAGTTTAATAGCACTGTCTTCTGTCAAGGCTAGAAGAAGGAATAACCATATTACATCTTCATAGTGAGTGATCCTCAACATTTCATAAAATTACTAAATTTTTATTCAATTGACCAGCAAGCCTACTTCTGAAAACTTATTCAATGTATATACTTGAAGACACAAATAGTGTATGTTGATGATTACTTATTACAGCTTGGCAGAGTAAAGCTGGAACTGCTATGTGTATCAATAAAGTTTTATGTAGCCTGAGCTTGTCCCAGCTAGATTCTACTGTCAGTTTTCAGACCTAGAGTCACTGGGGAAGAGGAAGTCTCAACTGAGAAATGTCTAGCTAAGACTGGGCTGTAGGCATGTCTGTGGGACATTGCCTTCATTGATGATTGGTATGGGAGAACCCAGATGAGTGTGGACATTACCAACCCTTGGCAGGTGAACTAGTGCTATACAAGAAAGCTAGAGGATCATAGGCATGGGAAGGAGCCAGAGAGCAAGCAAAAAAAAAACACTATTCTTGCATTGCTTCTGCTTCAGTTCCTGCCCTGATGGCCCTCAACAATGCACTGGAACTTGGGAGTGTAGACTGAAATAAACTCCTTTCCTTCTGGTTTTGGTACACTTCCTCCTGGAAGTGTAGACTGAAATAAACTCCTTTCCTCCTGGTTTGATTTTTGATGCTTATCACAGCCCAGAACACAGCCCCAAACAAAAACATAATTTGGAGATAAGAAAGAAAGCAGAATGTGTCTTCCGGGCTTCCCTATGTATAAAGGGATTAGAGAGAAGGCATGGGTTTTTATTTGATTGAATGTAGTATTAAACAAACAAACAAACAAAAGGAAACATACCTCTCTAGAAAGACTAGAAAACACTTTCTTAAGGAAAAGCAGTCAGGAAAAGAGGCGGATGGGAACTTGTTAGTATACAACAAAGACAGAAAAACACTTAAATCTACATCTCTTTGTGTCTTATTATTTTTGATATTTCAGAAATGCATTACCTATTTTAAAAATCATTTTAATCAATACTTTACAATGTACATTCCTTTTATTAAATAAGTCTGCATTTTGGGTTTATTCTAGGAAAACTACTTCAGATGTGTACATCTGAAGGTGTTGTGGAGGTCAAAGGACAATGCTATGGAGTTCAGTTCTTTCTTCTATCATGTGGATTCTGAGGATTGAACTTACATCATCAGGCTTGGAAGCAAGCCCACTGAACCACCTCAGCAGCCACCTTACATTTCTTTTCTAAATTAAAACATTTTAAGATTCAAGAACCAAACATCAAAACAAAATAAACCCCAATTTATATCTGTTTGAATGCAGTGATGTGGCATCTATTTCATCTTGATAGTTATTTTATAAATAGAATGTCATAATTCAAAAAAGCACATCAAAACACCATTCTGAGCTTGAGAATATTTATAACTGACTGCCAACTGAATACTTACTAGGTGTGTTATTAGCAACCCCTTATATCATTTGATTCTCATAAGTTACTATTATATGTGTTATTATTGGATAGTAAAAATAAGCCCTAAATAGGGTCAATATTTTTTTCAAGACTCCACTGTGACACTGGAGATCCCATAAATATCTTCGGGCTTCATAATGCTGTGGTGTTGACCATGATGATGGGACAGACTGAGTACTTGGTAGATTCCCACTTGATGACAGTGTAAAGAATGTTGTCAGTATGCTTAGCTATAGTTGTCTGTCAAGACAGATTCTTAATGCTTCAAGGATGGGACTACCCTTTTGGTCACAGAGGGATCAACTGGCCTCTCTCCTAGATCTGTTCTCTGGAGGCTTCTCCTATGGGATGTGCATCCAGGGTGGCTTTTCAGTGCCCAAAAAAATGGCAAAGCTAATAATACATCTTCACTTGAATGCAAAAAACAGTGAACAACTCCTTTGCTGTGTGCTTCAAGAAAAGCTAGGCCAAAGAACTACACAGAATAGAATTAGGGTCCCCAGAGCACTGGCTAAGTAATATTGCCTAATTAGATTGAGTTTTAATGAGTAAAATAGAAAATAAACACATAACCTGCTGATGAAATAACTTTCCAGATCTAGCTAATCATCTCGAAATGAAATGAGAAACTCCCCATTGGTTTTGCCTCAACCATTACTAAGTGACACATAAGACAATTTCCAATTATTTGTTTTCTCCTAAATTACTATGGGAACTACAAAACAAAACTACATAAACTAAAATGATGTATAAAAAAACAAGAGGGTTCTTATTGAGGCATGAATATTCTAAATATTTTATTAACTATAAAAATCCCACTACCCAGATAAAGTTTCTCAGTTCTATTAAGTACAAATTCTTGAATAGTAGCTGTTAGGAAATCTCATTCTCTGTGAGTGATCTAACAAAAACAAACATTCTCTTAGAGAAAGGATAGCTGTGAACCAACTTTTTCATGTTAATATTTAAAAAATTGAATTTACACTGAAAGTATCCAAAGTCTCATGAAATATACTAATCACAATTATCACTGATTTTAGAAGAAAGGAAACCATATCATATGGGTATTAGAAGACTGTGTGCTTATACTGAAGGACATGCCTAAAACAATTAATTTTGGTAGAGGAGTGGCAAAGAGATTTGACCTAGAAGCAAATATCAATCTATTGGTCATGCCTGATGAGAGTGATGGGCTATAAAGATAATGAGGTTGAATTTTTCTCACATTATGGGTTCCAAGTCTGTAAGGCACATAAAGCAGAAAAATTACTGTAGTACTGTTATCACATAATAGCTTTAATATTCCTACCAAAATAAAAGCTATGATTCATCTGGCATCATTTAAAGAGAGGAAATAGAGAAAATGTTATTGGTCTTTTGTCTTAGCCAGGTTTTGTCTTACAAACATTACAGACTTCATTCTTTTGATCAACAAAAAGGATGCAATTCTGTTTTCCCCTGTGATGACCAGGTCTGGCTTGAGCCGACTTATCTCGGGGCTGTTCATTCCTAGTTGGCAGTACTAAATCAGATCAAGTATAAAGGGTTTTCATCTAAGACTGAATTCAATCCTTCCTGAAGACTCTTCAGTGGTATGCCCTGGGCTTGATGACCCTGTTGACCTCACAAACAGTAGACTTGGCATGTTTGTTGGATGTCATATGTAATCCATTCCAGGATTCTTTGTCGAAAATCTAGATAAGGTTCATTATCTATTAGATACTTATTGGGTTTTTCTTTCAGCCACACACTTCTAAGGAAACTAAGAGTCCATTGATTATTCTAAATATCTGAACATGCTACTAGTTATAAATACTAAGAGCAGTCATTCTCAGACCTCATATGTATCATTTTTCAGGCACAACCAAATACAGCCTACAAGCTGCACATAGACTTATAGTTAAAGCATTCGTTTCTGGTGAAGTGGCAATCACCATGGCTTTCTGGGACAAAGAAACCTACTGCCCTTTGGAACCTCTGTCATGAATATTTAAAATGAACTTTATTTACTTCAAGGCACATTCTATTTGTTTGGACAGATAAATATAAAGTAACCAAAAAAAGAACTTTGAATATTTTTTCAGTCTTTGGGATTAAAGCCGGGGCCTTGGGCATGGTAGGCAAGCACTCTACCTACAGTACCCTAATACAAGCCTCAAGAACTGTGACATGTTTGGTGACTATCTCTGGAAGGCCTGTTCTTTTTGGGGGGAAATGGGTGACAGGGTGGTAGATGGACTAGGAGGAGTTGAGGGAGGGGAACCAGGATGTAATGGAGGGAAGAATAACAGTTAAAATAAATGAATCAATATTTTTAAAAGCATTTCAAAAGAAAAGAAAAAAGATGCTAGGGGCTAAAGAGATTGTTCAGTGGTTAAGAGCAATTGTTGTACTTCTAGAAGAGCCCAGGATAGGTTTCCAGCACCCACATGGTAGTTCATAACTAACTCTAATTCCAGTTCCAGGGGATCTGGCATTCTTCTGATCCCCATTGGTTCCTAGACACATAGAGTACACATACATACACTCATGCAAACACAGATCCGTAAAGGAAAAAACATATGTAGTAGAATTATCAGCCTTTATCCTTAGCCTTCACCATGAAGAATTCATTGAGTCAACCCAGAAAGAAAACCATGAGAGGTGGGAAAGGAGGCTTCAAGGAAAGGGGTAGGACTGGTTGTGAAAGCACCTGAGGTGTAAAGGTAGGGAAAAATCGAAGAGTACAAGAAGGAATGGTGATGTATAGGGAGAGGAAAAGAGGATCAATCAAAACTAAATATCCATGAAAGTTCCATAAGAAAATTGTTACTTTCTGCACATGAGGATTCATCTTGGTTAGCAACTTGATTGGATCTAGAATCAACTAAGAGACATGTGTCTGGGTGGGTCGCTGAAGGTGTTTCTGTAAGGATTAACTGAGGTGGAGGCATTCTCCCCCAGAAGGGGCATCACCTTCCAGTGGGAATCAAATCATAAAGATGACTGGTGGAGGGAAAGGGGATATGGATATGTAAATGAGTAATTAAAAATAAATGTAAAAAGATGACTGGTGGAGGGCAAGTAGGACAGCTTTCACCTGGAAGCATTCTCTTTTTGGTGCTCATTGAATCTACACTGTCACTGCAATAGCTCATCACAACAGACACAGCTTCCTTTACAGTTCAACGGGACCAAAGACCAGTGGCTCTTATGGAATCCTCCAGCATTTCAGAGACAGATTGAGACTTCTGTGCCATGCAGTCTTGTGAACTGAGCAGCCTCCCCTCCCCAACACACCGACAGCCATTGTTGAATTGCTCAGACCATAAGCAATAAGTAACTGGTATCCATTATATTGGTTCTGTTCCTCTTGAGAACCCTGACTAATATAGCATGCTAACATGAAAGTCTCTGGAAACATAACCCCTTCAGTTTGTGAGCATCCGGCTCAAAGGCTTTATCTTCTGTGGAAGAGTTATGCTATTTTCTCCAAGTTGTCAATGGCACAGTTCTGCAACAGAGCACATGTTTAGCATGGATGAGGTCCTGGTGCAATCCACAGCACCAAAGAAGTTAATTAAAACAGTAATTTTGAATGAAAATATGAGTGTGTACACAGTCATGGAAATAAAGAGTCTCGTGAGAAAAGAGAATTCCGATTATAACATGTTTCACAAAAAGTGTTGTCCCAGCTATGTATTTCACCACATCAAAAGCAGATTTCAATCAAGGTAGGAGTCTGATTCTTTTGTAGGTCCCAGTGTTCAAAACTATGCAGGAGGCTTTGAAGAAGCAGCAACAGGCAGAGGCTAATTATGCAGACTCCAAAGCCTGTAGACTTGTAGTGAATTCTCCTAAAAAAATATATGCTCAGACTGCTCAGAATTCTCTGTCCACAAAGTGCTTGCTGTGCAAGCATGAGAGTCTGAATTTGAATCCCAACACAGGCATCTGAGTTTGATCCCTGAAACACGTGTGAAAGATAGGTGTAACAACACTGGGAAGCCAGAGACAGACAGATCTCTGCGACATTCTAGCCAGCCAGACTAGGAAAATCAGTCAGTTCCAGGTTCACCAAGAGATCATTTCTCAAAAAAAATGAGGTGAAGGGTCAGTGGGATGACTTAGTAGGTTAAGACACTTGCTACTGATCCTGATTACCTGAGGTTGATTTCATGTACACACATGGTGGAAGAGAGAACTGATCCAAGCAAGCTGTTCTCTGACTTCCATGTGTATATGAGTGGGCAGAAGATGACAGGGGAAGACCCTTGATGTTAAGTCCCTTCTTCTTCATAAACACACATACATACTCACACTGGGATGGATACTTGCATGCATACTTGTATACACATGTACACACAACAACAACATATGTATATACACAAATATGCACACCTGCATGCAAATCTGTACATACGTGTATGTACACACCAACACATGCACAATACACAAACATGTATCCATGCATGTATACTTGCACTCGTGTGCACATACAACAAAAGGCATACACACACACACACACACACACACACACACACACCAACATGAATACTTGCACAAAATGTACACACAAACCAACATAGACACATGCATGTATGCACATACTCAATCCCATCTGCGCCTCTATTTCTTAACTGGGAAAACAAGTAAAACAAAACACACCTCTTTGGGGACTGCTATGAGCATTAAATGGGCTGATGTATGCACATACAGAGAACAGGATCAAGAGCATAGTGAGCATTAAGTGTAGCCCTATAGAGGAATTTTGTGGCCTTAGTCTGAAACAAACTCCTAGCAAACTAGCATCACAGCATCTTCCCTTTTTAGATATCTCTGAACAATAATCAGAGTACATTTTTTTGCAAAGCATCTTTCCAGGAAACAGGACAAGAAGGTTTTGTCCTATTTTGCAACGGATGAAGAGCAGACATTGTTCATCCCAGGATTCTCTATTCTCTCCAGTGTAGTCTGCATAGTGTAGCTGAACCAAAATGCAATGATAATAAATGCCAGCATTGACAAGAACTATATAATAGACAAGATTTAAATCTTCAAAATGTTTGAGTGAAATGTTACACACAAATTAATAACAGAGGTGTAGCAAAGAAATGGAGCTCCATAGTTTGTTTTAATTTCTTTTTGGATGCTGGTAGTGATTAAGAACTCAAAAGATAACCTAACCAGTTCTGAGAACTAGACAGGCTGAGACTTCCTCCCTGTAATCTCTCTGTTTAAAGATGGGAAGGAGCTATTTGCAGCAGGGCTAGAAGAAAGTTTATTTGCTGCTGCCAAAGAAAGAAGCCTAATGAGAAATGCCTCACATTGTTGTACAGCTGCATTGCCATGTAGACCTATTTATTCCCAATCCACAGAAACTCATCTTAGTAGGGAGCTAACTTCATGAGTGGAGATGGGAAATTCACACACTATACTTTATTATCTGGAGAGAAGCACACCCAGTCATTAGACTTAATTAGGATGAAATTAGATGAGATGATATCATACTTAAATCATCATATATGTTAACAAGCTTCCTTTGTCTACTAAATATGATTTATATCTTCTGCACCAGCTGTCACTAGTTCAAAGACTAGCGTCTCTGGATTCTAGTAAATGGGGAAAATGTGTCAAAAGAGAGAGAGGCAGAAGACAAAGAAAGCCAAGGAGATGTAAGTACATTTGTCTTTAGGCCAACCCTTAGGTTAGAAGTAAGAAAACTTGAGTCAGACAGGAGGCACAAGGGACACAATGAACCACACTTCCCTTACATGATCCTATGATCCTCCTCCTCCACCTGGTAATCTAAAGATTGTTGATAGACTCCATGTCTAAATGCCTATAGAAAGGGAGGGGGAAAGGGAGGGAGCG
This sequence comes from Cricetulus griseus, assembly GCF_003668045.3. NCBI lineage: Eukaryota > Metazoa > Chordata > Mammalia > Rodentia > Cricetidae > Cricetulus > Cricetulus griseus. The sequence continues at coordinate 29,904,001 of NC_048596.1, read as the reverse complement.
AGAGAATTTTTTTTTTTGCTGTTGTTTTGTTTGGGTTTTGTTTTTTGTTTTTGTTTTTTGTTCTTGGGGGGGTTGGTTTTTTTTTTTTTTTTTTTTGGTTTTTTCATGACAGGGTTTCTCTGTGTAGCTTTGCAGACCAGGCTGGCCTTGAACTCATAGAGATGAGGATGAGTGGTTTTTACAATGACTATAGTACTTGCTCCCATGCATTGTCTTTGAAGGTTCCCATGCATGGAGATGGGAAATTTCAGGACATTAAGACTGCAGTGAATATTATAATAGAGCAAATGACTACATATGTAACCAGCAGAGTTTTGAGAAATGAGACAAAATAAAAATGAAAGAGCATTATTTACAGAAGACTTTCTTCATGTCAGGAGATTTTTTTTTTTTACATTTTTCTTTTCATTTTTTATTTTAAAGTTTTTATTCATTTTACATACCAACCACAGTTCTCCCTCCCTCCTCTCTTCCAACTCCCTGCTCTCCCCTCCCCACTGCCCAGAA